>NC_083111.1:7700800-8311200 GCF_949774975.1 Lagenorhynchus albirostris
TTATCTACTCCTGGCCAAGGAGGTAGTCTTCAGATATGAGTCCTGAATGCACAGTGGGGGCTGTCCAGCAGGAGATGCTAGACTTGGAGTAGACAGGCCATGGGGATTTACCAGGTGGGCATTATTGAAAGAATTAGGTGTACGCCATTGAGGAAATCCAAGTGAGATCAAAAATCTGGTTCCTAGAATTCCATGAGTTTTTAAAAACTGATTCCTTGAAGATGACTAGGAACTTCAGTGAACTGGACGCATTTTAATCTCCTTTGTGATGTTTTAGTATTACTTGTTAAGCTATAACTTAGGCTTCCAGGTAATATAAGCTAGAAGGAATAAAAAACGGTTACTGTTCCTTAAGGGGGAAACGTAAGGACCCACTGCCACCACCATCTTCCTTTCTCGGAAGCAGAGTTGTATAATCTGAAAAACCTGACGTTCCATATTGAGGCTTTATGGTAAGGTAGTAAAACCAGATTTTATATCTCGTTTATTCCTACAACTTCTGATGTGCTTCCAAAAATGGTATTAAGGCAGCAGCTGAGGAAGTTTTACGAGATAATGAAGCAGAACAGTTACTGAAAGCCATCTGCTCCGTTGTTTACAAACTCGCTTCGATACTTCAGAGGCAGCGGTGGGCTACGTGTCTAAACTTCACAAGCTGCACTAGGTAGACTCCACGAAGTGTGCCCGGGCCGGGCTGAGCTCCGGCCCTCTCTGTGCAGGGGGAGCGGTTGCCAGGCAGGCCTGCTGGAAGCTAGCAGAAAGCACCACACAGAGGTGATTATGTGCCACCATCTGTCACGCTTCAAGCCTACCATACAGCATGGCTAATCAGCCTTGGCAGGATGATGGATGAACAGCAGCAGCTGCCAGGAGCCGCTGTTGGCAAACAGTCCCGAAGTTAAGAACTTCTCCCCCCCGCCCCCGCCCCCGTCTTCCTCTCCAGGGTCCTGCTGCGTGTCCGCATGCTGTACTACCTGAGACAAGAAGTGATAGGAGACCAGGCGGAGAAGATCCTAGAGGGCGCCGACTCAAGGTTGGTGTGAGCCCACGTTCACCCCGTTCCCCTCGGCGATGAGCCGGGCGGTCAGAACAGAGCGCGGGGCGCGCCTCGAACCTCCGTCAGCCGTCAGTGGCGCCTCTCCCTTTTTGCATCTCAAGAGCAGTTGTCTGCCCTACCAGCCTGGGGACGTGATGAGAATCGGGAAAAGCCTGTTCGTATGTATGTGTGGATGTACGAAAAGGTGTGAACTAAACGACCAGTGTTCCGAGCTGACCTTTAAAAAATGGGGCCCTGCGTGGTAAAGTTCACCTCTGGTCCTGCTAGGACGTACGTGGCCGCCTTCTGCCCTTTCTTTTAACCTTTGCTCACGCCGCCCCCAGCCCCACCTCACGATGCTCAGGTGCTTGTGGGAAGGGGGCGCGGGTTGCGTTCGTCCCTTGGCGTTCTTTTTTAATACTGGGATTTGTTTTAAATATCACGTAAACGGTTGTCTTTGTAGTGAAGCTGATGTGTGGATACCTGAGCCTTTCCACGCGGAAGTCCCCACAGATTGGTGGGATAAGGAAGCTGATAAGTCCCTCCTGATTGGAGTGTTCAAGCACGGTAAGGGGCGTCTCTGTTGGACCACATCTTGACCGTGTGGCTTTGTCTTTATTTAGAGCTCTTTGCATTCTCTTTCCAAAGTCATAATATTAATGAGGATAGTTCCAGAGGACTCTTGGCGTCTACCATTTCCTGTACTAAAAATCTAATATGAACTGTAAATATCAGATGCTGTTTTTGAATGTTTGTTGAGTATTTGAGAAGAAAACATTTCTTTCTTGGCTGTAAATAAAACCCAAGCCATATTTGTTTTAATAATAGCCAAGTTGTCCTATAGCTGTCCCTAAACTTTGCTTCCAGCCTGGCTCCCCTTGCGGGCTCTGCCAGCCCGTGTCAAAGTGGACGGTGGGCTTAACCTCTGCTATTAATCTGTACAAGTGCCTCCTGGGCTTTGTTCCAAGCAATATTTCACAAATGTCAGTGCCGAGAACTCGTGGCTCCCCTGAGTGGGATGCAGCCTTGTTAACTTTGAAAGGCTGGGGATGCAGAACTGGCATGATATATACAGTGAACGATTCCTGATTATAATCCCGAGTCTCTGGAGGTCGTGGAGGTATTCTCAGCAGCCCAGCCTGACTAAAGGGGAGAATGATGGCTTATAAAACCTTTCATGATTACAGTTTGGCTTGCGGCTCTAGAGCAGTTAGGAGCGGGGTGTGGTGGTACACATCCTAATTGAATTGTGCTGTTCTGCCTCTGTACCACAGCCGTGTTCTGTGAGCTCAGCCTAAAAATCATCTTCCCGCAGTGCACTGCTGGGATCTGCCATCTTCCATCTAGTCAACTTGGGCAGTCAGAAAGCAAATTGCAGTCTGAAAACCATAGAGGGAACAGTGTCATCTTACTGACACGCATCATCCTAAACCTAATAAGACAGGTTCGCTGGCCTGACGTAGACAGGGATGTTTCAGCCGGCGGTGCACGTTCCTGCAGGACTGAAGCCGTTCCCGGGGAAGGTGGGGTGGACCCCTGCAGAGGTCACGGAAGAACATTACGAAGCCTTTTAATGCCAAGCAAAATGAGATCCTGGGGACGGTCGGGTCAGACACCTTCCCAGGCACCTTGCAGTTATTCTGAACCCGTTTTTCCGTTAGTATTTGCAGTCGTTCTGATAACATCCCTGAAATGTAACCGGGCCCCCTCCTCCCCCTCCAAATCTGCCCGGGGATAAGGGTTCCGTAGAACAGGCTACTGCAGCCTGGTTCGTTTAAAGCCAACATACAGTGATCATCTCAGTCGAGAGCCACGGGTGGGGTGGCCGTGCTCGTGATTCTGTGAGTGACGGGCCTTCGTTGTTTCCGTGTGTGTCCTCTGTGGGCCGGTGGGACGGCACAGGGTACGAGAAGTACAATTCCATGCGAGCTGACCCCGCGCTGTGCTTCCTGGAACGAGTTGGTATGCCCGATGCCAAGGCCATCGCTGCCGAGCAGAGAGGAACAGACATGCTAGCAGATGGCGGTGATGGGTAAGAAGGACATTTTAAAATTTTAATAAACTTTATGTCAGTGTCACATCTACTGGCAGGGTTCAGTTCTTACACGGCACTGTGCATTACATTGCATCTGATTTGGACTTAAGTGATGTTTACCAGTGTAGTCTGTTTATATATCATAATGACTATTTAAACACAATATATGATCTAGATAATCTGCAACTTGTCTTTTCCAAATGATGACAACCCCCCGCCCCCCAACGCGCGCGCGCGCGCACACACACGCACGCACACGCACACACACACACACACACACACACACACACACACACACACACACACACACACACACACACACACACACACACACACACACACACACACACACACACACACACACACACACACACACACCCCTACCCCTCATGGCTGCACGCTTTGAATACCGACAGAGTCGCTTTGGATGTCAGACACAGAATTCAAAGTAGCATCAGGCGGGTTGTTGCTCTTTCCCAGGCTCCCTTCAGTCTCTTGCTAACCAGTGTGATTTAAACATTTTTATAAATTTTATATAGGGGAGAATTTGATAGAGAAGATGAAGACCCAGAATATAAACCAACCAGAACGCCGTTCAAGGATGAAATAGATGTAAGAACTTGAGTACATTGACTTTTACGGCACCAGTAAAATATTGTATGCTCATATAAGACTTGTTAAACTTTATAGATAACGGCCTTTTCTTTAAAAGATAAAAGCAAAATAAAACCCCAAATTAAAATAATTTCTCTTTCTCGCTTTGCTTTTGAGGAATTTGCAAATTCTCCTCCAGAAGATAAGGAAGAACCCATGGAAATACGCGGCCCAGGTAGGACTCCCTGAAAGCCGGGGGGAGCAGGGCTGAAGAGTGGGGTGCAGGCCTTGCCTTGCGGCTGGACTGCTGCCGCTTCACCACGGCGGCGTCTTCAAGTGCCGCTTCATCTATGCTGACTCACCTCTTTTGTGAAGAATTCTAATGCCTGTTTATTCTCGGTTTTTCATTCTGTTGAATTGCTTTGATAAAATAACTATTTTTTAGATTAAGATAATTTACATATTTATGTTTCAAATCAGGTGGTGAAAACTTTTAAGCATCTTTAGAAACACAGCTCTTAAAAACAGGGCATTTGTTAAGTATCTGCCAGCTTATTGAGACACTACTACCCTTTTTTCCTAATGTAAGATCATTAGCTAACAATCATGTGATTGTTTTTTACGTTCAAGATTATCACATTACAGGAGAGCACCCTTATCACGTAGTCTGTGGCACAAAGTATGTTTCTTTATGGAGGATTGACGTATGACCTTGGTTTTTTCCCCCTAAGGAGCTGAGAAAGAAATGGTTTACAAGTTCCACACTAACATCACAACTTATTTATATTTTAAAAACGAGAGCACTACGATGCCCTTTCCCATGCTGCCATTTGAATGTTAGCGAGTCATCTCGTTTTGCTGGGAAACCTCTGTGTATGGCGAGGTTATGGCTACACATTCAGAAATCTTCTCTTCGATTCCCCAGGCAAGCACAGCGAGGGCAGCGCTGAGTTAGGCCAGCTGTACTGGCCCAATACCTCGACCCTGACCACCCGTCTGCGCAGGCTCATTACTGCCTATCAGCGCAGCTATAAAAGGCAGCAGATGAGGCAGGAGGCCCTGATGAAGACCGACCGGCGGAGACGGCGGCCCCGGGAGGAAGTGCGGGCCCTGGAAGCTGAAAGGGAGGCTATAATATCGGAGAAACGGCAGAAGTGAGTTTCCGAGGGTTTACCAGCGCCTGGTGCCTTGCCCTCCCCTCTGTTCTTCTGCACCCGCGGGAGGCAGACATCGCAGGCAAGATAACCGCCGTCAAAGCGCCCGCCCCCGCAGAAAGAGACAAGCCCTGTGAATTAAGTTCAGGGCAAACGAGGAAAAGCAGTAATAAACGTGAAGCCTTTTTACGCAGCCCAAGTCCGGCTAACGTCTCCTTTCTGACAGGTGGACGAGACGGGAAGAGGCGGACTTTTACCGCGTGGTGTCCACGTTTGGGGTTATTTTTGACCCGGCGAAACAGCAGTTCGACTGGAACCAATTCCGAGCCTTTGCCAGGCTTGACAAGAAGTCCGATGAGAGTCTGGAGAAGTACTTCAGCTGCTTCGTGGCCATGTGCCGGCGGGTGTGTCGCGTGCCCGCCAAGCCAGATGGCGGTAGGTTCGCCGGGCACGGAACAGCGGGGCGTGGGAGGGGCGGGCGCCCTCGGGTGACACGCGCTCCCCCTGCCGCAGAGCCGCCCGACCTGCCCTCGGCGATCGAGCCCATCACGGAGGAGCGCGCCTCGCGCACCCTGTACCGCATCGAGCTGCTGCGGAAGATCCGCGAGCAGGTGCTGCGCCACCCGCAGCTGGCCGAGCGGCTCCGGCTCTGCCAGCCCAGCCTGGACCTGCCCGAGTGGTGGGAGTGCGGCAGGCATGACCGGGACCTGCTGGTGGGCGCCGCCAAGCACGGGGTCAGCCGCACGGACTACCACATCCTCAACGACCCCGAGCTCTCCTTCCTGGACGCGCACAAAACCTTCGCCCAGACCCGAGGGGCGGCCGGCGCCCCGGCCCTGAGCGCGCTGGCCCTGGGCTTTGGCCAGACGCCCGCCGCCGCCGCCACCGCCGCCGCCACCGCCGCCCCGGGCCAGGAGGAGAAGGCGGGAGGGGCGGAGGCCAAGGCCGGGGAGGCGGGGGAGGCCGAGGCAGAGGAGGAGGAGGCCGAGGGCGGCGGGAAGGACCGGAAGCAGGACCGCGAGGCCGAGGCCGAACCCGGCGCTGGGAAGAGCGATCCGAGAGGGGCGGAGGTCGGTGCGGACATGGGGCCCAAGTCCATTTCAGAAAAGGGTTCCGAGGAGGACGAAGAGGAAAAGCTGGAGGACGATGACAAGTCGGAAGAGTCTTCCCAGCCCGAAGGTAACTCCTGGCCCTTCAGGCCTCTCCTGACCCCATCCCCGCAGGTGTCTTCCTGTCATGTGACCGGTGCTCTTTTTTTTTTCCGGTCGTTTTAAAGGTAATGAGCGTACATTTCTTTCTGTGAAGGAATAGTGTCAGGTTATGCCTAGATGTATGTTTTGCTCTGATACGATGTGTAAGCATGCTATTTCGAACGACTTAACTTCCCAGGAGGACGGTTTTACAGACAGTAACAATTTTAAAACAAATGATGCTTTATTTTTCATTCCGAAGTAAAGGGTGGGAGTAGAATCTGGGAAGAACCAGTTTTCTTCCTAAGTCCCAGGTAGGTTGCCGTACCTGCCACGAAGGAAAAATGAAGCGCCGCGTTGTACTCTTCTGCCGGAGCTGCGGCTCGGAACTGTGGCCAACGCATTAGTCCTTTTCCTGGTGGAGGAACAGAGGCTCTGCTGGGTCAGAGGCTTGGCTGTCGATTCAGCCGCCTGTGAGACTTGTTCGCAGGATGCCTGACGACTAGTGAGACATAACGTCCCTAAGCCTCTACTTCCTCATCTGTAAAACAGGAATGACACCATCTACGTGAAAGGGCCCTTGCAAGCTTTAAGCGACAAGACTTGTAACGTGCCTGATACCATTGTAGCCGCAGTAGGTACTCGATAAAATGGAGCTCATCAGCATTCAGATATTAAATCATGTCTTTTCTACACTCCCTTTTCAGCAATATGCTGGTTGTGAGCGATGCACATTAACTCATTTCTCAGCAGGAACTGTCTCGAGAGGGAAGAATTTTGATGAAGAAAGCAATGCTTCCATGAGCACTGCTAGGGATGAGACCCGAGACGGATTCTACATGGAGGATGGAGATCCGTCCATAGCTCAGCTCCTTCATGAAAGAACGTTTGCCTTCTCGTTTTGGCCTAAGGTCGGTGGGGTTTTGTTGTTGTTGTTGTTTTGGTGACCAAAAAAGAATGGGGTGGAGGAAATCATTCTAGCTTGATTTTTCAACTAATTTTAAGGTAAACTCTGACACAGTGTATGAAGATTGTAGATTTTTCTTGCGTTTTTAAAAGAATGATCTGGGAAAGCCCAAAGAAAAAATTTTGTGGGATAACTTTTTTAATAGGATAGGAAAGGTGCCAGGAAGCAAAGCGAATAAGAAAAAAGAACTGTTCATAAGGATCTTTGCTTCCTCGCAGTGTTTTAGATTATTTGTCTAGTGCCGTCTATGGATTATTGTTTCAAAAGACTCACCCATCTTACAAAATAAAATGTGTGAACCTTTTTTAAAAAGCATTTTTTATTGTGGTAAAAAACACATACCATGAAATTTACAATCTTGACTGTTTTTAAGTGTGTAGTTGGATAGAGTTAAATATTTTCAGGTTGTTGTAAAAGAGACCCCCCAGGAGTTTTTTTATCTTGCAGGACTGAAACTCCTTCCCCGGAGATCAACTCCCCTGCCCCACTGCCCCTAGACAACTACTATTCTACTTTCTGTTTCTGTGAACTTGACTCCTTTAGCTTAGATACCTCATATAAGTGGAATCATACAGTACTAGCTCTTTTATGACTGGTTTATTTCACTTAGTGTAATGTCCTCAAGGTCCATCTGTGTCAAAGCATGTAACAGGATTTCCTTCTGTGTTAAGGCTGAATAATATTCTGTCGTGTGTATATACCACATTTTCTTTATCCATTCATCCATCATTGGGACCTTTGGGTATGGTGCTACTGTAAATGTGAATGGACTGATGTCTCTTTGAGACCCTGCTTCCATTTCTTTTGGAAACATACCCATAAGTGGTATTGCTGGATCATGTGATGGTTCTATTTTTAATTTTGGGGGGAACCTCTGTACTGTTTTCCATAGCCATTGTACCATTCTGTAATCCCGATGGAACCTGTGTGTACTTTAAAACTGTGTGTTTTGGGGTTTTTTTAAATCCTGAAGCAGAACTTTCAGATTTAAGACAACTTCATACATTTGGAACCCTGTAATCTTCTGAACTGGGGAGAGGGTGGGCGTTGACCCATTTGCTCGAATACGTTATGAGATAATTCCAAATGTAGTTATCTATAACCCAAAAGCAAAGTAGAAATGACTTTTTTGGCTAACTGGCATAATTTCATAATAAATCCCTATGTAATTTGGGCCTGTTTCTCAGGGTGGAGAGATAATCATCCTAATCACCATAACAGGGCTGTGTCTGGTTTAAACAAACAACACAGAAAAGGCTGCCTTCGACTCCTCCCCAGGCTGCTCTCCCATAGTATTAATTGTGGAAGAAACAATGTGAAATTTTTAACTGAAGAGTGTACTATCGGAGACATTTCTTTTTTCCTCTGTATGCTCCCTTATTTCCCCTGTTTTGCTAGTCTGCCTTATTGAGTTGAGAAGGCAGCTTCCCAGGTAAGCCGAAAGGTCTACAGTGGCAGGCTTTTAATCTATGGAAACTGGGTCTGAGAGCTGTAATTAGACATTTTTAAAGGACACGCTTCAATGAAACTTGAAGTGATAATAGGTGGGAGATGCAAATTGACGCTCATTAGGTGTTCCTAGGTTGGTGCCCATTCGTAATGCTGAACTTTATTAATAGTGACGCTAATGATGTCCCACTTCCTGGGACAGGCTGCAGTCCAGCCTGGGGACTGAAGCACCAGAGCGTCGAGAAGCTGACTGCAGGCTTCCACTGTCACCTGCTGACGTGCACCAACAATCTTTAGCCTACACAACAGTTACTCGTAAAACATGGGGACATTTTAGAGGTGGTGGTTATGTAACATTCTCTCGTTTGTGTGATTCATTGTTCGTAACTGAAAAATGCTGAGTCTTATGTGTTGCGGTCACCTTCAGGCCTCACACCAAAGTGGTTCTGGTGGGTTTGGTTTATTTCCATGCTTGTTTGCTTTTTGTTTACTTTTGCTTTTCGCTCGCCCGTCTGCTTTTAAGCCTTTTCTGCTCTTCAGTGTCTCAGTGGATGTATTTATCCCGTAATTTTCACCAGGTCTTTGTTACAGTTTCGTGTGACTTCTCTTCCCCTTCCAGGATCGAGTAATGATAAACCGATTAGACAACATCTGTGAAGCAGTGTTGAAAGGCAAATGGCCGGTAAATAGGCGCCAGGTGTTTGATTTCCAGGGCCTCATCCCCGGCTACACGCCCCCCACTGCCGACAGTCCCCTGCAGAAGAGGAGCCTGGCCGAGCTCTCCATGGTGGGCCAGGCGAGCATCAGCGGCAGCGAGGACCTCACCGCTTCCCCTCAGTTGTCCAAGGTCAGTTAGAGCGCTTTGCTGGTGCCGCTTAAAGATAAGCTCCCTTGACTCCGTTTGGAAGCTCGTGTTCACTGGTCCTGCTGAGAACTAAGGAGGCGGCTGTTTCCTCAGCTCCGTTCAGCAGCCCCGGATGTTTAATTCCTTAAGCTTCCCGTTCCCGCTTTCCGCGAGCCGGCCTGTGCAGCAGGTGCAGTTTTGGCTCACTCTTGTGTCGGGATTTCTCAACAGGAAGACGCCCTCAACCTCTCCGTCCCTCGCCAGAGGAGGAGGAGGAGGAGGAAGATCGAAATCGAGGCCGAGAGAGCTGCTAAGCGGCGAAACCTAATGGAGATGGTTGCCCAGCTGCGGGGGAATCAGGTGGTCTCGGAAAACGGACAGGAGAAAGTTGTCGATTTATCAAAGGCCTCGAGAGAGGCAGCAAGCTCTACCTCAAATTTTTCATCTCTTACTTCAAAGTTTATCTTGCCTAATGTCTCGGCGCCCATGTCTGATGCCTTTAAGACTCAAATGGAGCTACTCCAGGCAGGCCTGTCCCGCACGCCCGCCAGGCATCTGCTCAACGGCTCCCTCGTGGACGGAGAGCCTCCCATGAAGAGGAGGCGGGGAAGGAGGAAAAACGTGGAGGGCCTCGACCTGCTGTTCATGAGCCACAAACGGACGTCATTGAGTGCAGTAAGTCCAGGGCTGGCTCCCCCCGCGTGCCCGCGCCGGCGGCCCGGGTCCCGGCTCTGCTGCCCGCTCCGGGGCACGCGCCCCTCGGTGACGCGGCGCGAAAGCCGGCCCCTTCCGCTAAAGAAGCAGTCACAATGGACAGAGTCGTGGTTGTGAGCGGGAAAGCTGTGTTGAGCGTTGACGCAGATCACTCGGCCTGAACCACGGGTAGCTTGAGGATTTATTCTGCCCAAGATCCTAATATATTGATCACTCTCGGAAGACTAGCCCAAAACAAAAACACGTTCTTCTGAGCCTGTAATCGTTAGCTCTGAACCCTCGAGGTGGAAAAAGCTTCTGCTGTTAAAAGTATCCATCTGTTTGGGGCCTGGCGTTTATTAGATTCGTTCAGTTTCAGACTTAAGATTTTTGTTCGCATGCAAAGCTAGTGATTGCAAATTCTCTTGCCTCCAGAAGCAGATATTTAAAAAAATCTCAACTGAATTGAGACCTGTGCTAGTTTAGGTTTGCAAGAAATATGTGTGTCAGTGGATTTTGTCATTTTCTTCTTCAATTCAAAGGAAATGAGTGCAGTGTAATCAAAATAGCACTCTTCCTTAATCTGCTTCAACCACTCACCTAAAAAAGTGCCACCCAACTAACGATGAGGTTTTACCCAGAGAACCCGATTACACGAAGTCTTTTTAAAGCACTGAAATTGGTACAAGGTACTCTAAGCCTTTGGATTTGAAACCCGAATCAGCACAGAGGTGCTGGAGCTCCTGCCCAAGGAGATGGGATGCCGGCAGCCGGCCCATCCCCTGGGCGGCGGGACACAGTTTGGGAAGCACCGAGGGGAGACGTTTGTTTCAATATGTTTTTCCTTATTTCATTCCTATTATTATTTCCCCATTTTTTATTTCTTGAATTTAGAGGAAACTTAGTAAAAGAGTAGGGAAGGCGTGGTCAAGTTAGAGTCTCGAAGTGACAAAATAGCCTTCACTGAAACTTGCCCCCTAGTGGGGTCTGATTAAACCAGAAGCATCTGGGTAGTTAAAAGGTAATTTTCAAAACTCATTACAAATGTACCAGTGGTAGTAATGGTCATTTTTGTTGATCATCTGACTACTTCTAGAATCTTGAAAAATACACCTCACAGTGGATCAGCTGTGATTGTTTTTTCCCTAAGTTAAAACGCCATTTCTAGGTGTGTGGTCCCCAAAGTGGCATCGCCAGCCATTAGCTTCCTGCTGGGAACCACCCTGATGCTTTGATAGGTTTTGTTCACTGAACAGACATCAACAAATCGGGGAGTTTCTGCAGCTCGCACACGGGCGGCTTCATTTACTGTCTTTCAATTTGAATCTCACGTTTGTCTGTGGACCCAGCGTCAGGGATTAACAGTCAGCGCGACCAAGTGCTCCTTCCCATTGTAGTTATACACCCTATATTAAACTTACGGCTGACTTTATTCATTCACATATTTTAAGCTGTCCCTAGGAATTTGTTTTTTTCCCTTAGCAGTGTGGCTCAAAACTCCTAACAGATCTTAAGAGAATGTATTTTAATTTTTTTTTTTTTAACTCTTAACTGTTGGAATTTGGGGATTCCTCATTTGGTATTATAGAGGGTTATGTGCGTGCACATAAAATTCAAGGAGAATGCTGATTGGTCTGTAAATAAGCTGAGTAGTGAAGAGGTATAGAGGTCGGCAAGGTTACTTGTGTGGAACAAGACAGATCCCAAAATCTTGTGTTGTGTTAGCATTCAGACTGGAGACCACTGTGCAGCCGTGAAAAGTAAGTAAGTTGTGAGAGCCAACCCCGCCCTGTGCCAGGCGTGGGGATGCGAAGAATAAAGGCCCGACGGGTGCTTGCACCAGAGAACTCAGTGTATAAGATGGGTGACAGATAAATAACAACATATCACTGTTGTGAGAAGTCCCTGGGGTACTTTGAAAACCCAAAGGAAGAATGGGACTGGAGGAGGTGGATGTGGAGAGAAACAGATGGGGAAGTTTCCCTGGAGTTGGTCATACCTTGGTGAAAGTTTGAAGGTTGTATGGGGGTAAGTCATTTGAAAAGAGGGGGCGGGGAGAGCATGTGCAAAGGGACTGAGGCCAGAGAGAGCCTGTCGTGTCTGGTGAACTGAAAGTTACCGGCCAGGGAATTTGGTGAGGAGGCAGCTTTGGCAGAGATGACCTTGGCGACAAGGTAGGCTGCAAATCACGGAGGGCTGTGATTGCTATGCTAAAGAACTTGGATTTTATCCTGAAGGTGATGCGGGTTCACTTATCAAAATAGCTTAAACAGGGGAGTGATGTAACATGATTTTTGAGCAGAGTGGAGGTTGGATTAAAGAAGGGTGGAACTAGAATCAGGTGGACCGTTTAGGAGTAATGCAGTGATACAGGTGGTCAGTGACGGAGACCTGAACCAAAGCGGGAACAGTAGGGATGGACAGATGGGCCTCACTGAAGATGTCTGCAGGTTGAAATAACGGAGTTTGAGGACCAGTGGCTGGGCGATGGTAGAGTCTCAACTCTAACTCAGCTCCAGTTAGCATTGATCTTTCCAGTGTTGCCACACACGCCTAATATGAACTATTGTACTACTGACAAAAGTGTGCTGATCACAGAATGCCACAAAGCTAGGTATAAACTGGCTTTGGGAACATTCCTTTAATTATAATTTCTTTAATGATGCTATCCAGGGATCCCCAAAAGAGACTGAGAGGCTGCCTTTCATACATATCGGGCTCAGGCTCCACTGCCTGTGTCATGCTCCTAGCGGCTTGCTTAAGATCTCAGACATGGAGCGGTGATGGACTGTGAATGTTCTACCCCATTACTAATGCTACAGTGTGAAGAATGATACACATCTCCTCATTTAATAGCTGTTCCCGAACTGCCGTTGTTTCAAGGAACTTTTTTCCCTTTATGATCAGAGATCCATTATGCTAGGCTGGCGTCTCCTCGGGCTAGGATGTTGTCAGGATCTCTCTCTTCATGTGAGAATTCCGACCACTGTCAACTTTCTGCAGGAGGATGCTGAGGTGACCAAAGCTTTTGAAGAAGATATAGAGACCCCACCTACAAGAAACATTCCTTCTCCTGGACAGCTGGACCCAGACACGCGGATCCCTGTTATAAATCTCGAAGATGGGACTAGGCTGGTGGGGGAAGAAGCTCCTAAAAATAAGGACTTAGTCGAGTGGCTGAAGCTGCATCCCGCTTACACTGTTGATATGCCAAGTTACGTACCAGTGAGTATCACAGAGTGTAGGGTTGGGAGGATTCTTGCTCAGTCAGTCCATTTCCTTCTCCCGTGCGACGGAGAAGTCCCTGGTCCCTCTGCCTTTCACTTGACTGTCTCGTCATCTCGGACGTTTCCCAGCTTTTGTCATTGTATATTCTACATTAGAGAAACTAGCTTCAGGTCTGTTGTATGTGAAGGGCAGCCTTGTACTTATCTGAAGATGCCTAGTGTGCATTTCCTTGCTTTTTCCTTCTCCCACCAAATAGATGTGGGTTTTTTTCTGTTACTCTTCACATGGCGTGGTTTCCAGGGGGGACTCGTTATTGGGAAAACACTCCCCAACGTGCTCTAATTGGTCTCTGGACTGGGTCTGCCCAGCACAGAATATTAGGAAGCTGTTACTGCAGAGATCTGAGCCGCTAACACAGCCCAAGACTTTTTAGCTTCTTTCTTAAACAACTAACACTCATGCCGTTTATTAAACATGAGACAGGATCTCCAGATGATTTGTCACTTAAACTGCTTGCGAGCTAGTTGTGCAGATGTCTTACGTCCTATAACTTATGTGATTGAATTTTTTTTTTTTTTTTGCGGTACGCGGGCCTCTCACTGCTGTGGTCTCTCCCGTTGCGGAGCACAGGCTCCGGACGCGCAGGCTCAGCGGCCATGGCTCACGGGCCCAGCCGCTCCGCGGCATGTGGGATCTTCCCGGACCGGGGCACGAACCCGTATCCCCTGCATCGGCAGGCGGACTCTCAGCCACTGCGCCACCAGGGAAGCCCTGAATTTTTGAAAACTTAAGCGTAGGAGTTTACATTTTATCTTGTTGAGTTCCTGCCACTCAGAATGCACCCTCCTGCAAAGGCTCTTTTATCCCTTGGGTTGTTTCTCCTCATGTACAGTCGCATGTCGTAGATGTGAGATCACCTCTGTATCCACTCAAGTCTCTGAGTAGAGATCAGCAAAGGTACCAGAGAAAGTTTCCTTTTCAAATACCATGACTTGGTTAAACATTTGAAGAAAAGATTTTAAGCAGGTTATTGAGAGATAAAAGGAAAAGCATGTTCTCCGCTTCTAAGTTTGTTCCTTAAGTAAAGGAAAAAGAGAATAGTCTTTCCTTTCAAAGGAAACTATGGTTTCTAATAATTAAAATGATTCTTGAAACTTCCATAGTAATTGAAAATGGCTTGACTGTTCTGTTTGTCATTTATATAGGAAAGAATAAGTACTAAGTAGAGTTTTACTAAATATGTTTTTTGTTTTTGTTTTTTTGCAGAAGAATGCAGATGTGCTGTTTTCCTCATTTCAGAAACCGAAACAGAAACGACACAGATGTCGAAACCCTAATAAATTGGATATAAACACTTTGACAGGAGAAGAAAGGGTGCCTGTTGTCAATAAACGAAATGGGAAGAAGGTAAACATTGGGAAAGGGAATTGATCTCTATGTGATTTCTTCTCCCAGAAAGAAGTGTTTTATTCTGACATCTTTTATAGGGGAAAAGAATTATGTTTCTTCCAGAATACATGTGTATTTATATGATCTGTGTATGTATATGTGTAGATATACAGATGGGAGGGGGAGAGGGAAGACTTTGTCTGTTTCTAAATCATTTTCCAAACGCCTCTCCCTAGATGGGTGGAGCTATGGCGCCTCCCATGAAGGATCTACCCCGGTGGCTGGAAGAAAACCCCGAGTTTGCAGTTGCCCCAGACTGGACCGATATAGTCAAGCAGTCTGTAAGTACAGACTCCGCCTTTCTGTCCAGAAAGGTATCTGTACAAAACTGTTTTCCTGAATTTTTCTTTATTTTCTGTGGGCCATTAATTATTCAGTGATAACTTATTCTTGGCTTAAAAGAGTTGACATAATGCATCATTTTCATACATCATTAATACATCATCATTCCCTGTATCAATATGTCATTAATCCACCAAGGTGGATTAATTTGACAGCTCTGATTTAAAGGGATTGTGTAGAAATATACATTCACAGTCTTAGAGGCAGACTTGCTCCAGGGAGGAATGCCCCAGGTAAACGTGGCTAACAGCATCTGTGGAATGGAATTTATGGTGGTTGAGATCCTTAAGATTAACTGTGATTTCTGATTTTAAAATAAACAAATGAAAAAATACAGCAGTTCTGCCTAAGCATTAATTTCACTGTTTCTTTTTTAAATTAACGTGTTTAAACGTCTTGATTTTTTTTTTTTTTTGTCTATTTATTTTTCTTTTGGTATACAGTTCTATCAGTCTTCACACATGGATGGTTTCTTGACCGGCCACCATAATCAGAATACAGACAGTTCTGTGACTCGCCCAAATTCCTTTGTATTATTCTCTGTCCCCACCCCTAGCCCAGGGCAACCGCTCGCTGATCTGTTCTCCATCCCTGGAGGTTTTGTCTTTTTGAGGATGTCACCTAAACAGAAGCATAAATCACGTACCCTTTTTGAGACGGCTTCCTTCACTCATCATACTGAGATTCATCCAAGTGGTTACATGTGTCACAGGTTTTGCTGCTGATCAGGCTCCTGTGTGTGGATGTACCCCTGGGTGTGGTTACCCATCACCCATGGAAGGACATCTGGGCTATTTTCAGACTTTGACAATTATGAGTAGAACTGCTGTAAACATTCATGTACAGGTTTTTGTGTGAACATGAGTTTTTGTTTCTCCAGGGTAGATACTAAAATATAACTTTAATTAAATTTTCCATCGTTTTCCACTTCCTTCTGATGTGCTATTTCTCGAGTTAGCTATGGATGCAGATATCTTGACACTTACCTCACCGATAGAGTAGCCTTTAACATTTTTTTCTGCAATTCAGCATAATTCGGTGAGCTGTGTAATGCTAAAAAAGAGAAGTTCTGCTTTCCGAGGTCTGATCCTTGAGCTTCTAGAATGGAACTAATTGCATGTGTATTTCCATTACGAATGTCAGTGTTCAGTCCATCACAGAGGCCCGCGTGGAAATGAGGTTTTCTTCCGAAGCGTTTGATAGCCCCTGTTTGCCTCTCCCTTCCTTTCAGGGTTTCGTTCCTGAGTCGATGTTTGACCGTCTTCTCACCGGACCCGTGGTGCGGGGAGAAGGGGTGAGCCGGCGGGGACGGAGGCCCAAAAGTGAAATCGCCCGCGCCGCCGCCGCCGCCGTGGCCTCCACGTCGGGCATCAACCCCCTGCTGGTGAACAGCCTGTTCGCTGGGATGGACCTGACGAGCCTGCAGAGCCTCCAGAACCTCCAGTCTCTGCAGCTGGCCGGCCTCATGGGCTTCCCTCCGGGCCTGGCCACGGCCACAGCCGCTGCCGCCGCCGCCGGAGGAGACACCAAGAACCCGGCCGCCGTGCTGCCCCTGGTGCTGCCGGGCGTGGCCGGCCTGCCCAGCATGTTCGGGCTGGGCGGGCTGCTGAACACCCCGCTGTCCGCCGCCGCCGCCGCAGCCGCAGCTGCCGCCGCCGGCAACACCGCGGCCGCGGCCGGCCCCGCGGAGCCGGAAGACGGCGCGTGCAAAGCGGAGGAGAAGGGCAACGAGAACGAGGACGAGAACAAGGACTCGGAGAAAAGCACAGACGCCGTTCCGGGCCCGGACTCTGCGAATGGATCTGTTGGTGCTGCTACTGCCCCGGCCGGCCTGCCCTCCAACCCGCTCGCCTTCAACCCCTTCCTCCTGTCCACCATGGCCCCGGGCCTCTTCTACCCGTCCATGTTTCTACCTCCGGGACTGGGGGGATTGACGCTGCCGGGCTTCCCCGCCTTGGCGGGACTGCAGAACGCCGTGGGCTCCGGCGACGACAAGGCTCCCGACAAGGCTGAGGGGGGCACCTTTCAGGAAGAGGAGACCCTCGAGGGCAGCGACGCCGAGGAGAGCCTGGACAAGACGGCGGAGTCCTCAGTCTTAGAAGACGAGATAGCACAGGGCGAAGAGCTAGACTCACTCGACGGGGGGGACGAAATAGAAAACAATGAAAATGATGGATAACCAGTACCAGTTTTCAGTTAAAGTGTTTAAAACTTTTGACAAGTGGTAGTCCTACTGTTTACACTCACAGTTAATGTTCATACCTAGTTTTATAAGCTGTTCTGTAACATAGTGTAGCAAAAGAAAAAAAAAGTCCAAGTCATGTTATACAGGTGTGTCAAAAGGTATCTTGGTCATTAAGTATTGTGCAGTGCATTATTTATTATCCCTAGGAGAGATGAAATTTGAGAGATGATCGTGTCTTTTTAAGGAAACTTACATAATGCTCTGCTTTTTTTTTTTTCTTTTCCTTTGGTACCATTGGTATTATAATAAAGAGCAATTTGTAACCAAGTGGCACGAATGAAAGGAAGTGCTGCTCAAAGGAAGTATGAAGTTATATATTTAATTTTTTAATTTTAATTTTTTTGCTGTGAAGGTCAAGATGAAATTTACCATACATATCATCCTTGCTCATTTGTTTCCCTTTTTGACTACACGGGGGTTCCCGCACTTGCGCATCACACACATCCACACACTCTGACAATCTCCACCTTAGTGTGAACGTCTCTGTCCCGAGGCGCAGCAATAATAAGGCAGCTGTTGAATGTGAAGGGTCCCTTTGGAAATTAACCTACTGGGAGGGTTCTTGCCAGACAGAACTGCAGTTCCATTGTCTCGTGGTCTTGTAATGCACTGGTATAAACAAAATAAATAGATGAATAAATAAAGAGTGAGAGAAGAGAGAATCAGGTACCTTTTTTAAATTAAAGGACTTCGTTACTTTAGCCACAAGCTAAAACAGCATTACCTCAGCTCTAAACTAGCCTTGAAGTTTACAGACATGACTTTGTAAATGTATTGTTTTTCTTTGTTGTGATGTCCTTTTATTTTTTTTCCTTTGAAAACTGCTATCATGTAAGATAAAATGTAAATTGCTGCCAACTGTAGTAATGATGCTTTTAATAAAAGTGACCCATGATATGCAGAGATGTAAGTATAGAATGTAGTAGCGTAGGGGAACTGGTTTCACTCTATTTTTTGTATTCGCAATAGATGCAAATACAGCATTCTGGCCTTTGTACAGTTTCTTGATATATCCTCCTATACCAGATTAGCTGTTGGTAATACGCTCAACTGATTGTCTTCCGCCTAGACTGGAAGAAAAACCTCACATTACCTTGACATAATTCCACTCCAGATATCTCAACAGAACCACACGCAGAAACCTCCCATTACTCCCTCAAAAGGTCACCCGAGGCCGAGACTACTTAAAAGACGTGTGCAGCGTCTGATAATGTGGTACACCGAGGAACAAAGGGTCAAAAGAAAAATGAGGCTTTAATAGGCACAATATCTGGGTCATTTATCCTCGGTTAATGGGTAGAAAAACACAATGCCGTGGTGTCAGCAAGGGACGCGAAGGCACTCTGGTGTCCTGAGGGCCCGGGCTCGGTGCCCGCGTCACGGAGCCCCACGTAGAACGAGCAGGGACCCGCTGCAGCAAGCGCAGGCGAGCGCGAGGACGCGCACGCACGCACGCAATGCAGGTACGCGCACGCACGCACGCAATGCAGGTACGCGCACGCACGCACGCAATGCAGGTACGCGCACGCACGGGCTGGGAGCCGCTGGTTCGTGCACTTCTTCGTGACCTCTGATGTTCCAAGGTAAGCTAGAATTTGAGATGCTCTGTTTTTACCTTGTAATGTCACCTGACCAAACATAAAGCCCCGTGTCCCTGCAGTTAAAAAGGAGGGGAAGAAAGGGTGAGGGTGGTCTGTGGTGGCTCCCTGCGTACCGCCCCCGGGACGCGCCCAGCCCGTCCCCCGCCCGACGTGGCACGAGACAGGCTGTCCGAGTCCCATGATGATTCTGGAAAAAGAGCTCCGTGAAGCCTCCACCTTAGACGCCCCGTGGTGGCCTCACCTGTCACGTCACCGTGACTCTTCTTTCTTGAAGAGCGCCTGGGTAGTGCGCGGGCAGGAAAGTGCCTTTTGTAAATCAACTATACTTCAATAAGAACAATAATTAAATTTAAAAAGAATTTTTTTAAAAGAATAGCTTCGGGAGCAGAATTCTTCAAACGTGGAAAATAAGACTAGACTTCCACAAAGTATAAAGAACTTAAATATTTAAAAAACTGAAAGACTTTTTAAGCCTTAAAATAGGACCTTAGGTAGGGAGAATATGTTTCATAAAGTGAGTCTTAAAGGGGCTTCTTCTGAAATTCTTTATAGCGTTGGAAGTTTTCCTATGACCTTCTGTAAATAGAGCACACGATGTGACTCTGTCCCTGTTAAAGGAAGATGCTGAGAACAATGACGATCTTCAAAGCAGAGGCATCAATTGCTTGTGGCCAGAAGGAACCCTGACATGATAGGTAGGTCAGCAGCTGGCCCTGAGTCATCTGGGATTTACCTGTGAAGGTGGCCTTGAAGTCATGCAAGTTTCCAAACGCAAAAACTGCGTTTGTTTTTTTTTTTTCCTAATGGAATTAATTCTCGATGTGAGATCTCGAATTTGCCTAAGTAAGAAATATTTTAAATTCAGTCTGATTCTTCATAACCGGTGTTCGTCACGTGCTTGTATAAATTAAGCACTGAGGTGCTCAGTGCTTTCCATGGCGTTTCTGTTTCACCGTCACTTCTCTTCTGTGAGGGAAGTGCTGCTTTCCAGGAGGAAACAGAGACTTGGAGACTTTAACTGGCTAGCAGTAAGTACAGGAGCTGGATCTGAACCCAGGCAGTCTAACATTAGAGCTTCCTTACAGTTTCTTGAAATACTGCACTCTGGTCTCTGAAATAAAATAGTTAGTGATGATTTGAAGTGTCTAGGGCTTTTGTATTTTTACGTTCCCCCCCCCCCCCCCCCGCTTACCCCTCCGTAAGGGACCTTAAATCTAAGATTGGGGATTAAGAGGCAGTCTATATGAAGCAGAACCTGGAAGAAGACTGTGATCTCTGACCAGGCAAACTTGAGTCCCAGTTACCTCATTTAAATTTGGATTTATCTTGCCCCATGAATGTTTCTATTTTATGAAGAAGTCAAGTCTTTGGAAAAGATTAACTTAAGCCTCAGAGCTAGCAAATAGCAAACCTGGTATTTCAACTCAGATTGATCTAACTTCTGGGGTATTTCAACCCTAGGCACTTAAATCACTGCGCTGGGGTGATTAACATTCATCAACAAACATTTACTGGGTGCTATGTGCTAGGTACTGTTTTAGTGGCAAGAATATAGCGAAAACCAAAAATAGACTAGGGCCTTGCTGTCATTGGGCTTATATGCTAATAGGAAGAGACAGGTGATACACAGATACAAATACAATTTTTGTAGATGGAGGAATACTATTAAATAAGGTGATGGGGTGCTCAGGTCTGTGGAGGGGACAACTCTGCTTACACCTGAGTGATGAGAAGCAGTGGCCAGACAGAGCTGGTTGGAGAATGTTCCAGGCAAATGGAAGAGCCAGTGTAAAGGTCCTGTGTTGACAGTGAGCTTGGAGGAAGCAGGGGCAGGGAGCCTGTTTGCCTAGAAGATTTGGGGGCTAGGGACCAAACCGGTGCTGGTGGAGGATTTGGATTTCTTTTCTAAGTGCCATAGAAAGTTCCTTGGAAGGTTTTATGCAGAGAAGTGATACCATATTCATGTTTCTAAAAAAATAATCACTATAGCTGCAATGTGAAAAAAATGGCTTGTAAGGAGGAATCAGGAGCCCCATTTAGGAGACTGTTGCAGCAGCCTTGGATCAAGGCAGTAGGTAGCAATGGAGATGGAAGGCAGTAAATGGATTTGGGCTATGTGTTAAAGAAATAGAGCCTCCAATTTACATTAAGTGAATAATTTGAATTAACTTTTCAGGATTAGCCCAAAGGTAAAACCAACAGATGAAGAACATACACTTTTTTTTTTAATTCCATGATTAGTGTTAATAGAAAAGGTGCTAGGAACAGAAATCTTTCCATCCATGCCCTGTGACAAAGTTATCTTTTCAGTTCAATGAAAATTATTTGTTAATTATCTTTGGGAAGAGTTTTCAGCAGTTATTTCTAACAGGTAGCGGAGGTAAGAAGGTGTGTGCCTCGTTGAAGTGATGCGTGTGCAGTGAACATCAGTGCGCCTCCAGAGCCATCAGTAAATTTAAGTTAGGAAGCAAAACAGTGTAAATGACCTCTACTAACAAGCACTTAAAAGTTAGAATATACCTTATTCATTCAACTTGGCTCTCTAATGAGCAATTTTATGTATTTTCCTAGCACAGGTAAGATTTACCATCGTTTTATAGACATTTTATAGTAAAGTAAACTACATTTGGCAAAACAGATGTGTAAATTACCATCCGGAATATTTAATCTAACGTAAGACTCCTTCAGTGAAAGTATTTCATCCTTGAATTTTTTGTTGGGAGACTCACCTAATTTGGAGATTTTTTTTCTTGTAGGAGTTAGAATGGTGATTTTCAAAGTAGTTTGAGCTATATAAATCATTTCTATGTCTAAGGGTTTTGCTGAACTTTCCTAATGCTGTAGACCAAAACTAAAAAACTCCCTGTGTATGTGTGTTGGCAATGTAGGTCCACCGTCCTAATGGGCCTGTTGGTCTGTAGATCTTATTTTGGATCTACCAATGTAGAGTTGATTTTTAATTTGCATCTCCTTGATGAATGTTTACCATGTAATTTAAATGAAATTGAAGAATAGGGTAATGACAATTAAAATTTCAAATATTTTTTCATCTGACATCTTTAGCTCCAGAACGGTTGACTCTTATCATTTGTGGAGCTCCTAAACTGGTTGAAATTTTCGTCGATTGAACAAAGATGGCAGAACCCATCTCCAAACACAATACAGACATGTTATTTAAGTGTCGGGCTGTCTCCCAGTATGTTTCTTCCTGTGAACCTTTCTCACTTGCGAGGTGTCTACTGGGCTCCAAGATAAATCTGTCATGGTGAATCTGAGTTACAGCTGAAGGACAGCATAATAGATTTATTTCTAAGGTATAATAAAGAGAAACACTAAGTCAAAATATTGTTTAGGAATCACTTAAGACTCTACTCTGGGTGGTTTCCTCCATCGTCCCTTGCCCGCCTCTGCATTTTGATCTGAAAATTACAGGAATTTTGATTGTTTCAAAATTACCAATGAGAGGAACCTGATTCTTTTCCGTGACTCAAGCCAGGTACTGCAGTAGCTTCACATCCTTTGCAACCCCAAACCATCTCCTAATTGTCAGCTGCAGTTAACGTGACTTCAACTTGGATGTAGGCTGGGTGACTGAAACCTAAGCGGGCTGTAAATTTAATAGTTTGGGGAGCACACATCACGTCTTGGAACGGAAAATTCATCCTGTTCAACATGTTTCACCATGTTTCCTTGGGAGTCAGGAGGCTCTTAACACTTTAGAATTCAGCATTTGTGTTTGGTAATAGGCACTTGTGAGTTAACCCACAGCACAGCCTGGCGAGTTAGCTCAGAGTTCTTGCCACCAGCCGTTTACCTGGTGAGGCAGGATCTCTTGCCCAAGTCTGAGTGCTGAGACAGGTGTGGGGGCGACAACTAGTATTTAGACTCCTCCAGTGTAAGCCGTGTCCAGCAGTGGGCTGTCTGTGTGAAGTATAAACCTGCCATTCTTGTTAATTCAAGTCCGTGACCTTAAACAAAAACTCCCAACCTAAACTAGAATAAGCTACACACTCTCCTAATAACAGCTTGATCTGGAGAACAAGCCAGAAGGTTGCAGTCTCTCATGCTGCAAGACCAAAGTACCCCAGGACAGGGTGACTGAAAGATGTTCAAGTTAAAGAAAAAAAAAAAAAGTGTATACAGTTACGAGCTTGCTTTATTTACATCCACGCTGATTTTATGATAGAACCTGCGCCACTGATAGTCTAAATGTCTTTGCACATTCTTGAAGCTTAGAATTTTTGGATAGTGAATCGCGTATCTGAATGGCCCTAGCAGGCAGCCCCAGCTAAGTCTGGGACTTGAAGTCCCTGCAGGGATGGGACACGGCCTTGGCAGCCTCCACCCCTACAGAGCTTTTCTGGGCAGTTGTGGCTCTCAGGACGGATTTGCATATCTGTAGCTGCAGAGCTCCTGTTCTCTCACGAGGCTGGAAGCCTTGCGAGGCGCCTCTGGGATCCTTTCCATCTGATTGTAAGTGTCCCTTGAAAATGAGAGCAGCCACCGTGTCTGACTGCGGAGGCACTGTTCTTGCTGGACGAAGCTGGCCTGCTTCTCAGCCGCTGGGTTTCTGCTGCCTCAGCCTGGCCTGCTCTGGGGAGCCGCTGGACTGACTCAGTGGCCTGAAGGGTTACATGAAACCGTTTAAAATTCTCCCTTTCCCCCTCACTCTCCAAAACGTAAAGTTACAAACAAACCCCGAACCCCCTTTTCTTTCGAGCCTCATCTTGTGCAGAGCCTGTGTGTTCTGAGAGGAAACAGAGAGAGTAACACAGCAATGGCAACTCAAGGACAAGGGGCTCAGCTCTGCCCCTCAGCCTCCAGACGGCTCTTGAGAAAAAAAACACCATTGGCCATCAGGACAGCCTGCGGGGGGGAGGGCAGGATGCAATTAAAGCTGAAAGTGTCCCTTTACGTTTCAACCAGAAAGCTGTCCATTGCTAGGAGATTCTCGGGTATCAAATGTTTATTACCATTAAAACCCTCCTGTGGGGGACAGTCACTGTGAAAACCCAAATACCGTTTGTAATGTCAGAGAAACAAAAGCTTTTGTGTTTATGTTGTTGTTGTTGTTGTTGTTTTATTTTTGGCTGTGTTGGGTCTTCGTTTCTGTGCGAGGGCTTTCTCCAGTTGTGGTGAGCGGGGGCCACTCTTCATCGCGGTGCGCGGGCCTCTCACTATCGTGGCCTCTCTTGTTGCGGAGCACAGGCTCCAGACGTGCAGGCTCAGTAGTTGTGTCTCACAGGCTCAGTAGTTGTGGTTCACAGGCCTAGTTGCTCCGCGGCATGTGGGATCTTCCCGGACCAGAGCTCACACCCGTGCCCCCTGCATTGACAGGCAGATTCTCAACCACTGCACCACCAGGGAAGCCCCTGTTGTTCTTTTTAATGTGGTTTGGGAGCACTACAGCTCTGACCTGTGAAAGGTGAGAGGGGACTGGGCGACCAAGGTGGAAAATAGACGCAGGAAGAAAAGCAGTTTTGCAAATCATCTGGCGTTCCTCCTTGAATTTGGAGCTCAAATGACTAAATGGCCAAAAACTCATCTCCAGTCCACACGTTCCCAACATGCTTGAACTTATTTCTCTGTGTACGTCCATGTGCATCAGACAGCGCATGATTTACCTTGCAGGTGGTATATAGCATTAAAGCACAGGGAAAAGGGAGAACTGGTCGCAGCGCTCCCGTTGTCTAAAATGCTGCTGACGTGGCACATGTATCCTCATGGGCGACGGGAGTCTGGTGCCTCTCCCTGCCCTCAAGGAAACACAGAAATCCGCCATAACTGGAGGGTTTAGGCAGACTTACGGTTTTAGTAGCCGTTCCAGGTACACAATATCCTGGCCAGTTGATTGTCAGTTGTGTGTAAATGTATTGAATACTTCAGGAGGGCCTGAGCCCACAGATCCTGGAGGAGGGGGGGACAACGATGGGTTGTCCTCGGCTCCAGGTAATTTTAGCTCCCTGCACCTGACAGCCTCATTTCCAGAGCACCAGCAGCTTGAACTGATCTCGATTAACTCGAAGGCGAGGCCATCTGGGCTTCTGAATCCTTGCCACCACCACCCCCCCAAAAAAAGTTTAGAAATGTCAGTTGCACGGCTCACACGTCAGCCCCTCCTGCGTGAACGTGGTCGTGATGCCTCTTTTCTTGTTGGTGCACCAGCGGTGATCTGACAATGACGGCGGCGGGGCCGAGGACAGGATCCCCGCGGCCCGTGCCCACAGCCGGTTTCCTCCTGGACCTGGACACCCTTGCTTGGTGGATTCAGGCAGCCATTCTGTGCTCCGGGCTTCCTACAAGAAGCCTCCTCTTCTCTCAAGGACAAACGTCATGGAGTCTTTCTGTGTACGAAGGACACAGAGAGGGAATAATAGGCATCATTCTTGTTCTTAAGCAGCCACCATCAGTTGGCAAATATTTAATGTGCAGCTAGAGGGTGTGCCGGGGGGGGGGGCGACGCGGGACAAAGGGCGTAGTCAGGCTCCTTGCTCTCTGGGCCCTTCGCGTGTTGCTGACGCAGTGTGTGTAAATAGCATATACCTGCCTGCGATTTCGAGATTTCAGAGCACGAATGCAGGCGTTATCTCAGCTGATAGAACTTTGAAACCGCAAGTTAGTTGTGAGTTTAGAGATGGAAGATATTAAGGCTCAGCCATCCCGGAGTAGCATGCAGGCAGGCGTTTGGACTGTAAACCCAGAGATCCTTCTACCACGTTATGACAGCCGGCAGGCAACTCCACTATGCACAGCGGGGCAGCCCTGCACGGCCAGAGTTCCGTTCTCCTCTGAGCCTCACCGCTGTCATTTGTAAACTTGGAATAAAAATAAAAATAACACCAAACATGCCTTCCTCGTAGTGTTGTGGGAAGATTAGAAATTGTGACTGTGCAAAGTCCTTAGCGCCTGGCACTGAATTGACACGCGGTAAAGGATGACTTTAAAACCATCCTGGAAAAAAAAAAAAAAAATCATCCTGAAACTAACACAGCATTGTAAAGCGGTTATACTCCAATAAAAAAAAGTCTTAACAAAAGTAAATGAAACCATCCTCATCTATCGAGTTAGCCAAGCAGCGTAGGAGGTGCAGTTGAAAAGCACTGAGGGAGGGGCTGGGGTGACGGCTCTGCAAGGAAGGTCCCACAGAAATGAGGCTGATGCCCGTCCTGAGAACGCTGGCGGGCAAGAGCAATGCAGAGCCTGGAGGAGGGAGTCTGGGTGGCGGCGAGGCTTCCAGGGCGCTGGCTCTCAAACACCAGAGAGAAATACGAGTGGCACTGGGACCTGGTACATATTCACATTTGGATATGAATTTTTTTCAAAACTTCATACAGTATAATATATCCTAACTTCCTCTAATGCACTCTTCTCTGTTGTATCCTATTCCATTAAAAAAACAAATGTTCACGCCCCTCTAAATTGATTTTAGGATACAATAATGGATGGTTATTGGAAAATTATTTGAATAAATTGAAATTTCAATTATTTCAATAAATTGAAATCTATAATTGCCTGCTTTGGGGAAAATTGTGCTTTAAAACAAGGACTTTTAACTTGGGCCTGTGGGTGGGCTTTGTGGGAGGGACGTGAAGGTGGCCTCAGATATCCTGGAGTTGGATGCACAATTGTGTGTGTGCGTTTTTCTGGAAAGAGTGTCCCTAAGTTTCATCTGGTTTTCAAAGCATCTGACTCCCTCTTTGAGAGGGTGGTGAGAAAGAGAACCAGAAAATTAAGTTTGCGTTGACTGGGAATTGCTTTTAATGCCACTTAGAAATGGAGAACCGATGAAAGACCAGTCCCTGAAGAGGAAAACCCAGTTCACAGTTAAACTGAGCGTCCTCCACGCGTCTCCTGGATAGAGGATGCCTCTCTCCATTGTGTAACAGCCAGCGGTCATGACTGCCCCCCTTTTCAACTGCACCAAGTCGGGATGGAAAGAGCACCCGCCATATAGGCCTGTTTTGAAGACTGGATGAGATAATGCATATAGAACAATGAGCAGAATGGGCACAAGATAAACACGTTCACAATGTCAGCCATTGTGCACACGGACCCTGCGTGACGGTGGTACCACAGGGAAGGTTGTCCCATTGTATCTGCTCCATTCTTGTATGAGTGTGTGTGTTTGTTTTTAGTAGAATGAATTATTTCCCTCATTCATTAGGATCGAGGCTGATAGATAGAAATTCAGGGCAATCAAATATATGTCTGGGCCTGGCCGCACGGTCCTCGTACAAAGCTAGAGGATAGAAACGAGTCCTTTCCTCCCTCTCTGGCTTCTGGAAGCCGGCCCCAGGGCCGGAATGGCATGCCTGCCAGGCTACCCCGGGTTCCTGGGCGCCCATGTGCCTTGCTTGCCAAATGGCAGACAACACCCAGGACCTGTACTCGGGCGCCTACTCACCCTTCCATATAAAAATCAAATCAGAAGAAAACAAAACAGGCCCGAGAGAGTTGCCCTCCACTTTCCATCCTTAGGAAGGAGAATGTGAGTTGAGAAGGAAGATGCCTCTGTGTGTGCGTTGCTTGCCTGTGGGGGAGGCTGGATTTCTGCCTTCTTATCTGCGAAGCCCACCACATTGTCTGCTGTCACGCGACTCAGTCATGACGCCTGGCTCCACACAGCAGCGGCTCTGCTGGACACAGCAGTAGGCAGTGCGGCAGCTCAGGCTGTGCTGGACACAGATGGACCGTGAGGTCAGGTCCTGCTCCCAGGAGGGGCTGAAATGCAAGCAAACAAGTCCTCTGCCAGAACCAGCTCTTCTTTTCTGGAGCTTGGCTTAAAAGGACACAGAGACAAAAGGTTTCTCTGGTTTTAACAGCTCATACCTGGTAACGAATGAAGATGTATATACCTACAAGAATTAGGCCTATTTGTTTTATTTATTTTTTTATAAATTTGTTTATTTTTGGCTGCGTTGCGTCTTCGTTGCTGCGTGCTGGCTTTCTCTAGTTGTGGCAAGCGAGGGCTACTCTGTTGCGGTTAGCGGGCTTCTCATTGCGCTGGCTTATCTTGTTGCGGAGCACGGGCTCTAGGCACGCGGGCTTCAGTAGTTGTGGCACGTGGGCTCAGTAGTTGTGGCTCATGGGCTCTAGAGGGCAGGCTCAATAGTTGTGGCACGCGGGCTCAGTAGTTGTGGTACATGGGCTTAGTTGCTTCGCGGCGTGTGGGATCTTCCTGGACCAGGGCTCGAACCCGTGTTCCCTGCATTGGCAGGCGGACTCTTAACCACTGCACCACCAGGGAAGCCCTAGGCCTATTTGTTTTAAATCAGGTGTTTTCCACTGGGAAAAGGCATGCTGTGCTATAGGCTGACTTGAGTTCCCACCACACAGTTGATAGATACGCTGAAGCCCTGACCGCCCCCCCTCCCCCGCCAGTGATTCAGCATGTGACTGTATTTGGAGACAGGGTCTTTCAAGAGGTAATTAAGATAAAATAAGGTCCTATCAGTTGGCCCTAATCCAGTGTGGCTGGTATCCTTATAGAAAGGGGAGATCAGGACACAGACCAAGGGAAGACCATGTGAAGACACGGAGAGAAGACGACCGTCCACAAGCCAGGGAGAGAGGCCTCAGAAGGAACTAACACTGCAGACGTCTTGATCTTGGTCTTCTGGCCTCTAGAACAGTGAGAGAATAAATTTGTTGTTTCGGCCACCCCATTCGTGGTACTTTGTTACAGCGGCCCCAGCAAACTGACACCCTGTGTGCTTTATGAATTCATATAGTAACAGGTTACAAGTCTGGCCAGACACATGAGAAAAGGAAAAAATAAGAAACCATCACAGAGAAGTAAAAAGCAGTGGCGAGGAATACGGACTTGGGTTGGAGTGAGTCTGCTTGAGTCTTACTCAGCCAATTACAAGTCCATGCCCAGGGCAAGCTGCTCTACCTCGCTGGGGCTGTTTGCTTAAATGTGATGGTGATGGTGGTGGTGGTGGTGGTAGTGCCCACTTCACAAGCCTGCCGGAAGGATTCAGCCGTTTGCCATGTGTCCAGCAGTTAGCACTGAACCTGTACCTAGACGTACTATCTGAGTGATTATTTTGTTACTATTGCAAACCTGACACTCGGCTCCAGGTCTGGAACCTCCTCCTTCCCAGATGTGTGACCTTGAGGAGGTCACCGCCCCCTGGGGATACTTCATCTACACAGTGAAGGCCCGGGCGACACTTGAGGACTCTTTCAGCACTAACGTTTTATTATTCTAATACATGTTGATATGAACCGTTCTGCAGGAGCAGTGAAAAAGCTTAGCGAGTTGAGAGAAGCATAACAATTTGGGGGGTTTCTATACTCTGTGTGTTCATGGTTGAGAAACCAAAGTAAATGGGGTGCCTTTAAGGAATGACCTTCCAAATGATTCCCTTAAAAAAAAATCTGTACCCTTGGATTCTGTAGGCATTAACACAGAAAGGAGGGGGGAAAAAAACTTCTACTTTGAAGCAGTGCAAAGTGACTGCAGTAAATCTGTTTCGGTATCATCGTGTTTGACTTTAAGAAAATGGCTGAGCTATGGACAAGGTAATTCAAGAAGATATAAATGGCTGCATTATAATAAGCAGACACCTATTTTAAGCATGATCTATGTTTTTGAGAAAATTCATTACAATGAGTCTTACAATACCAACCTCTTCAATGAATTTTTCATGTCTGCATACCAAGACGTATATAAAACGATCGTAATCATGTACCTTTGGGGCAATGCTGAGCACCAGCTGTTTCGGGGATGATTTATAGGTTGCCACGCTCAAGGTTAATAATAAGGCGAAACAGGTTACAGTGTGCAATGTATTTATGTCAGGTTAGAAGTTCAGTTAGTGGAGATAGCATGTTATGAGGAAGCACACACTTTTAATTCTTTTCTAACCACCCTCCCCCTACCTCATTTCTCTGCAATAAACTAAAAATAAATGATGTTTTACATAGGGAACCCTTTCTGCCAAGTGTATCTTCTGGTTACTGTTGGCCTTATTTAAAGGGAAAGGACCACTAGGAGTTATTAGCTGTACATAGGAAAACACAGCTTGAAGGTACTTAAACATCTGTGCAATGGGCCCACGAAAAGGGTATGATGGAGTTTTGTAAACATCAAGGTAATTACGCCCTTTGGAATGGCAGCGTTTTGCTGCTGGCAGGATTTCTAGCAGGATTTTCAGAGATGTGACACGTACCAGCCACAAGTCCATATCCAGAAGCACTAAAATGTGACTTGTCTCCCTTTGGAGACAAAGTTCTTGCATCCGTTTCATAAAAATCTCAAAAATATTCCCATTTTGAATTGAGACAAAAATTTATCTTCTCCTAGGAAACTTTTTTTTCATAATAAATAATGAGAAAAAATTTTTTTCTGCAGAGGGTTGAGTTCATTGTGTTCCTCATTAATCGTCATTGGTCTATAAAAGTCTCTCTCTTCTTTCATTTCTTTTTTTATTCTCTTTTACCCCAGTTCTGGTCTCTCAGCTCCCACTCACCTAGGAGACACTTTTTAATGTGTTTATCACAGATATATGCTTTAGTTTTGCTTATATGTTTTTCAAAATGTGTGTTGTTTTGCGTGCACACATATATTTAACTATGTAAATGGTAGTTTGTGTATCTCATTCTACTTTTTAATCTTGTGAGTTTATCTTATTTTTAACAGCTTTATTGAGATATCATTGGCAGACGTTATACTGAACATGTTGAGATAAGTTTGGACACCTGTGAAACCATCACCAAAATCCAGATAACGACAGGTCCAGCATCCCTCAGGTTCCCTCTTGTTTCTTTGTAACCCCTCTATTCCTGCCCCTTCCCACCCGTCATCTCCAGGCAACCACTGATCTGCTTTCTATCACTATAGATTAGCTTGCATTTTCTAGAATTTTCTATAAATGGGATTCTATGGTGTGTACTCTTCTTTTTTTTTTGTCTGCCCTCTTTTGCAAAGCATGACTGTTTTTGTGTGTTTTTGCGGTACGCGGGCCTCTCACTGCTGTGGCCTCTCCCGTTGCGGAGCACAGGCTCCGGACGCGCAGGCTCAGCGGCCATGGCTCACGGGCCCAGCCGCTCCGCGGCATGTGGGATCTTCCCGGACCGGGGCACGAACCCGTATCCCCTGCATCGGCAGGCGGACTCTCAACCACTGCGCCACCAGGGAATCCCAGCATGACTGTTTTTGAGATTCATTCGTGTGGTGTGTATCAGTAGTTCATTTCTTCCTGTGGTAGCGTAAGTAGTATTCCATTATATGGATGTATCAATCTATGTACCTAGTCACCTGCTGATGGACATTTTGTTTTTTTCCAATTTCTGGCTGTTACAAGTAAAGCTGCTATGAGTTTTTTAATAGAGAGACACCTCTGTTACTTTTGGATAAATGCATAGAAATGGAACACCTGGATTACGTGGTAGGTATAAGTTTAACTTTTTATAACTGCCAAACTTCTTTCCAGAGCAGTTGCAGTGTTTCATTTTCCGGCCAGAAGTGTTCCAGTTCCTCCACACACTTTGCCAACACTTGGTGTAGACAGTCCTCTTAATTTTAGACATTCTAATAGGTGCATAGTAGTGTATCATGATGGTTTTAATTTGCATTTCCCTGGGGACTAATGATATTAAGGACCATTTATGTGCTTATTTGCCATCTGTGTATTTCCTTTGCAGCGGTGTCTGTTCACATCTTCTGCCCGTTTGTGGAGGAGGTTGTTTGTTTTCTTATTATTGAGTTTTGAAAGTTATTTTTATAATCTGGATACACTTGTATAATTTGTGAATATGTTCTCCTGGTCTGTGGCTTTTTTTTTCATTCTCTTAATAGAGCCTTTGGAAGAGCAGAAACGTTTAGTTCGGACGAAGTTCAGTGTATCAATTTGTTTCCCTTCTGGGTCATGCTTTTGGGGTTGTATATGGACTCTATATTCTGTCCCATTAATCTGTTTGTCTATCTTGATGCCAAAACCACACTGTCTTGATTACTGTAGCTCTATAATAATTCTTGAAGTCAAGTAATCTAAGTCCTCCAACTTAATTCTTCTTTTTCAAAGTTGTTTTAGCTATTCTAGTTCCTTTGTATTTCCATATCAATTTTATTATTCACTTGTCAATTTTTAGGAAAGAAAAAAAAAAAAAAAAGCCTGCTGGGAATTTGATTAGGGTTGCATTGAGTCTACCTACCAACCTGAGCAGAAAGGCATCTAAACGGTATTGAATTTTCCAATCCATGAACATGATATTTTTTAAAAACCCTTTTCTCTTAACATTGAAAATTTAAGCTTAATTTATGTTCATATGTGTATAGTTACTGCATTGCTTCTAACTCTTGCTTAATTTCAGCAAGAGTATTAGTTTCCTATGACAGCTGTAACAAGTTACACACACCTAAAGGCTTATAACATCCCCAAAGTATTCTCTTACGGTTCTGGAGGTCAGAAGTCTGAAGTCAGTTTCACTGGGCTAAGGTCAAGGCGTTGGCCACCCTGGTCCCTTCTGGAGCCTATTTCGCTGCCTTTTTTTCGGATTCTAATGGCTGCTTGTATCCTTTGGCTGTGGTCCTTCCTCTGTCTTCAGAGTGCATCACTACAGCCTCTGCTTTGTCCTCGCATCTCTCTCTCTCATTCTGACCCTCCTGCCTTCCTCTTACAAGGATGTTGTGATCACATCAGGCCCACCCAGATAACCCAGAATAATCTCCTCACCTCGAGATCCTTAACTTCATCACATCTGCAAAGTAATAGTCACAGGTTCCAGGGATTGGGACAGGGACACCTTTGGGAGCATCATCCAGCCTCCACGTGCCACGTGCATCCACCGCATTGTAGGTACACACTCTCCCAGTGATGGACACCAGGTTGGCCCCTACTCTCCATCACTCCAGAGAATGCTGCAGAGAGCATCTGCATTCATGTCTTCGTATGGACTTCCATGCAAACCTCCTTACGATGTGCACTCAGAAATGAGGTGGCAGGGTCACCGATGCGTGCCTGCCCTCACTGTGCCTGAGCAGTGATGGGCTGCTCCCCAGAAGTGCTGCACCAGTCTACCCTCTACCAGCCCAGAGCCAAGGTTGCCCTACCTCCACATCCGCCCCAGCCTGTGCCATTGTCTATCTTTCTAACTGTTGCCAGATGTAAATTTATGTCCTGTGGTTTTATTTTCATTTCTCTATTTACGAATGAGTTTGAGCATCTCTTCATGTTGATTAGCGTTTTTGGTTTCATTTTGTAAATTGCCTGTTTAGCTTCTTTGCCTATTTTTCTATTGGGATTGCTTTTTTTTCTGGTGAATTTAATTTTACTTAGAAAGTCAGTCTCCAAACCTATATCAGAAAGATCTTATCCTAGGCTTTGTTGACTTGGTAGTTTTACTTTTCACATTGAGAATTTTATCTATCCGGATGTCATCTTTGTAAGTGCTATTATGTAAGGGTGCAGTGGTACGTTTCTCCTTAGTGTGAACCAGTTTCCCCGTTACCAGCTACTAAAAATTCTGTACTCTCTCCATTGGTTTATAGTGCCACCATGATCATATATTAACTTCGTGTGTGTGTGTGTGTGTGTGTGTGTGTGTGTGTGTGTGTAATATTCCATTAGCCTCTTTGTTCTTGTACCAATATCACATTTTCCCCCCCTGTGGCTTTATAATATACTTTATTATCTAGTGTGGAAAATCCTCTCTCTATTACTTTCAGGATGGATTTAGATGTTTTATTCTTCCATATACATGTTAATATAAGTTTAAGTTCCTCAAAAATTCAATTTCTAGTCATGATCATGATTGCATTGCAATCATGGGTTAATTTTAGAGACATTGACACAAACTATTAAATCATCCAAGAGCGCGGACCGTTTCCCTGTTGTTTTTCAGGTCATCTTCTGTGTTCCTCCTCAAATTTAGTTTTCTCCACAAAAGACTTCAGGATTCTTAGACACTTCATAGATTTTGTTGCTATTATGAATGAAGGATTTTATTTTATTTCTCATTAAAATTTCTAGTTGGTTGGTTTCCGCTATTTAGTAGGTTGATCGCACTGACTAAACCTGGCGAAGCTCTTGGTTAGTTCTAACGGCTGGTTGTTGATTCGTTCAGGACCGCCGCCCCAGGTGGGTGATCCTATTATCTGCAAACAATGCCAACTTATCACTCTAAAAAACATTTCCCTCCAGAATCCTATGAAAGCTTCCTTGCCTAAATCAGGGAGTCCTCTTGCACATCTCTCCTTTTCTTATTTAGTCTAATAACATTTGAAGTATACTTAACGACTACTCTCCTGCTGTCATTTCAGTGTACCTGTGAGCAACACAAGAATGGAAGAGCTGTCATTTACAAAGACGTAATTACTCAACATTATTAAATATACGCTGCCTGCTGGCCTTTCTCTTTAGGATTCTTTGTTTAGTAAACACTTTAAAATTTAGTTAAGAAATAAAACGAGAAGACTAAAATTCAGAAACCTTTCAGAACGAAAGATGAAACACCGTTAATGACATCCCATCCCCATTAATTATCCCTCTTTCAACCTTCTGGGGATTACTAAATCTTTTCCTTGCTTTTCAAGTTTTTTGTTTAATATAGTCAGTAGACAACTCAAATCTAACCTGTTCTATAAAGGTTGGGTCAGTTTTTCCGAGTCAATTTCACATTCTATTTTTTACGGGAAACAAATAACTTGGAACATTTTTTTACACTCCACACATCTAGGAGTGTGTGGTATCGTGGTTTATACTTGCATGGTTGTCCCAAAGTTGTTCTAAGTATTTGTTATGTCTTAGCTCATTTGAAAGTTCTGATTCCTTTGACTGAAATATTTGAGGGGAACTTGTCATTAGGTCCGGTGCTGGGAAAAATTGGAACGTGAATGAATTTCTATTTTATGCAACACCTATCTAACACTCCATTGCGAGACATACCCCAGAGACAGGAGTTCCAGGAGAAGTGTAGCCTGTGACCCTTCCCCTAACATCCTGAGCTTGTCCGAGCTGGATCCAACTGGAGGAAATCAAGCCCAAGCCTCTCAAGTTACAGATGAGGAAACTGTCTCCAGTCCCCACAGCGAGAGGCGGGTATCTACACCCAGGTGCACGAACTCTCACCCCAGGACTCCTTCCAGCAGCGCCCAAAATGGTCCACCTTATACCTTATACAAGTGGTTACCGCGGACAACACAGAGGGAGAAGGAAAGGGCGGATATATCCTAAATAATAACTAACACTCTATAATTTTAGGTAATTTTCTTTAAGATTCATATCAATAATAGACACAGATAATGATAGTTAACATCATGACTCCTTGCTATATGCATTTTATGCAAATTATCTCATTTAATCCCTACAAAAGCCCTAAGATACAGGTGCTTTAATTGTCATTTCTTTTTTTTTTTTTTTTTTTTTGCGCTACGCGGGCCTCTCAGTGTTGTGGCCTCTCCCGTTGCGGAGCACAGGCTCCGGACGCGCAGGCTCAGCGGCCATGGCTCACGGGCCCAGCCGCCCCGCGGCATGTGGGATCTTCGCGGACCAGGGCACAAAGCCGCGTCCCCTGCATCGGCAGGCGGACTCACAACCACTGCGCCACCAGGGAAGCCCGTCATTTCTATTTTATAGATGAGAAAACAGGACAGTAACGTCATGTAACTTGCCTAAGATGCCACAACTGGAAAGTGGCAGAGCAAGGACTTGAATTAAGGAATCATAAGTCTGTGTGCTTAACCATTACCCTACAGTGGGCATTACCTCCACTTTACAGCTATGGACCTGAGGTCCAGCCCAGCGTGGCAGAGTTCTTAGTTACAGCTCACAGCAACCGATTTTGGCTCGTTTAAGTAGGAAGAGAAAACTTATCAAAACGCATGACTCCAGGTTCCAAGAACACTGCATCCAGAGGCTCTCCAGGGAGCTTCCTGGAGCCTATCCATTGCCCCCTCTGTCCCACTGTGGAGCAGTAACTCCATTTCCTCTTTATAAACAGATTAATTACTTCAGCCCCAATCCCTAACACCCCCATCACCACCCACCCACACACACACACACACACACACGCACACGCACACGCGCACACACACACACACACACACACACACACACACACTTTTTTTGTCTCTTCATCCAATGGAGGAGGGTCATAAAATGTCCAGGTGTGAGTCTCAGCTTCAAGTACAGTGGAACCACCTGGAGGAAGCATGCTCTCCTTGTTTATTAAGACCTCTAAACAAAGCCCAGTGCTGTGGGATCAGAAAACAGAATGGTTCCAAGTGATCATGACGTCATACCATTCCCACAATCCAACGTATTCACAGGTGGAAGCACCACGTGTTGATTGCTGGCTCAACACATTCTGTATACCCTAAATCATTAGGTTGAATGGCCTAAACGCACCATTTTTGTAGGTCAAAAATGGTCGTGTAATGGCAAGATCATTTGGTTCAATTTAAGGGCAAGATTTCTTTTTTCTACTTTTCCTGTCACTAGAACTAAGTCTTCAGTAGGTTATTCTGCTGTTCTATAAGGGCATCTGCTTCTGAGAAATGGGCTACAGGGTAAAATCAGTGAGTCTCATGGACACCAGCCCATTGTCTGTCTTCTTTCCCTCAGAAGTAAGTGCTTTGGCGAGACGTAATTGTGTGTGAATGTGAGATACCATCATTAATCATTAATAAGATACCATCATTAATAAGACATCCAGGGCTTCCCTGGTGGTGCAGTGGTTGAGAATCCGCCTGCCGATGCAGGGGACACGGGTTCGTGCCCCGGTCCGGGAGGATCCCACATGCCGCGGAGCAGCTGGGCCCGTGAGCCATGGGCGCTGAGCCTGCGCGTCCAGAGCCTGTGCTCCGCAACGGGAGAGGCCACAGAAGTGAGAGGCCCGCGTACCACACAAAAAAAATAATAATAAATAAATAAAAAATAAGACACCCATAAGACTGTGCAGGTCATGGAGGAAGAAGCATGGTAGGAAGAAAGGCAGATGCACTCCAAATCCAGAATCAGTGTTTATCCCAGTAAGGATGAATTGCTACCTCTTTAGTTATGGAAAAGATCCAGCGTAATTAACCAGCCACCAGGAAGCTGGCTGCTCCTCCTGGGGATGGTACCGTATTGACACTCAGGGTTAGTCACTGCTGCTGACAAGCTGGGTACTCAGCCAGGTGAGGACATGCCCGTGTTTTTGAGCCCTTGCTTAGCTTCGCTGGCGCCCTTCATGGCCACTTACTTCATGAACCTATCACGTGAGCCCAGATGTTGACTGATAAAATAGGTCATCACATCCACCTTAGTAAAGAAAGCCTCCTCCATCGCAGGGGACTTTTGGTGAGTATTTACATGGCACTCTCTGTGCCTGTTCTTAGAGGCCAGTCCATATTCTTTCCCTAACCTGGTCACCAGCTCTTAAATTTTACTCTTTCCCATTTCCTTACCATATGGCTAAACAGTTAACCACTGCCTGTATAGACTGCTCAGCTCCAATCTCCTTCCAGGTGAGATAGGGGATGAAAAAAGTCAAAGTTATAGTGACTGGGAAGATTTCTTAGCCATCCTTCAAGGCCACCCCTGAGTCAGGTGTAACTCTTCAGCACTCTGTCTCTGGCTGACAGCAGCATATAGTGAGGAGAATTCTCCAGGAGGCCCAGGTGCTGGTTGAGGGAAGGGTCATCATACAGGAGGAGGGTTCAGACCGGGAGCGTGAGTCATCTGCTCATACAGTTTCCTTGTGCCTTCGGGATCTGTTCAGCCTGAATGATGGGTGCGTCTGGGAAGGCCTGAATTTATGGCCAGGAGGGTGAGATAAAACCCACTTCGTGATGTGCCTTTCAGGTTTACCTGGTGTTCTAGGCTGAGATTTTTCAACACCCGTCAGAGTCCAGTAGCAATGCCTATTTCTCAGAAGAAAAATCATTCCTGCCAAACGACTGTGGCTCTGCTTCTCAAACCTGGAGGCCTCTGCCGTGAGACACGGTGGAGCCTGGCTGAGTAGACCGGTGTGATGCCTTCTGGGAAAGAGAGATGATCAGTGGCCCTTTGGCACAGAGCCTTGGAGCCTGGTGGTGAAGTGTACTGCTGGCCGACCAGGCAAAACAAAACTTCGGATGTTCTCTACCTATTGAAGTAGAGAAAAAAGCATTGTTTTTTTTGTTTTTGTTTTTAGATTATTACCCGCATAGAAAGTACCAGAGGCTCTGTTGACTTATTTCAGTAGAGAGAGACCACTTCTGGAAGAGTAGTGGCAATTAGAACAACCACTTTATTAACCTTATGATGATCCACTGTCATTCATTCTCCAAAACCTGTCTATCTGCAGCATCGCCCTGAGGTCTGTAACCACTTCTGGTTCCATTTCCTTTACCCATGATCATCCTCAGTCAGAAGCAACAGAAACTGACTCTGGCTGATGTATGTACTTTACAACCCCCTACATCTTTGGTGAAAGAACTTATCTCTGCAATTCTCCCAGAGATAAAGCATAGTTTGGGATTTACTGTTTACCAGGGCAGTCGGTATGCTTCAGGGATTTCCATCCAATTCATTGACCATAGTAGCCTTTGCTCCTTTTCTAAGAGAGAGCCAAAGTGAGGATTCTATGAATTGTTGAGATGACACACTTAGTAAAGGGTGGGGTGGGGGAGGGGGACGGGGGCGGGGAGCGGGGGGGGGTGGGTAGGATAAAATTTTACTGAATCTCCTGGGAGAGGACTTTGGTCAAAGGTCAAAACACTATTTCTTACCTCACTCTTCCAAATCTCCCTCTCTGACTGGAGGACTAGAGTGGTGTTCCGGGTCTCCAGAAGTGGGTGTTTTCTAAGACCACCAGCAGCCCAGCCTATAGAAAATGGCAACCCTAGTGCCATACAAATACACTGGCCTTCACTTAACCCATGCGTTTCTCATTGCTTTGACAAAGGGAGTGTTTTCTTGGGGCCTTCTTTGGAGACACGGCACATTTGGGGGAATATATTCCACTTATTCACTTATGATAAATCTGCTTGTAACAGTCCTGTCCCTCCAAACTTGAAGTCTTTGGATTGATTTTTTCAACTACATCAACTAATTTTGGGTATCGCCGTCTCATTCAGCAGGGACTCTCGATGAGTCAGACTTCAGTTGACTAAACAAATAAATAACTGAAACTGTTCCCAGCTGCCTGAGCTAACTCAGTGAACCCAGACTCTCGTCTATGAACTAAATTCAGTTTGATCTACAAATATGCACGTATCTCCTTGGTGTGGATCTTTGTGGAAGGTTCACGGGGGGCCAGAGGATTCCAGTGGATCCTCCCCAGATCCCCATTTCAACTCCCAGGCTTTTACTCTTTCCTGATCAATGCCCTAAATTTTGCATAAAATACCTACTAAGGCTGTGAATTCAACTGGCAACGGAGTTCTTCGGCCTTCAGGACCCAGCTTTGAGTCTCGCTGTTGTCTCCCTCAGGCTTATCTGCAAGAAATGAGTTCATCTTAACTGTCATACAAGTCCCATGTTTTTCTGACTATGCTTGTGCCAAGAGTTTACATATTTGAGCTCCACCCTTAGATCTTTAGTTCTTGTGGCCTTTGTACCATTGTTGGCAGGAGTCACCTTTCCCCTGAAGCCTGCCCTGAATGCGCACTTAATTCGGAGGACCACAGGTCACGAATAACCATTTTGCCACCATGCATTGGACCTGACAGAATCAGATTCTTACCTGAACTTTTTTTCTGCTATCTGCCCCAACTCGGCCTGATAACCAATCCCAGATTTCCCTCATTACCTCGAGGTCTGTTTCCTATAACCACCTCTGGTTCCAATTTCTCCATCCGTGAGCATTCTTAGAGGTAAGCAGCAGAAACTTATTGGGGTTGATTTAAGCAGAAAAGAAACTCATTAAAAAAGATATTGGGAATCCCAGAGAATCTAGCGGGGTGAGAGAAGGCATAACACCACCAGATTACATCACAGGATCTATCAAATGAAAACCCTGTGGCTCTCGTCTCCTAGTACCATCTGTCATGGCTCCCACCTCTGACACCACTGGGCACAGTCATGAGACAGAAGAACCAGCACTGTTGGATCTGCTTTCTCAGGAACTTCACTCACTACAATTGTCCCTGTGCCGGAGAGCAGTCTGTACCTCCTGATATGAGGCGCCACGGAGGATACGTTACCTCTGAAGATTACTTCCCAGTGATGCGGGACCTCAGTCTAGTCATGAGGAAACATCAGGCAGAGCCAGATTGAGGACCATTCTACAAAATAACTGACCAGCACTCTTCAAAAATGTCAAGGTCATGGAGGACAAGAAAAGACTGAGGAACTGCCACCAATCGTTGGAGGTAAGGAGATGTGACAAATAAATGCAGCATGGGATGCTGGACTGGGTCGCTGAACAGAAAAAGGACATCAGTGAAAAAACTGGTGAAATCCAAATAAAATCTGCAATTTAGCTAGTAGAATTACACTGACATTGGTTTCTCAGTTTTGATCATTGTATTACGATTATGTAAGGTGTTAACATGAGGAAGCTGTATGAGGAGCGTACAGGAGCTCGCTATTATTTTGGCAACTCACCTGTAGGCCATCTAAAATCATCTCAACGTCAAAAGTTAAAACCAAAAAACAAACAATATTATGCCCTGTAATCAATGGCATGTTTGAATGGAGGGAAAATGCTCTGTTTTCTCCTCTTTAGCTGCTGTTTCTCTGAGTTATTACATCAGGGTTACTAGACACCAGGGATCAGCAGAGAGAGGAGGAAGTTGGCAGGGGTGGGAGGGAGGGAGAAGTGGGCAAGAGTGGGTGGGGAAACCCCATGACAAACTCGTGGGGAAGGTATTTTTAAGCAGACATTTGAGATGCCTTAAATTCTGCCAAAAAATGACTGTTGGTTTATGGGACTGGCATTGGAGGTCATGATTTATCAATCTGGGATTAGGAGGAAGAATACTCCTTGGAAAATAGTAACCAGTCTTGGGCACCCAAGCTAGTGTCTTATTATTTTTTTTTTAATAAATTTATTAATTTGTTTTTGGCTGCACTGGGTCTTTGTTGCTGCACGCCGGCTTTCTCTAGTTGCGGCAAGCAGGGGCTACTCTTCGTTGAGGTGCGCGGGCTTCTCAGTGCGGTGGCTTCTCTTGTTGCGGAGCACAGGCTCTAGGTGCAGGGGCTTCAGTAGTTGTGGCACGCGGACTCAGTAGTTGTGGCTCGCGGGCTCTAGAGCGCAGGCTCAGTAGTTGTGGCGCACGGGCTTAGTTGCTCCGCGGCACGTGGGATCTTCCTGGACCAGGGCTCGAACCTATGTCCCCTGCATGGTCAGGCGGATTCTTAACCACTGGGCCACCAGGAAAGTCCCTAGTCTCTTATTTAGAAACAATTTTCCTTCTAATGACAGCTCTGGTCCAAAAGAAATTTCAGCGATGGTGGAAATGTTCTGTATCTGTGCTGTCCTATACTGTTGCCACTAGCCACGTGTGGCCATGGAACACTTGAAATGTGGCTCATGTAATGGAGGAACTCGTTTCCAGGTAGACAGCCACGGCGACTAATGGCTCCCGTGTTGGATGGGGCAGCTCTAGTAACGAACTAGCTTAAGTCTTTTTTTTCGGTTGATCATGATATGGCTCAATACGGGCAAAGAGATATAATTTTAAAGATGTGTTTGTATGTGTGTAATCAACTACCGGAACCCTGAAGACATACTGAAATAAGGACTAGCTGAATGAACAGTTTTACAATTGGTAAATTGCTAAATCATGGAATTTCATAGCTAGAAGAGACCTTAGAGCTTGTCTGTTCCAACAGCCTCATCTTACTGCTGACAAAGGTGGAGACCACAGGGATCTATGTGACTTTTCTGGGATCAAGGGTGAGATAAGGGCAAAGGCAGGATCAGAACCAGGTCCCCCCAGACCCGTTCTGGGGCTGTGCACGCTCGCAGGCAGCCTCACACACCTAGAACTAAAGATGACATTTGCCACCGATTCACGCTAAAGCTGCCTCCACACCAGTGAGCTATGGGTGCCCCACTCCACTCCACTCCTCCCTTCCCACCTTGCCCCTCCCCAGCCCCTACTGTTGAGCCTCATCAAAATATCCCAAATGGGATGTTTGAAGAACAATTTATTGTTAAAAAAAAGTGTCAAAGCCACTGTCTTTCAGCCACATGGGCTGTCTTCTGGCCCCCAGGGAGGAGGAGAACTAACTAATAAATCCTCCAGAGGATCCAGAATCAGGGACCCCAGAGAGCTCCCTCATAAATTGCTTCTCCGTTACCGTTTGAATATCTACACAACGGAGGACTCTAAATACGTTGAGGGAGAACCTAACTCATTTTATAAACATTGCTTTAAGTCTCTTCATGTACCTGAGCCACAAAGTTAATTTTGACTATGATGAAATGGAAAAAAAAAAAAGAGTCATTTAAAACTGTAATGAATATTACCAGAACTACTTTCATAACCAGTTTACTTTCCAAAGATGAGTAGAGGATTTCTTGAATCTCAAGCCTTACGAAAAGGCAGAAGATGGCAAACCACAATAAATTGGGTAATTCAGCAGAAAATGCAGAAAATGTATGTGAGAGTCTCCTTGTCAAGGGTGTCTCTTTGTCCTAAAATGACCAACACAGTTTAAGTCCCCTGTTGGGGCAAACATTGGGAAAACCCCCCTCAAGTGGAAACATGAAATTGCAAAAATAAGTAACGTCTTCTCAACAAGTTTGTGTGTGACAGAGTCTGGTGTGGAGATATTCCAGATGTTTTTTTTTTTTTTTCTGGTGTGAATTTGGGGGTTTTGAGAGGCCCATTTCTCACAACTTTGCTTTTGGAATGTAAAGACCGAAGCTTCCACCTGATCATCAAGGGAGACCATTCTGAGAACCTTCACGCTCTATGAGACTTCATTTGAGTAAGAGCCCACTTTGGTGAAGTTCCAAATTCACTTACTGACATTGAATGTTTCTTTCTTTTATCCAAGGTCTTTCCTAAGTGGGACCTGAAGCCTATGGCAACTGACAAATCTAGTGTGTGGATTAATTTCTGCTGACTGTAAACGCACACGAGATCAAATTGACATCCCCAGCGTCCTCTCCAGCCTCGGGATGCCCAGAGCAGCATGGCACTCTGTCAGTAATCTATACCACAGGCGCTGCATAAATAGTGAAGGATGGGGGAGAAGATGCTATAGCAGCAACTAATATTTACCGAACATTTTCTATGTGCTGGGCACTTTTCAACCATTATCTCTTACAGTCCTTTGAGATAGATAGTGTTATTATCATCTTCATTGATGAGGGAATTGAGGCAAAAAGAAGTAACTTGCTCCAGGGCAGAAAGCAACCAGGTGATGGTCAACGTATGAATCTATCAATAGATTTATCTGGCTCAGACCCTGAACGCTTAACCCTTCTATTAGTCTGCTCTCTTTTGAAGGAAAGAGGAGTAGAGAGAGACCCAGAACCAATAGTTAATGGGGTCCCCTGCCTTGTGACAGATTGTTTCTGATCTTGCTTCCACTCACCACCGCACCCCCTAATCTCCCAGGTGGCAGGGGTGGTGGTGGAAAGTTGATGGAATATTTGCCTTCCATGACTCTCACTCCTTAGTCCATGCTCCTTCCTTCCACCCCCATCCCCTGCCCCTACTCTCTGGTCTCAGTGTCTCTAGGTCCTTCTGCGTCCTCTCAAATTGCATCAAGTCTCCGTTCCATCTCGGTCCAGTGTATAAAGTGAGTGCTAACTAAATCAGGTTTCCTCCTTTAAGGTTATTGTAGCCCTCTGAGGACAGGAGGCCTTTACTTCCCCCGCGTGTCTTGGTGGTGGGCATTGTGGCTGCACTGCTTTCCCCCGGGGAAGGGCTCCCACAGAAGCGCTCGCTCTGCGAGGTCAGTGTCAGGGAGGAAATGGGCATCCATGATTACAGCTTTCTTGGGAAAGCCAAACCTTTGCGTTGCTAACCTCTGACCCTGGGAAGTATCCAAGAACAATTTTGTTTTAGTTTTCTTCCAGTTTTATCAAGATATCATTGACATGCAGCCCTGTGTAAGTTTAAGGTGTACAGCGTAATGATTTAACTTACATACATCATGAAAGATTGACCACAGTAGGTTTAGGGAACATCCATCATCTCAGATAGATACAACATGGAAGAAATAGGAAAAAACATGTTTTTCTCCCTTGTGATGAGAGCTCTTGGGATCGACTGTCTTAGCAACTTTCATCTGTAACCTGCAGCCGTGCTCGTTATCTTCATCATGTTGTGCCTTCCATCGCTAGAACTTATCTTATGACTGGGAGTCTGTACCTTTTGACGGCCTTCATCCAGTGTTCCCTCCCCCACCTCTGGTAACCACAAACCTGATCTCTTTTCCTATGAGTTTGTTTCTTTGGTTTTTTTTTTTTGCGGTACGCGGGCCTCTCACCGTTGTGGCCTCTCCCGTTGCGGAGCACAGGCTCCGGACGCGCAGGCTCAGCAGCCATGGCTCACGGGCCCAGCCGCTCCGCGGCATGTGGGATCTTCCCGGACCGGGGCACGAACCCGCGTCCCCTGCATCGGCAGGCGGACTCTCAACCACCGCGCCACCAGGGAAGCCCCTCTTTGTTTGTTTTTGAAGTGTACTTGACCTGCAACACCACGTTACTTCCTGGTGCACAACATAGTGATCCAATATTTCTCTGCATTTCAAAACGAGCCCCATGATAAGTCTAGCTGTTATGTCACCATACAAAGATATTATATAATTACTAATTCCCCATACTGTACATTTCATACCCATACTCATTTATTTTGTAACTGAAAGTTTGTACCTCTTAATATCCCTTACCTTCTTCTCTCCTACACTCACCTCCCTGCCTCCCGCCCCTGGCAATCACCTGTTTGTTGTCTGTATCTATGACTCTGTTTCTGTTTAGCTATGTTTTTTTTCATTTGCTTTTTTTTTTTTAGATTCCACATATAAGTGAAATCATACAGTATTTGTCTTTCTCTGTCTGACTTATTTCACTTAGCATAATACCCTCTAGGTCCATCCATGTTGTGCACAAATGGCAAGATTTCATTCTTTTTTATGGCTGAGTAATATTCCATTTTATATACGTGTGTATATATATATATATATACACACATATACGTACACACATATATGTATACCACATCATCTATTGATGGGCACTTAGGCTGTATCCATATCTTGGCTATTGTAAATAATGCTGCAATGAAAATAGGGTTGCAGATATCTTTTCAAATTAGTGTTTTCTTTTTCTTTGGATAAATACCCAGGAGTGAAATTACTGGATCATATGATAGTACTGTTTTTAATTTTTTGAGGAATCTCCATACTGTTTTCCAAGGACTATGTTAGAATTACCGCAAAGTTTACTTTCCAGAAATGCCCCCTTCGGCTCTAGGCGCGTGCTGGGAAAAGAGAATCTAAACGTCAGAGTGTTTTCCGGGTAGACTGACCTGGCAGCTGGTATTTGGGTGCTGACCTACATAGTATGTTATTGGATGGTGATAACTTAGCCGGGAACAGACCGTAATATTAGAGCATAATTGCCACATGCATATTTGCCTTAGTGGATTTGGCAATAAAGGTCAAAAAGAAAAAACAAAAAAGGTGGTGTGGGGAGTGCAGAATTACAATATGACAGTGCAGGCAGTGTTGTCTGTCCACTCAATGAGCTACACCCCTTGCAGGCTGAGATGGGCGTCAGAAGTCTGTCCTCCCAGGGGGCCTCAGCTGCCACACGCCTTTGTGGCCTGATCTCTGTCACTCTGGCATTTAAAGAGATGGATTCTCCACAAGTGCTCACATGTAAACACTGAGGAAGCAATGATCTGTCCAGAAGTGAGGAGAATCTGGACGTATTGGACCTTGGAGAAATTCTCTTCAATGTGGCAGCTTCGTAAGGGACTTTCAAGGGTCCTTTTGAAAATTTGTGACTTTGCCCTGAGAGTCAGAGATGGGGTCCCACTGGCTGATAAGCGTGTGTCATGTCCTGGTAATGATAACTATCACCGGCTAAGAAGCCACTGTGTTCTGAGCTTCTTTCTTTCAGCAAGTATGGTGTTAGGTTTATATGGTACATACTAGAGAGAATGAGGGCCGGTCCTTCCAAGCTGGCCCAGCTATGCCACTGTCCCCTGAAGCAAGCGCCTGGCCCCATCACAGTGCCTCCTTCTGTGTCAGAGAGAGGTAGGCCTCACCTTCATGGCCCAGGCTTTCCCCCTCGACCCCTTGGGTCTGCCTTTCTCTGGGCTGACTTCGCATTGGGGCCAACATCCTCCTTATGGTGGCTCGGGGCAAGGTTAGCTTCACAACCGCAGCAAAAAGAACTTCTCTTTGCAGCTTCAGTGATACTTCTGGAAGCCAGTTCCGTTGGCTTCGCTCACCTGGTTTGGGTCACAGGCCCATTCTTACACCAGTCCCTGCAGCCAGGTGAATGGGATGCTCTGACTGGCCAGTCCTGGAGCTGGAGCTGGAGCTGGAGCTGGGGTGCGTCCGCGCCCTGAAAACAAAGCCCCGGAACGGGGGTTGGGGAGGTGCCCCAGGGATGGTCATGCCCCTGCCGTGTGAAGAAAGGACAAGGGATGCTCGCCGCAAGCACAGCCCAGGCCAGCGCCTCCTGTGCGCGTCTGCTGTCACTACCGCTGGCCTCCCTCCCCCTCCTCCCCTCTGCCTCCCGGACTCCCATGACTCATGGCCTTGCAGCCTTCCAGCTTTCCCGCCTCCATGCCTCCTGCTTACGTCCTTCTCTGATTCCCTTTCCATCCCTTCTCACTCCACTGTAGCTGCGTCTCCTTTAACAGCTCACACTGCAGTTCCCTGAAAGGTACCTGCTTGGGTTTGTAAGCGTCTGGTCCAGAGCGTCTGTATGAAGCAGTGTGGTCATGTCAGGACACCTCACAGCCGCCAACCAGCCTATAGCTCGTTTCCTTCAGGTCAGACCCCTTTCCCTGGAGTAATCAGCCAGGATGATAGAGCTGTGCTGTGTCGTAGATCAAGGGACCTATGGAGAAGGTACAGTCTGGCTTTTTTTTTTTTTTTTTAATGTGGGATCCTCCCAGCCCAGGGCACGAACCCGTGTCCCCTGCATCGGCAGGCAGACTATCAACCACTGCACCACCAGGGAAGCCCCAGTCTGGCTTTTTTGCTCGGCACAGCGATCAGCAGTCTTTGTGGTCTAGAGATTACGTTCAGTATTTTCTCCCACCATTATTTCTAGTATACGCTGTACAAACCTAAAACGACATTGGCTGAAAGAAAGATTTTTGTAGAGAGTGTTTTTTTTTTTTTTTTTTTTTTTGGGAAACCCTAGGTGATACCACTAGAGTATATGTGACTAAATGGAAACTGGAAACCTAGCACCTCAAGGACTAAAGGAAAATGGGTGTGATAAGAAAAGGTGAAAGAGGTTGAGAGGGGCTAAAAGGTGATGTTTCTAGGAAAATAAAGGTTAAAAAAGACATCGCTCAGCTATTCCACATGTACAGGGAGCGCAGAGCTTGGTGGACAGGTTTCAAAAGCAGCAAGAAACCACCTTATTAAACCAGAGTTGCCGTCCTGAGCAAAGCTTCTAAAAGCGTGTTCTTAGATGAGGTGATGGAGTCGGGGATTAGAGTTTAGAGTTTTATAATTTGAGTTCTATAATATAATAGAAATGGGAAGCCCAGTACTTCTCTGATTTTATTTTAGTAAAAGAGCCTTCATGCTTTCTACCGTTTTCTCTTCCTTCCACCCCACTGTAATTCCTAGTGGGCCAGAGCCAGAGGGAGGCACAAGCCCCCAGTTTAAGGAGGCCCTCCCTCTCGCTCTCAGCTGCCAGCCCTGCACTTGCATGCACTTGCCGGACATAAGTGCCTTCTTAAATTTTGTGCCCTGGGCTCCTGCCTGTCTTATGAGTCCCGGCCCTCTTCAAGGAAGTATGGTGGTTTCATTTTCCTAAAAGCAATTTTTTTGGTGGTTTCGATGAGATTAATCACTTTATCCTGCTCTTTCCGACCCAGGTTAGCATCCTCAAACTAAAAAATGAAGAATTTTGTTTGTGTGTGAGATAAAGAAGGTAAAAGTGCAGATTCTACTACGTGTAGAAAAAGAATCTTGATTTTATGTTGGCTCACTGTTTTTTTGTTAATTCCTGTGGACGATCAAAACACCTCCTCTCCTGGCTGGATCCATCCTCAGGGCTGCTAGGTGACCGCTCCGAGCATGTTCACACCAGTAATCTGTTTCCTGTGGTCCAAGCACATCCCCAGACAGCTCATGTTCACCTGTCTTATTAATAATTGGCTGCAACCTTTTCAATTTTCCCCTCTAATAGGCTCGCAGAATTGTGTTACTTATCACGTTATGAGCTCAATTCTTCTAGATTTTTACATTATTCCTCTAACGCCTTCAAGTAAATTGAAGGACCACCTGAGTAACCTGAGGCTGATGAGGAAGGCTTTGAGGCCAGCACGGACCCACCTACATACGGGGCCAGGATGTTCTCTGGAAACCTGGCTTAATTGTCTTTAGGCTGCTCCGCAGAAACACATCATGTGTGGCTTTCCTCCAGCAGTAAAAAAAAAAAAAAAAAAGGCCCTGTGAACAAGTAAGTGTTTCCCCCAGAAAACAGTGAGACTGCATTACCCCTCATTTTCTCACTGAGTGGCACCATATTCATTCATTTATTCATTCATTCACTCTTCTACTTCCTGAGAGGCCTCACCTTCTGAGTTGAGCGTACCTCGTAATTGTAAGCATGATTCCTTCTCATTTTCTAGGAACATATTCCAGCCTTCTTGCCTCACTAGAAATAGTTATGTCCATTCAGGAAGATTCTTCTTCACACGTTTATTCCCGGAGGGAAAATCCCTAGAAACTCTGACTTTGGGGTGTCTATTTTCAAGATTGTTGAAAAATAACTGCTTTTTGATTAATAGTTGTGAATCGTGTGAAAAGTATCAAATGTCGGGATTGCAGCTGTGGGCTGAGGTGTTGTGAAGAGATGGGGCACTTTCCCTCTCAGGGTTTCTCCAGGCCCTGGGGGTTTGCCACAGTTAGGGAGTTGCTGGATGCGTCACCAGGGGGCTAGCTGGCTGGGAGGCTGGGTTCCCAGGGGGCACTGCCTGGCGAAGTCCCCAGTCTGGTCCCAGGCTTCTCAGGTCAAGAAATGATTAGTTAGGTCACCTGGAGTGGTTGGCTTGGAACTGCTTCTCACTTAACCAAAACCCACAGGAAACTGACATGTCAGCCCTAAGTCCAGCTAATTCATATGTGATGCAAAATCTACCAACCACATGGTCAAGAATACCTACAACACGAGGCCACCGACGTCTGTCCTTCTTGCCTCCATCTCTGGGGTCAGGAGTCTGTCCCAGAGTGCATAGTATTACTCATCGGTCAAGTCATCCTCTTCCCCCTTCCCCCCGACAATTCTGGGGAGACAGTGACAATTTCTGGATCTAAAAATCCCCGTGCTGATCATTTCAAGTTGAGACTGGGTCCCTTCATTCCCTCACTGTGATGGGCCCAAGGTCTTCTTTGGTGACTCGATGTTACCTTCCTGAGAATGTGGGTTCATCCCTCCGTGACACCAGGCCTCTTAATTTTCTGCAAGCCGCACATTCACTGGCTACCCCTGAGAGCCTGTCATTTCTACAGACAGCTGATCATACCTCATACACCAAGGTTCCCCATGTCACAGAAGGCCTTCCTGAAGGGCTGAATGAGCCCCGATGTTGCTTTCATGAAAAGACAATTTTCACGTCCAACACACAAGAGAAATCACTGATGAAACCAGAGCAAACGGAAGGTTCACTCTGCCTGCCTCAGCTAACTTCAGCGTCATTTAAGTATAACAGCAAATGCACGTTACTCAGAAGCTCAAGATTCGAAAACTCCCCCCTCAACACACACGCACGCATGCACGCACACACGCACACACACACAAAGTGAACCAGTGAAACCAAAATTGTGTACTAAGAGACACAAAAAGAGTGCATATAATCTCTCTCGCCTATGTTTTCACGATCAAGTTTGGATGTTACAAAATGCTCCTAAAAATCTCAATTTGGTCTGAATATTTATATTTAAAAACCCCATCTGATAGAAAGTTAGATGATGTCTCACTTACGCTCTAAGTAACGTGCCGAAATGCACATCAATGCCGGTCTGTGTGGGTAGGTTTTTCTTGTTAAAACTCTGACAACAGGCAGAGATGATTGATAATAAGACCAACTCTAGGTTGTTTCTCTGCATCCCACCTTCTCATCCCCTCCCCCTGCAAGTACAGGTCGGCTTTCTTTCACAAACATGAAGACTCAAAGTAAAAAAAAAACAGCACTGGTTAGTCAGAACGCTCTCCTCACTGGAAAACCACCATTGGAGGGGCCAGGAAATGACAATTTTCAGCCTCCTGTGGTACGTGAATTATAAACCATACACAGTGTCATGTGAAACCAGGGAAATTCATATATTTCAGGAAAATCTCTCCCTCCCCTGGGCTTGTGTTTTGTTCCATGTGAATCGAATTCCTGTATTTTCCTGTGGAGCATCTATGGTTCCTGCCGGAAGGAAACAGAAAACTTCAGTTCTCTGAAGGGAAGCTACTGCATGTGCAGCTACAGGGCTTTGCTGGAACCCGGCCGCACTTCCTCAGTAGGACTTGCAGGTTTATCTCAGCTGTGAAAGCAACAAAAAGACTAAGGACATTCTCCTCATTACAGAAAAGCTGTTTGCTTACTGTCTGGAGAAACAGCAAATCCTTAATTGTAAAGGCACTCCAGCAATTTAGGGATAAATCAGCCCCTCCTCTTTTTGAATTTTGCCTTTCTCTTGGGTGAGGGCTTCTTCTGATTTATGCAAAGATTTAGAATCCCCCTCGGTATCCAAGGGGGATTGATCACAGGGTATCTGCAGATCTTCAAGTCCTTTATATAAAATGGCACACACACATGCACATCCTCCTTTAAACTTTAAATCATCTCTAGATTAGTTATAATATCTAATACAATGTAAATGCTATGTAAATAGTTTCCTGCATGGAACAAATTCAAGTTTTGCTTTTGGGGACTTTCTGGAATTCTTTTTCTCCCCTAATATTTTTGATTTGAGGTTGGTTGAACCTGAGGACGCAGAACCCGTACATAGGGAGGGCCGACTGCACTAGAAGAATAGGTCACTGGGTTTGTGGCTACGTCTGGCTCCTACTATTGTGAAATAAAACCACGTTCTGCTGGTTTCCTTAGGTCAGAGCAGAAATGATGCTCTTACCTAAGGAAATGGAATGCCCGTCAGCCCGTGCTATTTGAAGAGACATAGTCTGAATCCTCAAATACTTTGAAACCTTAAAAAAAAGTCAGAAATAGTAGGAAACATTGCATCTGAAGCCACAGAATACTTAACGTTAACCTGTATGGCTGGAATAAGTGTGCAAGATGATGTATTCATCTTTGATGATGTATTTGGAAATAGCACCCTTCTGTAAATTCAGATTGTTCAGAGTCCCTTTTCCATAGAATCCAGTGTGGTCTTAACATTTCTTCATGATCACGTGTGTTTGTCATTTTGTTTTTGGCTTCAGTCAAAGCTAGCGACCTGAAACAGTCATTGCCCCATTTCAGCTGTAGGACTTCTGGCAAGTTAGTCAACACCCCTGTGCCTCAGTTTCTTCATTTATAAAGTGAGGGTAATAATAGTATCCTCCTGTGAGAGTGCTTCTCTGTTGATTAATTTAACAAATACCACTGCGTGTCCCCAAAACACCAGGTGTGGAGGATGCATCAGAGAGCAACACTGAATGTGTGTCCCTGTCCTTCTGGCTTTTGTTGCTCAGGGAGGGAAATGAACAAGTAAGCAAACAAAAAATAAGCAATTTTACATGATGTTAAGTGTTATGAAGGAAAATAGGGTGATTTGATTGGTTTGAAGGAAGGTCTCCATGAGGTGGAGGCATTTAAATTGAAGAATGAACAAAATTAGCCAGGCAAAGGCTGGATATTTCAGGCAGAAGGAGAAGCATGTGCAAAGGCCCTGAGGTGCAAGAGTCTTTGAAGGCTGAAGAAACGGAACACTGGACTCTTGGTTGGAGAACAGTGCTGTGGGCTGCGAGGGGAAATAGGCAACAGGCCGGTCCAGGTGGTGCCGGCTTGTGGGCCAAGGGAAGCAGTTGGAGCTCAGTTCCTGAGCACTTTGGGAGGCCATTGGAAGACTTCACTCAAGAGCAGCACTTGACCTCATTTACATTTTACAAAGAGCTCTCTCGCTACTGCTGTGTGGAGTGGAGACTGGGAAGGGAGTGGAAGTCAGGGTTTTCTTTGTAAGGATTAAATGAGATAATGAGTGTTTAGCAGTTGGTGCAATACTTGACACATAACAACTGCCCAGTTTACATGATTGCTGTTATTCACTACTATCAGTATTAATAGTAATAATGCTTCAGTTTGGCATCATAATCTGATGCTATAATTCAACATGTACACCTGAAACGAAATGTCTTCTCTGATTTCAGTCACCACAACGTCAAAAGAAGTTAGGTCAGGAGTTGGGCGGTGAGTTTACTAGCCTAGCTGGGTCTCGAACGTAAAGCCGATTTTGATCCCTAAACAGTTTACTATTGTCCATATACTGAGTTGCATGTGTTGAGGGCAAACTTTTTTTTTTATAAATTTATTTTATATTTTATTTTGGCTGCGTTGGGTCTTCGCCACTGCGTGCAGGCTTCCTCTAGTTGTGGCGAGCAGGAGATACTCTTTTTTTTTTAATTAATTAATTTATTTATTAATAGTTTATTTTTGGCTGCGTTGGGTCTTTGTTTCTGTGCGAGGGCTTTCTCCAGTTGCGGAGAGCGGGGGCCACTCTTCATCACAGTGCGCGGGCCTCTCACTATCGTGGCCTCTCTTGTTGCGGAGCACAGGCTCCAGACGCGCAGGCTCAGTACTTGTGGCTCACAGGCCTAGTTGCTCCGCGGCATGTGGGATCTTCCCAGACCAGGGCTCGAACCCGCGTCCCCTGCATTGGCAGGCAGATTCTCAACCACTGCGCCACCAGGGAAGCCCGAAAGCAAACTTTTTAAGAAGGAAGTTTGTAAAACATTTTTCACTAATTAAATTACTATACCAACCTATAAAAGAAGACACTCCTTGAAAACAGTTGGTTTTCCAGAAACCCTAACATTAACTTCTGTGAGGTTTACTTCTGACCCGAACCAGGAGAGGAGAGGATGTCTTTGGAGAACGAGCATTTCTGTGCTAGAGCTCAAGCTTTGAGAAGGGGTCTTTGATGGCTACAGAAAATCAGAATATACGTTCTCATTCTGCCTGTTGTCTGGTGGGCTTTTAGCTCCTACTGCCACCTCCTCACCTTCCCGGCAGTGCGACAGGACTGCTGGGCGCTGAGTAACTCCGTGTACCCCCCCAGGGCTTCTCTAAGCCTCAGTCTTCTCATCTGTCAAATGGTGGTGATAAGTGCTTCCAGAGTGTCTGACGCAGGAAAAGAGCTCAGCAATTAGCTGTCGAGGTGATTCTTGTTATTTGAAGACCCAAGTGCCCACTCCCCCTTATTTGACCTATTTAATTCCAGGTAAAAAGGATAGTTCTGGCATTCCAGGTGGAACTGCCTCGGTTATCAGAACATTTGAGAGTGATGACCTTTGACATTTTATCTCTGACCCTAATTTGACCTTTGAGCTAGGAGGAGAGCTGGAAAGAAGCCCCCGGGGAACTGGTTCCAGCTGTCGAATCTAGAGTCCCAGGCTGGCAGCTTTGCGAGGTGGTGGTCTCCAAACCCTGCTGGAAATCACACGTGTAAACTGGGAGTTTCATAAGCCGAGGGGCCTGGGGTTTGCAGTCCCCCGTGCTCCCTTGTTCTAGCTGTTAATGATTACCTTTGCGGTGCTCTAATGCTCAGTAACGATGCTGCGAACGCACGCGGCATTCTCAGGCACAGGTGCCAGCTGGTACCTCGCCGGGCAGCTGACCGCCTGGGCGCTCCCAGGCGGGCTCCCCGGGGCCCAGCCCCTGCCGGCCCGAGCCAAACAAAGGCAGCCCGGCCTTCCCCCGCCCGCCCCGCCCTCCTCGCGCGGCCTTAAGGAGGCCCGGTCCCTCCTCCCAGCCCTCTCCCCTCCCCCGCCCCTCTTTCGCCCTTCCCCTCGCTGCCCTCCCTCCCACTGGTGGTTTCTTCCTGCAGCAGAAATCCAGGAAGCCGTCCCCCACGTTTCCTCTCCGCACAGTTTTCTCCAGGGCCTAACTCACACCCGACTCGGCTTGATCTGGAGTTCCCTTTTCTCTGCCCCAGGAGAGCCCCCAGCTCTGCCATTCATTTCTGGGAGTAGGGGCTTGCTAGAGAAGGTTGCTTAGTTTTGAGTCTCATAGTTGACCTTTCATCATCATCATCAAAAAAAAAAACTTACTGAAGACAAATTACCGAAGAACAAATGTGAGGCTTCTCTCTCCCTCCCTCCCTCCTTCTCTCTCTCTCTCTCACACACACACACACACACACACACACACACACACACAAAGCCCCTTTACACATTCGTCAATAGAGCAGCCTTCCGCAGGCAGCATCTGCAGGATGAGTCGTTTTTCGGTGACTTTAATCTCCTCATTCACTGTGTCTGCGGTGCGGGTTGCAGTGCTGAAAGGCTGTAACAGCAGGCCGATTTGGCACACAAACAAATTTAAATGTGAACCGGGGGGTGCGCTTGCCCACCTTATGAAGAGTGGTTGAAATGCTGCCAAAAAACAAAACAATAGGTGGGGTTGGTGAGGGTTGGGGGACCCGGCTCGCAGTTCCTACGCAGGGCGGAGGCTCCTTTAATCCTGCCAGCCCGGAGGCTGCCGGGGTCACGGCACAGCTGCCCCGCAGGAAGGCCGAAGGGCGAGCAGGGGCGCACGCGGCCTGGCGGCGGGGCGCTGGGCGCGGCGCGGGCCCAGGGGCCGGGGCTCTGCGCCCACCGAGGCCCCGCCGCCGCCGCCGCTGACCTTGACTTCTCCCCCCGCCGCCGCGGGCGCTGGAGGAAGGCCGGGCCAGATGGGCGTCCCGCGCGTGACGCCTCCCTCCCGGCCCCGCACCTGACCCGTGCGCCCCTGCGGTCCCCCGGCCCGGCCCGCGCTCCGGGGGTCGCGGCGAACAAAGGCGAGCCTGGCCTCGGCCGGCTCGGGGGGCTCCTTCCCCCCAGGGCCCCGCGGGGCATCGCAGGCCCCGGCGACCCGCGCGCCCGGACCACGGTGTCGCCCGCGCCCGGCGGGTCCCTGGAGACGGACCGCGCGGTGACAGGCCTGAGGCGGCTCGAGGGATCCATAATTTATGATGTTGCTCTTACCAATCCGGTTTGGGGTTTCACAAGCGTTGCCTGTTTTCTTTCCCATTTGTTGCTTCCGTCCGTCCTTTCCGAGAAAATGCTTCCCCCTTCCTCTCCCCAAGACAGTAGTTACCTTAGAGACTTAATGTGATAAGAAAGCAAAAAGTGAGTGTCTCCCTGAGGGATTGCTCAGAGGGGGTGAGAGGAACGCAGGTAAGGGGGCGGGGCTGAAGAAGACGGCTGAGTCCACCGCGGACCTTCGACTACTCTTACCCCAACTATGTAGAAAAAACCTTATTTCCAGAGAGGTGGGGTGAGGCGTTTGTGCTGAGAGGCAGTGAGAACAGATGCTTTCCCTCCCCTACCACCAATCATTTTCCTCATTTATAACTATACCTTTTCGCCCTGATTTTTTTTTTAGCACTGCAGGCCTGCAAAAAATGATGTGGGGTGGCAGGAAGGGAAGGGGTTAATTGCTCCCTCCCTGCACCCGGACCAGACTGATCCCTGACCCTGCGGGGGGCCAGCATTACCGCAAAGCAACCTCAGGTGCTCCTAACTTAGGATACATTGGGGGAGCCTTTGGCAAAGGATGCTTCTGTCCTGAAAACTCCTTAAATTGCTGTAGTGATTGGGGAAAGATGTATGGATTTTATCACATTTTAAGTGCAACAAATGAGTAAAAGATAGGGACAACAAAGGACCCCAAACTAAGTTGGGAGAAGTCTTTTTTCTTTCTTGAAAAGAAATTTATTCTGGGTCCCTTCTTTTCCTCATTTGGACTCAGTGTGGCTAAAGTGGACTTGGGACCAGAGAGCAGCTGTTGCCAGTGCTTTTGCTGAGGCTGGAGCCTGCAAAGACTTGAGTGAGAGGAAGTCTGAGCAGGTCAGATCCACCCGTCTGGATTGCTGCACATGCCCAGAGGCCCCAAGCCCAGGGCTGCTCCCATCCCTCCCGCGGCTGAGGAAGGAACGGGCCTAGGAAGAGCTGTAAGCTCCAGAGCCTGCAGATGGCTGGGTCATTTTGCGGTTTACGAACAACCAAGTCAGGTTGAAGCCACAGTCACTGTGGTTCCAGGCAACCACGATTAGTCACACACAGTGAGTGACCCAGTTACGGCACACCCTCTTTTAAAAGGACATCAGTCCACGTCTTGCTAGCTTGATTGCAGAAACGGTCCGTGGATACAAGGAGGATGAAGACTGCAAGGGATGGGGAATTGAAACCTAGGGTGTAGGTTCCTCCTACAGGCCAGGAGTTGGGTTTTCTGAAAAGCAGCAGATCTGGGGTGTGACTTTTAGGGCAAGTAGAATTTCACTGAACTTTGACGAGAGAGTGCTTTCCAGGTCCGGTATGGCCTTCTGTGAAGGGAGGCAGGGAGAGAAAAGTGCCTCGGAGTTAGCTCCTGAGTGCTGACTTGCCTTATAGGTTCCTGACCACCTGTCAGATGAAGGTGGGGAGACAGGAAGAGGAAGAAAAGCCCTGCATATGGAGGCTTGTGTGGGGTTTTGCTTTTTAAAAATAGCATTTCTTTTTACCACAACGGCATAGGAACTTGTAAACACAAATCCCCGACAACAGTAAACAAATTAGTCTAGGTTCTTCCATCTGAAAAGTAAATAGAGCAAGTGTCTCTCTGTCTCTGTCTCTCCTCTCTCTCGCTCTTTTTTTTTTTTACAAAGGGAGAATGCAAAACAAAAATGCCCCCTCCTCCTAAAGGCTTGGTGAGTGTCCAGGAACAAACAGTCTTTTATTCGAATGGTCTCCAAAAGTTCATAAGCAAAAAACAGTGTCCGATGTCTGGTTACCCACAATACAGTCTCTGGCTGCATAGTGAAGCTTTTCTGTCCTGAACTTGTGATCTGCTATCAGAGTCCTTTAATTTCTCCGAACAGAAGGCTCTTTGGGAGAAGAAAGCTTGGGGCTGGGGAGCAACGTTGGAATCAGTCTTTTTTTTTCCGTTTGCTCTTTTCTTCCAGTCAGCGAGTAGTGCTCGAATTCTTTTGATCTTCCGCAGCATCTTAGTGAGCTGAGGGCCAGGGAAGGGTTAAACCAGGCCACAGGCAGGTTTCCCTGCTGCCCTATTTTACCGGGGTGGAGCAGCTGGCCCAGCACCACCTGGGAACTCTTCATAAAAAGGCGCCGCCCTACTCCTGATGCCCTTTATCTCCTTGGGAGATTTTCCTTTTACAGCGCGTTTCATACCAACTTCAGTGATGACTGTCTTTTTTAAAGTCATAGGTTCCCTTTAACCAAGGGGAGTTTACAGATGTTCCCGACATTCCGAATGTAGTATCTGATGAGATGAAAGAGGCAAAGGAGGAGGGAGAAGATGGACCATCCTTTTGAGGGATGGGCAAAAATAATTATTTGTAGCTAAGTTGTAATTGCTTAGAAACAAATCATTTGTAACATTTGGCCACTTGTTGTGGGTGGAAGCTTCAGTTAAATGAATTCAGTTTGATATCCTTTCACTGAGCAGCCTTGATCCCAGCCAGGTGCTTTCCTAGGTGCCGAGGATACGGAAGGGCAAGGCAGGCCGAGGCCGTGCTCTCGTGGAACTTACATCCTATGGGGGAGCGAGAGCTAACAGGTAAATTTTTAAATGACTTCTGGCTAGGGATGAGAGCTTTGAAAATAATACCACCGGACAGAGAGACGGCCTCTCTGAGGAGCTGATATTTGAGCTGAGATCAAGACACAAAAGGGAGGCAGCCATGGTGCCACTTGGGAGAAACAGTCCAGTGCAGGAAGTCTGGGAGGAGCTGCTTCAGTCGCAGAGACAGGGAAGGCGCAGGTCACAGGGCTGGGGAGAAGCAGGGGGTGGGGGGCGCGGAGGCCCAGGGTTCCTTCACTTGCCGCGTGCACAACTCCAGGGGGCGCTGTCCTGACCTGCAGCCTGCCTGTAACCGGCGTCTGCCCTGAGTCACTTCCACAGGCAAACCAGCAGGCCTGCTGAGCTCAGACGATGCCTCTTTACCTGCGAATCTTCTTTGCTTTGCCTTGAAAGCCGGCAATATTGATTGAAAGCAGAAGACACAGCTGTTGCAGAGCAAAAATCCATTGTCTGCAGTGGGGGGGGGGGAGGTGTCAGAGGGTACATCTTGAGGAGTTGGCCAACTGGTGGGGACGGGCTTGGGTTACGCAGTTCTGAGGGGAGAGACCCGTGACCCGTGTACCAGGACCAGTGTTTCCCCTCGGGAGAGACTCGTGCCACCAGAAGCAGCCCCCTCAGACCTGGGTGTGGGCCTCCTGTCTCAGGTGCCTGCCATCCAGCCCCCCAGGTCTGCTTCCCACTTCTTCCAGAGGCCTGGGGTGTCCCTCCTCACTCACAGGTCTGTCCCAGCAGCCAAGGGCAGATTTGGTTCTTTTCTCCCATGAAAGCATCAAGTCACCTCTGAGTTCCCTGGAAAAAGGGCCCATCTCTTTCCTTCCTTTCCTGCTTTTCTCATTCCTAAATTTAGATTTCTGAATGGTGGGCAAGGCTTTTCCAGTTCTTGGGTGGAATGTGGAGGAGAGGAAGAGATAAAAGAATATTAAGTGAGGCAGCAGGAAGCCCCCAGCTGAGGAATGAGGCAGGACTGCCCCTCTGCCTCACTCCTAGGGCTCTCAATTCACTTGTAAGCAAACTCGGAGGCTCCTACAATTGACTTTTTCTTTTTTTATGGTCACCTCCCTCCCTCACCCCCAGCCGCGGGCCTCAGGCAAGTCCCTCTCAGGGCCTCCACCTCGCTCCTGGGTTGTAGGGCCTTTTGCCACTAGAGCTCTGGCAAGTGGATGAGCTGTTCCCCGTCTCTGCCCTCACTGGCTCCGTGGCCACTGGAAAGCACCCATCCTGGCAACCCTGGGGCTGCATTTCCAGTAGGGGAGGGGGAGAGGCAGCAGCCAGCCCAGCAGACGCCGGCCACTGTCTCAGGGCTGTGGCCCTTTCTCAAACCTCTCTGATTCCCTCCCTGTCCTGGCCTCACTTAATCAGAAGAGTGTCTAGACTTCTGTCTCTTTCAGCTTCAATGCCCATGCAGAATAGAGACTTCTGTTTTGTTCTGTCAAGTGACTTAGCGTCACAGAACACCGGCATGTCCTCTGTTCCCTATTTCCCTTCCTCTTTCAAGATCCAGCTCTGGGTTCCATGACGATGGGTTTGAATCTTACCTCTGCCTTTTTCTGTCCACCTGACCTCGATGAGTTGTGTGATTGCCCGGCGTCTCAGCTCACTTGTAAAATGAGGATCATGATTGCACCCCGCCCAGAGAGCTGCTGCAAGAGTTAAACGAGCCCATCGGTGAAGACCTCCTTGGAACATGCCTGGCCCGTGGCCGGGGCTCAGATACATGACGAGCGCTGAAGGTCGCAAACAACTCCTTAAAGCCTCTCCTCCCTTGGCTTTGTCGCCTCGCACTACGTTTGGGATGCCTCTGATCTCGGCCTGCTCTGGCTCCTTGAAGTCCTTCTCCCAGTCTCCCCTGGTCGTCTTGATGTCACCTGGGGAGTACCTGCTGGCCCTGTATTTGTCTCACACTGTTGAATCTCCCGCATCCATCCTGCAACTACCGACTCTACACTGGTCACCTCCGAATTGGCATCCCCAGCCCTCTCTGCAGATGACTTCCTGTGACTCCAAGTTCCACTTGGACTGCTTGTGGCATCACAAACCCAATCTACCTAAAACCCAAGTGACCACCTTCCCTCTCCGACAGAAATCCTCTCCCAGCCTCGGGATGTATGACTCCACCCTGGGAACCATGCTGGTTCCACCTTCTCCTGAACACCCTTCCTCCCGGCTGCTGTCTACTTCTCTGAGGCTCTGAGTCTGAGGCATCTTCATCCACAGTGACTCCACCTGATAATCTCTCTTATTTCCTTTCCAAGACCACCACACACATCTAGCTCTTGAGCGCGTTGTGTCTGTGATGTTTTGGTTGCTACCTCCCTGCCCCCAGCCTCCAAGCTCTCCTGTCTGATCTATCCTTCCATAGACTGTTTGGTCCCCAAGGCAGCCTGTGGGAGAGAAAGAACAGTCTGATCTGTCACATCAGCCGTCTCTGTGCGAGGACTCAGTTTCCTCATCCAAATGATATGCTCCTGCACACGTGTAGGGGAGATGTTTTGGTTTATGTCCACCGTAAGTTTGATGTTAGGAGGAGAGACTTCTGGAGAGGGCTGTGAGGTTGATTTGCATGAAGATCCAAGAGAGTCCTGGGTAAGGACTCACCATAAGGGCAAAGAGAGTCAAATTGTAATCAGAGGAATGAGACTATAATCTACAGCCTAGTGCAACAAGGGAGGAGAAATTTCAGGTGCGTTAATGCTCGTAACAGTAATCATTATTATTAATGTTCTTCTCTGGCCTCATCTTGCACCTTCCCTTTCAGGACTTGTATCAGATCCTTAAAAGGTGTAAGCTGTAACAAAAATGAGTAGAAGGGCTGGTTCACTAAAATATCTAACAATATGTTGTTATGAACCTAATCCATTCATTCCTCCAGTCCTTCCTAAGCGTGCACTGTGGGTTCAGCATTGGGGATACACCTGCATGGAGCTTACAGTCAAGCAGGGGAGACAGATAATGCAAATGAGGAACGACCAAGAAGGTTGGTAAGTGGTCAGAGTGGTCAGAAGGTCTCAGGACCACATACTGGGGTTCCTTCGCCTTGAGTTTAGAGTCAAATGAGGCTTTGTGGAGGACACGGAGTCTAAGTTGAGACGCCACAGGAGAGTCGGAGTCAGCCAGGTAGAGGAAGAGTTCTGTGCAAAGGGGAACGGGGTGCACGAAAGTCCCTCAGGCAGAGAAGCACAGCATTTTTGAGGAACTGAAAGAGGTTCAGCCTGGGCAGAGCGTGGGCGGGATGCTGAGAGGCAGGACAGGAGAGGGTGCATGGCCAGGGCATCGTAGGCTGAGCTCAGGAGTTTTGATTTTACCCTACAAGGGAAAGGAAAGCCACGAGAGTGTTTTAAATGCTCGTGTGTGTGTGTGTGTGTGTGTGTGTGTGTGTGTGAGCGTGCACGCGACCGCGCGCAACAATCAGACTTCAGCATTAGACATATGGGTATAGGACATTGCTGCAGATACCAGCAGGCGATGGAGCCTGGACTAGGGCAGGGCAGTGGAGGGGCAGAGAAATGGGTGGATCTGAGCGATATTTGAGAGGACTGGTAGCAGGGTGAATACAGGAGACAAAGGAGAGGGGAAGGTCGAGCTAACGCCTAGGTTTCTACTTGAACAACTGGGAGGGTCTGGGAACACATGGGGAAATGCAGGCGGGAAGTGGATGTGTTTGCTTGTGTGCATGCTGGGTTTGAGATTCCTGAGAGACATCCACAGGGACCTGAGACTGGGGACACTGGTCCTCGCTGGCAAGTTGAGACAATCACTTGGATAATTTGTGTGTTTATTTCTGTTGTAGTCTGAGACCTTTTGGTTGTAAGGAAAGAAATTTAGTCAAGCTAGCTCAAATAAAACGTGGAACTGTTAGCATACAACGAGCTTCCTGGGGCGCGTTTCTCACGGGACAGCTGTGAGGATGGGCATAGCTCTTCTGGGCAGCACAGGGCGGCGTGGCCACTGGTGCCTTCGTTTCTGCCTCGCTTCCCACTGGCGGACCAGCCTTCTCCACTCATCTGAGAGGCCTCCGTCCTCCACATCTGTGCTCTTGATGGAGCTGACGCCCGCTCTTGCCCCACAGGCCAGCATCTGAGCTGAAAAGCTTATTATCGTTACACTTTACCGTAATTTATACATCTCTCCTATTCAGGTTCTTGAGAAGAGAGGATCTGATTGGCACTAAGAAGTTAATGGCATGGTGGCTTTGGGTCAGGTGACCATCCTTGGTGCAGGCAGTGACAGCAACGTGAGTGTGTGTGAATCCTGATTGGCGTCTCACTCTGATTTCCTCTGTTTGGCCCAGAACAGGTCGCAGATGGGGCAGTGTTTAGTTAGAACCATATTTATTTCTACCAAGTTACAAATATACTCCAGGCAAGAGCTATGTCCATTCAACTGTACTCTGAGATGTTAGATTTAAAGCAGGGCTAATGAGGCCAGGCCAGAGGTTTCATCCTCACAAGAGTCAATTAGCCTTACTAACTACTGTGGCCACCAATTTCACCCCACTCTTGGTTTCCCACCTGGGTCACCAGGGAGAATCCATTACTAGACAGCCAACCTAAAGGATTCTGTTTTGAACCATTAGATGAACTTGGCAGGGGGTAATGCTTAATAGGCACCATTAGAATATTTCATGTTGGACAATTGTTGGATTCTAGAATGAACGTTCCAGATCCAGCTAGAATAAAACCAGTCCAGACCCATCTCTCTTCAAGGATGGTATGTGAAAAACATCTCTCTAGTTTCAGATGAAATGGCAGTCAGCAGCTTCAAACAATGACGGAAACCAGAGAATTCCTTCCGCAGGTTCTTTTGCTTCAATACCACCCCACCGGTTATTAGAGTCAGTAATTCTGAGAAAAGTAAAGTGTAGTTACTGGTTGGAGAAATTTGAAAATATGCCCATCAACCTGTTTACCTGAGGTCATCTGAGAGCAGACACACAAATTTCAAAAATTCCATTTGAGAATACCGCATCCTGCAATTGGGGAATGTTCTACAGTGACGCTAAGTATACGTTACTGGACGTCTGCATGGAGTTTTACCAGCCTTACCTCTACCATGATGCACTTTCTGTGCACGGCCTGTGCTTTCTTTTCAAGATGACTTGTACACATACCCGCACTCCCTGCGACTCCATGGAGAAGAAGCAGGCTGTCGAGAAATTCATGCGTGGGCTCTGGCGACCTCTTCCCCCCTGGTGACAGGAGTTTGTGCCATGTTGATATGACACCCCGCCCTTTGTGTTTCAGTTGTAAGCCTGGAGAGGGCAGGGATCTTAGTTCTTCTGTGTGATGGCTTTTCATCCACACTCACATGTCTGCCACGTGGGCTTAGTCACACAGGAGAGGAGAAGATTTCAACCACCAAAGCTCTTGGGCTGCTTTTGTAGCATCTGAATTTTTTTCCTCCAAAGGCTTCTTTTCTCCTCTTTGTAAGCCAACCACACAGTCTGCGCTCAGAGCTTGTGCTGGAGGCCTATTTGAGCTGCTGTTCGATATCGTGCTTGCTTGTTACCGCACCGCTGGCATCAAATGTCCTTACTGATTTGTTCCCGATTGGTCCAACCTGGGACAGGATTGGCTTCGTAGATGGGACATCTTGTAGTTTGAAATAGGAGATTTGTTTTAACAAACTGCTTGTAACCATCATCTGTCCCAGGGAACGAAGCAAAGGCAAGTTGTGAATTTCTTCTTGGTGGCCTCTCTGGGGGCTCTTCTCACTTCTCCTGGTGTCCCCTGCCTAGCATTCTCTTGCCTCTTTCTCCCACTGCCTGCAAACAAAAACCCCCAAACAATACTCACTGAACTCTCAAATCATTCCCTGGGCCCCTGAGTCCGACAGAACTGTGTCATTCTGGCTGCTGATGGAGTGGAGGGTGTTGGAAAAAAGTACCATTGTGCAAGTTAAGGAAAGGGTCAGAGAACTGAAAAGATGGTAGCTGTATTAAAGGGCTCTTCTGGGTTGGGATTCTCCTTTTAAGCTATCCAAAGGCATAAATTAAGGACCACAAACTAGAAGATGTGGCAAATGAACAGAATACTAGGGTTGTTGTTTTTTTAAGTGAAATTCCACTGTTTCCCAGGAATTCCAACATGAAGCATTACATATTTTTCATGTCAGCTCTGTTCCCAGCCACCTTTGTTTCCCAGCCTGCATGCGTGCCTCCCCTTAACAGCTGGACACATCACCATTCCATTTTTCTATTGGTTGTGACTGAAGTAGCTTGAGGTCAATTATTTCCCCAGCAATTGACAAAGAATCTTGACGAAGAGGAAAGTGACATTGTCCCTTGAACAACACTGCCCCCTCCTCCCCCTGCCCTCCCGGTTGAGCGGCAGGCAGACTCTTTTTGCAAGGAGCCCAGCGGGGCAGTGGCAGTGGGGTCTGTGGAAGTGCGTGGGTAACATATGGCAAGTGGAGAAAATATTTATATTCATGGGGAAAGAGCAGGGGAAGATCCAAAGAAGGTCACTGCACAGAGATTTCAAGAAGGAGACGCACAGACTTGATATTCTGTCTCTAGCTGGACACAACAGAGAATTGAAAGAGTTTTGTTTTGTTGCTTTCCCTGCCACCTTTGCTCCTCTTAACAATCTGCATTGTTGGCAATTTGAAAAAGGGAATATCCCTCGCCCGCGAAGCTCCAAGAAAGTATCACACTGGACCTTCCCAGGGCCCTGGTACCCCCCCCCTCCTCTCCCCCTGCCTCTGCCCCCAAGACCAGAATTCAAAGCCAACTTTCTCTGGTCCTATGCCTCGGGCCTGTCGAAGTTTCTTCCCTCGTGTTGATTGGGAGGCCGGCACAAAGTGGGCATTTGGGCAAATGATTCTCGGGGGAAGATATAATTAATCGGTGTTAGACTGCGCTCTGATGAGACACCGGAAACCTCTAGTGTCCTCTCCAGGGCTCTCCAGCCGGCGTTTTGCGCCACAGCTTCCTTAAGAGAGGTAAAGGGCTGACTGCTAGGCCCGCAGTGGAAACACTTTTGCAGCCCGAAGCGCCACCTTCCACCGCGGGCGGTGGCGCGGGTGTAGCGGGGAGCGGTGGCCGTCTGAGCGCCCGGGCTGGGGGATGGGGCCGGGAGCACACGCTCCGCGGGTTGCAGCGACCGACCGACACGCGGACCGACGGGCACACGTGCGCATCTTGCCGCGCCCGCCTTCCCGCCCGCGTTCAGCACCCGAGGGGCGGCGCGCAGACTTGCGTGGAGAGTCGAAAACCGCGAGGGGCTCAATTCCCATCTCGCCGTCGCACGTGTGTCCCCTCCCCCGGCGTACAGGAAGGTGTGAACCGGGAGCTCCACTGCTCGGAACTCTGGTTTGGTCTGGGGGCTTCTTGCTCTCCACTCCCCGCCTCCCGAGTTCCAGTTCCTGGCGGGGGAGGGGTGGTGGCGGTGAGATGGGGTACAGGTGCGCCTGCGTCCTGGCTGGGGAGAGGTCCCCCTAGGGTGCCCTAGTGAAGCTGCCCGTAAACAGCGGCCCGCGGCACCGAGGCCAAGCTTAATGGATTCTTGCAGATAAAAGAGCCCGGCTACCTTTCTTTCCCATAATGGCCCCTGAGGCTAACAGCTTAAAGAGGAAACCCTGGGATTGTTTTACAGCACGTGGGGGGGAGGGGGGCCGGCTGGCCAGGAGGGGAAGGTGGCCCCGGCCTGTTAACCCTTTCCCTCCCGCGGCCACTCAGGCCTCCCCGGCCTCGCCCGTGCTCCCAGCAGCAGAAACAGGAGGGAGGAGAGGATGATGCTGCAGGGGGCGGCCCCGTGACCCGGCCCCGGCTTCCGCCACTCCCTTCTCGGTCTTCTTTCTAAAGAACTTCCTAAAGGGAGAACGGAGATCAAGGGGCTGCAGTTTTGAGAGGCAGGCCAGGGGAACGTTTCTTGGGAGCTCCGGCTGACCCCCAGGATCAGCGGGTGGCAGTTTCTCTGGGCCCCGGACTCCTGTAGGGTGACCCCTGGAAGGCGTCTCCTCGCCCGGCATCTCGCCCCGCTGCGGGGGGCTGGGGTGAGGGCTGTTCCTGGGCCCCTTTGGAGACCCAGTTCTTCAGGTGTGAGTGCTGTGTACCCGGCCTGGGCGTCTCTTACAGGAAGTTTACATTTGCAAACTGCGGAGGGAGGGGAGGGAGAGAGGGGTAGTCGCATCTGCTTCCTGGCTTTTAGTTCTGGCTCCAGGAAAAGATCAAAACAATAGTTAAATGGCAATTGAAGACAAGTGATGTAAGAAATAAACAACTCAACAACAAAAATGCCCATAGGGTTGGGTTTTTTTTTTTAAAGCCTTTATTATGGAAATAATTGCACAAACACTGAGGGAGAAAGAAAATAGTATAACGCAGCGGGTCTCAAATTTGAGCAAGCATCAGAATCACGGGAGCAGCAGCCTTGGGAGGTTTGGTGAAAACTCCAGAATGCTGGGCCCACCCCCAGAGGTTTTTATTTAGTAGATCTGAGGTCTCCTGCAGCCGCCTGAGAATTTGCAAGTTTCCTGGTGATTCTGCTGCTGGTCTCCAAAGGGCGCTATGAGAGCCACTGGTATAGTAAACTCCCTTGTAACCCTCACCCAGCTTCAATATGTAAACTGTGTAACATTTTGCCCATCAGGTTTCTTCCATTCCCTTCCCCATCTTCAGGGGGCTGGAGACTTTTATTTTATTTTATTATTTTATTTCATTTCATTTATTTTTTGGCTGTGCCATGTGGCATGCGGGAGCTTAGTTCCCCAACCAGGGATCGAACCCGTGCCCCCTGCATCGGGAGTGCGGAGTCTTAACCACAGGAACGCTAGGGAAGTCCCCTGGAGACTTTTTAAAGCAAATCCCAGACATCATGTCATTTCACCCATATGGATGATTTTTAATTCGGTAGTTACTCCAGCCAAGAGTAGTAAACACTTTGAGAGGTACTTGGAAAAGCCTTTACGTGATTCCAGGAAGTTCAACCTCCCTTCTTGTCATTTCGCCCTGGGGCCCACTCCAGGGCCTCTCTGTAAAACCCATGCCTGCATCTTGGTTCTGAGACCACCCTTCAGGAGTTCCTTGCCAGCAAAAGTTGTCAGGTTCCTGGAAGGCTGCTGGATTTTTCCAGCAAGCTGGCCTGGTCTGGGGTGTCACCTGGTCCCCAGCTCTCAGTTTCGGGTCATTATCCCGTCTGTCCTCATGTGCTCCCCTGCCCATCATTTACCCTTGTTAGGTGTTTTCCTAACAAGGCACCTTCCCCCAGGACCAGGCTCTGAACCTCAGGGGGTTGAGGTGGTACCCATAACAGTGCAGGGCCACGATGATTTTTTTTTTTTTTTTTTTTTTTTTGCGGTACGTGGGCCTCTCGCTGCCGTGGCCTCTCCTGTTGCGGAGCACAGGCTCCGGATGCGCAGGCTCAGCGGCCATGGCTCACGGGCCCAGCCGCTCCGTGGCATGGGGGATCTTCCCGGACCTGGGCACGAACCCGTGTCCCCTGCATCGGCAGGCGAACTCTCAACCACTGCGCCTCCAGGGAAGCCCCACGATGATATTTTGAATCCGTTGCCTCCTCCCTTAAGAATCCTGGGCTCATCCCCAAGGGAAGCCACTATGTCTGCCGCTTCTTATAATCACTGGTGTTGGACAGGGGGAGATTCTAGCCTGAAGTTTCTGGAAATGTCCATCATCGAAGCCCAGTGTAACCTCCCTTCATTGGTGGGTCCTGTACAGTCGGGCTGTGCAGGTTGGTTTTGTTCAGAGGTGCTGAGCTCCCCCTTATGTTCCACCTGGCTCATTCTCATTGTGAAGCTTCTCGACCCCCTCTAGGCCACTCCGAGAGAACCCCCCAATTTAGGATCCCTCCTCCCCCACCACGACTTTCTCACCCCCAACGCCTGGCAGTCCTACCCCATCGCTCCTACCGGATCGCAGCCCTGAGGGCTTCCTTAAGCTGTTTGCAAAGTTCACTCTCTTATATGTTGGTTGTTCTTTCTTTTTCTCTTCTCCTGACTCTCCAGGAGGCTGTATGAATTTTTCCTTTCTCCATCTGCTGCTAAAGAAAGCCCCAGGGATGGAGGAGGCTTCTCCACCCCAAGCTCTGTTTCTGTTTTCATTTTGCCTTATCTTCCTATGTTTTTCTTCTTTTGCCCGCCTGGAATCAGCTGTCACTTTTCTGTTGTCTCCCGGGTCCTTCAACTTGCCTTTGGTTTTCTAGCCTTTCTCAAAGAAAATGCGAACAGCATGTGTTTGCTCCCCTTTGGGTCCTATTGTGCCTCGTTTTGTCTGGTCGTCCATCTCCCAGGCCGCAGCTGATGTAGCAGTTTTAGCCTTTCTCCCAGGAAGGGAGGCCTGGTGCTGGGGCAGGATTTGAGATCCAGTACTGGTTCTGCCTTTTAATAGCTTGTATTGCTGGGTTCAACTTCGGAACTTCAGTTGCCTTATTCATTCATTCATTCATTGAATAGACATGAGTGAGCCTGCACTGTGTGCTGAGTGCTGTGCTGCGTGCTGGGGATACAGCTGTGAACAGAACAGACATGGTCCTGCCCTAATGGAGCTTTTATAATACATGATTATATAGAAATTATATATGAGTCGGGGAGACCGACATTAAATAGGAGACGTAAGTAAACTAGCATGTTAGAGAGTGATAAAGTCGTACGGTGAAAAAGCAAAGCAGGAAGAGGCACCAGAAATGTTCCATGAGGGGCTGGTGTTGGTATTTCAGGGAGCGTGGCCAGGAAAGGCTTCACTGAGAAGCTGGCATAAACCGAGGCCTGAAGGAAGGCGGGTCATCTGCAGAATGGGGGCATAAATATTTCACAGACTCGTGAGGAGTAGGTGGGGTGATGTGTGTGGAACGCGTTGCCCACAGAGACAGAGCCCTTGCCTTTGTCCGGTCAATGCCTTCTCCTAAAATTGCGGTCCTTAAAACCTACTCTGAACAAGTCCAAGGTTAGAGCCCCTTTGATGGCTTTGGTGACCGTCTCCCCTGTTAGCTACTTCCTTAGGGCAGCGCTGGCCCAGAGCGGCGCCTCTGTGGGAAGCCTGGCTAGTCCCTTCAAAAAATGACATCCCTGCAAAAAATGACATCCCTGGGGAGGCTGGAGGAAGCACCCAAGGGCAGGGCCACACGGGTGTCACTCTCTCCCTTAGCTTTCGTGGCCTCGGTGACAACGCAAAGGAAGTGATAATGCAGAGGCTGATCTTTAAGGAGAGGAGGTGACAGTAGTCATGGGAGAGTTCCCCATGAGAAAGAAGATGAACCGTCTGGTTGAGGCAAAAGCTGAACCTAGGTTGTAACTGCAGCGTCGGTACTGATGCTCCTTCAGGCTGCTGTGCCTTTTAGCAATTTCTTGGTGCCGTTCCTGGTCGCTTGATAGACGAGACATTCTCAGGGATGTGCGGGCCCCCGTCCTCTTCTGTGCATAATAGGTGCTTTTCTGCACCTCGATGTCTAACGTTTATTCACTCTTCCTACCCCTTGAGGTCATCCGGGTGCTGGGCTGCAGCTGTTTTCAGAAACTCATGCAGTTGGGTGCAGAGATAACTGTGTCCCTTTTGACCTTCACTGTCTCTTTAGAATGTTGCAGGAATGAGGAGAGGGTGGAGTGTTTACCGATTCAACTCTTGGTGGTTCCCAGTTACACCGACTCAAAATTGCAGGGCCATGCGGCCTGCTCCCCTGAAGAAAAACAGCCCAACCCTCTCTGTTCTCTTTGGTGGTGTTGTTTATAGCGGTACTGGTGACAACGTAAACGGGTCTCTGTGTGGCTGCCATTGCCACGATCAGGTCTGGACAGGAGAAGCTGAAGCTTTCCACCCCAAAGCAAACAGTAGTGCTGCTGGGAAGCCGGCCGCACAGGCCAAGGGAGCTGCTCTCCCTGACGCTGGTGAGTCACTGGAGGTTTGATCGGGGGGTCTGAGCCCGGGAGAAGGCTTCCCGCTCACAGCCACTTGGAAGGCACTGCGGGCACGCGGCGTATGGGGGCTGTCTGTCGTCTCCCTTTTGGCAGAATGAACAGACTGTTCACCAGACCTTCTCGGAAAGGACTGGAGAGGCAGGCCAGGATAGAGGGAGATCTCCCACCCAACCCCTTGTGCTGGGCTCACTCTCAAAGCACCTATGTGAGTGGAGCTGGCTGGCAGGAAGGGAGAAGCAGCTGGGGGAGAGGATGTGGTTACTTTGCAAGACCCTGTTCTGCTCCAGGATCAAAACAAAACAAATTGTTGCAAAACACACTCATGTTACAATGTAACAGACCTGTAGCTATTAAAATAGTGTGTGTGTGTGTGTGTGTGTGTGTGTGTGTGTGTGTGTGTGTGTGTGTGTGTGTGTGTGTGTGTGTGTGTGTGTGTGTGTGTGTGTGTGTGTGTGTTTTCCTGGGTATTATTATGTGGACCTTGTGGTCAGTGACCATTTAGTGTGATCAGTAGTTTACCAAGAAAGAGTCATATCTCATTGTATTGCTTTGTTAGGGCTGCTAGAACAAATCACCACAGTCTCGGGGGCTTAAACAGCAGACATTTATTTTCTCACAGTTCTGGAGGCTGGAAGTTTGAGATCAAGATGTCTGCAGTGTTGGTTCCTTCTGAGGGCTCCCTCCTTTGTCTGCAGATGGCCGTCTTCTCCCTGTGTCCTCATCCGGTCTTCCCTCTGTGCGTGTCTGTCCAAATCGCCTCTTCTTATAAAGTCACCCACCATTAGATCCCAACCTAATGACCTCATTTAAAACTTAATTACCTCTTTGGGAATTGACATATATACACTACTGTGTATAAAATAGATAACTAATGAGAACCTACTGTATAGCACAGGGGACTCCACTCAGTGCTCTGTGGTGACCTCAATGGGAAGGAAATCCAAAAAAGAGGGGATATATATATAGGTATAGCTGATTCACTTTGCTATACAGCAGAAACTAACACAATATTGTAAAGCAACTATACTCCAATATAAAGTAATTTTAAAAAAACGTAATTACCTCTTTTAAAAACTTTTCCTCAAATATACTGTTTTCTGAGGTATTGGGAATTACTACTTCAGCATATGACTTGTGGAGGACACAAGAGTCATCATGACACAGAACAGGGCCTTGGAGTTTAGAAAGTATAAGGGCTTAACCATGAAAAAAAAAATCAAATGTACTAATAAGATTTTTTGTCCTGAAAAAACAGCTAAAACATTTTAGTGTTTTCCAGAACCAGTTATGCTGCAAGACTTAAAACACTTAACTATAAAACTAAGCGACCTTTGTTAGAACAATAGGATTAGAGGTAATTAACTTTGTCTCCATTTCATAAATTTTATTGTTGTTATATATTACCTTTCTCATTAAAAATTATAAATGCAAAATGAGTGGCGACGTGGCACATATATCACCCTTGGAAAGCACCTATTTCGATGTCTCCTGTTTGGAGCAAGGAAGCTTGGGTACAGAGAGGGAGCCGCTGCCAACTTCCCAGCGCGCACGGTCCAAAGGCCCGCGCGCAGGTAAAGCTTTGCACCGAGGTAGCTGGGCGGTTCTGAGATTTCCGCAGGCCCACGGAAGTGGACTGGAGGTATTAAATGAGCCTCTGACCCTGAGTTGGGGTTTTGGTACGTTTTCAGAGAATACTTTCCTTTGTTTGTGTTTCTGATAAATCTTGAAACCAGTGCCGGCTCTTCCTCGGCACCCGCGCTCCCCAGATGAGACAGGCCGCTCCCCAGATGAGACAGGCCGGGTCTCATCGGCCTCCTCGTCTCCGCCCACGACACCCACGCAAATAGGAGCCCAGACGGGTGAGCCCTAGAGTCCTTCCAGATTCTTCTCAACGGGGGACTCGATTCCCTTCTCTGTAAGAACAGCGTGCAAGCATCCCATGGGGTGCAGCTTGTTTCAACAGGAGGCAGGCGCGCGTCCAGAGAGACCGGGAGCGGGGCCTCAGCCTCGCTGCGGGGGACAGAGCTTCTCGGAGCCCCCGGGAAAGCCTGTCCGCCGGCCCCCTGGCAGGAAGCACGCGTCAGAGCACATTTATCAGGGGCTGCGCAGCACTCTGTAATCCAGACCCTGGGGATCTGATGTGAGGAAACACTTTAGATCCCTCCCACGTCCCCTGAAGGCCGAGAAGCGACTTCGTAAGTCGACTGCTTCCTTCTTGCAGTGAAAATTAGGATGCACGGATGTCATTTACAGGTTCCAGGAAGGATACAGTATTGTCTGATATGTGAGAAGGCGGGCGTGTGACCGGAGGAGGATGGTTTATTTCTCAGTGACGTGAGATCCCTCGCTGTTCCTTGCTGGCGTGGCGGCACTCGCCATCTGCTCCGGGATGCTCTGGGTGTGTGTGCGCCCGGCGTCGCCTGGCAGAACCCACATCCTCTGCCTGTGCATCTTCCCCTCCCAGGCGTGCCCCTTTCCCCTCTCGCCCTCGCTGCTGCTCCTGACACACTGTGGGAACGAGGTTCGTCCCTTCTCTCTGAACACAGGTCTCAAGAGTTTTCCTGCTCTGGATTTGGGGTAGCATGCTTAGTCACCAATACATTTCCTTGGTGATTTTAAAAAATGGTGATAGAGTTTACACCGCATAAAACCTACCATTTTAAAGTGCACAGTTCAGGGGCATTAAGTACATTCACAGTGTCGGGCAACCGGCTGCACAACGCATCACCAGGACTTCCCCATCATCCCAAACAGAAGGTCTGTGCCCGGTAAACAGTCACTCCCCACCCTCCCTTCCCTCCAGCCCGAGCTAATCTCGATTCTGTTTTCTGGATTTGTGAACGTGCCTGTTCTAGGTACCTCATATACATGGAATCATACGGTATTTGTCTGGCTTATTTCACTTAGCAGAGTGTCCAAGATTCGTTCATGTTGTAGCATATATTCAAACGACATTCCTTTTTAAGGCTGAAAAATGTTCCTTTATATATATTATATACACACACGTATATCACGTTTTGTTTAAGCACTTCTCTGTTGGTGGGTATTTGGCTTGCCTCCGTCTTTCTGGCTATTGTGGATAATGCTGCTAACATGACTGTAAAACGTCTGAGTCCCTTCTTTCAGTCCTTTTGGGTTTATACTTAGCAGTGGATTTGCTGGATGACATGGTCATTCTATGTTTAACTTCCGGCGGAACCGTCAACCCCAAATCACTAAGCATCGTGCCATTGTGTACTTATTTGTAAAAGCAGGACCACTGCCTCTTAGGGACAGGACCTCAGAGGTCATCCTGTCTACTTCCTTTGACCATGGGGCTGAATGGCCCAGGGGTTCTGTGCTCCCCAGGGCCAACCAGGCAGAGTTGAATTCCAGTTCTGATACTTGCTAGATATGTAATGTTGGGTGAGTAACTTAAGCACTCTAAGCAACAGTTTCTAATGAGCACAATGCTATCTACTTTTGGGGGCTGTTGTGAGAAAATAAATAAGACAACATGGTAAAATGCTTGGCACAGACCCAGTGATGGGCAGCTTCTTGATGAGTGGTAGATGTCATCGTCACTGTGACCGTGTTTACAAGACTGAGAGACCCAGGGAAGATAACAGTCCTCTGGTTGCTTCTTGCCACGGCTGGTTCTAAATTTCTGTGTACATGGCTCTCTTGATATGTCCATACATTACAGTATAGTGTAAGCTGAAATCCTCCTGTGAACCTTGTTCATCTCCCCTGCACTGTTCATGGCTGTGGTTGGTTGACGATTCTGATCCAGCTCGCATATTCCAGGAAGCAGGGTGACTTGGCATCATCCCGCTCTGCTATTTATGCACCGGGTGACCTCAAGCAGGTCACTGAATCTGGCTGCTCCTCGAGTTCCCTCATAATATGGGGCATCACATCAAGCGTTCAGGGCTGTGGTTAGACCCGTAGAAAACATTTACGTAAAGTCCCAGCGCTGAGGCACTCAATGAAGAACAATTTCCATAGTTCATGCAAACAAAGACACTGATTGTCAGATGGGCAATTTAACTACGACACAGAGCTAAGGTGCCGTGGACTGTAAACTGCATCTCCATTTCCCAGATGTTGAATGTGAGGGAAATGTGCATCATAGGACTGATGAAATATGGTAACTGCCGTTCGGTGAGTCCCGAAGTAAAAGGTCATAAAGGAAAAAAAGGAAGAAACAACACAAACCAGAAGCTCAGAAAAACCTCTTCCTTTTGGAAGAGGAACAAAGGGACTGGAGTGTTCTGCCTTTCCTGTGATTAACTTGGGGCTCACACCTGGAGCATGCTCACGGGATCCCAGGAGAAAAAACGTCGGAAATGCAGGCTCAGCTCTGGCGCGCAGAGTGGGAGGAGGGATGCTTGGGGGGTGCTCTCCCGTTTTCCGTTGCATGAGATGGAAGCAGTGTCCTTGACCTGTGGCCGCGGCTAGTGGCCGGTGGTCTGGGTGGGGAGAAGAGTCACCTTGGACTCCACAGGTTAACCAGGTCCAGCTCCCTTCCCCTCCCTCCCCCTGGGTTTCTTACACGATGGATCCGTCTGAAGGTGCCAACTGTAGGCGAGTGACTCACTTCTGAGCCTCTGAAACACCAACTTGTTGGGTCTTGATGGAACTTCAGAGATGACCTCAACAGTGGCCTCGCCTCCGAAACGCTCACGTTCCCACAGCTGGGCGTGGCTGCGGCCGCAGCAGAACCCAGGACTTCTGAATCGCTCTCCCGTGTGCACACTGGCTCTCAGAGTTTTACAAACAAGGTGGAACGTCTGTTAGAGGTTGAGCAGGGTCGCGGATGACGTTCTGCAGATCGCCTGGACCCGCAGCCCACTGGGTTCACCAGGGTTTTACTTCTTTGGTAGAAGCTAAACTTTAACAGCTGTGACCTCTTAGCAGGTCTACGGTTAAGTCTCTACTTCATTCCTCGAGACCCTCACTCACACGAAGCAAACGCTCGCTGAGCATTTGCTACATTTCGGGCCCAGTTCTAGGCACCTTTACCTTGAGGAAGGTCCCATCACTATCCCCGTTTTATAGATGTTGGTCAAGCCCTGGAGTCCTCCGCCCAGTGTTATGCAGCAGGTTTGAACTCTGACTTTGGAGACTGAATTCTCAACCCAGTGCTTTAGGGCCTCCCTTGACTGACGTTGTCTCCTCCTCAGAGCAAATTGAAGCCATCAGATGGGAAGACGCTCAGTTTCCCTCCACGGAACTCACAAACATCCCTACATCTGCACCGTCGTCCTTGCTGGTGCCCGTCTGCTCGTGCTTCTCCGCAGCCACTTGTCCCCTGTGCGCTCGGGGTCCCTCCCTGGCCTGCCTCCTTAAGGACTTCACTCCATGACCATTCTCTTCCACCTTTACTTTCAGCTTCTCGTCATTCACGGACTCCTTTCCTCACTTAAGTATCTCCCGTGGGAAGAAAGAAGTGTGATGCTCTGGCCCCTTGCTCCCTCCCCTCCCCTCCCCACCCCACAGGTCCCTATGGCTCCCCACTCACTGCATGGTCCCACCTGGCCTCACCATCCCTCTGCATTCCGGCTCCACCACCAGCACCCGTTTACAGGAGGTCTGCCCAAGGTCACAGTGGCCTCCGTGCTGCGAAATCTGGTAGGATCCCCTTAGTTCTTACCCCCTTGACCCATCTGAGCATCTGACAGCGCTTCCCGCTCCTTTTTTGTAGAAATGCTTCCTTTGGCTTCTTTGGTACATCTCCAAAGTAGACTTTGTTTTGGGGCTACTTACCTTCTGATCCTCCACCTTTGGAAAAAGAACCCCCTCTTTTCCTCTTGGAAGATCCCCTGTCTTCCCGTGGGGCTGTCTGTGGAAAGGCTGGTCTCCCTCAGGGACCCCACCACCTGCCCCGAGCTGCTCAAACAGCTGGTTAGGAGTGAAGCCTTGTCTCCTGCCCCTTGTTTCCACGTGGAGGGGTTTTCACAAGTAGCGGTTCCTGAAGTGTGGTCCCGAGACCAGGGGTATCAGCATCCCTTGGGAACATGTTAAGAATGCAGGTTCTCATTCCCCACCCCAGACTCACTGAATCAGAAACTCTGGGTGGGACGCGGCAATCTGTGTTTTATAATCTCTCCAAACGATTCTGACACACGTTAAAATTTGAGAACTAACGTAACACCCCTGTTTTTTGTTGTTTATTCTTGTTCTGTTTTAGGTTAGGTTTGTTGGAGTTTAATTTACATGCAGTAGTAGTCACTCTTTTTACACACACAGTTCGAGAAATTAAAAAAAAAAACAAAAACGTATCTAGTCATGTAATCACTATCATTAACAAGGTATTGAATACTTCCATCACCCCAGAAAGTTCCCTTATCCCCCTCTGTATTTAATCCCTCCCTCCACCCCCTGCACCTGGCAACAAGTGATCTTATTTTGTTCCTATAATTTTGCCATTTTCAGAACATCACGTAGATGAAATACTACTCGCTTCTTTCACTTAGTGCAATGCCTGTGAGATCTTTCCACCTTGTTGTGTGTTATCAGTGGCATGGTCTTTTTAATTGCTGAATAGTATCCATTGTGCATATACTAGAGTTTGTGCAATCATTCACCAGTTGATGGGACATTTGGACGGTCTCAAGTTTCTAGTGACTATGAGTAAAACTTCTATAAACATTCATGTACAGATCTTCATGTGGACGTACCTTTTCCTTTCTCTTGGCTAAATATTTGGGAGTGGGATTGCTGGGTCATGTGGTAAAAGTTCATTTAGCTGCACAAGAAACAGTCTTCCAATGTGGCTGTACTATTCTGCACTCTCATTGGTAATGGACGATTCTTCCAGTTGCTCTATGTCCTCATCAGCATTTGGTTTTGTCAGGTTTCTAAATTTTAGCCGTTCTGATAGGTCTGTGCTTGAATTTCTTTTTCCTTTTCCATTATTCCCTGCTGGACGGAGAGATGGACAGGTGGGTGGAGAGGTGAATTATCTAACAGGTGAGTTTGGGAGAGGGCCTGCGAGATTCAGCTCCCTTCTCTCCTATGCCCGAGAGAAGGTGCGCGATGATGGGCGTGGCCGGCCTGGCTGCACAGGCTGTGGTCCCAGGCTCTGCCCCTGCTGGGACATCTCCCACTGGTCCAGTTTTGCCCACGCCTGGTGGTAACTTTTTTCTTAGGTGCAATATTAGAAAAGCCCATTTTTTGCTAAACACCTAAGTCATGTCTCTATCCTCCCCATGCCACTGTCCCCCCAAAACCCCAGCTTTAAATCTGACATGTTATTCTATTTGTCTGGCTCTTGCATTCATCTCTCAATTGATTCTAAATTTGGAGGGGGAACTCATCGCCCTGGACCCTGTAATTGGTTCAGGCTTGGCAAGTGATGGCAGAAAAACTGTTCTGTGGAGATTAACATCAGTCAGGATCTGCCTGGAGCTCTCTTTGCCATGGAGTCAGTAGAGCGTGTCTGAGAATAAAGCCAACACAGGGGAAGCTGCGCTGAGAGACAGAGAGAGAAAGGAAGGGGCGGAAGGGAGGAGGGGGAGAGAGAGAGAGAGAGAGAAGTGATGACATTGCCTCTGTCCCCTCAGGTGTGCCTCAAATATGTCCCACGTTCTACCCCTCATCGTTTTAGTTACGGTGAACTGGTAAATCCCATGGTTAAGTCAGTTTGCGTTCAGTTTCTGTTCCTCAGAACAGGAAGAGTCAATTTGGCGTAAGAAGGAGGGCAGAGAACATGGTCTCTGGGGGCAGCCACCTGAGTTAGAACCCTTGTTCTGCAGTGTGACCTTGGGCAAGCTCCTTCTTCTGTCTGTACCTCAGTTGCCTCATCTGTAATATAAGGGTACTAACGTGATAATGCCTCATACAGGGTTGTAAGAATTAAATGGATTAATACTTGCCATCCACTTAGAACAGTACCCGGCACGTGGTAAGTTCTTCATAAATGTTAGCTGCGATTCATACGGCCGTATTCTTAGTTTTTCTCCTGCCGTGCTGGGCACCCTTTCTCAGAACCCTTTGAGACCCCTGCTCATCTGCTTATCATCTGCATTGGTGGATCCTCAAGTTTCTGTCCGGGACTTTCTCCTTGTCACTGCACACTCTCCCATGGCTTTGGCTACTACCTATACGTTAACAATTGCCAAATGTGTATCTCCAGGCTTGACCTCGGTCTCGTGGTCCAGATCCAAACATCAAGTGCTTGTTCGCTGTCTCCAGTTAGATACTGTGTTATTTTCCGATTAGTGCCTTCAACTGACACACATTTATTATCTCGCGGTTTTCATGGGCCAGGAGTCCAGGCATGGCTTAACTGGGTCCTTTACTCAGGGTCTTACAAGGCTGAAATCAAAGTGTTGGTTGGGCTGTGATCTCATCTGGAGGCTTAGCTGAGGGAAGAATCTGGTTTCAGGCTCACTCAGGTGTTGGCAGAATTACTTTCCATGGGGGCCCCCAGTCTCAGTGTCTACAGCCTTTTCTTCAGCACCTGGGCTTTCCCAACATGGCGGCTCATCGCGTCAAGCCCGCAGGACAGTCTCTAGTTCCGGATGGCTGAGCGAGAATCTTCTGTAACGTAACGTAATGTAGTCACAGCAGTGATGTCCCATCCCCTTTGCCATAGTCTGTTGGCTGGAAGGAAGTCACAGGTCCTGCCCACACTCAAGGGGAAGGGGTCACCCAAGGGCATGAACTCCAGGAGTTGGATCGTGGGTCACCGTAGGGTCTGAGCGCCAGACGTTTCATAAGCATCATCAGCATGGCCACACCGACACATCATCTCCTGACCACCCTGCGCTTCCTCCATCTTCCCGGAGGTAGGAAAGGGTGCCACTCTTCACACCACAGGCCGAGAGGTCCTCCTTGACCCCTTCTCCTAACAGCCTCTCAATCAGCCGTCAAGCCCTATTGATCTGCCTCCTAAACGCCACTTGATTCCTTCATGCCCTCCGGTGTCTCACTACAGCTGTCTCCTGCTGCCAAGGTTCTTCTCTTTCCACCGGAGTCAGAGCAATGCGTCCGAAGTGCAGTTCTGGTCACATTGCACCCCACTTAAAACCCTTTAATAACTTCCCATTGACCTGAGGATGAGACCCAGACTCCTTAACGGGCCCATCAGACCCGTTGTCATCTGGCGTCCCCCCCTCTCCAGATTCTCTCCCTTCTGACCTTGGCGCTGTCTGTCCCTTTCACCTGGAACCCTTCATCCTTCCCTCTGCCGTTAACTCTACTCATGCGGCAGGACTCAGCTTCTGTGCCATGTCCTTTGGGAGGCCTTTCCTGCTCAACTCTGGTCCCTCCCCGGCCCCCGCTTACTTTCCATGTTCATACCCTGGACTCCCGTGTCCGCGACACTCCACACACAACGTGGGTGCTTCTTGATCACTTGTCCTTATTCTCCCCTGAACTGTAAGCTCCATGAGGCTGGGGGACAACCTCTGAAAGCTGGTACCATGCTTTCAAATAATTGTCAAGGGCATCAAATGATAGATGAAGACTTGGATCTCAGCTTACCCTTAAAAATATTCCCACCTTCCCTCATGGTGACACCCAGCTTTCCCTCTCGATGGGCTCTGTTCCAGTTGGCAGACCATTTTAAATCACAAGTAATATATTAATAGAGGCACCTTTGTTTTGGGTCATATTTCTTTCCTATTACGGCCAGTCCAGCCCCAAGACATTTCCTTGCCGCTGACGTACTCCGGTGACATGAGTGCCGGGATGTCACCTATTTCCTCCTTATGTGATTATTGTCCTTTAGCTATGTAATTGGAATTTTGTAAAAAGAGCTGACCAACTGCAGTACACACAGTCCTGTGAACTCACTGGGAACTGGCCCCTGCATCCACGCTGTGGAGGGGCCCACACCTGCTCCTGGGACACTCCAGGAGGTGCTCTCACCCACGGAGAACACGAGGAGCATTTGTTCCCCGGGCCCACTTCGGAGGGGCAGCCGAGGCTGGGCCTGAGCCAGCCAGGCTCCTGTTCCTGGGCACCGGGCTATTTTCACACAATAGGCGATTGAGCTTAATTGACAGGTGTGAAGTGCGTCCTTTCTCACCATCTCTGTTCACTTCTGCCTGTATGGGTGAGGCAGACTCTCCTGGGAGCCCAGTTAGCATGTCATGGGGGGGGTGTGTGTGTGAGTGAGAGAGAGAGAGAGAGAGAGAGAGAGAGGGAGAGAGAGAGAGGGAGAGAGAAAGAGAAAGCAGAAGCAAAACTCAAACAGGGAAAGAGAGGTGGAGAGAGAGAAGCTCAGAGAGACAGAGAAATAGAAGGAAACAAGGAAAAAGAGAAGCAGAGAGCTGGAGGTAGAGAGCTGGGTGGCTAAGAAGGCTTGGGAGTGTGTGCAGGCAGCACCGCTGGGGGCCTTTTAGTTGGGTTAAGTGCGCACAAATGGAAACCAGGATGGTGTAGAGTGTCAGGCCCATCTGGAGGCGCATGTGTGAAGCCAGGGCAAAGTGAGCATCTGCATGGCCATTAGTTTCTTCCTAATGGACTGGATTCTCACAGAGCGGTGGCTGGGGGCAGATTAGACCAGGAGACTGTCTCCCTGGCAGGAGGCTTCACTTCCTGCCCCGGTCGGCTCTCTCGTACACACAGGAGGCTGCGGAGATGCTAGAGTGCCCACCACGCCATTATACCGGGCTTACGATGTGAGGGCCTGTTCTGTGTGGAGGGAAGTCATTCTTTTGAAGGTTTAGAAGTGGTTCTAGCACACAGAGATCCTGGAAGCCAAGCGAAGCCGTTTGGAACCATCCATTGGCTTCAGAGCCCCACCGAGAGGGGCAGGGTGCCATTCCTCCTGTTCTTCATGTATTAACTAACTTAATCCTCACAACACCCTTTAGGGGTGATGCTTTCGCTGCCCCATTGTGCAGATGGAGATAGAAGACACAGGGGAAATAACCAGCTTGCCCAATGCCACACTCCTGGGAAGTGGTGGAGCTGGACTTTGAACCCAGGATTTCTGATTCCAGAATCAGTGCTTTTAACCACTATCCTGCTAATCAGATTCAGCTTTCAAACTATGTTCAGTTCTTTTTTTTTTTTTTGTCGCCAGAGTCCTTTCCAGAGGAGAGAAGGGGCAGTAGGGTGTAGTGGGAGAACTGAGACATTTGTAGCTCTGAGTTTTCCTGACGACCTCTCTAAGCTTCAGGTGGGGCTAGTGACGACGTGCCTGGACTCTGGAGCCAGACCAGCCCCAGCTCTGCCACTTCCCAGCTGGGTGCCCTTGGCCTTTACTGAGCCAACATAGGCCACAGGCTCTTCCTCTGTAAAATGAGGACAAAAATAGGGCTGTCTTCATGGGGTTGTGAGGGTTCAACAAAGTCATGTATTTAACATGCCTGGCCTGAAGTAAGCTCTCAATAAGTATTACCCATTACTATCTTTCAAATGATGGTCCTTCCTATTTTGCATTCTCATTGCAGGGATAAAATGAGATCATAAATGTGAAAGTGCTTTGTACAATTTTCTGCACTGTTCCAGATTTAGATATTATTATTGTTGTTAAACACTGAGTGAGTATAAGGCCCACGGAAGGCATGTGGATGAATACTTCAACAGATAGTCAGCAAGACATGGAGACCACCATGGAGGGACTGGAGGGAGGGGCTGGGGGACGAGGGGCAGGCAAGTGACTCTGATACCAGATACAGTATGGGAAGTCCCACGAGAGAATTCCAACGCCGAACTCTGGGGTCCAGTAGGCAAAGGGATAGGAAAAAGCTTAATTAAAACTCCAATTTTTGAAAAGGATGTGAAATCCATTCATTCAATGCATATTGAGTCTTTACCCCTTGCCCAGTCATTGGGTGCTGGGGATACAGTGATGACTACGACATAGTCAAGGTATCCAGGAAATGATCCTTGGCGTGAGTTTTCAACTAGAATCGGTTGGGAAGGGCATTTCCAGAGGAGGAAATAGGGTGAGCAGAGACAGAGAGGTAAAGAAATGGAAGAGAGCTTTGTGACGCTCCCAGGAGTCACCTGTGGCTGCCGTGGATTTTGTAGAGTAATGCAGGGTGAATCCAGAAAAGACGTTTGGGGCCGTATTGGGCAGGTTTGAATTAACGACAGTGTGTAATTAATTTGAAAGGCAACGGAGGAGCCATCTAAGGGCAGCAATAGGATTGCAGCTGCATAAAGGCCACCCTCAAGTACAAATTCACATCAGCACCCCTTATTTTTGCTAGTTTAGAGATTACATCCTAAATATAGACGATAGCATATCCCAGAAAAGACTAACTCAAAACACTTTTTCAGGGCATGAACATGTATATTCAAAGTCCTTGAGGGTGATTCGAAGTCAACTTCAATAAACAAGCCATTCTTTTAACTTTTCACAGGTTTACTGTAGTGCACACACACACACACACACACACACACTCACGCAGATTAGTAGACTACACTGTAAAGTCGGCTCTGTATTTGGGTGTACTTACGTGTGTCATTTTCTCTTTCAACTCCAAAATTTAATGTGTCAGTATATAACATTCAAGAATAAATGTATATGGCAGGGTAATTGTTCAAGAATTAAAATATATGCCAACAGAACATCGGCAGGCTTCATTTCGTGACATTTGGGGCTCCTTTCTTTGCAGTGTTTCTTTGTGGTAAAAGAGGTAGATTAAAGATGATTGCAAATCAAAGCGATGCTTTCAACTTTTGAAATGAACGCTAGCTTGTCTTTTCCCACTTTTCACACATTTGCTTGGATGTCAACCGAGTTCTGAATCCTTTTAAGAGTAATGTTTTATACAAAATTAGGAACACCCGGGTGCCACAAAATTGCTTTGCCCCTCTCTCCTTCACCTCACACCCCCTCTGCCCTTTCCTTCACCCCCTCTAGAGCCTGGTTCTACCAGAAGATTTCACAGGAGCTTAAAGAGATGGAATCAGAGCGTTAAAAACAAACCAGGAGCCGCCAAACAGAACCTGCAAGTAGAAGCCGACACCCGCGCCCCCGCCCCCCACCCCGACCCTGCCACTGACCCTCCCATGGGATGTTCTGTGTTTGACTGCAATCCTGCTGACGGTCGGTCGGAGAAATGTGTTTTCAGATGTTCCCCAGTGAAATGCCTGAAGAATCTCCTGGCGGGACCCAGGTGGTCAGGTGTGATTCTCCTAGGGTAAAAGATCTGTTGGCTTGGGCAGGGTTAAAAGGTCTCCGTGAGAGAGCCTCCGGCAGTGTGGGAGGATGGAAACCCTACTCGCTCCTTCAACTTCATTTATGGGTAGTCACGCTGGTGCAGGGGTGTGTTTGATTCCGATTGGCTGCCAGCTGCCAGACACCATTCAGGTTTGCAGCCATCTCTGCTGGCAGTGGGTTACTAACCACAACTGTCACGGCCTTGGAAAGAAACAAAACCCCAGGGCAGGGCAGGGCCTTGGTTGGGTCTGTGTTTTGTTGTCTGTTATTTTTAATTCCAGATTAATAGCATAGATCAAGCCCACAGTTAAATCACACATCTGCCTGGGGGTTGGGTAGTGATTCGCAATATGTTTTTATTCATTTTTGCTTTAATTATGGCCCATACTTCTTTTGAATCTCTCCCAAGTAACAGGTGGTTTTCTGACCATAATAAATGCTAAATGCTGCTGAGGATAAGGCAGTTAGGCATTGTTTGCCTAGCTGTGGTTACACCTAGGCCCCAGGCAGCCTCTGAATGAGCAGCCTGCAACAGATTGGAATTCCTAGGGGACTTCACTTAACCCTTAGTTCTCCCAAGCTTGTTTTCAATGCACTGTGGGGTGAGGGCTCCCCAGTACACCCAGCAGCGCTGCAGATGTACTTTTTGTATCCTGGGAGGTAGCGGGAGGGTTCAAGACAGGTCAAAAAGTTAATATGTCAATGTTCTGAAGGCTGATGGGAGTAAGAACTTGGTGTGATATTAAAGATGATTTGAATTTAGATTTTTTTTTTTAGAATAAAAGCATTCTTTTATATATCTGCAATAGATGATAACAATTAAATAAGTCACACATGAATCATAGAAATTAGAGCAAGGGCAAAGACCTATTAGATCATCGAGCCAATTCCCCAGCTGACACAGAATTATTCCCCACAGTATTTTCAGGAGAACTTTGTACAGTCTCTTTTGAAAGAGTTGAGCAATTGGGGCCTTCAATTATTTCCTTGGGGAGACACTTTCCCTTATAAAAGGCCGCAGTGTTTTTCTCCTTAGCCTGATTCAAGCTAAAAAAAAAAAAATGTCTCTGTTACATGCAAAATCGTCTGCACAATGAGACTGATCAGAGGTAGAAATTATGCCCAAGTCTTCCAGAAAACTCTGCATATACTTGGCATTCTTCTGTGTCCTCTCATTTCTGGGTTTTATGCTGGAATTTGCGTACCCCGTGGGGAGCAGCACAGAAGTATCCTTTGGAAGCCTCCATGTTTCCAGTATCACCGTCACAAACCCGTCAGAGGTGACGTGGAACCCCCTCCTTAGTCTGAAACAAGGGGAGAAGATGTTTTTGAATAAATCTGTTCAGACCGTCCATGTTTCCAGTGTAAAGAGTACTCCATCATCCAGGAAAGAGCCACTGCTCAGAATTCCTCCCTCTCTGGAATAAACTGGTGTTGTCTTCCAGGGCTGTTTGTACTGGAGAGGTATGATTGTATGCACACGTGGCCTGGGGCTGCAGGGCAGGCACCCGGCACCAGATTCTCTGTGATCCCAGGCTGGGAGCCGCTGACCCAGCACCAGCAGAGCAGCACCCACGAAGCTGCCCACTGAGTGGCCGTGGTTTGTGTCCCAGGGCCCTTAGAGGGCAGCGTTCAGTCTAAGGGGTAAGACTTTGTGTTTGGAGAGTTATAAACACGAAAAGGGAGACATTGCATAGATTTCCAGAAGCTGGGATGCTGCGATTTGAACGGCTCTCCTGTCCCCTTCCCCTTTACCTTGCATTAGAGTCAGCCAACGGGCTAGGAAATGGGGAACAAAGGATCAAGCTTCCCGCCCTGAAAAACCTATGGACTGGCGACAGGTGACCCGGATTAATCTCCAAGCCCTGAGGAAAGGGTATGAAAGAGGCAGGGCAGGGGAGGCCATAGGCACAGGGAGGGCACCCGAGCAAGCCTGGAGGCAGGAAAGAGTTCCTGGGGAAGCTGAACTTACAGGACAGATGTGGGGAAAGTTGGGGGGTGGGGGGGGAGATGCAAACAGGCAGAGAAGAGCAGAGGCGCTGGGGGGTGGGGAGCGGGGCAGCCTGTTGTGGGGTGCCTGCTGCCACGCCAGCTTCACGTTTCTACCCAGGCCTGTGGTCCTCATTCTGCAGAGGAGGGCGCTATGGTCCAGAGAAGCCAGGCGCCTCTTCCAAGGTCACACAGCCCACAGGCAGAGCTAGGATGCTCACCTGCTGACCGTGCGGGCTCAGGAAGGCAGGGCAGCTGGAGTACAGATTCGGGGTGGGCAGATTTGCAGCCTCCTGTGGGGAGCAGGTGGCCATAGGAGCTGCAGCCCTGGGAGCGCCAAAGGTGGCCAGGACCTTTTGGTGTCCGCCTGGAAGGGACAGAGGCAAGGAGAGAAGAAAGAGGTTCTTGCGGAGTTTGTCAGCTCCTGTTATTACTCAGAATGACTCAGGTCGAGGCAGAACAAGTCCCTTCTGCAGACCGGCCACTCTGACCAGGGCTGAGTCAGCGGGGCTGGTGGCAGCCACACTGAGCCTGTGGCCGTGGCCAAAGCGAACGTGTAGCTTTGTGGCGGTGGCCTTCCGACAGGCATGTGATACATGGGGAAGCCGTGGGGAGCCATCCCGACTCAGATCTGGGGGGAGGAGGAGAAAAGACGAAGAAGCCGCAGCAGCAGCTGGAGAGGCGTAGGTGTGTCATCAAGTGTGGGGGTCCTTCTGCTGGAGCGACCCTCCCGGCCTCTGCCTCGTGCTTCCTCTGCCCTTCCTCAGTCCGGGTGAGGGCGTGTTTGGGTCTGATTGTTGAGGTTGTGAGAAGCGAGTGTGGCATCTTAGCCCTTCTCCTCTCTCAGAGATTTGCCAGCTCACAAATATTATGGGTTCCAGGAGCTGCGAAGCTGGGTCTGCTGCTTGCTGTGTGCTTGATGTAACTCAGAGGGTACGACAAGGCAGTGGTTTGGGCTGTCTTTTGGTCCAGGTGTGGTGTTGCATTAGGAAGAGCCAATAGTGGCCATATCTAAACTGTGGTATCCACTACGGTCTTCTTGTAATAAAGTTGCCATGTTGAACAACTGTGTCTACTTTGCATGGATTCTGAGCTCAAAGATGGAGCAAAGAGCCGTGATGATCATTGCTATAACATTATAAATTTAATATTAGCTTCTGAGACATTGATCAAGTGACGACTAGGATTGGAGCCGGGGGGGAATTGCTTACTGAGAATAAGATAGACACATTAGATTATAAATTAGAAACCAGGACAAGCTCGGTTGTCCAACAGTAAGATTTTGGTTAAATAAATTACAGCATATCAATACAATAAAACATGACATTAAAAATGATTGTATGTGGGCTTCCCTGGTGGCGCAGTGGTTGAGAGTCCGCCTGCCGATGCAGGGGATGCGGGTTCGTGCCCCGGTCCGGGAGGATCCCACGTGCCGCGGAGCGGCTGGGCCCGTGAGCCATGGCCGCTGAGCCTGCGCGTCCGGAGCCTGTGCTCCACAACAGGAGAGGCCGCAACGGTGAGAGGCCTGCGTACTGCCAAAAAAAAAAAAAAAAAGATTATATGTGTATGTAGGGTGTCATAAATATTCACACTCTATTAGAGGCCAAAGCAGATTATAAAACAGTATAATTGTGTTTTTGGTTAAAACATGCACGCCCAAGAAAAAATCTGGAAGATATAACCTAGAATATTAATAGATAATTTCTGGGAGAGGGATTATGTGAAAATTTTTTCTAATTTGTTATGTTAATTTTTTCCTAAAATGGATATGGATTTCTTGAGTCACTAAAGAAAGTGGAAGATTGTAGACATCTTGTCATACAAAAGAGAAGGTATGGCAGAAGGAAACAGTACTGGGTCTAGAACAGGAAAGAACTGGTTTTGAATCCCAGCTTTGCTCCTACTGGCAAGGTGGCCTTGGCACTTGGGTCTTTTGTTTCTTAGTCTGACTGCTGTGGGCTCACAGCAATGCACAGTGACACAGGCTGTCATCAGGTGGGGCCCTGAAGGTCGACAGGTGCTGATGTGTGAACGGGGCTTGGTCCCCACAGCTTTGCAGGCTAAAAATCTTGATTCTGTTATCACGCAAGAGTAGATCAGTGATTGACTTCCACTAACCAGCTTCATAAATGACTCATGTATATGTTAACTCCATTTTTATTTGACTTGAGAGACGTAGAGTGAGCTGGCAAGAGGCAGGAGTCTTGAGTTCTCAATTTGATGTAGTTTTTCCATGCAGGCAACTTCCTAGGAAGCCAGACTATAATAAAAACCTTGCTGGGTGAGCATAGAGTCTTTTATTTGTTCAACAAACAATTTCTAATTACCTAAGATGCTCTAGGCTTTGGGCTAGTTGCTGCAGAGGCAGTAGTGACCAAATTGACAGTTTCTTAGTGGGTATAATATTAGAATATTAATAACTGTATAGGTTAGTGTTTAGGGGCTTTGGAGTCAGATGGTCCAAGATTCCAACTCATCCACTTACTTACTACATAGCCTTGGGAAAGCCACTTACCCTCTCCGCACTTCATATTTTTTCTACCACTAAAGTAGAAATAACACCCACCACACTCATAGTCTTGTTCTGAGTATTACGTTAAATAATGTATATGAGATGCGAAGCACAATGTCTGGCACATAGCCTTGCTTGACAAGTGGTATTATAGCAGCTATTGATACACAATTTTAGCTCAGTGCATCGTTTTGCAACAGGCCCTACCAGGCCTGCTAACCCAGGGCCTTTGTCAGGCTAACCTCACAAGTTAGTACTTGCCTGGGAACATCTGGCTTTCATTTTCTTGACTTTTTTCCTTTGAAACACCCACTGACCTTTCTGATTATTACATTTTTTCTTTAAATATGTTAATACTATCAATTAGGCCAGGGGTTGGCAAACACGTTCTGTAAAGAATCTGATGACAAATATTTTGGGCAAAAGGAAAAAGGAGATAAAGCTACAGGAGGAGGTGAGGCACATGTATCAAGTGGGGGTGTGGGGGACCCTTGTTGCTACACAGGCATTATTTCCTCTGAATTAACAGTCCCAGCCACTTTCTTATCTCTGTTGCAACCACTGAGCTCTGCCATGATGGGACAGAAGAAGCCGTAGACTAGATGTAAATGAACAAGCATGGCTGTGTGCCAATAAAATTGTATGGATACTGACATTTGAGTTTCATCTAGTTTTCACTTGTCACAAAATGTTTTCCTTTCTTTCTTTTTTTCCTTCAATCATTAAAAAACGTAAAAATCAATCAGGAAGTAGGCTGGATTTGGTTAGGGTGCTGCCCTAACTTTTCATTTGAAGGGCTCTTACTCCTATCTTGAGAAGTAAATTTGGCTCCACAAAGCACTTGAGAGAAATGTATACTTTACTGAAGATATTGTGGGAATACAGGAAGAAGAATTCACAATCCATCCCACACTGCAAAAACATAATAAAACATCTATTAGACATTCCTTCTAACTCCCACAAAGTGTTGCTGTTTTTGCCAGCTTTCTTGTCTCCCTTTCTTCTCTTGCCTCAAAATCCTCTCTACTTTCCTCAACACCCCCATTTCTACTAAGATCAGGTCTCAGTGTTGGTGGTAGTTTCCAAGCACAACCTCTGGGGAAAAGGGAAATCAAGAAATGACATTTACTGAGCACTCCTGTGACAGGCACCGTGCACTGCAATTCAGCTCAGAATTTCTTGTTCTGTTCCAGAGCATCCTTTTAGGAACATTTTGTTCTTTTAGATGTTCATCCTTTAGAAGTTTCTTTGATAAGAATCTATTAATGGTAAAGTGTCTCAGATTTTGTTTTGCCAAAATGTTTTTATTTTCATATCATTTTTGAAAGATAATATTTCTGAGAACACAATTCTAGATTGACAGTTATTTTCTTTCAGCCTCTGGAGATGTGGTTCCACTGTCTTCTGGCTTCATTGTTTCTGCTGGAAGTTCGCTGTCAGACCACGGTCATTCTTTGTTAGGTGATCTGTTTTTCCTTTCTTGTTGTTTTCAAGATTTTCTCTTTGGCTTTGCTGTTTTACAGTTTCACAGGATGTGCCAAACGTGTGTGATAATTTAAAGAATTTTTACTCTCCCTGGGATATATTATGCTTCCTGTCTCTGCAGATCCATGTCTTTCATTAGTTCTGGCATTTTCTTAGCTATTAGTTCTTCAAACAGGGTCTCTCTCTCTCTCTCTCTTTCATTCTTTCTGTTCTCTCTTGTGTAACTCTGTTTGGCTGTATATTAAAACTTCTCATTTATTCCTCCCTTTCTCTTTCTGTTTTCTATTTCTTTTTTGTTTTTTTGTGCTGCATTCTGAATGATTCCTTCATATCTGTCTTCAGTTCACTAATCTTGTCTTCATCCATGTTTATTTTGTTGTTCCACCTATTCATTGGTGTATACAAACACACCCATACACATATATGTATGAATGTATCTATCTCATTATAATTATTATATGTAATATATGTATAGTTTTAATTATGTATAGTTCTATTTTTATTTCCATAAGTTCTATTTGGTTCTTTGTCAGATCTGTTTGGTCACTTTGGTGGTACCCTTTTCAAAACTTGTTCATTTTTCTATCTTTCATTTCTTTTAACATTTCATGTGTAGTTATTTTTATGTCCTATATCTGATAATTCTAATATTTGAAGTTCTTGCGAGTTTAAATCATGCTTGTTATTTCTGTCGATTCTCACTTATGATGGTAGTTACCTTGTGGTTTGGTAAATTTTTTCTCTTTTCAAAAACTTATATGTAATCAAACTTAAACTGTGGGAATCCTCATGTGACTGAGTTAGGAAGGCTTTGCACTGGAGAGGATTTGCATTTCTCTCTGCCAAGTGTTGTCAAACTGGGACCACTTTATTTTTTTGTTTGGGGTTTTCAAAGTTAGGTGGGTAGCAAAAATTTGAATCTGAGGTTCATATGAAGCAGGTTCATAGTTACAAATCCCCAAGGGAGATCGTCATTATTATTTTAAAATTTTTATTATTATCACTATTATTAATAACATTGTTGTGGTGAAAACAGAAAGATTTACCTCTGACTTGTTTTGCCAGCAGGTGTGTTTTTCTAGCCCACCCTTTTCCTGGAGAGTAAGCCCCTTTGAAGGTTCAAGCTTTAATGACTCTCGGGTTCCTCTCCCAACTTTGTATAGGTCCAAAGACCCCATTTCCCTGAACAACCATTAAGGACTTTCTTAAAGGATCAGAGTAAATATTGTAAAAGCTTGCAGGCCATATAGTCTCTGCTGCAACTACTCAGCTCTGCTGTTGTAGCACAGAAGCAGCCATGGGCGATACATAAATGAATGGGCATGGCCATCTGCCAGTAAAATTTATTTACAAAAACAGGTGGTTGGCCCATGTGCTATGGTTTGTTAATCCCTGCTGTAGAATCCTGGCATTGGCATTTGTTTCCCGAGCAGCCCCGGCTCCTGAGTTTTCTTACTTTTTTGCTCATGGCTTATTTTGTTTTGTTTTATCTCACTTTATGTTTCTGGGCATTTCCCTTATTAATCAACTCATTTAATATTGCAGTCTCTGTGCTTCACAGTGAAAGAATATTTGAAGTATCCAGTCTTCTGTACTTCTAACGGCAGAACTTAACAAGTTCTCTCTCTCTTTTAGCTTACATACCATTTCAATTAGGCAAAGCCTGGTCAATTAGCTCAAGGACAATCATCTATTTTTCCTTAAGCCTCTCCCTCAGTCCTTTAGCATCTTGTTGTACCAATTTATAGCTCCTCTTCCATATGAGAGCTTTTCGTCACGGGTTAGCAAGATTTCAGAAGAGATACCCTAAGAGACTGACCCCTCTTCTGTCGTGTCAGAGGATAGAGTAGAAGAAATTTGGGTGTTCAGTATGAATGTGGCCTTCTGAAATCTCTTTCAGCCTGTTTCCTGGGCTTCTCCTACACTTCTCTCACTGCTCTAGGGGCTAGGGTTTACAGGTAGAAAAGACAGAAAAAACTCCTGCTCTCTTGGGCCCGACATTTTAATGGGGAAGAAAAGAAAATAAGTCAGTGAATAAAACTAGAAAATATCAGGAAATGAGAGTGCTATGTTGAAAATAAAAAGTTGTTTTACTAGCGAGTGACTGGGAGGTGGTTTTTGTCTGTTTATTTTTTTGACGGTATGGTAGCAGAGGGATGCTCGGTGAGGAGGGCAACATTTGAAGCTGACTTAAATCAGATAAAGGACCGAGTTTTGTAAGGATCTGAGGTAGGGGAGGGAGCATTAAACACAGAGCAAGACCCCGGGCAGAGACTGTAAAATAGGAACCTTTCTGGTATTTTCAGCAGTCAGAGAGAGTGCTAGTGTGGCTGAGACAGAGTAATACAAGACTGAGACAAAAAAGTCTCCAAGAGAAAAATGGGAATCTGAGAAACAGTGGAGCAAACCCAGGAGCATAATGAAAAAGAATCCCGGATGACAGCTGTGCGGCAGTCTTAGAAAGCAGTTGATCCAAATGAGTATAGGACAGCAGAGGGCCCAATAAAGAAGGTCTTTAATACGATAGGTACTTACATTACACACATTATGTAATTAAGAACCTGGAAGATTTTCCTGATAAGACGGGTGCCTGTGTCTTCCGTGAATCCGAAAAAAGAAAGATAATAGAAATTGTGAGAAAGATATGTATTATATATGTGTGTGTATATATATATATATATATATATATAATTTTCTTTATTCATCTATTGATAGACAAGTTGCTTCCATATCTTGGCTATTGTAAATAATCCTGCAATGAACATGGGGTGCAGATATCTTTTTGAATTAGTGTTTTCGTTTTCTTCAGGTAAACGCTCAGAAGTGAAATCGTTGGATCATAGAGTAGTTCTGTTTGAGGCACCTTTTTGAGGCACCTCCATACTGTTTTCCACGGTGTCTGCACCAATTTACATTCCCACCAACAGTGCATGGCAGCTCCCTTTCTCCACATCTGCCTTTGATCTTGACGTGGGGCACACTCTCCTCTGGGCAGTATGAGCTGAGTGACAGACAGTCCAATGGCTGCACTGACTTTTCTACGAGCACAGTCACATCACTCGATGCTGCAGTGGGTAATATTTTTACAGTAACAGTAGTATACTTGATGTTGTTTTGAAATTTAGAGTTAACCTAAATTGACAAAGCAAGAAGGACCCAAACATAGTTAAAGACAGAAGGTAAATATAAACCTTGATGCTGTAGGAGGGTGCATGGCAGCTGACCAAAGCTGGGGTCATGATGGACTCTCCGTACGCTCATTTCCTGGTCTTAACATAGCACGTTTGAGGGGTGAGGGTGGAAGGAGAATTTAAATTTAAAATTATTTTGTGTGCTTTAAAAACTGCCTGCCTGTATTATTTTTAGAACCTTATATTAGAAAGGGTTATCCTTCAGTTCTTTTATTCCACAATATTTATGGAACATTGCCTACATTTCAAATGCCACGTACTGTGGAACAAGTGGAGAACAAGACAATAAAATGTCCCTGCCCTCATGTAGCTTCTATTCCAGTGGGGGAGGATGGGCCTTTCTACAAGAACCCAAAAGAGCCAAGGTAAAGAAATGGGGTGTCAGTAACATCTCGGCCACGCTCGCCAGCTCCCCAGGTTCAGTTGCTGTGTGCGTATCGACGGCTCCTCGCTCTGTATCTTCAGACGAGATCTTGGTCCTGAGCTTGCAATCTGTGTGTCTACATGCCTAGTGAGCACCTCTAAACCTGATCTTCCTCCACAACCTGCAGCTCCATCAGAAGACATCTTCCCCCCCTTCCTCCATCCTTCCCTGCACTCACGCACACACCTCCCTGTGGCCGGTCAGTTACCAAGCTCTGCTGATTCTGCTTCCTGTGCAGAAGTCACCTCCCTCCTACGCCCACGGCTCCCTCTCAGACCTGGCCATCATTTCTCACTTGGATTATCCCAACACGCCCTTCACTGCTCTCCAATCCATAATTCCACACTGCGGCCAGGGCAGCATTTCAAACAAACAGATCTGATCATCTCATTAATCTGCCTATAGTCTTTCAATGACTTCCCATGGCCCTTAGGAAAAAGTTCAGATTCTTTAGTATGGCTTGCAAAGTCTCTCTCTCTCTCTTTCACATATGTGCGCATGTGCGCGCACGCGCACACACACACACACACACACACACACACACACACACGGGCCTATACGTTTGCTGCTTTTCTTTCCAGAATGTTCTCTCCATAGCTCTCTTCTCCCAGGGTCTTCCCACCCTTCCTGTGAGCCCAGCTGCTTGTGCTGCTGGCAGGGCACCAACCTCACGCTTGGCTCTGAGGCTCTTCCTGTCCTGGTGTCCCAGTGACTGTCTGGCGTAGAGCGATTATGCAGTGCAGGCTCTGGGGTTCCACCCCTTGGTTCAAATACTGATTCTACCACTTCCTTTGGCAAGTTACTTAACTTCTCTTAAGCTGTGTGAGCATCTGTAAGATGGGCATCACAGTGAATTTACCTTCCAGGTTGTTGTAAGATGTGTGACCGGTCCCACAGTGCATCTTGGCTGCCACCGTGAATTTTATTGGCACTCACAGGTCTGGCCCCAGCTCAGTGAGGCTCTCAGGGAGGTCTTCCGTGACGTGCCCTCTGTTTTCCTGCACCCCACGTTTCCCCTCTCTGCACGCATTCCTCTTTATTGCCATCACTCGTGGATACCGCTAGTGTAATAGCAGGAATTGTCTGCCGGCGTGGGAGCTTCGTCCGTGTGGAGACCAAACCTTTGGTCCTACAACACTCCCAGGGTTCAGTGGAGAGCTCGGTACACGGTCGGGCTCCGTAAAAAAGGAATAAATGCAGAACTGGGGTAGATGCGGAATTTAGTGCATCTGACTTGACCTTGGAAAGAACTTTCTGACCTTGAGAGTCAAGGGGCCCTGAAACACCTAAGCAGCAGAGCTCCACGTCTGGAAGTGCATTCTGTCCTTCCATAGAAGAGCTTAAAAATGTATTTCTTTATTGGCTTTTACAAAAATACTTGTTTTCCAGCCACGTTTCTAACTTTGAGATGATTAGGAGGTGCCCAAATGCTGGGGCCACCTCTCCTGGCCGAGGGCAGAGAGGTTTAGAGCTGGGCTTGCGGAGACCACGCCCCCTCAGACCCCTGTGCCTCTTTGCCTTGGGTGTCCTCTTTTAAGAGGCAGTATTATTCATCCAGCGCCCCCACCATGCACACGTGTCGCAGGACCAGCCAGCGCTCCTCCCTCGAGGATGCTGCTCTGCCCTGAGGCTGGGGGACCGGTGTTCAAGGCGGGTGTGACACAAGCTCAGGCAGCGATTTGGCTCCTTTAAGAGCTCTGACAAGCTCCATGAGTCCGGCAGCTCCCGCCGCTTGGCAGGGCAGCCAGCAGCAGAGCCAGCTGTCGTGGGCCCCGCGGGGACCTCGCTGTGTTTACGTGAATGGTCACGTGGTAACCTCTCCCAGCTCGCGGGCGGCTGCCTAGTTACCTCATCTGCAGCCCAGTGACCTCATGCACATAAAATGTGGCCAATGCGAGACAGGAGCAGGACGGCCCAGCCTCTCCCTCGGAGCCCAGGAGAAGCTCAGGAAATCATCTGGAGAGCTGTCCACTCAGTAATCCCTCCCATCCAGGAGCCGATTCCTAAGTCAAGTGGACGTGGCTTCCAGCGGGTAGGGCTGGGAGGTGCCTGTGCAGAAATGTCCACGCCCACCCTGGGAGCTGCTCCCCTCAGGGGATTTGCATCTCCCCTCCTCCACCCCAGGAAGGACCCTGACCTCAGGTCAGGCAGAGCCACCACCACTCCGCCTCCTCGCAGACCCCAGCCCTGAAGCGCTTTGAAGAAGTTGAGGCACAAACAGGATGAGAAATACACCACAAAAGCAGAGAAGGGCCGAGTTCTCTTGACTTACGGGTGGAAGCATCACTAGATAATGTGGTTTTTTTTTTTTTTATTGTTTATCGCTTTCTTTGAATTATATTTGCTCTCCCCCTGCAAAAAATATTGCATGTGATGACTAAGAATATAAAATAAATTACCTTTGCCATAGGCTGCTGGGTTTATTAGCCCCTTTCAAGCTCTTCACAATGTAAAGGACAGGCTGACCTAGAGTGAGCTTCCTCCAGTCACCTCCCTCTCCTGCTAGCTCGGTAACAGGAGCTCTGCTATTTGTGCATTTCACAGCTTAACCCTTTGGGTTACCCAGAGCTCTGCATCCTTTCTGGGCTTGCTTTTGGGAGAGCGTCCGGCTTTGGGTTGGCACTCTAAATTTTAAGGCAGCTGATTTATGTTATCCATATCATGTGTATATTAAAAAAATAAAATAAAACAGATTAAAAAACAAGCCTAGGAAGTAAAAATGGAAGAAACAACACAAAAGTTCAATAGCTTCAGAGGTCAAGAATTTGTTTGGATGAGGTCTGCACAATGAAGGTCTTGCCAAGGGGAGCGGTTTACTCATTTTAAAGAGTAAATGTCAATAAACATACAGAGCCATTGCCCCCACCCCATTACATGGAGATCAGCTAGCTGTATAGGAGCCATTGCACGTTTTCTTTAAATGCCTGAGCAAACCAGTTATTAAAGGTGAGATCTAAGTCTTCCGGGGTGGAGCAAACCCTTGGCTGTAATGATCAAAGGAGCAGAGGTCATAGTTTTGATGGGGTGTTTGCTATTTACTTGCAGTCAGGCACTTGACGTATTCTTCCTTATTAGCAAGCTTGGAGCCACCCTGGAGAGTGTGCAAATCATTCCCCCCAAATCTGGATTCCACAACACTCCCCCTCCACACAGATGAATGCCCCAGCAAGCAAACTGCACCCTTTCCCACCCCCAGCCTGTCCAGAGTCACCGAGGCTGCTGGCAAATGGGTTTTCAGAGCAAGGTAAGCACCACGGAGAACCGGAGGCTGTATATTTAAACAGTTACGGCCCGTGTGTGTCTCTGCGTCTTCTGCCCGGTCTCAGCAAGATGGTGTCCTGTGTGCATTTTACGTATCAGTGGCAGAGGAGCCTGTCTCCAGATGGCTGTACCTATTTCAAAGCCACCTTTTTATGCAGAGGGAAGACTGTGTGACCTCCCTCCAAGTAAATGTGTTTTGTAAGCCCTGGGAATGACTGCTTTAAAAAATGGTCCTGGGCTATATTTCACGTCCAGTCCAACGTGTGGTGTGTGCACAGCTGTTCCGGGCTGGCATGTGAGAGCATATTAAAAGGAAGATTACCATTTCCCATTTTTTTCCCCCTTCTGAAGGCTCGATATGCATATATGAAACTTGTGGAAAAAAAAAAGAGGCATAATGAAACAAGGAAGCTGGGTCTCCAGGCACTCGGCGGGGCACATCTGGAGTTTGTAGCATTCTAGAGATAGTTGCTTATTCCCAGGAGCCGCCACCGGGGTGGGAATGGGAGCCCGGTCTCCATGGTAGCCTCCCTATCGCTCCGCGCCAGGTGTGAGCGTGTGTTATTTCTTGGAAAGGCTGTCCTCTGAGGGAGTGGGGAGGGGAGAGGACCAGAGAGGAGAGGAAGGAGAAAACAGAAGGGAGGTAATTAGGCGCCCCCTTGCCCAGCGGAGCGAGCTCAGAAGCGGGTATTGGGAGGGCGCTGGCGGAGTCAGATGGTGCGCAGCGCCTTCTCCGCGCCCGCCAGCTCCTGGCTTGTTTCTATGGGGATGAGACCAGGGAGGAGAGGCCCTGGGGTCAGCAGAGACGCACAGATAACAACGCCAAGCAGGAGGGGCTGGGAAGGCCCTGGCTACTTGCCTCCTAGGCAGTGTGATATTGGTCTTGAACTGACACCCTGAATTCTTGCTGGTATTTTTCCCAGTTAAGAAATCCGAAGTGTTTCAAACCTCGTTGGCTGTTATGCAGGAAAGGGCTTCCTGGGGTAGTATTTTTACTGGGCAGGAGAAAGTGGGGAGTTAGGAGCTGTAGGGACCTGCGTTACAATAAGAGACCAATCAGGACCGAGTCTGGGACATTTTCCCAGGAAGAGAGTTCGTTATAGTTTCATGGCTTCATGAGATTCATGGATTTTTTTTTTTTTTTTTGAGCTGCAGGACTGTGAGGTTTGCAAATGCCCCGTGTAAAACAATGCCCCCCAGGGGAGAGCCAGGGACAGGAAGTGTGAGGTCCAGCTCGAGGCCACCCTAAAACAGGCTGTAAGCAGCAGCTGCTTCTGTTGTGCGTGCCAAGTGCTGCCTGTTAGTTGAGGTCTCCTAACTCCTCGTTTCTTTCTCTTAAACCAGATGTGACCAACAGGAGTTTTGTCAGTTCCTAGGTGGATCCCAGATGGTGGGAATCAGGGGAAGGAAGCTGAGGGGCACACGCAGGGGTGCGGGGGCCCAGGCGGGAGAGGGCTGTCTGCCCTTTCTTGGGAGCTTGGTCTTTCTCCGTCTCCACATCTGATCTGCTGTCCTGCCGCCCAGCTCTCTGGATGCAGCAGCTGAGGCCAAGTGGGGAAGTGACGCCTGGCGTGTCTGATCTTCAAGCTCAAGTGCGGGCACGTGGGGGGCGCAGGGCACACTTGTGGAGGGTAGATGACGGCTGAAGAGGTCTCAGAGGGGCCGCGATTAGGGAGCCCCAGGTGGAAGGCAGGACGAGGGTAAACAAAAGGACTCCACGCCGCTGGGACCCTGCAGACCGTGGGAGATGAAACACAAGGGCGCGGGTGGGAAAAGACAGAGTCCATTTCGCTCAGCCACACCTGGCACAGGGGTTCATCAGTCCCCAGGCTGCTAGGGAGGAGCTGTCAACTTCAGAGCCCTAGTCCTTCTAGTTAATTGTGTGTGTGTGTGTTTACCCTTTAAGAAACTGTGGGTTACAGAACCTTTTGAGCTACGAATCAAAAGCACTGTGTGAAATAAGTTGACGCCTAAGGAGCACAGGTGAGTCAGCAGCACGGAATGGGGAGATCAGGGAAGCAGAGGTCTCCCAGAGCTCATCCTCGACCCTACATTAAAGCCCTGTGGCCTGGGAAAAGACCCACAAGAGCAGCCTCCGTCTTTCTGTCCTCTCCTTTTCGTGGAGGTGCTGAGAGTCACTGTTATCTCCTGAGGTGCTCAGCTGTCCCACTGTGTCTGACAGCTCTTTCTGTGTTACACAGCAGTGAGTTCTCATCTACAACTGGTAGAAGTGAGGTGGGTGTAGCCATTCTGGACAGCAATTAAAAAATTGTATATTATATATTTTATATGCCATGCCATGGCCATCCCAACGTACGCCAGAGAAACTGTTGCGTACATCCATATGGAAACGCACAGGGGTGAGGGTACTCCTCATAGCATTAATTCGGGTCCCAGGGAGCTGGAGGTGACATAAGTCTCCATAAGTTGGGGAATGGATAGGTGAGATGTAGCAGAAGTGGTAAGCACCGTGCAGCAATGAAGCAACAGATAAACATAGTTCCTTAGAAAGAGTGTTGAATGGGAAAGGAAGATGTAGAACGGGATCTTTAGCAAGATGTCATTTTAATAGAGTTAGGAAAAGCATACACACACTAACAACACTCTATCTTTAAGATACGTATGTTTCCAAGGGCAAATTCCTAACACTTTAGATGGGTGTCTATCAGGTGGGGAGAGAGGAAGGAAACAGGTCATGGGGTCAAGGATACAGGGAAAAAATTGAAATAAAATTAAAGAAGGGAGGGGGTTTTATATTGACTAATTATAATAATGTGCCATGAAATGAAGAAACAATGAACTGAACCCTGTACCTGGTTCCTATGCATAAAAATTCTCTCTCTCTCATCCATCCACCTACCTATCTAATACCATCGTTTCTGTGATAAGAGCTACTGTAGAAATGCATGAATGCATATATAATATCCTCAACAATCAATCATCAAACACTCTTTAAACCGATACTATATGCTGAGTACCGAGGGGCCTGCGGCAGTATATGGGATTGTCCTTGTTCTTTTCATGCAGCTTGGAATTAACAGTGTACAATTCAAAACAGTTTATAATTAAGGCCCACACTCTGAGACATACCACATGAGTTGCATGAGATTGGAAAAAAAAACAGAAAAAGATTGTTGGTGAGGACAGTAGGAGTCAGGAAAAATTAATGTGGAAAGAAGCTCTGTCCTGGGCCATGAAGGATGGTGGGCTTGGCTTGGAGGAGGGGAGGTGGTCTTGGCGCTGCCCTTGGAGCTGCCAGGCCTCGCAGATGGGCAGGTTTGAGATGTGGAGAAAGTGCACGCCTCCCCTGTGGCCTGGGCGGCACTCACCCCCTGAAAACTCTGCTGTTCTGTGTAATCTCTTAGGAGCCTGCTCTGGGCGTGGGCACTTGAGTAAGAGTGCGATTTGGGATTTGGCCAGGAGGATACATCTGCCACCCCTGAGCTCCCTTTCACTTTATTTTCCTCCTATACTAGGGGCTGCCTCCCCTGCTTTCTCCTTCCATAAAGCAATGAGAAAGGGGCACATTTTAAAGTCACAGTCCTACACTGGCAGCATCACATAGAAAATTCTCACTCCGCACACCTTCCCAAGATCATTTTTCAAGGTCTTTTTAAAAATCAAAATCATATATGCATGAGTTGAAAGAGTCAGCCAGTCCCCTGAGGTTTTTCAGAAAAAACACAAAACACAAGACCCCAGGAGTCCCAAGCCCCTTCCCGCTCCATTTCTCGTTACTCAGGGGCAGTTACTTGGAGCTAGGGTGAGTGAGTGAGTCCTTCTGTATCTATTTCTGTGTTTCTATTCAGTAGGATTATGTTGCTTCTTCTTAATTTTTCAGTTTTAGGCATTTGAGATTTAGCTTTCTTTCCTCTTCCTCCTTTGACACGATGAACATTTCCCATCCCCACCTTCCCAGTGGAGTTCATATTATGATTCTGATTAAATGAATATTCAGAGTATGTTACTCAAAGCTGAGCCATGTCGTAACTACAATGATTTTTCCTTTTCCACGTAACTTTTTGATCACTCTGGATCTTAACTGTCCAATACGATAGCAACTAGCCACATGGAACTTTTGAGTGCTTGAAATGTGGCTACTGTGACCAAGGCATTAAATTTTAATATTATTAAAATGTTATAATAGTAATAATTATTATTATTTAATTATTAATTCGTTTACATCTAAATTGAAAACGGATGGCTTTTGGATAAAAATTAAGTATGTATGGAGCACTTTGGGTATGTGAATCACTTTTTCAACTGCAGATTTAATGAAAACTAAATACAGCCAAAATCAAGTATTTCTGAGAAATTTCAGTGTGCAAACTAAATTGAGCTATAAATGCAAAATACATACTGGACCTCAAAGATTTAATATGAAAAAGAATATAAAAATCTCAATAGAGAAAGACAAATACCGTATGCTAACACATATATATGGAATTTAAGAAAAAAAAATGTCATGAAGAACTTAGGGGTAAGACAGGAATAAAGACACAGACCTACTGGAGAATGGACTTGAGGATATGGGGAGGGGGAAGGGTGAGCTGTGCCAAAGCGAGAGAGAGGCATGGACATATATACACTACCAAACGTAAGGTAGATAGCTAGTGGGAAGCAGCCGCATAGCACAGGGAGATCAGCTCCGTGCTTTGTGACCGCCTGGAGGGGTGGGATAGGGAGGGTGGGAGGGAGGGAGACGCAAGAGGGAAGAGATATGGGAACATATGTATATGTATAACTGATTCACTTTGTTATAAAGCAGAAACTAACACACCATTGTAAAGCAATTATACCCTAATAAAGATGTTAAAAAAAAACCTCAATCATTTTATATTGATTTTATGTTGAAATAAGGTTTTGGATAAATTGGATTAAATAAAATATATTATTGAAATTAATTTCAGCTCTTTCTTTTTTTAATATGATTTTGCTAAAAAATGTAAAATTACATATGGGACTCTTGAGGGTGCTGCTCTGAATTGTAATTGTTTTGTTTGTTTATTTATTTGGTTTTCCATGCATTTGTCAATCCCTGATTCTATGCCAGTGTTTTAGATGTCTCTTGAGATAAGCATTCACAAAGGACATCCTGTGTCTTACTCTTCTGGGGGAGTCTGTCCGGGAGTCCTCTGACGAACTCTTGTGCCGAGTGGCTACTGTCATTCGGAGGTCCCCCTTCACTAACGGCCTGGGAAGTCCCTTTATTGTTCTACTGTGTTGAAGCCGAGCCCTGCAACTCATATCTTCTTCCTCCTTGGTTCATTCCTTTGTTTTATGGAACACACTCTCCCACAGTTTCCTAAGAAAAACTGTAGGAGGAGGTTAATTTTTCATATGTCTGAAAATGTCTTCCTTCTACACACACCTTTGACTCATAGTTTGTCTGGGTAGATGAGTCCAGTATGGAGATCATTTTAGAAGGCATTGCACCGTTGTCTTTTAGCTCTCTGTGTTGCTTTTGAGAAATTCTAAGTCATTCAATTTCTTATCATTTGTGCGTGACATTTCTCTCAATCTCTCTTTCAATCCTCTCTCTCTCTCCTTGCAGAATCTTCTTTTTCTCACTCCTGCTGTGATGTCTCATGGTAACGTGACTTGGTGGGGGTCATGCCCTTCAATATGGGGAAATTCTCTTGAGTTACTTCATGGGTGATTTCCTCCTCTCCGTTTTCTCTGTTCTTTCTCTCCGGAACTCTTTGTTATTTGGATAAACAGATGATTGTGGGTCTGTTTGAGTCCTCTAATGTTCATGTCTTTTTATTTTCCAAAACCCACCTGTTTCTGTAAGGCACCGTGGGCTGCTCTTGGCTGCCTCTGCCTGTTATCTGTTGCCATTTCACGACTACCTCAAAACTTTGTGGCTTGGAATAACCATTTTATTTTGCTCGCGGTACTTGGGTGAGGAGTAGCTCGGCTTTGGTAGCTCGGCTGGGTGCTGTGTCTCTGGTCACGCGGCCTCGGCTGGCGCAGCGTGGATGGAGGGTCCACTTACATGCTGGCTTCTACTCCTGTGGCATGGCGGCCCTGCCCCGCCACCATGGCATCTCACTCTCCAGGGCCTTTCTGTGGCTTGGGCTTTTCACAGTGTGGTGGTCTCAGGGCGGTCGTACCTTTTACGTGACTGACGACTTCCAACTGGCAAGAAGCAAAAGCTGCTAGGCCAGTGGGGAGCTGTGCCCAGCGCTGGCATGGCATCGCTTCCCGCACACTCTACCGCTCGGAAGTTTTAGTCTGTCTGCCACCCGTGACCGCTTCAAGGATGTGAAGAAAGAGACTCCTCCTCCTGGAAGAAGAAGTCCACATTGCAAATGAATATGGGAGTTGGGAGATTTGCCATCTTTGGAAAATTCACAACTACCCAGCTTGAAGCTGATTAAAAAAGAAAAATTTGGGACTTCCCTGGTGGCGCAGTGGTTAAGAATCCGCCTGACAATGCAGGGGACATGGGTTCAATCCCTGGTCCAGGAAGATCCCACATGCCACGGAGCAACGAAGCCTGTGTGCCGCAACTACTGAGCCTGCGTGCCACAACTACTGAAGCCCATGCACCTAGAGCCCGTGCTGCACAACAAGAGAGGCCACCGCAATGAAAAGCCTGCACACCGCAACGAAGTGTAGCCCCCGCTGGCCGCAGCTAGAGAAAGCCCGCACGCAGCAGTGAAGATCCAACACAGCCAAAAATAAATAAATAAATAAATAATTTTTTTAAGAAAGAAAAATTCTAGTGAGCATGATTTTCACTGATAGGAATATTTATCAATTGTTTCGTCTTTATAGCTATTCTCCATGTCCTTCCAACATTGTTGAAAATATAAATGAAAGATTGTGTTAAACTTATCCCCTGCTTTGGAATAAGTTTATTTCATAGATAAACATTTGCTCTGAGTCTTCAAAAATGTCTTCTTTCTCTTTTCATATGCTCCGTGATTTTTATTGTGTTCTATTTTTTTGATTTGTTTTTCCCTTTGGAAGGAGATCTATATTTATTCATTTTGGAGATTTAAAATGGTTTTGTCAGCAATTGTACTGGTTCTTTTTCTCTTAGTCCCAAAGGGGGAATTTTAAATTTATTTGGTAGTTTTATTTTCCTTGCTTGGGGAATCTATTCAGCTGGGAAAAGTTGGTAGCAAACTACTGAGAAGGCATCTTTGCCTCAAGAAGTCACTGCTTTTTCAAACAGTTTCTTTGAAGCTTCTTGTGTTGGAGGTGTGGATGAGGGTCCCTCCTTCCCCAGGTGCCTCCTGGGCGGCCAGCAGTTCCGTGTCAGGCACTGGTGTTGTTGCCAAACTGCTCTCATTTTCTACCCACCAACTGTCCCACAGTCCCATCTGCTTCCAGATCAAGTTTGAGAATTTCCCAGGCCTTTGAGGGGGAATTTTATCCACTTGCTTCCCACCTGGCTTTTCTTTGTCAGCGTTGAATAGTGCCTGTTAGTGTTTGGTGCGTCATTTTCACCTGCACCAAATCATGCCAACTTCTTCAAAGTTTCTAGCCCCTTGATACCATTCCTCTTCTTTTTTTAAAATTAATTAATTAATTTTATTTATTCATTTTTGGCTGCGTTGGATCTTCGTTTCTGTGCATGAGTTTTCTCTAGCTGCAGCGAGCGGGGGCTGCTCTTCGTTGCAGTGCCCGGGCTTCTCATTGCACTGGCTTCTCTTGTTGCGGAGCATGGGCTCTAGGTGCGCGGGCTTCAGTAGTTGTGGCACGCAGGCTCAGTAGTTGTGGCGCACGGACTTAGTTGCTCCGCGGCATGTGGGATCTTCCCGGACCAGGGCTCAAACCCGTGTCCCCTGCACTGGCAGGCGGACTCCTAACCACTGCCCCACCAGGGAAGCCCCATTCTTCTTTATTTTACATTAATGTCTTACGCTTTTCTCCCTGCTTAGCATAATTCTGTGATCTTTTAGTGAGATTTAGGAAGGGAGGGGACATTAAGCATGTCGGCTCAAATTGCCATCTGCAAGTCTTATTGGTCAGTTTGTTCTTGGTTTTCGTCAACCAGGTTTGCAGAGATGCGCTCCAAAGATTGGATTATGCTTGAAAGAGTGAATATTTTCTTTTCTAGGGTTAAGAAGAGATCTTGTCTGTCTCTTGATACATTGAGATGTTATTCTCAACCCTGCACTTTAAGATCACCTGGCAGGGGTGGGGAGGGCTTTGACAAAATGCTGGTGTCCAGGCCACACCTCCAGAAGTTATGATTTGATTGGCCTGGGATGGGGTCAGTCATCAGCTTTCATAAAAGCTCCCTGGGTAGTTTTGGTACTGAGAGTGCTGAGAGCAATCGCTCTTAAAATAATGGGTGGGTGCATGTCCTAGGTCTGTGAGTGCCTTTGGATTAAGGAAAAAGGAGGAAAAGGAAATAGAAATAGAAAAGGAAATAGCAGAAAGGAAGACACGATAGAGCTGAGGAAAAACAGTGGGATTTAGTGCTGATTGCTGGCTCCACAACTGAATGTCTGTGTAACCTCACGTTACCTCTTTGGGGCCTCATTTCATTCTTTATGAAAGAGCAGTAATGACACCTACCTTGTGGCATTGATGCAAGAGAAATTGCATGTCTGTGAAAGCAAATGTTTGTTATTATTATTTTTTTAAAAGGAAAGAAAGAGAGAAAATATCATGTTAGAAAAGGGAGAGAAATGACACGAAAGAAAGTAAAAATCATAAGATTGAGAATAATGATATGCCTTTTGTTGGCTACCTGACCTTGGCATGAATTTAATCAGTTATTTTTTCATGGTGAGAAACTGCAGGGGACAATCCAGGAAGGGGGTCCAAAGGGGCCTTAATCTGGGCCTCAGATCTTTGCATGCTGCCTTAGCTCTAGGGGCAGTGACAATTCCAGTGATCAGCTCACAGATTTCACTCTCATTAAATGTAATTCATAGTTCCTGCCTATCCTCATATTTCCTGTGATTCATATTTCCTGCAGTGTAAACTCAGGATTGGTGAGCAGGTGGTACAAGTCCTGAAAAAAATCTTGCAATCTTTTTTATAAAGTTTGTACAAAGACCTCATGTTTTACTAAAGGCAAAAGAGATTCCTAGCAGGAAGCATCCATTAACCTCTGTACTTTGCCTTCTTAGGTTGAGTCCATAAATAACACATTCATAGATTTAATTAATATGTGCTCAGTACTATTAGACTTTGTGAGAAAACAAGGATCCTGCTTCTTCTTTCCCTTCCTCTTTGTAGTGAGTTGAACTATGCACCCCTAAAATATATATCCAAATCCTAACCCTAGTGGGGTATTTTCTCTGACACCAACAAATTCTCTAATTCTAAACACCAAAACTGGGTGTTCAACAATTCAGTTCAGTTCTGACACTAATTGCCCAGCATTAGTACAGACCCCACAGATTAAGGGCCTGGAGCCACCAGAAGCTAGAAAGGGTAAGGAGGGATTTGGAGGATTTGGAGGGAGCACAGTTCTAATGACACCTTGACTTTGGACTTCTGGTCTCCAGAACTGTGAGAGAACAAATGTTTTTGTTTTGAGCCACCAAGTTTGTGGTAATTTGTTATAGCAGCCTGAGGAAAGGAATACACCCTTTATTATACCCCTCTCCTTCTTCTCCTTCTTCAGCTTATTCATAATGTTTAAGAAATTATTCTTGTTCTCAAAAGAGATCTAATTATGCTGAAGTAAAGGACACCTATCCCAGTGGAAGCTAAATGGTATGCAAGTTAAGTGACCAATAGGACCACAAGATGGGGATGCCACAAGACACCAGGTGACCAAGAGCTAAGAGTGCATACAATAAGTACAGGGAGGTCAGGGACTTTTTTGGGCTCAGAGTCGATGTTTCTCTTGATTAAACTTTCCTTGATCCTGAGAACAAGCTTTCTTCATGCTCTGGAAGATGTACCTCATTTAGCAACATCACTTTGGTCTCTCAATTCTGACCCTCCTGCTAGACTCTTCTAGGTCTAAGTTTTTTTTCAGATCATGTTTCCAGCGTGTTTTATATGTGCCTGCCTCCTAAAGTGAGTTTTAGAATGTATGTGACTTAAAGATGGCAGATAAAAATCACTGGGGTTGTTTAATCTCTTCTGAGAGACCATGAGAAAGTTAAGACCCATATTTATGACATGTTTTTTCATGTTTGGAAAAAACGTGTACTTTGAATTTTAAATTAATAATTATTTTCTCTTTTTTCTAAATAAGAATCAGTCAATCACTACTGGGTGACTTCATGGGGAGAAAGCAGAGTAGAAAGCTCCAGGAATCTACCCATCCACCAAAACAGTGACTGAGCTGGCAGGAACTGTCAGCCCTTCCATGTGTTGAAGCGGCTTTTGAGGGGATTTAAAGAGACAGGACCCATTTTTTTTTCTCCCCTGCAGCTCTTCTGGGAGGCAGACATTTAAGGAAATCTGGCTGCAGAGATAACAGAAACATGAGGGACCACACAAAGCAAGGAACACACCTGTTGCTAAAATAGTTTGGAAAAGTTCAACAAGCAAGATTCAGCAATCCCTGAGGTGTGGGAGAACTAGATCTCTAGAGTTGAGTTAACACACTTCTCAGAATATCCAGTTCTCAACAATAATAACAAAAATACAAAATATACAAGGAAACAGGAAAACATGACCCATTCACAAGAAAAAAAGAGTTTGACAGAAATCAGTCCTGAGGAATTCCAGACATTGGAATTATTAGACGGAGATGTTAAATCTGTGTTAAATATGTTCAGTGGGCTAAAAGAAACCATGGGCAAAGAACTAAAGGAAATCAAGAAAACAATACATGAACATTGTTGGTATGAGAATACCAGCAAAGAGATAGAAATTATAAAAAGGAACCAAAAAATTCCGGAGGCGAAAAGTATAATAACCAAAATGAAAAACCTACTAGAGGGGTTAAATGTCAGATCTGAGCAGGCAAAAGAAAGGATCAATAAATCGAAGATAAGACAACTGGAATTATCCAGTCTGAAGAACAGAAAGAAAAAGGAGTGAAGAAAAATGAACAAGAGCATGAGGGATGTGAGGGATATCATCAAACATACTCACGTACACATTATAGGAGTCCTAGAAGTGGGAGAGAGAGAGGAAGGGGGAGAGAGTGAGAAAGGGGAAGAAAAAAATTTTGAATAAGTAATGGCCAGAAACTTCCCAAATCTGGAAGTACATGAATATACATGTCCAAGAATCTCAATGAACTCCATGCAGGATAAACTCAAAGAGATTCACGCCAAGACACATTATGGTCAAACTGTCAAAACTCACAAAGAGAGGATTTTGAAAGCAGCAAGAGAGAAGTAACTCACGATGTTCAAGGGATCCTCAATAAGATTAACAGCTGGTTTCTCTTCGAAAAGCATAGAGGCCAAAGGCAATGGGATAACATATTTAAAGGCCTGAAGGAAAAAAAAATGTCAAGAATTCTATATCTGGCAAAACTATCTTTCAAGACTGAAGGAGAAATTAAGACATTTCCAGATAAACAAAAGCCAAGGGAGTTCATTAGCAATAGCCTTGCTGTAAAATAAATGTTAAAAGGAGTCCTTTAGGCTCAGATGAAAGGCCAGTAGACTGTAAATCTCACCCATAAGAAAAAATAAGGAACCTTGGTAAAGATAGCTACATAGTTAAATATAAAATCTAGGATCTGGATTTAAAAGTGCATAATACTGCACTTTGGTAATGATTTGTAACTTCTCTCTTTTTCCCATATGATTTAATAGGAAAATTCATACAACAATGATTATAAGTCTATGTTAACGGGCACACAATGTGCAAAGATATAATCTGTGACAATAACAATATAAAGGGGGAGAGATGGAGACGTATAGGTGTGGAATGTTTGATACTATGGAAAATAAGTTGGTATTATTCGAACCAGGTTGTTATAAATTTAAGATGTTAATTGTAACCCCCCAGGTAACCACCAAGAAAATAACTAAAGAAAAACAAAAACACAGAGAAGACAAGAAGAGGGAATCAAAATGTTATACTACAAAATCGAGTCCTACCAAAACATTCTACACTTTCTGAGTACTTTGCAATGGTTTTTATTTATGGGTTCTTACAACCCAGGCTGTGTGAGAGGAATCGGTAACATACTCAACCCTTTGATAGTTTGGAGCACTTAGCTGCGAGGTAGTGTGCTGGGCCAGTTCTACCAGGCCAAGCTAAGACCTTGGGTTAAAGAAGGAGTGTAATAGCGTGGAGAAAACACCAGGCCAGAAGACAGTAGCAGTGGGTCCTAGCTCCCTGGGTTCTTTGCTGCCAACCAGCCATGTGACATTGGACAGCTGTCAGCTTTCTTAGCTGTAAAGGGAGGGTGTTGAACTAGATAATTCAAAGGTCTCTCCAGCCCGCCTATGGGCACCAGGGTCTGTGCACAGTCTCCCACTGACAGCGCATGCCCTCTGAATTGAAGAGCACGGGTGTAACAGAGACCTCTTTCTACTCATTTCCAGGACAGATGCTCATTCTGTGAGGCTAAATTTAAGAGGGATGAAAGTGTCATGTGGCTGGAAGGGACCTTGCAAAGTGAGTCAGTGCAAGAACAACGACATCTGCAGCAATACTGATGCCGTCTGTCTGTGCAGTTTTGGAATTATCCTCAGAGGCAGCGCGCCCGGCATGACTCTGAGACTGTGAGTCAGGTAAGACAGACATCCGGTTCAGATAAGTGGATATATATATTTTAAATGTAAATCATTTTTTAAAAAATTTTATTTATTTATTTTTGGCTGTGTTGGGTCTTCATTTCTGTGCGAGGGCTTTCTCTAGTTGCGGCGAGCGGGGGCCACTCTTCATCGCCGTGCACGGGCCTCTCTTGTTGCGGAGCACAAGCTCCAGACGCACAGGCTCAGTAGTGTGGCTCACGGGCCTAGTTGCTCCGTGGCATGTGGGACCTTCCCAGACCAGGGCTTGAACCCATGTCCCCTGCATTGGCAGGCAGATTCTCAACCACTGCGCCACCAGGGAAGCCCCAGGTAAGTGGATATTGATTGAGGGTCCTCTGTGTACCAGGCCATGTGCTCAAAGCTTCACACAGGGAATGAAGAGTGAGTCCTGCCTTTAAGGAGCCCACGTAGGACATCAGGCCCGGTTGAAGAAACCGGCACTTGGAGAGGTCAGGTTTTGTGAATGAAATCACATGAGTTAAAGAGGCATAACTGGGGCAGGGAGACAGAGAAGGGGATCAGGCTGCTGCTGGATCTGCCAGGCACCATTTTCATGATGTTCAGAAGAGGCGGCTCTAGAACTCCTTTTGGATAAACTCTGGGCTGGCGCACCTGACTGCAGGGATTTTGTTCTCATCGGCAGCCTGAACAGCTCAAGTCAAAGTTAACACTTCCTTCCTCTTGTTCTATTTAATTGAAAAACACACAGTCCCTGCCCTTTTTCACTTCTGGTCAGTGGCATAAGTTCCTCATTCAGCACTTTGCAGAGCACACAAATACAGCCCCCTCTGGTCAGGACAAGGTGGAGGAGGGAAAAGCAGAACTGCCAACCTGGGCCCCGTGAGAGCTCAGGGCCCAAGAACCACACACGTTCTAGAAGCAAGGCTTGCAAAGCTTGTACTTTCTTCATCTGGAGGTGAAGAAACAGGCCTGTTTCTTCTCCTGGGCCATGGTAAACACTTAATTTTTTAAAAAAGTCTTGCTGTCTCTTTAACCATCACATGAACCCTTATCTAATTATTGCAGTGGGCTTTGCATGGACATCTATTTTAACTTGCTACCAATTTTGTCACATTTTTGAAATCATTTTATGTCCCTTCCTCAAGGACAGAATTGTATGGTCAATAAAGAATTAAGCGTAGGGACGATAGCAGACTGAATTGTGGCCCCCAAAATATCAGGACCTAATCCCCGGAACCTGTAAGTGTTACCTTATTTGGAAAAAGAGCCTTTGAAGATGTGACTCAGTTAAAGAACTTGAGATGGGGAGAGTTTCCAGGATTATCCAGTTGGGTCCTCAATGCCATCAAAACTGTACTGATAAGAGAGAGGCAGAGGGAGATCGCACACACAGAAGAGGAGAAAATGACGTGAATATGGAGGCAAAGATTGCAGTGATGCAGCCACAAGCAAAAGAATGCTAGTGGCCCCTAGAAGCTGGAAGAGGCAAGGCAAGGATTCTCCACTGGAGCCTCTGGAGCGGACATGGCCCCAGGACACTTGATTTCTGCCCAGTGAGACTGAGGTTGAACTTCTAGTCTCCAGAATTATAGGACAATAAATTTCTGTTGTTTGAAGCCACCAAAGTTGTAATTTGTTACAGTAGCCACAGGAAACGAACACAGAGACCAAAAAAAAAAAAAAAAAAAAAAAAAAGCTTAGGCCTCTGTTGTTAGAGCGGTCTAGCAGAGCGTATAAAATCCCTTCTCAGGAGAATGGATTCAGATCATAAAATAAAACACGTAAGACGGTGCAGAAAGCCAAATATATTGACACACTGTTGTTAGAACATAAGAAAACAACTTTGCACAGCTTTGAGCACAGTAATCAAGATGACACATTTCAAATATAGCCAAGCTAGAGCTGATCTCATTTCTGTAAAACACCACTGTGACGGCCACTGTGGTCCAGCTTGAATCACACACGGCATCGTGGACCGGCCTGCGGGGGAGAAAGGTTGAGTTCACGTGTGATCTACTGGGGGGTCGAATACCCACTGCTGTTTTGAAGTGGTGAGGAAAGTAAGGGGTTCCAAGGTACCGACAGTAGCTGTAATGTAATCATGGAAGTGTCTGGTGCGCTCTGGTGACTCAGTCCCAGGGATCGCTAGGCACTGTGGTTTGTTGCCTACTTTTGCAATCAGAGGAAATACTGAATTTCAGACGGTGAAGCTCAGGCTCAGAGGGAGAAGAAGCAGGAAGGGCAGCCTGAACAGCCACAGTGAGTGTGGAGTTGGGGCCTGGGGAGGCCAAGGAGGGCCGGCCAGGCCTTTTTAGGGGTGCCAGCCTGTGCAGGAGCTGGACCCCTCACTCGGGCGCCCAGAGAGGCAGCAGGCGTGGCTAATTGGACAAGCTGTCGGGTCGACTATGAAATATGATGGATTAACAGCCGAGGCTGGCGCTGTGACCTGCTTTCAGACACTTATTTAGAAGTTATATTGCTGGATGCTTCCTATAATTTGTGATGATGTTGATTGTGATAAATCGTGGGTTTCTGGCAGACTCCCCCGGCCTGCTCCAATGGCTGAACAGAGAAAATGTGTAATTCTGTGGGAACATTCATGCCACGAATGAAAGCGAGGATCTGCCTGTAACAACAGAATGCTCAGTCAGTGAACAAAGTAATTAAATCGAGCTAATTAAATCACAATAAAAATAATTTTAATTTAATTAATTTCTCTGCACTGATTGAACATTATGTTGCAAGCAGGAGGCTTTCTGAACACTAATAGAATTTAGGGGCTGGGGCACCGACGTTGTGGTCACTGGTGTGGTATGTGGGTCACTGTTGAGGGAATGAAATTAAACACGTTTAATGAGATGCTGAAATGTTGCCTGAGCCACAAACAGAAAATGCTTTTGGAATTAAGATAATGGGGTCTTTTCCTCTCCCAGTTAGGTTTCTGTACTAACCGGGGCCATACATTTGGTAATCATTTTTAAGGGTCTAGATAAATTAGATGGTGCACAATTGCTTTACTTGTTGGAGCTGGTGGGAAACCTCAGTAGTGCAGAAGGACCAGGGACACTTACCTGTTGTCACCCCTCTCCCCAAGTCCCTGGTAGCTAAGAAAGGCTCTAGAAGCATTTGAACTGGAATCCTGTGGGGTCCTCAGTCAAGGATTAAACAGGTGGCAATGGGTTTTTAACAGCAGCATGAAAGATTTAGGTGAGACATATAGAAGGACTTTCTATCTGCCAATAACCAGTTACTTCTTGAAAACCAGAACCATGGATCCCTCCCGTCCCTCATCCCCTTATCCCCAGTGCTAAGCAGAGAGAGCCTCAGCCTAGCTGGTACTCCAGTATTTATTATGAAATTAAATTATTGAGTTCTCGAGGAATTTCTTTCCTTAGCACCTGAAAATCAGGATGGATACTCTTCTTCCGGGGTTGCTTAGACATTGTTCAGTTTATGAACAGGAGGATGCCACACAAGGCGACCTCTCAAGGTCACCTCCCCAAGACTGATTTTGTCATGGAAGCAACCCCGGAATTCTGAGTATGTGTTAGCAGGCGCTCAAGTAATTGCCAACTGTGACTTTCCAGGAGTCCTATGCTTTGGATTCCAGTATTATTTATCATGCACGTTATTTTAATTAATATTTTGTGTGCATGCCAGCACTTGAACCAGACCTCATTATGACTCGTTGGGGCACTGCATTGTTTGCTGAGTGGAACTGTTTTCGGGATGCAGCTGGTTTCCCTCCCCAGCAGCCAGGAGGGCAAAAAGGGCAGCAAAAGCCTCTGCTGCCACCACAGTGTGAGCCTGGGTCCTAGATGCTCATCAGCAAGGAGCTCTTTCTCCATCCAAAGGAGGGGGGTGTGGAGATGCCCCTTGGGAGGGCTCTGGGTCCTGAATGAGGTAGCAAAGGGGGAAGGATGCGGGAATCAGCGGTGTCTGCATGCTGCAACCAGCCTCGGGAGCGAGGGGTGTTCATGTGCCTTTGAAGAGAGAATTGGCACCTTTTCTGTTGTCTGTTGTTCTGTAATTGTGCAAATAGTGTGAAATCCAGGCTAGCACAACGCCCAAGAGCTCCAGCTGGCCATTCAGCTCAGCTCGAACAATGACGGAAGACCCCCTGCTCCCCCAAACGTCTGCCCGTAGGACGTGTGGGCAGGTGCCCTTCTTCCCGGCAGAGCTGTCCCCGAGATTAGCACCTGACATTTTCCAGGAGATGTTTGTTGTTCCGAAAGGAGAACTTCCAGCTTGACCTGCATCCCTGCCAATCCTTTCCCCACCTCCACTGGTTTCAGTCCCACCTCCATTGTGACCCCTCCCCTTCCCAGCGCTTCCTGGGTGCCTCCCTCCCTCCCTCCCTCTCTCCCTCACAGGTGCAAACGGCCATCTTCACCAGCAGGAAGGGACTGATGGTGCAGATGGTGCAGGTGGACTCCTCCCTCTTTCTAGAATAGCTTTCCTTTTCTAGTACCTGATCTTAGAAAGATGCTACCCACCAACGTGAACCTTCATGTCCCAGTTTTGCTAATGAGAATTAAAACCCTCAGATTGGCTTTAACCCCTTTCCCTCACTCTCATAGACTCCTAAGATCTAGTTCTATTCATCTCATATTATGCTTCAAATAATACCATCTAACCTTCCTTTGAGGTCAAAGAGGTACCCAGCAATTTCCTAAGCTCTTATCCGCACCTTTAGTTCTCACAGAAACTCTCTCACGTAGGTGCTATTTGGATTTCCTTCTTATAGATGGGGAAATGGTAGCTTGTAGAAGTTCAATAACTTACCCCCCATCACATCTAGTAAGTAGCAAAGCTGCTATTGGAATCAAGGTCCTTCTCTTTTCAAAATCCCTCCTCTTAACCGTCAGCTGCCATGGAAATGAATCCACGAGTGAGATATATTGTTTCCCTGTCCTCCTCCTTTCCTGCCCAGCACACAGCTGCTGAGAATACACAAGTCATTTGTCTGCGCCCAACTCCACGATCTTCCCCCAAATCCTCTTTCCCAGCTCGGAAGGCTCTTTTACTGAACGAAGATCTTGGACCAACTAAGAATGTTAAGACATTTTTTTTTTCTCTTGTAAATTAACTAACGCTTGCATCTGTATTGGTCCAAGCATTCTGTCACAGGAAGAAGTCTCTTTAAAGGATTTGACTCTCAGACCCTAAGGTGTCTTGCACGCGGGTCTTGAAAGCCGGCTCAGGTTCTGCACATGCCCGGCAGCCGTGGGGCTCAGCGGGGCTGGACCCGGTTTCCTAGCTGACTGTCCCACGCCAGCCACGGGCCCTGGACCAGCCCGTTCAGCTCCATCTACCCACCTGGAGAGTTCCTCCTTGATCTGCCTCTCTTTGATCTCTCTCTCTCTTTCCCCGTTTGTTTTCTCTCTTTTTCTCTCCAAATCGACTTTGTCAACTCTCACTCCCGTTCCTGTACCAGCCCCTCACTTCCTGTCATCTTGACTGTGCCGTTGGCGCCGTTCTCCGTTGTGGCCTCTGCCTGCTTCGTGATTCTCTGCTGAGAACGAATAATAACAGAAAATCCAAGAAGAGGGAATATTTACCAGTTCTGAAATGGCTTGAATTAATGAAATAATGTTCGGGGCCATTTAGGTTGAACTGGTGTAATTGTAGTTTGCAAAGTAGAAGAGTAGCTCCTGCAGGGATAGCATTTTGTGCTATCTTACTTTTAGGTTTTTGTTAATCCAGTAGGTTTGTTGGAATTAGAGGGCTGCTGTGAAAAAAAAAAAAAGAAGAAGAAGAAGAAGCCTAAGCAACCTGCTGGCTTGAGAACAGCCTTGTCAGACTAACAGGTAGCTGCACCTTTAGCCTTTATCCAGCACACAATCAGGGCAATCTCCAGGGTTGTAGAAAGAGTATTGAACTGTCGACACAGGACATTTTTGTTGAACGTAGTCCTTTTGATTTCATCTTCCCAGGCTAATGTAATAAAAACAGACATTAGGGAATGCATTCATCTCAGTTTGATAGGGACCATCGTGAATCCCCAGCAACGTGTTCAGTCATAAAGGTTATCCAACTGCTGGAAGTGACCGGAAAGATGATTGTAGATCCAGAGGTTGTGAGCACCTCCCCAGATGGGGGCGGGTAACTGTCACTGGAGCGGGCCTATGTGAGACAGAGTAGAGACACGCTCTTGCTACTAGGAGGATATTTAACTTCTCAAACATTTCAAATTTCATCCACAAGCCCATTTTCTCTAATTAGCACAACTTTGAGGGGCTATCTCAAAGGAAGAAGAAAGGAAAACAAAGTGGAAGAATCTTGAACTTACTTTTGCTGAGCCAATGGTCATTTCTATGGAAACAGAAATGGAGGCAGGAAGTGGCGCTGGTCAGAGGCCTGGTTCCTGTCGGCTTCTCGGACTTTCCATATGCTCAGATTCCATACTCTGACTCTGCAAGTTTCTGACCTCAATGGCGACCAAATGCAAAGCACAGAGCTTCGTGTAACTTGAGAATTTAGGAGTTTTCTCCCAAACAAGAAGCTCACAGAAGTTGGGCTGATTCCGGCATTTGAGAGCATTCAAACTTACTAAACCTAATTTCTTTAACTGATTGTAGCGTTCCAAGTTTGCTGTGACACGGTAAACATTACTCCCAATATTTATTTGTGTGGTTGCTATGGTGATCTTTTCCATGCACTCGCTGAAGGCCACTGAAAAGGACTGCTTATCCTCCATTAATTTTGGTCTGCCTTGAGTTTATAGGTAGCGTGTTGCTGGGTGTTTGAGAACAGGTGAGTAACTGCGGATTGAATTTGAAATGTAGTGTATAAATATAATTCCTCAAACTAAATAAAGCATGACCTGAAATTTCTTTGAGATTGAAGAGGCTTATGTCTCATTGTTCTAATAATCACTGTAGAATTCATTGTATTTTATCCTTTTTGTTTACTTGTGTATTCACTCAGCAAGCTGTCACTGAGTGCTCACTGTGAACTGGGATTCAGGCAGCCGATTCTGGGAGCTTACACACAAAGGACACAGTCCCTGCCCTCAGGCCGGTTACAGTCCAGAAGTGCTTCCAAGACCAGGGGGATGGTTACAATGTAGTACGATAAACACCAAGATAGGGAGATGCCCAGGGTACAGTAGGAGCCAGGAGGAAGCCAGAGATCCAGCCGTGTGTGTACACGCGTGTGCTCATGGTGTTTGGAAATGCATAGTTTAAAAGTAGACTTCCTCCTAAATGGGAAGGAAATCCAAAAAAGAGGGGATATATGTATACGTATAGCTGATTCACTTTGCTGTACAGCAGAAACTAACGCAACATTGTAAAGCAACTACACTCCAATTAAAAAAAAAAAGTAGCCTTCCTGGTGATGATGTCTAAAACAAATCTGGAAGGATAATAGGACTTGAGATAATGAAAGGGAAAGGGATTACATTCTAGATAAGAGCAAATGGCATTCCAAGAACTACACGTTACTTTGTTAATGAGTGCTACCCTTACTTAGGGTTGTGCTGATGGATGAGTCTGGAGAAATTGGCAGTGCTGTTGTGTTTAATTCCAAGGGGTTTATTTGTTGAAGGAAGGGAGGGAAGAAGGAAGGAAGGAAAGAAGGAAGGAAGGGAAGAAGGAAGAAATGACAATAGGAGTATTAAAGAATAAAAAAGGACCTAAGCCTCACACTGGTCAGAATGGCCATCATCAAAAAATCTATAAACAGTAAATGCTGGAGAGGGTGTGGAGAAAAGGGAACCCCCTTGCACTGTTGGTGGGAATGTGAATTGATACAGCCACTATGGAGAACAGTATGGAGGTTCCTTAAAAAACTAAAAATAGGGCTTCCCTGGTGGTGCAGCGGTTGAGAGTCCACCTGCCGATGCAGGGGACACGGGTTTGTGCCCCGGTCCGGGAAGATCCCACATGCCGCGGAGCGGCTGGGCCCGTGAGCCATGGCCGCTGAGCCTGCGCGTCCGGAGCCTGTGCTCCGCAACGGGAGAGGCCACAGCAGTGAGAGGCCCGCGTACCACACACACACAAAAAAAACTAAAAATAGAACTACCATATGACCCAGCAGTCCCACTACTGGGCATATACCCTGAGAAAACCATAATTCAAAAAAGAGTCATGGGGCTTCCCTGGTGGCGCAGTGGTTGAGAGTCCGCCTGCTGATGCAGGGGACATGGGTTCATGCCCCGGTCTGGGAAGATCCCACATGTCGCGGAGCGGCTGGGCCCGTGAGCCACGGCCGCTGAGCCTGCGCGTCCAGAGCCTGTGCTCCGCAACGGGAGAGGCCACAACAGTGAGAGGCCCGCGTACCACAAAAAAAAAAAAAAAAAAAAAAAAAGAGTCATGAACTACAATGCTCACTGCAGCACTATTTACAATAGCCAGGACATGGAAGCAACGTGAGTATCCATTGACAGATGAATGGATAAAGAAGATGTGGCACATATATACAATGGAATATTACTCGGGCATAAAAAGAAACGAAATTGAGTTATTTGTAGTGAAGTGAATGGACCTAGAGTCTGTCGTACAGAGTGAAGTAAGTCAGAAAGAGAAAAACAAATACCATATGCTAACACATATATATGGAATCTAAAAAAAAAATAAATGGTACTGATGAACCTAGGGGCAGACCAGGAATAAAGTTGCAGACGTAGAGAATGGACTTGAGGACACGGGGAGGGGGAGGGGTAAGCTGGGACGAAGTGAGAGAGTGGCATGGACATATACACACTACCAAATGTAAAATAGATAGCTAGTGGGAAGCAGCCGCATAGCACAGGGAGATCAGCTCGGTGCTTTGTGACCACCTAGAGGGATGGGATAGGGAGAGTGGGAGGGAGACGCAAGAGGGAGGGGATATGGGGATATATGTATATGTATAGCTGATTCACTTTGTTATAACGCAGAAACTAACACACCATTGTAAAGCAATTATACTCCAATAAAGATGTTTAAAACAAAAAACTAATGTTTATTTTCTGCTTATGCCTGGTGATTTTCGTTGTCTATTATGTCTTTTAATGTTTAACCTCTGAACCGAGTTTCCTCATTTATGAAAAAGAGATGTCCCTCCACCATCGGGAAGTCGTGAGGGTCAGATGAGATGCGGATGTAAGGTGCTGAGCACCGTCCCCGGCACATTACTGCTGCTCAATGAAAGTGGTTATTATGATGATGAGCGTGGAGGATGGGCTGCAAGGTGCGGGATCCGAAACAGTAAAGACGCTGTGAGAAATGATGGCAGCCTGAGATGGGGTGGAGAGACAGCAACTGCTGTGAAAGATACTTGGGGAGGCAGAATCAGCAGGGCTAGTGGCTGATGATGTGCCGTGGTGAGAGAGAGAGGAGAGTCAGCAGCTTCTAGGCTGCTTCTGCCCAGGAGCATGGGGGTCCCTCCACTGAGATGGATACGGAGGGAGCCGCGGGCAGTGTTCATGAAGTGAAAGACCATACAATACCCAAACCCAAATGGTCTGTAGAGCTTGTTTTCAAAACTAGACTCAAATCGGGAGCGTGTGAAGCAGTGCGTGTGCTAGCAGGTGGGATGCAAAGACATCTCAGTGGGGGTGGATTTGCAGCAGTTCCTCCCAGATGACCCTCCCGCAGGCCATGTGACCACCTGCACCTCCTACTCAGAGACACTGGGCCTGTGTCTCTCCAGCTCCCTGGCCACCTGTAAGAGACAAGCCTCTCTCTACCTTCTCCCATCAGCCCAGGTTTATCACCTTGTCACATCATCTGTGATGCTGGTGACCTTTGATCCTCCCTACACACCAGATCCAGCGTCATTTCATATAAACCTGTTGCTGGGGAGAAGAAAGTTAGGGGTCCTGCTTCTTTGTGTTCTAGCCAGAGCAGTAAAATATTTTCCCAATACTAATACCACAATTTAAATTTATTATCTTTGTGCTTTACAGTATCCATAACAATAAAATCTATTCCCAAGAGTATCATTACAATTTCCAGCTACTTAAGGAATTATTTTTGTTTACATTTTAAAGCCACAGCAATAAAATTTAATACCAACAATAATACTACAACTTTGCATGCCCTTAAAATTTGTCATAAATGATTATTGTGAGGAGATTGTCAGAAAACATGTAAATGTTTCCAGGGGAAGCAGACTTTTCCATTTGTCTCATGGGGAGACCCAGATTCTTCACAGAGCGTCGAGAAGCATCCTCCTTCCCGATTAGCCAGCAGTCTGGTTGAGCATATCTCCTAAGTTTTTCTTGAATCATCCCACTTCTCTGTCCTCGCACCCCTGGAGCTATGTGCCACCGCTGTCATGTAGGGAACCCTTCTCTCCTGCCTGGGGGACAGCGTGGCCTTTCACTGCCGACTCTCCCACCTCCCATCAGTTCTCCTCACAGCAACTTGGATTACATTTTCCAAACACAAATCTTGCCAGTTTCCAGGAAAATATGGGGGACAGAAAATAAGTTATATGACCGCAAAGAAGCAATCGGCCAAATGCAGAATGTGGGGCACCGAGCAGGACAGATGACCTGGCTTCTCTAACAAATCAGTGACACGCAAGAGAGAGAAGAGGGAAGAGAGGGGATTGTGATGGAATCAAAGAGGTGTAAGAACTGTCAACACAGTGACCAAGTATTATCTGTGGGCTGAGCGTGACTCCTGATTTCAACAAGCCAAGTGTATACAGACCTTCTGGAGAAAATCAGGGAAATCTGACCACGGCGTGGACATTAGCTGAAGAGCTACTCTTAATTTTGCCTGCACACCCTTCTGTTCGCGAAGCAAAGGCTCTATCGGTTAGAGGTGAATTCTCGGGTATTTACAGAGGAAGTGACATGATGTCTTTGTTTTAAAATACTTCAGCCCTCTCCTTCCCCAGAGTGGATGGGTGGTGTGCATAGATGAGAATCAAGCTCGTCAAAATGTTGGTAACTGTTGAAGCTGGGGCATGGCGAAGTGGGTTCATCATGTATTCTGTCTACCTTTGTGACTCTTGGGAAAGTAGCCTAAGTAAAAGTAAAAATTCAAGTGAATAGGCCAGATGAAGCTTTTGTTTCTTTCAATAGTAACTGATTTATTTGACAAAGATACTCTTTCTTCACCTACTTCAATTCAACAGATTTTTTTAAACGAACGCCTACCTCATACAAAATTGAATAAGACTCAGCTTCTGCCTCTCAGAACCATCTGGTCAGAGAGGAGAAACTTACATTTGTGAAAAGATAACTGATACTAATACTAATATTAACACTCGTACTCATACTCATACTAACACTAAGAGCTAAATCGACAATATGCAAAACAGTCAAGAGCTATCACAGAAAAATTCAAGGTACAGAACACAGCTCATGGTATGCTACTTCTTTTTTATTTATTTATTTTTTTTTGCGGTACGCGGGCCTCTCACTGTTGTGGCCTCTCCCGTTGCGGAGCACAGGCTCCGGACACACAGGCTCAGCGGCCATGGCCCACGGGCCCAGCCGCTCCACGGCATGTGGGATCCTCCCGGACCGGGGCACGAACCCGTGTCCCCTGCATCGACAGGCAGACCCTCAACCACTGTGCCACCAGGGAAGCCCTACTTTTTGAATATGTAAGGAGAAAAATAAGAATTGCTAGTTTTATTTGATTATGAGTGAGTATAGAAAAAGTCAGGAAGGACACATAAGAGACTATAAAAAATCGATACCTGTTTAGGAGAGAAGCAAACGAGGGACAGGGGAGGAGCTTTTACTGAACACCTTCTCAAGCTTTCTGGTGTTTGAAAACATGTGAAGGTATGATTGCGTATCAAAAATTTTAAATAAAAAGTAAAATAAGCTCTCAGCTCCTCCTCCACATCAGACCAAGTTTTTCCTCTATTAAAAACCCTTTTTTGGGGGGGGCTTCCCTGGTGGCGCAGTGTTGAGAGTCCGCCTGCCGATGCAGGGGATGCAGGATCCTCGCTCCCGCCTGGCCTCACCAAGCCCTGACCATTCAGGTTTCCCTGAGATGCCACATTCTCGGGCAGCTCATTCGGCAACTTGCTTTAGTCCCATATGTCTCTGTTTTGGTAAGGAAATGCGTCTAATTTGTAAGTAATTGTCTGCTTTCATCTTTGATACTCACCTGTAAACTCTACGAGAGCCAACTAGTCTCATTGGCTCCTGTGTTCCATCACCTATTTCCAAGCCTCCCGTCTAGTGGGGGTTGAATATAGAATATTTAATTTCAGGGGCCACAGTTGTAGAAAATGAAGACACGGTCAGCTTGCATGTGTATGATGTGTAGCGTGCAAGAGAAGATAGCATTTCTGTGAGAAAGGAAGATGGAGAGAAAGTGCTAGAAGGAGCAGACGAGGAGTGGCATAAAACAGCACCACAAGAAGTGACCCAAAGAATACTTTCTGAAGCAGAGGTCCTCTTTGAATCAATGTAATGGAGGGCACCCGAGAGAGGAAAGCTATAGGGAAAAATGGAAGTCCTGAGCTCATGGGACGCAGTGGGGATCACCTGGTGTGACACACATGGAGCCCCGGGGAGGGACCTGCCCGTGAAGCTGCTCAGGGCTTCACTCCTCCGAGCGGCAGGAGACAGGCCAGCCTCACTGCAGCCCCTCATGGACCTCCACGTCAATGATTTCTCTAGAGCTGCCCAGGGTGGGCAGTTATGGGTTTAATCCCTGGGTTCACTCCGTAGGACGGGACGTTCTTGCCCAGTGCCTCTCCTGTCTTCAGGAGCTGGAAACTGCACTGTCTGTTCAAGGCTCCTGAGTTGAGGACAGAGGATGCCTTTTCATGCCTGCTTTTCCCCCTCACAATTCTGATTCTGAGCAAGTTACTTTCTATCACTGAGCTTTTATATCCTCGCTTCTGTTCTGAGTGTACAGGCTGTTGAGAAGGTGCCCTCATCTGCTCGGGCTGCAGAATACCACAGACTGGGGGCGGAAACAACAGAAACCTGTTCTCTCACAGTTCTGAAGGCTGGAGGTCCGAGATCAAGGTGTCTGCAGGGTTGGTTTCTCCTGAGGCCTCTCTCCCTGGCTTGTGGGTGGCCGTCTTCTCCCTGTGTCTAAACATAGTCGTTCCTTGATCTGTACCCTGATCTCTTCTTCTTATAAGGACACCAGTCAGATTGGATTAGGATCTACAACCTTATTTTACCTTAACTACCTCTTTAATGACCCAGTCTCCAAATAGAGTCCCATTTTGAGGATCTGGGGGTTAGGACTTCAACACATGAATTTTTTGGGGGTGGGGGGCACAGTTCAGCCCATAACAGAAAGCTAAATGAAAACCTGTATATTAAAACTTGGATAAAGCAGGCACTTGATCAGTGCTGGTTCAATTTGTTGACATTTTCAGAATGGCTGTCGTCAAAAAGAACACAAATAACAAATGTTGGCAAGGATGTGGAGTAAAGGGAACCTTGTGCACTGCTGGTGGGACTGTAAATTGGTGCAGCTACTGTGGAAAATAGTATAGAGGTTTCTCAGAAAATGAAAAAACGAAAAATGGAACTACCATATGACCCAGCAATTCCACTCCTGGATATATCTGAAAATAACAAAAACACTAATTTGAAAAGATACATAGACCCCAATGTTCATGACAGCATTATTTACAATTGCCAAGATATGGAAGCAACCTAAGCGTCCATCAACAGATAAATGGATAAAGAAGATGTGGTATTTATATACATATATAATGGAATAGTACTCGGCCATAAAAAAGAACAAAATTTTGCCATCTGCAGCAACATGGACGGACTTGGAGGGCGTTATGCTAAGTGAAATAAGACAGAGAAAGACAAATACTGTATGATATCACGTATATGTGGAATCTAAAAAATACAACAAACTAGTGAGTGTAACAAAAAAGAAGCAGACTCATAGGTATAGAGAACATACTAGGAGTTACCAGTGGGGAGAGGGAAGGGGGAGGGGCAAGATAGGGGTGGGGATTAAGAGGTGCAAACTATTAGGTATAAAATAAGCTACAAGGATATATTGTACAACACGAGGAATATAGCCAATATTTTATAATAACTATGAATGGAGTATAATCTTTAAAAATTGTGAATCACTATATTGGACCTCTGTAACATATAATATTGTACAGCAACTATATTTCAATATAAAAAAGAAAAAAATGTGTTGCTGCGTGTTGCTGCCCTGTATTTCGCTGGGATAACCTATGGTCCATGAGCGGGTATTACTGCAGCTCTGACTGGGCTGAACTGGCAATCAGACTTTGTTTCCTTCTGTTTCCCGCCCAGCTCCCTCACATCCCACGCCTGCTGTACCACCACTGGCAAGGGGCAAATGAGGGCAGAGCTGAGAACTTTTTGGCTGAATCAAAAATAGACTTGGTGAGTCTCCTCCGACCACATATTGTTAGAGGTTTCAGGACATCGTCCAACTGTTGTCTTACTGGTCACATGCCCTGTGTCACTGGAGCACAGGTTCACAATTGTCATCTTAAGAACGAAGGAAAATCTGTCCTGAGCCGATGGGGTTGCTTGCGATATCTTCACAAAATAGCCTTTCGGTGTTTCTTCAATTAACACAAAAGGAAGTAAAGAGCACCAGTAACAACCACTGAAAATATAAAGAAAAAGGGAGAGAGAGCTACTTGGTTCCGAAGATGAGAAAAGTGAAAAGGTCTTTTGAAAATTCTGTCTCTGTCCCCGCCTCTGTCCCAGGTCAGAGCAGCAGCAGCTCTGGCTGTGGGCCTTTCCTCTCGCTTTTCTCTCTTCCTGGTCCCACGTTCCTGCATCCTGCAAATGCCATCACCAGTTATGGATTCCTCTGAGTGGTGCTCTGGTGGTTCTCGGTCACTCAAAATGTCCCTCCGGCCAGGGTTCATGGCTGTGGGCAAGGCCTGCCGGTTGGCACCCCCGCTTCTTCTGAGGAGAAGCAGGCAGAGGCTTTCAAGCCCATGGGCTGTTTGTCTGCAACCTTTGACTCTCGAAGGCCCCTTCGTTCTGCCGTCCTCTGCTCTTCTGTTTAATGGCAATTGTAAGTGTTCAAGGGGCAACCACGGAGGTGAGCGGCCTCAGCTAACAGGGCTAAATGACGAAATAAAGGTAGACATTTTCTCTCTCGTGCACAGCCCTGTCTATTCCAAGAGCATAAATAATGAATTTGAGGGGGAAAAAAATGAAGCATGAAACCTAAATGGAGGTTTGAAGGAAAGAAAATTTTAATTCTAGATTTTGGGGAAACAAAATTTCTGGTTGCAATTTTGAATACTCTTGATGGATGGAGTTGGCGGACGGCGACCACAGCTGCAGTGCAGAGAGGTCAGATGGCTTGCCAGGAAAGAGTGAAAACTCAGGGAACTGTAATGACGAGAAGCCCTCAAAGAGCTTTCAGGGAGCAGACGGACATGCTGGGAATCCTGGGAGCCACTGCAGTTAACATCTAGAAACAATCGTGGGACATCCTTGCCTAAAATACAGACCGACAGTGCAGTAGTACACTCTCAGTGTCTAGAGCCTGGGCTCACAACAAGCAAACAATCTGTGTAGCATATAAATGTATGCAAATATGTATACATTTGATATATTTATATATTTAAATAAATAAATAAATAAATAAAAATATATATATACACGTACATACATATACAGTGTACGTGTATTAAATCTGTGCTGGTTAGAATAAAATCAAATGGGGAGGAGGGTGGCAGATCCCAAGTTTTTCTAGTCTCCATCCGAGCTGGGAAGGGACCAGGTTCCTGTCGTGCCTTGCCTGGCCCAGCCGCTCTCTTCCTTCTGTGTAAACTGTGCCACGAAGGAAAGGGGAGGCTGTCACCTTACTCAAGCTGCTACCAAGCTCTCTCTTCTTCAGCTGAAAAGAGCCTAAGATTTTTTTCTTTTAAATAGTATAGGATCACTTTAAATAGCCAGGTGGTCATGGTCAAAAGATGTTCTAATATTTATGCAGAGTTCATGGAAAGGAGCTCACAGCACTCTCAGGATTCTTACCAACCCTCAGGTGTTTCTGGGTGAGTGTGAGTGTGTATGTGAGTGTGTGTGTGTGTGTGTGTGTGTGTGTGTGTGTGTGTGTGTGTGTAGGATGGCGGGAAGGTTGGGAAGGCGATGGAAGGAAGGCATGATCTTCTTTTTAAAACAAGCTGATAAGGAATTCCCTGGTGGTCCAGTGGTTAGGACTCAGTGCTTTCACTGCCAAGGGCTCGGGTTCGGTCCCTGATCAGGGAACTAAGATCCCACAAGCCGCGCAGCTTGGCCAAAAACCCAAACCCAAACCCAAACCAAAAAACAAGCTGAGGCGATGAACATTTGTGCTTTTGCATCGTTTCCAGTAAGAAAGAATCCATAGAGTGCAGGGGTCCCCAACCCCTGGGCTTCGGACCAGTACTTGTGCACGGCTGTTAGGAACGGGCCAGCACAGCGGGAGGTGAGTGGCAGGCTACGAGCGAAGCTTCCTCTGCCACTCCCCATTGCTCCCCATTGCTCCCCATCGCCTGCACCATTCCCCCGCCCAACCCCGCCGTCTGTTGAAAAATTGCCTTACACAAAACCGGTCCCTGGCGCCAAAATGGTTGGGGACCGCTGATATAGTGGACTCCTAGTTGAGTGCTCTGTCAGGGAGGACAAAAGACAGGAGGGGGAAGGGGGCTGGTCTCTTTTGCTGGCCGTGCTGAGGCCTTAGTTGGCAAGGATTTGAGAGGACAGGCGGAGAGGAGCTATGTCACGCCGGGAGGGCTGGCTGGCTGGTCCCCACCCACTCCCTACCTGCTTCCCACCCATCCTGGTGTCAACTTCAAGCTGGAACACCCTCAGCCTTGTTCAGTGAGCTTATGTGACTTTGATTCCGTAGCTGCAGTGCAATACCAGGATACCCAAGCAAAGTGCCACGTGATGTGAGAGCTTGCCCTCGTGGCGCTGGCCCCTGGGGTGTAGGACGGGGAGGGGGCGTCACTTCTTCTCTGTGGCTTTTCGGGCCTGCCTGGTCTGGCTGCTGTCACTCTGGGTGGCACAGGAGATGGATCAAGGGACAAAAAGAACTCCTGCCAGGCTTGAGGTGTCGCAGGAATTCTATTTCCTGTCCCTGCATTTCTGTCTGGGTCTGATCCTGGTCTTGGAGGGGAGTCAGTAAACATGACCCCAGAAGTCTTGGCGTGAAAAGAAAAAACCCACAACAAAGCAGACTTTTTTTTTTTTTGGACAGACTTTCCCTTTACCTGAAGTACAGGTTTGTTGACTGTCAGGCAGTGCAGCTCGCACAGGTAGTCAGTCCCTTGTGTGGCCGGAGAATCTGCCATCTGGGTCTTCCTTTCCTGTCAGCCCTCACCCTGGTATCTGTTTGCTCCCAGAGTGTCCTACAAATCACAATAAGCGTGAAAAAAACACAGATGAGCCCCCAAGGTGCTACAGCCTAAGGTGATTTGGGAACACAGGGGACAGTCCTGCCATCCAGCGGCCAGTATCCTGGGGTTTGATGGGTGTTTGTGAGATGGAGGTGACAGGACAGCGGGAGGGTGGAGAGCAGGTGGGGGACAGCCAGTGGCAGCATTTCAGAGCAAGATCCTGCCCTAAAGAGCTTGTAGCCAAGCTTGTAGCTTGTAGCTTGTAGCTTGTGGGCTCTGGGATGAGCCGGGACCTCTGGCTGACCTGTCCATTTCAGCTCAGTGTGTGAGGCTGTTGGCCGGCAGTTACTGTGCAAGAGGAACCTGGGGCAGAGGACGAAGAGGAGAGGAAGCCACGTGGGTGAAGCCGAGCTAAGCAGAGAACGGATGAGAGGTGGGAGAGGCCCGAAATCAGAAATGAGAGTGCAGGAGAGCGGCAACGAGGAAGTGAGAACGTGGGGTTCTGCAGAGAGGCGTTGTGATTTGGGGGCGGAAGACCTGGGTCTCACCTCTGCCCTTTATGAGCTGGGGAGCCTTAGGAAAGGGATTTACCCTCTCTGAGCCTCCATTTTACCCTCTTGAAAGTAGAGCCGATAACCTCCGTCCTCTCTCCTTCATAAGGATGGTGTGAGAATTAAATGAAAACATGAAGACCTTGTAAGGCAAAACTCATGCTAACACCCTCCTTGGCCAACCATTGGTTGGTTCAACAAATTTGGTTAAAGAAAGAAAGACACAGGGGAGTACAAAACAGAACATAGAGAGAAGCTGATTAATCAAAGGAAGCAGGAGGGAGCCAGGTGGAGAATTAAGAAAGAACCAGATGGTGATGGTGTTGGCAGAGACACCAGACTCACTTGAAGATGCAGAAAGAGTGATGGGGTCCAATGGATGAGCAGCGATACCCGTGCTTAAGAGCTCAGTGTCAGCCCAGTGAGTGAGAGACAGGGCCCGGAGCAGGGGGAGCAGGGGAGAACCCCCACGGTGGAGACGGCGAGAGAAAGTCAAACAACACTTGGTCTTAGGAAGCCCAAAGGCAGAGGCAGGAGGTCGCACACCGATGGGCAGACAGATGAAGTCATCTCGGGTGGGGTACAGTAGACAGTGAGGCAGAATGATGCAGGCTACCTTAGTTGAAATTTAGGGTAGCTGAGATCTTTATCCAAAATGGTAATCTAAGAAAGGGACGTATTTTTTTTTTTCAGGAGAGAAAGCCTTCACTGATTTGCTCTGAATCCAATTATTTGGTCCAAACTGGAAGATGAATCACGTGTAAGAGAGTCCAGAGAAGGAGAGTCCCATGTACAACTCAAGAGGAGGTGGGTCAAGCTTCTGTAATTCAGTGTCATGAGAGGTACAGGAAGAGGCTCTGGAAGGAGGTGACAGCACTGTTTAGCCTTCCAGGAAGGGGGCCAGTGAAAATGGGATGATTGTAGTTGATTTAAGGGGTAAAAGTTGAGAGGCACAGGACAAGCGAGGTTGAAACGGCTTCTCTGAGAGGCCCTTTTATTCCCAGGCAAGACGTTGCCGCTGCTGGGTTCAAGGCGGGTGGGAGGGATGATGGATTGCCAATGAACATATGAAGAATGAGGCAGAGCAGCATGAAACCATTTGTTTGGGCTTTATAGATTTTCTAATAAAAATGTCAAGGTTTTTTCACACCATTTCAAAAATGTCATCAAATGCAAAACAGTTCTCCTTATGCCAGTGATAAAGGCTGCATTTCCAATGGTAAATTCCAGCCCGAGATGCAATAACAAAGTTTCTCAGGTTGCCTCCAAGTCAAACCAGGGGTCAGGGTCAGTCCAGGACCCTTCGGGGTGACTCTTCACAGTAACTGACCCCTCCCAGTAGAGCCCAGAACTCTCCTGACTGTGAAGTACTGGGGGAGTAAGGCTTAGTTAGCCCAGCGGGAACATCCCTGAGAACAGGGAGCAATGTTTGGAGAGTAAAGTATGTATCTCTGAGCCTCTGACTCAGGCTTTGTCTGCGGTAGCCGTTAGAGAACCTCTCCGTGGATTTTCTTGTCTCTAGACTCTCCTTGCAACCTGCCTCACACACATCCTCAAAGTCCTTCTTCTTATTAATTGTTATTATTTTAATGCATCTTTAATCAGGTAGCAGCCCAGCTCAAAGACCTTCAATGGCTCCTCCTTGCCTTTTTTTGGTCTTCATTTTTCATAACATTTTAATGTAACCCAAGAAATCCAAGATATTATCGTTACAAAGTATGATCCACATCAGAATAAGGAATAAGATGTTTTATATCCTATGTTTGTACTGAGCTTCAAATCCAGTGTGTGTTGCATAGTTACAGCCCGTCTCAATTTTAAAGTTAAATTTTATCAGTTATACTTCATCTTGCGTTTAGTTTTCGTAAGATTACATTTCTAAGAGAAGATTCACAAACCAAGTTGTCCAAACATACCTTAAACATTGCCAATAACTGAATAGAACATCAGGTTTTAGAGTTGACTTTACACTAGTTAAATTTGAATCAAATTTTAAAAATCTCATTCTCATTGCAGAGTACCATCCCACCGTAGGGCTGGACCATTCACTCCCCTTTGTCTTTCATATTAAGTGCAAACTCTTTTGACTGGTATTCTACCCCCTAATTCCTTTGCAGCCTTATCTTCTGCAATTCCTGGGCATGGACCTCATACTCCAGCCAAACTCATCCAGCCTCTGTCCCTACCTTTCACATTTCCTGTTCTCCACTGCAGGGCCTTTGTCACCCCCTTCATCCAGGGCATTTTCCCTTCACACCGTCTTTGCCTATTAAGATCCTGTTGCTCCTTCTGGATTTATTTCAGAAGTCACTTCTTCCATGAAGTCTCTCCTGATTTTCTGAACTGTGATTCTGTCAACGGTTATTTCTCCTTCCTTTTTATCCTTCAAAGCACATCGGTGCCTCCAATGAATCCCCTTTGACCTGTATTCTAGTCTAATCCGAGATGCTCATCTCCTTGAAATTGAAGTAGAAGCGGCCTCACACACTTTCCAGCCCCCTACACTCCATCAGCTGCACTAAAGCTTTCTCAAGTTGCCTCCTTGTGGGCCACCAGGATTAGGGAAGAGTGAAAGCTTTCCATTTAGAGTCAATTTTCTTTTGGGGTTCATCTCTGTTAAGTTGACTGGCTAAAAGGACCATACGTGGAAAAAAGAAAAGAAAAGCAGGGAGAGCAGCTGGGTTTTGACCTTGGTCTGGTCTAGCACATCAGATCTGCTGCCCCACATTTGACTTTGGTAGATGTCTCTTTCCTGGGCCCAGAGGCAGAGGCCAGGAAGGGACTTGCAAATATGCTGTCTTCTGTCCCTGGCGGGTTCTCTGCAGCTCAGAGGAAAACACTTAAAGGACAAAAAAAGAGAGGGGGTTTCTGAAGGGACTCTGTTTCACGTGTGGGACTTCTAGGGGGGCTTCTAGTGGACCAGGACTCTAGGGGGTCCTGGTCCAAACACTTCCTCTTGGATCCTCTGAGCGTGAGGGATTTTAAACACCGGAAGGGCTTACTTCCATGATCCAGGCAAACACCGGAATTACAGTCTTTGACTTAAAAAAATGTATGGATCTGGGGAGTGGCCAGCAGGAAGGCAGTAAGTTCTATATGTACTGTCTGGAAGGCATAGGGGTCAGCTCAACAGGCCTGCCACCTTCTGCATCCCAGGAGCGATGGAGTGTTGGTGGTTGGATTAGCGACGTCTAGGCAAGAGTTTTGCAGTGTGCAGGAGGAAAACTTGGAGAAGCGTAATAAAACAGCTCCCGGACAGGATTCCCAGGGGGCAGGAAGCCACTGCTAGGATAACTGACGATAGCTTAGTCTGTTAGTCCAGAATTTGATGGTCTAGTCCTAGATCGACCAGTGTTTTATGGTAGAATCCTGAACATGTCCACCTCATGCCCGAGTTCTCCATATGTAGATGGGATTGTTGCCTGACATTTCTGGCAACCTGGCCAAACATTATGACTGATTTAGCTTCGAGCTTGAAAGCCTTGCACCCCCTTCCTCCCTCCCCCCTCCTCCCTCCCTCCCTCACTCCCTCCCTCTCTTCCTTCTTTCCTTCCTTCCACAGATATTTATTAAATGCCTGCCAATGACCGGGAGGATACAGCAGGGATCAAAATAGTCAAACTTCCTAACACATGCTAGCAACAATTAGACAAGAAAAAAAAATTTTTTTTTAATAATAGAAAAATAAAATACTTATTTTATATATATATAATAATTATTGGGTATTGGTATATAATACTTATTGGGTAGTGATAAATGCTCCAAAGAAAGATAAATGCTCCAAAGATAAATAAAGGTGGGTGAAGGGACAGAGAGTTCTATTTGGGACTGAACAATGTAAAGAAGATTCATCTGTGGGGTGGCATTTGGGCAGAGCCCTGGAGGAGACTCGGGTGTCATTGGGGGAAGCGCAGTGGGACCTGCAGAGGGAAGATTTGAGTCAGGCAGTGTGCTGCCAGCTGTGTGACCCTGGGCAAGATGATAACTTCTGTGAACCTTGTTTCCAAGGTTTAAAATAAAGCTAATGACGCCTACGGGAGATTAAAATGCCAGGAGGCCTGGAAAGGCTTGGCCTGCAGTACAAACTGGACCAGGGTGCATGCTGTCAGGCTCGCAGCCTGCAGCCCGGGTGAGCAGATTGCTAATCACCCCCCTCTTCCTCAGGACCAAGTCAACCCTCAGTCTCTCTGGGCCTCTTTCTCAATCAATACAAACGGGAAACCACCCTTGGCCCCTCCTCAAAAGAATGCAAAAGGGCAGGTGAGGTAGCAAATGCAAAAATGCTTTGAACCAGCTCTTCGGATAAAGGTCTGCAGAGGATCAGAGCACGTGGGAGAGGCCGGCCCTCACCCCGCGGGACTTGGCGGCAAGGACTCCAGCACCAGGACGGGTCCTTTAAAAACGTGGGGTTTAGACCGAGACGGAGGGAGACAGATTTGCTAGCACAAGAGAGAGCTGGGAAGAGAGCCAGTCCCGGGGCGGAGGCGCAGCAGAAGGGCGGCTCCGGATGGCCGCCAGGAAGCAACAAAGCGGCAACACAAACAGGAAGCAGGACCGCTGGTGACAGGATGGGGCCCTGCAAGAGCCGGGAAGAGCCCGGAGAGGCGGCGGGGCCGCCGGGATGCTGGGGGAGCAGGCGGCCTAGGGCAGGAAGGGGGTGCCTCTCCGCGCGGGGAATCCCAAGTGAAATTGACGTCTCCATCTAAGTACGGAATAATGCACCCTCTTACACTTTTCTTAAAAATGCAACAGAAAGCTGCCTACTCTGCAACTCTCTTCCCGCCACCTCTGTCGGGAAAGGGTTTTTCTGCTTCCCTTTTACCCACTTACGTATCCACCTCCTCTTTAGTGAAATAGCATCGCACCCCGGGCCTGCCACTACCCTCTGCTGATTTCAGAGGCTCGGGGGAACCAGAGCCTACCTTATTATTGGGAACCTGCCGGTAGGGGCATCTAGCAGATGATTGACTCCCAATGAGAACAGGATCTGCGTCTAGAATAATATGAGCAGATTGCAGATTGATTCATGGGACCAAGCACGGAGCAGCCCAAACTCCATTCTTTCTTCCGTTCCATCTCCGACCTCCTGTCAGTCTCAAAATTGATAGAACAGCCTGAAGCCATTGAACAGAGTTATGTGGGCAATCATCTTTCTAATTCTTGCATATAGGTGCCAATACGTCAAGAGGACCCAGGCGAGGGGACAACAGGGTGGCTTTATTTAACATGATGACAAGCAAACGCTTGAATAGCAAGGAGCTCATGAGCTTTGCAGCAGCAGGAAAAAAAAAAAAAAAAAGGAAAAAAAGGCCCCTGCATGGATGCCTGCCTGCACTCCAGTAGCCCTGCACGGTGCAAAAAAGAGATTGCTAACAAAAAGGTTATTCAGCGGCTCCCCGAACAAATCCAAAGGTAACAAGTATGGATGGAGCAGATGTCAGGAGACTGAGCGCTATTTTGGAAAACTGCCGAGATATTTAGAAACAGCGCTTTCTTATTAACCCAAGCATAATGCTGAAGGTCCTTTAAGATAAAACTTCCCAGAGGCCACCTGTATTTGACATGGCGATAGGATGAACGCCTGAGTGTCCACTGATACTGGGAATGCTTTTAAGAACAGCCGCAACGGATGGCTCTGGCACAAGCAAGTCGCGAACTAATTTATGTACTCCTGCAGCTGCACCCCGGCCGAGGCGCGCAGGCCGATTCCCAGCTGACTGGCGCTGCCTCATTCTTTGCAGATTTGGCATTTAACTGTAATTAAGATTTATTGTTCACTAGCTCGCAGGTCAGGGCGAGCATGACAGTATGGGTAACTTTTCTGTTTACTAGTAAAATGTCTGGTAGGAGGAAGCCTCAAACCTTCCAAGCAGAACTTGACGGAAATAAATAGCACCTCTTCACTCCAGGACTGGCGCATGACCGATTTTAATCAGACACGAGGGTTCTCTTTAAAGGAGGGCAGGGAGACATCAGAAAGAGCTAGTGAACTGTACTGTTGCTTTTGCCCCAGAAGGGGACGGGCCAGAAGCCAAATCAATTACTGCTGATCTTCTGGATTTGGGGAAGGGATTGTATGCTTGGTGTGGGAGGGAGGCGCGGATGGAGACCTCGATGCCGACAAAGGTTCTGCAGGGGCTGGGACCTGTGCGTCTTCACGGCCCCTCCTTGCCACCGAGAGCAGCATCATTCCTCATCTCTCTCCGCTCTCAAGGATGCCCTTGGACCAAATCAGATGGCCGGAGGGGGAGGGAGGCAGGGGTTCAGCAGTCAGCGGCCGCTCACCTGCTTTTACAGTCTGTCTGCTGAGGTCCTGTGCAGGTGACCCACGACACAGTGGGTGTGAATGAACAAACGGTCTGTAAGCAGACAGATGAAGAAGGACATCTCATCCCTCCTGGTTGATTAGAAGGCAGAAATGCTGAAGCATAATGTCCTTCAATTTTCTAGCATCTATAATTTATTATCTATTATTGTTTGTCCTCCTTGGGGTCTTTTTGTCAGTGCCTACGTGAAATAAAACATTACTCACACGAACCAGAGATTTAGACCCTGATCTTGTTCTGTTTCTCTTGTTTCCTGACAGAGGACGGGAAAGGAAGAAAAATCCTCTGCTCTACGGTAGCACTGTTGACTCCAGAATATAATTTTATATGATCTTGTAAACTTCTCTCTTTGTATCTCACCCTAAACTGTACATCATTCAAACTGTGGCTTACAAAAACGCACACAACACTTCAGGAAAAAATTAAGGGTAAATGAGTGAAAAAGTGTGTGATTCCTGGCATTTTCTTGTTTCATGTTGTCTATTACTATTTGAGCTACCAGTTCATGGAAGTTAGAGAGGGTTAGCTGTGGCCTGAAGTGACCCAATACTTCCCCGATTGCCTTAATCAGAGCACATTTGTTTTCCTCTTGACCAGAGAAGGATCTCAAGATTCTAAGAAGTATAAGAGATCTTTTGTTTTGACATTAAGAGGAGGCTGTAAAAGCAAGCATCTTTCCCAAAGGTAAAAGGGGGAAAAGGGGTGTGAAATTCATCTTAACGGTGGAGAGAGACAAAATCTGAAAAAGGACTTAAAAGAAAACTTCCTGAATATTTTACCAACTGAAGGTGTTTTACAGTCCTAGATACCAGATTTCTAGTCTTGTGGAATTCAGTTCAATGACAGCGACGCTGAATCACAGGAGAGGAAAATATAATTTCAGGAGGGTAGATCTGAATATTTAGATCCACTTGTTAGTGGTGTTTTAACCATTTAAAGGAAAGCCAGACCTCCGTTTCGCTGAAGTCACCATCATTCGTTTGATTTTCAGATCTTGCCAGTTTAAGTCAGCATTACTGTGTCCCAGGGACACTGAGACAGGCACAGAGAGGTTCAAGAAGTCTCAACTTGACCATAAATGCGAGCCTAGTGTGCCGAGCCCCAGGACTCTGGTCCTTGGTGATGCCCTGCAAGGTGATCTCAGAGAATACAAATGTCGCTCCACAGCGTCCCGAGTTGCTGATCTAAGCAAAGCATGTTGATAAACTCGGGCTCCGGCTTCTCTGGATGCAGACAGGCATAGAAAAGGACGTGGAGGATGCTGCAGCCATTTAGCGGACAGGACGCTGTAGAGCCCGCTGCTGTTCAGTCCAGACAACGGGAGGGGGAGAGAGGGAGCCGCCGTGGCTCCAAACAGGTGGGCAGCTGGAGGACAGTCGCTCTGCTCTCAGCTGGGGGCGGTTTGTGGAGGAAGGGAGGTCTCAGGAGCTGGTAGAATGATTTCAGGAGACAGCTTGACGAGATGGGACAGGGCAGGATTCCAGGCTCAGGGACTCCTGCCCTGAACGAAGGAAATCTTGCAGGAGGGAAGATGCTTAGCTGAAGGGGCAGTGGGAAAAATTCCAAAGAAGGAAAAGGAGGACTTAGCAGAGCTGCTTAGATTCTCAGCGTGTAGGAGATCCTCACCCACTCAACACAATCACTGTTTCCCCATCTTTGCTGAAAACGTAATTACTTTGTTACATTGCTCGGGCATTTATGCTTTGTTTTTTAAGAATAATACTGTGCCCACATAGGTCGCCTCATTCTTAATGGAATGTTAAAGAATGAGACATGATTCATCAGAGAATGCCCGGAATAGAGAGAAAATGGATCAGAACCCAGGGAAAATAACTCCATTGTTTGAAAATTTAAAAAATGTGTTTAGGGGGGCGCCCACGGAATAATTCTTATTTCCTGAGACACTAAGCATTGGGAATTTCCTTTTACAAGGAGGAGAATAAGCAATATCTTCAAGGAAGGAACATAGAGCCGTCAGAGATTTTAGGGCGCTTTAAATAGATACTGTGGCATTATCCCTTAAAAATGCTGTAGGAATGTTGATGCCTACCAGTAGTGTGTGAGACTGGCTATTTCCCAATGTCCTGCCCAGGAGTAGAAGTTATCAGTACTTATGACATCATAGGCCAAGAGCTGGTGTCGTGTTTTATCCTGACCTTCTCTGATCGTGAGGACGAGTTCTATCCTAAATCAAAATCACCATCTAGACTGAAATCTCTCTCATCTATCTTGACCACTTGTAACTCTTCTGTGAATTGCCTGTTCAATCCCTTTGCCCATTTTTCTCCTGGGTTCTTTGTCATTTATTGTTTTGCAGAAGTTCTTTGTATATTAGGGACACAAGATTCGTGCAAAAGAATGCTCACACCATTGTACCCTGGGCTGCATTCAGTAGAACTACCTTTCTTTTTAAATGTTTATTTTATATTGAAATAGAGTTGATTAGCAATGTTGTGTTAGTTTCAGGTGTACAGCAAAGTGATTCCATTATACATGTACATGTATCTATTCTTTTTCAAATTCTTTTCTCATTTAGGTTATTGAGTATTGAGCAGAGTTCCCTGTGCCCTATAGTAGGTCCTTTTTGGTTATCTATTTTAAATATAGCAGTGTGTACATGTCAATCCCAAACTCCCAGTCTGGCCCTCCCCCCATCCTTCCCCGCCCCCCCCCCCGTAACTGTAAATTTGTTCTTTAAGTCTGTGAGTCCAGAACTGCTTTGCTTTCTTTTTTTTTAACTAAATTTTATTTATTTTTGGCTGAGTTGGATCTTCGTTGCTGCACGTGGGCTTTCTCCAGTTGCGGTGAGCGGGGGCTACTCTTCGTTGCAGTGCACGGGCCTCTCACTGCAGCAGCCTCTCCTGCTGCGGAGCACAGGCTCCAGGCGCGTGGGCTTCAGCAGTTGCGGTGCATGGGCTCAGTAGCTATGGCTCGTGGGCTCTAGAGCGCAGGCTCAGTAGTTGTGGCGCACGGGCCTGGTTGCTCCGCAGCACGTGGGATCTTCCCGGACCAGGGAATGAACCCGCGTCCCCTGCATTGGCAGGCGAATTCTTAACCACGGCGCCACCAGGGAAGCCCCTGGAACTGCTTTTCTTAATTTGCCAATTTAACAGTCTAAAAAGGCCATTTCAATGTTTGTGTCTGTATTTGTTTGCTTATTAATGAGATTAAACATTTTTCATATGTTTATTAGAAATTTATATTTCTTTTGCAAATATCCCCTTGCCCATTTTTGGGGGGGAGGTGCTGACAGTGTTTTTCTTACTGGTTTGTAGGATATGAACCCAGGGCCTATTATTTGTGGTAAATAATTTGTCATTCAAATTTTAGGTACTTAGGTGTCCGTGAGCTTTGTTCGCAGGGGGACTTCTGGCTCTGTGGACTGACTGGGGAGAAGGTGTATGTTTCAACACTGGCTGTATTCTCCTTAAATTTGCAAATCAAACACAATTCACCATCCTGACGATTAATTTCCTTTTGAAGAACACCCAGTCTGGTCTATATAAGAAATGGTATTTCTTCTTGTAACGTGGCTTTGACCACGTACCATATAACATAGTAACTCTGGCCTTCTTGTGTGAAAGGTACATTTGCTTGTATTTATTACCATTGAGCTGATGAATTACAATGCCTCTGCCTTCTCCTCTGTCCACAGGAGCTGGGGGCTAGGGCAGGGTGGGCAGGGAGTAGGGATCGGCAAGTAGAAACCAGAATAACCCCCTGCGGGGCAGGCAGGGAAGAGGCGTGAACTTGGCCTCGGATGCCGTCAGCATCTTGTTCCCTCTTGCTGACTTCTGACTTCTGTCCTCATCTCATTCTCTCCCTTGGTTGGTTGGCCTTCTTCATGTGTCAGACAACATCTTGAACTTTTAGCCCCTGGAAAGAGGGAGACTCTGTTCTCTTTTCATTGCATCCTGCAGAAAGCACTCTCTTGAGGGCCCAGTTTGGGTCAGGAGGAGGGATATGCCAGATAAAGTAGAGGATGTCCAAGCAGATGAGAATTTCAGAGAAACAGCTCATTATTTTTTAGTTATAAGTATCTCCCCAAAGTTGCATGGGCTATACTTATACTACAGTTATTAATTGATTATCTAAGATTCAAGTTTAACAGGACATCCTGTATCTTTATTTGCCGAGTTTGGCAACTCTAGTCAGGAGTCTGCTTCTGGAACAGTCAGCTCAGAGCCAGGGAGCTGGGGCTCTGTCCACCCTCACGTCGGTTACCAGTGTCCAGTGGGCATGTCCTCGCTGCTGCCCACTTGCCAGTGGTGGGGTGTGGTATTCCCTAGACAACCCAGTGGGTGTCTGCCACACCCACCCTACCCCGACTGGCTGTCTCTCTGTGCGGCTGGCCTTTCTGCCAGCTCCCCCCCGTGACTCTGACTGCCTGACCGCACCCCTTCTCGCTAGCACTGTGCTCTGTCATTCGCTGTCACTGTTAACCCTCTTGGTCTCTGGTCCCCATGATGTGATGTAAGCCACATGAAGAGCAGGGTCCGTGTGTGGGGGCTTCTTTAACGCCCCCTGACATTTCCTTATGGTGCCAGTGCACACCTGGATTCAGCCCAAGGTCCCTGAATCTGGGACATCATTTTCCTGCCATCCCTGTCCCCGGGACACCAAGCTTACAGGAGACCCAGCACTTCTCCCCAGAGGCCACATCTCAGCACTTACAACCTGCTCACAAGGACGCGTGTGTGCTTGCCCTTTCTACTTCTCCAGCTGTGGCCTGTGCGGACACACACTTAGCTTTGGCACTTTCCATCCCAGACAGGTCACCACCAAGCCTCACGCGCATGCAGGGGCTCAGCCCTAGATGTGGGTAGCTAGTGTGTCAAGGTGACCCCACCAGCATGAGAATCCTGTCAGGACCATCAGAGACAGGCATGAGCTCATCCAGGGAAGCTGGACCCAGGATGCTCCAGGGTGGCCTGTTAACAGATGCTCCCACAGGGCGAGGTATCCAGGCCCCCTCCCCCATGCTCTCCTCCACTCCCCGCGGCTAGCTCGTGCTGACTCTCCCTCGCTTCCCTTCCTTTGCAAGAGCACTTACTATATATCGGGCACCTCGCTACTTTTCCTTTTCATTTTAACAACCCCACAGCATAGCCATTTGTGTTTAGAAGCGAAGCCATTAGGAAATGAGAAACATTAAGGAAGCCCGGCCAGAGTGCCGGCAGTGGGCTTTGACCCCAGGTCTTCGGGCGGCAAAGTCTGCGTGTGGAAGCACCGTGGGGTGCCAGCCCTCCGCAGACGCAGGGCAGGTACCGGGGTGGGTGGGGAGGGCAGAGCTTCGGGGTCGGTGTCCTGGGCAGGACTGCGCGGCCCGACTTGGCACCGCCTGTGCTGCCTCTTCCCATCCACGCCAGCACCCCCCCCCCCAATCCGGCAAGTCACCGCCTGTCTTCACGCTGTCCTTTGTTTTTCATTCATTACGCTGTAGGTTCACTGCCGCATCCCACATCCAGGGAGGCATCTTGACTTTGCAAACCAAACATGTCCTGCTTGCTCTGGAAGACGTGTCGTCTGGAGAGGTTGCCCGCAGACTGCTGCGCTCCTCGCGGCTCAGGGCTCTTGGCAACTGCGGTCCCAGAGGTGGCACTCCCTGCCGGGGAGGAACCTCGGCCTCTCCCTGACCTCTGTCTTCTTTTCCCTCGCCGTCTGTCTTGGAATCCCTCTCCCATTTGCATCGAGGGTCTTGTCCTGCCGACCTCAGGACGCCCCCACCCTGGGCAGGGAGAAAGCAGCGTGGCTTGGAGGAGGTAGGGGACAGACAGGCAGTGCAGGGTGGGCCGTGTTCCCGCCTCAGGCCTCACTCATCCCAGCCTGAGCCTCCCCGGAATCACCGAAGGCCGTAGGCTGGCAATTCCTCAGCTCCAGTGGCCAGTTACATCAGCCAATAAATACAGGTGGAAAGAGCAGAGGTTCCTTCCTGGCCCCTTTCTAGAACCTTCCCTGAACCACACGATTCCAATCCGCAGCTGCAGCTGGGAGTGTGTTTCAGGGACTTCATTTCAGACAACAGCCCCTCCTTGCTCAGCTCCAAACTGCATTCTGTATCTCTCTCTCCCTCTCTCTCTCTCTCTCTCTCTCTCTCTCTCTCTCTCTCTCTGGGTCCCTCGGTCATCCTCTTTCCAGGCTTCAAAAAGGGGAAGGGTTTGGGAAGCAAATCCAAACTCTGATTTTGTGTAGGGAGAAGGCTTTCACATGAAGAAATAAAAGAATATGCATTAATAGCTCAGAAAACAATGGTAATATTTAATTAACCTTTTGGAATGGCTTCTCTGCAAATCTGCACGTGTCAGCTCCTCTTCCGAACAGAGGGACTGTGTGTACCTCTGCCAAAATCAACATGCTGGGTCCGTGCTTTTCTTCTGTGGGGATTTCACAAGGGGGTGGGGTGGGGAGTAAGATGCCCCCTGCCCCTCCCCCCCCAAATCCGTTGTTTTACTTTAAAAATTCATGCGATCCAGCTGCCCTCGTCAGGGCTGGATGTGGCCTGCGGTGCTGCACAGCTGAGGACCCCAAGTCACAGCCTGGCTCTCTCTCCTGTCATTGCAGCAGACAGGCCGCGGGCTCCTAGGGGAGTGCGGGTCAGGTCTGATGACAGCAGAAATCAACTCCTCACACTTGGGGCTCTCGAGCATCGTGCATGTCCACAGGACAAAGGGAATTCAACTCATCTGCAAGTGTCAACGCTCTGGCTTTTTTAGTGATCTTTTTTCTTTTAAAGGTGGTGTGCCCCTCTCATGGTGTGACATGAGGCATCATGTCATCCAGGGAGCACTGGGGTTGGCTCATTAAAATATCACCTGGTTGAAGTAAATCGGTGTGGATGGGATTGTTTAAGGTATTCCCCTCGTGGAGCTGGTGTGTCAGGCTGAGCACACTTGTTACTCCCATCACGGGCTAAATGGAAACACCTCCTTTCTTGCTCTGCACCCCATACCTGCTTTAATGAGCAGGTCTCACAATGTAATTAGAAGCCTGGGTTGATGGGTGGTAACTAATATATTTCATTTTCCATTATCAACAGCAGTAGCAGAAAGAATTGGGAAGGGGGATATTTTGCTCTTTGGGACTTCCAGAAATTAAAGAGTGTGCACATCAAGAAAATGGATGTGGAACAGTTGATTTGTATCCATCAGTGAAGCAATAAGATGCATTTTGAAATGTTAAAAAGATTGCTATAACTTATTTTAAAAAAAACGGCTTTTTGCTGTTGCTTTTATTTGTTTTGAACCATCAAGGAAAAAAGTTTGGGGATTTTAAGAAACATGGCAAATCTGCCCAGCTTTGGGTAGAAAGGTTCAAAGCCCATGAAGACTTGATCAAGGGGGAAGATACACAGGTGATCAGATGAAGCAATTATTTGATTGCTAAGCTCTCTCCTTTCCTGATTGGAAGGACATAGCACAGTTGGGTACAACAATTCAAAATGAGCTTATCTCTGTCACTCTAGCAAGATCAAAAGATGTAGGGATCAAGAAATTAGGCTTGACTATTTACAAGAGCCAAGACATGGAAGCAACCTAAATGTCCGTCAACAGATGAATGGATAAAGAAGACGTGGCACATATATACAGTGGAATATTACTCAGCCATAAAAAGTGAAATAATACCATTTGCAGCAACGTGGATGGACCTGGAGATTATCATACTAAGTGAAGCAAGTCAGATAGAGAAAGGCAAATACCATATGATATCACGTGTGGGATCTAAAATATGATACAAATGAACTTACAAAACAGAAACAGACTCACAGACATAGAAAACAAACTTATGGTCACCAAAGGGGAAAGGGGGAGAGGAATAAATCGGGAATTTGGGATTAACAGATACACACTACTGTATATAAAACAGAAAAACAACAAGGACCTAGTGTATAGCCCAGGGAATGGTATTCAATATCTTGTGATAACCTATAATGGAAAAGAATCTGAAAAAGAATATATATATATTCTTTGCTGTACACCAGCACACTTTGCTGTATACCAGAAACTAGCACAACGTTGTAAATCAACTATACCTCAATTAAAAAATAAAATAAAAACACAAATAGTAGAATACTAAAAATAAAACAAGAAATTATGTTCGAATGTGTGAGATCTTCCCTGAGATGATGAGGACAGTGCCTTTCCAGAAGAAAAAGTAGCTCATCAGTGAGGGTCCCGCGTGGAGCAAGATGTGACCATCAGTGACTCACTTCACACAGCAAAAGGATGAGAGCATCTCAGTGACCATAATGAGCCAGAAGTGTTACAAATATCACATCTTCTGGTAACAATTGCTGGGTCAAGAGCCAAGGACTTTTTAGTCCCTAAAAGCGTGGAAGGTAATAGGAAGTAAGCTTTCCTGGAGGCAAAAAGAAAATTCACGGTTTGTTTACCAGCCTACACTTAGAGACTGCTTAGCGTATTCACGCTTGTTCTCAGCATGTTACATGCCTTATCTCATTCGATCCACGTAACAAACCTATGAGGTATTTACTGGTGTTAGCCTGACTTTACAGGTGGGGCTTCTGAGGCACAGAAGGGTTAAGAAACTTGCCCAGGGTCACACAGGAGCTACTGATCTGAGTAACAGTTGAAGAGCCGAGTTGAAGAGGAAGGTATCCATTATATCCACTGGTCGATATTTTTTAAACGGCTTTCTCTGTTCTATCTTGTCTTCATTGTGTTTAGTAATCGGCCTCGGCTGCTCAGCCTGACTTTCACAGACTCTGGTAGTGCTCAGTGTCTCCAACGTCAGGCTCTTCTGAGAAGCCAGCCCCACTCCTGCATCCACCCCAGGATGTGAGGCAGAAACAGGACAGATCTTAGATTTCGGGGAGAGCATATCCCACTCAGGGACAAAACCCAGCCAAACTGAGAAATGAGAGTGAGGAGAGCAAGGGGTTCTGTGTGTGTGTGTGTAATATCCCCTCCCCCTCCCCCCCTCCCCTCCCCTCCCCTCCCCTCCTCTCCCCCTCCCCTCCCCTCCCCTCCTCTCCCCCTCCCCTCCCCTCCCCTCCTCTCCCCCTCCCCTCCCCTCCCCTCCTCTCCCCCTCCCCTCCCCTCCCCTCCTCTCCCCCTCCCCTCCCCTCCCCTCCCCCTCCCCTCCCTTCCCCTCCCCTCCCCTCCCCTCCCCCTCCCCTCCCCTCCCCCTCCCCTCCCCTCCCCTCCCCTCCTCTCCCCCTCCCCTCCCCTCCCCTCCTCTCCCCCTCCCCTCCCCTCCCCTCCCCCTCCCCTCCCTTCCCCTCCCCTCCCCTCCCCTCCCCCTCCCCTCCCCTCCCCTCCCCTCCTCTCCCCCTCCCCTCCCCTCCCCTTCCCTCCCCCTCCCCTCCCCTCCCTCCTCTCCCCCTCCCCCTCCCCCTCCCCCTCCCCCTGACAAGGGAAGCTCAGCTTCAGGAGGGAATTAGAAAGGGAGGCAGGATGGCAAACCAACAGGGACACTTACTGGTAGACAAATGAGCACGGCTGCCATACTGGACTTTCACCATGTGGCCCAGTGCTCCATCAACCACTTTAGTCTGCAGACTTGAGTGCATGTAAGTAACTTCAGTAGTCCTGAGAACTGAGAAGGACCTTAACACAGGACCTGGGAGAAGGACCTGATTTCTAGCCTGGGCATGTTTCAGCCATCCAGAGTTCACACACAATATGGCGAGCTGGGCAATTTCTCAATGAGGAATAGCACATGGATGTAATACTATGGGGTCCTGCAACCCAAAGTGTCTTATGTATGGGCCACGAACGCAAAGTGGCTTCATTCATCTCTCAGGAGGTTGATTTGGGGCCAGGGAGTAGCCTGTTCACCAAGGGCTCTTTCTGATGTTGAAAACCAGAGGCCACCAAAGGACAATGTGAGTAGCAAAGTCATCGGTGACTGCGGATGGTGGAACTCACCACCACACCAAGGGAGTTCTTTGGTGTCCCACGTATTCAAGCCTGTTAATTCCCCGAGCTGCTAAACGATCACATTTAGTGATTAGCACTCTTGGAAAATCTAAGTTGACTCCCAAGACGTGGAGGAAGAAAACTGTATGTGCATACAGAACAGTGGAGACTCTGTGTGTGTGTGTGTGTGTGTGTGTGTGTGTGTGTGTGCGTGCGCACGCGCATTTGTGCAGGCAAGTGGTGAGAAGCTGAGGGTTTGAGCAGTTTTCCGAGATTCCCCAGAATATGGAAGGCTTGTGATGCATATGCGAGAGCTGACAAGTACACCAGAAGGTGAGGAAATGGCTGGAAGCAACGCTAATGCCACTCCATCTGGAAAGAGGGATACTGTTTAGTACGTCTGGAAAGCATTATTTCTGCAAATAGCTCAACCTCTATCAACTTTCAGGCAGGGATCCCGATCTGCTGCCAAAGTGAGATCTCCCTGACGGCTCTGTGGTGGGAGCAGCTGAGCGAATGAATGGACAGCAGAAAGCAGGAACTCTGCGGAGATGGCGGCCGTGAAGGTACCACACGGCAAGCACCTGCCTCTCTCCAAAAGCACAGCCGGGGCTTCACATCACATTAGGCCAGGGCTGTGCTCGGGGAGGGCTGAGCCTGGTGGGATTTCTGGGCTCAGCAGCCATCTCCCACAATTTCTCACCATTTCTGGGCTCAGAAAAGCCTCCAGTGTAGTTAGCCAAATGGCTTTCCTGCATTGATTTTGATACCCCTGGGTATCTTGGAGGAAATTAAGTCCATGTGTTTCTGATTCCGTTGCCATTAGCACATGAAAACGCTGTTTTGTGAGACTTATGGGATGCCGTGGGTGCCTTCGCACGGTGCTGCTAAATGCCGTAAAACCGTCTAGCCAGACACGAAGGTGCAAGAAGCCGGGTGCGTTCTGTTGCCGCCATTTCCCTGCCTCTCCAGAAGGCAATGTGTTTTTGCATCCTTTCTGAGTGTAGCACAACACGTTTTCTCATGCCTGTTAACCATCTATCATCTCCAATTTGAATGAAGCCTTATTTGTGTGGATGATGAGAAATTGAACTTAACCACTAAGAGCTGGACAGGATTCCTACTAAAGCAGCCACCAGACTAGTACTGGTCTCCAAGTCCATGGGCAGAAAGGCTGGCGAAAATGCACCCCCAGAGAGGCCTGCTCAGGCTCTGGTCTGCAACCCTGAAAAGCAGTAAGTATGTGCTGGTGGGGAGAAAGTGGGAGAGTCCTGGTCTGCAAGCACGAGAGAAGGGCCCTGCGGCTTTCCGTCTCTGAACTTCCTCCATGATAATCATCTGGTCAAATGCCATGGGTTTAGGGCCCTCTCTAGGCCTGGCATTCTGTGATTAAAAACTGGCCCCTGTTTGCCCTTAGTTATCATATTCATTGCCTGATTTCATGTATTAAATCCTTAGTGTGTTCAATTCAATATTGAGGACACAATGATGAAAAGCGTGCTTTTGCCTTTGGAGGGAGGAGAAAGGGGCGGGGACTAATTTGTCGAGCACTGGCTATGAGTCAGACCTAGCACTAGGGGCTTTATTTGCCAATCTCATGTGATCTTCACAAGAATACTCTAAAGCAGGCATTATTGGCCCCATTTTGTAGATGGAATTGCAGGAAGGATGAGGAAGATGATAATTCGCTCAAGGACACAGTTTGTAAATGGAGGAGTTGGGAGATACAGTCTCTTATCTCTGACACCAAAGCTCTTGTTATTTTCTCTCCTCCTTACTGTTTCTTGCAGTTTAATGTGATCAATGTTAATACTGTGATCAGATGTATAAAATGTAATATTTTATACCTAGAATCACAGAGGAGGGAGTCCCTAATTCCATTGAGGAAGTAATAGGAGATTTCACTTGAGAAGATATTTGTGTTGGGTTTTGAAGGATGAGCAGGAGTTGGCCAAGTGGAGATGGAACACGGGTTGGGGAATGGCAGAGGGAATGGTGTGTGCAAAGATACAGGGTGAAAAGGAGAGCAAGGTGTTTCGGGTACTGAAAATATAACACTCAACTCATTTCTGCAACAATGATGAATGTTTAAACTGCTGAAACGGTTCTGGTCATATTTCTCCTGTGGACCCACTTAAATCTTGAGTGTGCATTTTCTTATCAGAAAGATAAGACCTCCGGTCTTCTTCGACTTCCAGTCCAGGCTCATTACTTCACCTATTGGGCTAGGCAGGATGCCATCTTTGAGAGCAGATGACTTCTCTTCAAGTGCTGGGGTTGGCTTTGACTTGAGTCAGGCTTGACGAACTCTTGGTGCAGAAGGGGTTCCCTAAATTTTTCTCCACTTACGTTATCCTCAAAGATGCTTTGCTCTTCACTTGCAACGGAGAAAGTTGAAAGCACAGCTGGTGGCAATTTTGCTTTGAATTTGGAGGTTGTGGAGCAAACGGGAAATTTCACGCTGCAGCCGTGGGGGGAGGTCCACCGAGCTTTAGTAACTTACACGGTGTGTCCACAACCTGCTTCCCATGAAATTCCCTATCAGCTCAGGGGAGCAACTGGAGAGTGGCCATTGAGCTGCTTGTCTAGAAGGCTCTCTGGATTTTATAACTAGGCTGACTCCAGCACTTCATAAAACCGCATTCTCCTGTGCTTGGACAGGTCGAACTTGGCCTGTACCCCCTTCCCACAGTCCCTTTGCTTTCTGAAGCAGTGTAATCGGCGGTCCACGAAGAGTGGTCTGATCCCATCATAAGGATTTCAGGAGGTCTCTCAACGTCTGGCAAGGGGTGTGCTGTGCTCCTGACTGATCACACTTGCTTACCTTGATCTAGAATTTAACCTGTGGCTGGAGTGCCTTTGGTGATGTGTCTGTGCTTTTAATAACGTCTAAACCGATCCTTTGGGTGCTGGTGTCAGCCAGTTGTGAGAATCCAGCCCTCCATTTAGACCTAGGGGACCTACTTCTAGTCCAGAATCTTGCCCTAAAAAATAAACTTCATCGTCTGTCAAGTGAAGAGTTCAGACTAGATAATTGCCAAGGACTGTCCAGCTCTCAAATGCCCCAAATTTCTCTTGTTCTAGCTGTGCCAGAGGTTGAGAACCACTGCTTCCTCTCAAGGACAGGCTCACCCTCCCAGTATCATTCTGAAGCCGGTTACAGGTCCCACAGCCCCATTCTACCTTTCCCTCTTTGCTCCATTCAAACAAATCTTCATGTCCTTGGCTGTTTCTCAGAAGGATACTTTTCCCAAACATATCCTCACCCACATGGACATGAAACTCTCTGGAACCGTCTCCGTGGTCCTCGCATAACCCTCCAGTTGCACCTTCCAAACAGAATGCCAGTGTGGGCTTGACTACACTGCGGCTGTGTGGCTGGCTGGGTGTGGACGGTCAGGTTCTGCCCTTCCAAACCTTTCGCGAGAGCTAAGCCACGTCGGGGAGCTTGCAGCCCGCTCTCTCCTCCAGTGGGCATCGTTGGGAGTATGGGCAGCGTTAAATATGTTACAAACATGGCGGCTAACAACGACTGTCCTGGACCCATTCCCCTCCTGGCTCGTGCAGAGAGAGACCGGTCAGGTGGTGTGGAAATGTTGTTGGCAGGAAGCATCACTCCCTCGATTTGGGAATGAAGGACCATAAATTGTGGCTGCCTTCCAAACTGCCAATAAATAAGTAAATATAGAGAGTGTTGACATTGGTCTGCCTGCCAAACTCCAGGTTGTTTCTGTCCTCATATTGTGGAGCTATTGAACAGGCTGTTGAGAAGTAGCCTCCGTTCTACTTGGACTCTCTCCTGTTGGAGACCTGTCAGTCGGCTTTCTGGTCCTTCTTGGAGAGTGAGACAATCTGTCCAGCATGAGTTTATTCATAATGATGATCAGCAACGGGGTGAAATGGAGCCATTTCTAAGGCCACAGATACTTAAGCTATAGTTTGGAATAACCGCTGAGCTCCTGAGAGGGTGCTCGTTCAGCGTGCCGTGATCAGGAGAGATGGACTCAATTTCCTCTTGGTCCACAGACTCACAAGGGTTTTCACCTCTGCCTCCTGAGTTAGAGGATTTTGTGCGCTGACTGAGTGTGAATTCAGAGAAGATGGTGGCCGTGCTCCACGTAAGAAAGGCATTGAGAAGAAGCAGCTAGTTTACGTTCACATGCCTAGTGCTTAACAGGTACCTGTCACGTGAGAGGCACTTAATTAATATTTGTGGCAGCAATGAGTTAATTTGGAGACGCACTGCTTCCTCTCTGCTGCGATCTACGCTCTCAGGCTGTTCCTGATTCTGAATTACTCCAGAGCTGTTCTTCCAGGATGTCTTAAAGCTTAAGATTTGTCTCTTTCAGAGGTTTCTCTTGCTACCTACTCACGTCCAGCCTTCTCCTTTGGGTCTTCGCCACCAGCATCCTGCAGGGCTCCCCATAAAGGTGGTTCCAGCCCATGCTGCACTCATCCTTTTCCTGTCCTGAAGCAAGGAAGGTCTCGAAAGTTTTCAAGGAAAAGGGAAAAAGGAAGGGGAAAGCAGTGAAACAATTTAAAAAGAAAAAAGAAGAGAAGGGAGAAAACACATGCCTACAAATCCCATGTACTTCCTCCCTTCTTTTTCTTTTTTAATTGTTTCACAGCTTCCCTGTTCCTTTTTCCCTTTCCCTTGAACAATTTCAAGACCCTCCCATGACAAACAACTCACAAAATCTAACTGAGAAACTGAGGGAAGAGAAGGCAAAGGAAAGAGAAAGCAAAGAGGAATGAATAGCACAATAACTTCTCTTTTCTTAACACCCAACGGGGTTTTCTCCCTTGCTGCCTGGTCTCCGGAGCAGAGCCTGGAGCCTTAAAGGGCCATGCACACTTCAATTTTCCACTATTGTTTTGACAGCTGAAGAGCAAAGGAATTAACCCTTTGAATCAAAGTCTTCTGTAGTTTGTTTGGTTACTGCTTTCCTTCAAAGTGTGATTTATCATCAGCCTATTAAGGTATGGTGTGAGGACACACACACACATATTGAATGGTACTGGGTTTTTGACTAGTTTAGAAATTACTGCATTCTTTTCACAGTTTCATGGCATCTGAGCTACCCAAAAGTTCCCATTAATGGTTTTGAGACAAGACTTTCAGGTAATTAGGGAGATTCTAGTTTCCAAGAAAGGCTCATCTCTTCAGAACCCCAGTTCCAAAGAATTGTGGATTATTGGTATGCAAAGCTCAAGGGACAGCCTTCAATTGGGGGCTGCTATAGTTTATGGGCAGCTCATGCCACACCATAACAGTGAAGTTACATAAATGTGCCCCTTACCTGTTTCACATTTTAAAGAATATAATAAGCATGTTTGTGTCTATAAAGAGACGTAAGCCCCATGATTGTTGTGTTTTTTGTCCATTAGGGTCTTGAATATACTTGCACTATTTGTATTTTTAATGGTGCGAAAGTACCCAGAGGGTTAGTGGCAAAGGAAGAGAGTTGTAAAAATGGAATAAATAAATAAATTTGAATTTAAAAAATCTGAGTTTAGTGATGTCTGACTTCCTCTATTCATGCCATCGCTACTCTTGTTGCTTTTTGATTTTTGTTTTGCTTCTTGACTGTTGTTGTTTTCCACCAAAGCTGTCATTTATCGTGAGAACAAGAGCAGCCATGTGTTGATTTTTCTGGATCCTTTTTGGACACTGTCCCAGTGCTAATGAAGGCCCTTCCAAAGTGCTAAAGCGCTGGTGCCAAAATCAGTTATGCTGAAAACAATAGAGGAGAGGGGTACACAGACAGCGTGTGTATCCCCCCATGCATGTGTACACACCAGGAGATATGTATATATTGTGTGATTTTTGAAGTTGCCTTTATTTATTTATTTATTTTTCACACTCGGAGATATCTGAACCGATACGTGTGTATGTGCACGCAGACACACATGCGTGTTTGTGCGCACAGAACGTGTGCGTTGGAGCTACACGGAGGGGAAGGCGGGGGCTGAACTTTTACCAAAGGACTTGTTTGCGTGTGCTTGCAGAAAGTGTTCGTGGATCAAAAGATGAACAGAATCTCTGAGTTTTACGGTGTCCTCATTTGTGGATTTGGAAGCTATTAGAGATGCATATTCACCAACTTAAAAAAATTTAGACGTGAATGTAAATATTGTTGTCGATCTTATTTGTTTTATTAAGAGATGAGGATCCTACTTCGAGAAGCGCCTAGAAAGCCCTTAGCTGAGGCTCAGCTGCTGTGCTTATATTGAGAAGGTCTCCAACACTGGCCTTGGAGTACTTCTGAGGTGGTGTATTGCCCGAAAAAGGGGGAGATTTTGTTACTGGGCTCTCTCTCCCCTCCATACATTTCCCCCTGCCTTTTTCCCAACGTGTAATTATTCTTTCCTCGATTTGTTTACAGGGCTTGGAGATGGGGACAGAGTTCTCTGGCGACCGTGCAACTGAGCAGTCGCCCTAAAGAGGAGCATTTAGAAGCTATAAAACCTAAATGCCCTGCCATGCATCATCACACTGCAGTTATTCAAATTTAGTAAATTAAATTAAATAATCTCAAATTACTTGATTTCGGGGCTTTAAAAATTCATCTCTATGGTGCCCAGTAGTCAATTTCCTTTATTATTATTGTTCATCAAGTAGAATTTATGTTTTTGATGAATCAAAATCCTTGCTCGTTTCGCCGGCCCAAGCCGAGTAGGCTGTGTCGGAGGCTCGGTGCGCCATCTACCGGCCGGTTCGGGCACGACCGCCGTCTCCGGAGCTCCGGGAGCGGCGCCGAAGGCCGGTGTGGCCGCTTCGCACTCGTCACTGTAAACATCCTAGGCAGGACCGAGCTCTCAGCGAGTGTGTTAACTGCTCCCTTGGGCTTTGCCGTTGTGGGTCAACTTGAAGTCGCGGGGACAACCCAGGGAGATTTGCTGTCGAGGCCGGAGGAGGGTTTTCTGTTCCCGCTGCAAAGCCAGCACGGTTTGGTCTGCTAGCAGCTCTGCTGCTCCCATTCTTCTTTATTAAAGGCCAGATGATCTAATCAAACTGCTGTTTACCCGGCTGATCTGGGAAGCCATTCCTTCATTACCAAACGCCAGTCTCTGCTCTTGCACGACACTGTTTAAAGAGAACATTGATGCGCAGAGACGGTGACTGCCGATATGCCAAGAGCATGATTTCCCAGATAAAGACAACGCTGAACCTTGCCATGTGCGATGTTTTAAAAAGTATTTTATTCCCAGGAAAATTTTTTCCCTTCAACACTCTAAGACAGAGTCGAATTCTGGCGTGGTCAGGGCAACTGCAAACCATCCATTGTTGTAGAGGTTGGTTTAAACTGTGTTCAATGTAGTCATCCCGTTTAGCAAATAAACAACCATCAAGTGATAATTCTATGTGTTTTAGGAGGGAAATCCCTTCAAAGCAGCGTTAACATGTTCCTTACTTCAAACTTCTCTGACACCTTTGCTTAATCTACGTTGCTTCACTAAAGTTCCGTAAATGTGCCACTCACGTGCTTTCACAGTTTTTTAAGAACATAGTAATCCACTTGTCCCAACGAGGGTCCCAAGCAGAGGACTCAGAGTAGGTATTTATGTGCGAGCCTTCTAATTTGTCAGCCACCTCCTTTCCCAGTCAAATGGTTCAACATAGCAACAGATGGTGTTCTGGGCTTTTTTTTGCTGAGTTTGGGATGGTCTATTTTGTGCTTTCTCAGGGAGATTTTCACTGTTATTAATCAATTCAAATGAGATGCTAGAACCGCCTCTTAAAAGTTAAGTTCACCTCACCAAGCCCCACAGTTCAGAGAATGTTTTTCTCATCCTCCAAAGGAACTCTCCTTCCCTCTCCTTAAAAGGAAGCCTCTCTCCCTACAGCACCATTCCCCACAGTTTCCAAGCATTTTCTTCAGATGTTTGTACAGGAAAGAAGTGTAAGGAAGCAGTTGCCGGGTTGGGAACAAAAGCACATAATTTATAGTTCTTCTGCACGTGTGAAGTTACAGATCTCTGGAGATTGTGCGACCACTTTATTTTCCAGGCAAGCGTCAAAACTAAGTAACAGCCTTCATTTGGTTCAAGAAAAGCAGACGGAACGGTGCTAGATGGGTTTGTTACTGAGCTTGCATTTAATGCAGAAAATCCCATTCTTAAAGGACGCAGGGCCTGAGAGCCTCCCTCCTTGCTACTCAGAAGAAAAATCAAAGACTCTTTGGTCGGGTCGTTAACGTTCAAAGTGGAATCACCTTTGCTTCATCTGATGACTGAAGGCAAACTCTTCTAAGTGTCTTGACCGTGCACTTCACGTTGTGTTGGTAGTATTACCAGGAGGATCCATTTGGGGACAGTTATGTCACGGTCCTGCTTTCCTGCAAGTTCCCCAAGGCTTCTCCAACCAGCCAGCACGCAGTCCGTGTGCCGTGGCCTGGAGTCACCCTCTTGCATCCTGGTCTACCTGCCTTAGCATTATGGCTTTCTAGCTCCTGTCTAATATAATAATTTGTTTCATGGGTTTTTTCCTCTACTGAATATAAAGGAGTTGGCAAAGAAACACGGGTATGAATTAGCTCCCCCAAACTCAGTCTTTAATCTGTTTGGCTTATTCTTTTATGGAGAAAACCAGAAACAAAGTGTCTAAAGGTTGTGCTATCTGACACCAGATTCCCTGTAGGAAGGAGGTATGGGCTGAATTGTGTCCCCTTCAAATTCACGTGTTGAAATTCTAACCCCCTAGTACCTCAATATGTGGCCTTATTTGGAGACAGCGTCTGTACAGAGGTAATCAAGTTAAATGAGGTCATTAGGGCGGGCCCTCATCCAATATGGCTGGTGTCCTTATAAGAAGGGAAGATTAGGACACAGACACACACAGAGGGAAGACCACGTGAGGACACAGAAGATGGCCATTTACACACCAAGGGGAAAGGCGCTTCTCTCAGGGCCCCCAGAAGGAACTAATTCTGCTGACACCTTGATCTCATATTTCTCACCTCCAGAACTGTGAGACGATACATTTCTGCTGTTTCCTAGTCTATGATTCTTCGTGACGGCAACCCTTGCAAACTCACACAGAAGGTGAGAAAGTTAATGCAGCTGTCGGTATATTCTGGTATTCCAAAACGACTTCTCTTATTTCGAAGAGTGGGAGGCTTATCTTCCCTGCGGGGAAATTGGTGTGTGATGGTGGTGGTGGTGGTGGTGGTGGCGGCGGCGGCGGTGGTGGTGGTGGTGGCGGTGGCGGTGGCGGTGGTGGCGGTGGTGATGATGGTGGTGGTGGTGGCGGTGGCGGTGGTGGTGGTGATGATGGTGGTGGTGATGGTGGCGGTGGGGAGTGTGTGTGTGTGTGCGCGTGTGTGTGTGGAGGGGGGTTGACAGTTCACTAAACGAGGCCTCAGGAGGTCTCCAGCCTGGCCCTGACCTAACCGCTGAATCCTGGGTAAAGCATAACATAGCACTGAAGTCTGTGCGGCATTACTGTCGTGTGCACAGTGTGGTTACTAGTGCATGTAGCTGTCTTCTATTTCGCTTCACACATCTGGACACAAAAAAATTTTTCACGCTGACAGATCAGGCACTTCAAAACATAGTGCTTTATGCACCTTTTTTGCAGACCCTTAATATGATTTTGAACAGAGTTAAGCTCTATGGACCCGCAAACTGCATGCTAAGGTACCGTGGTCCCTCGGTATCCGAGGGGGATTGATTCCAGGACCCCTCATGGATGCCAGAATCTGAGGATGCCCAAATCCCTTATATAAAACGGCGTAGTGTTCAAATATAACCTGCGCACACCCTCCCGTATACGTTAAATCATCTCTAGGTTACTTGTAATACCTAATACAGTGTAAATGCTATGTAAATAGTTGACAGCACGGCAAATTCAAGTTTGGCTTTTTGGAATTTTCTGGAATTGTTTTTGAATACTTTCCATCTACTGTTGGTTGAATTTGCAGATGCAGGACCGGCGTATACAAATGGCTGACTGTCCTGATGTGCCCGTGTGTGGTGTCCAGACAGAAGGCTCAGGTGAGAGCTTTTGCTGGTGCTCTGAAAGGTGAGGCCTCTTCAATAAATACTCCTTAGGGACTTGCCTGGTTCATCTTTTCAGTTTTTCATCGATGCAGCTGTTTTTCCCAGGGAGTACTTGGTCAGAGGCTTCATTCTTTGCTGGACGCCGTGGGCATTGAGTTTATCCTATACGGGGTTTGTAGTAACCTTCCAGAAGCTAACTTGTCTTGGTATCTGTAGAACACGACGAGCACAGCCACCACTCGGTACACGTGTTGAATTCGGGTTAGTGTCAGTAGATATGAGGAAACAACTACAACTGTAGGCTGGATTTGGTTTCTCTTTTCATGTTAGTAAATAAACATTTCAAAACCAAGTCAGATCATGAGAATTCAATTTCACTCAAGAGTGTAGAGCATTTTTGGACATCCCTGGCGGTCTGGCGGTTAAGACTCTGCGCTTCCACTGCAGGGGGCGAGGGTTTGATCCCTGGTCGGGGAACTAAGATCCCGCATGCCCCATGGTGCAGACAAAAAAAAAAAAGAGAGTGTAGAGCATTTTTATTTTTATTTTCTTTAGTGCACCTCACTACATAACATTGACTTATTAAAGACGTCCTGAAGTGTTTTTTTGTGGAAAAGTGGATACAACTCAAAATGGTTCTTAAAAGGGATGGGAAGGTAGTGGACAAGTGGAGCAAAGAAACACCTTTCAAGTGGGCTTTTACTAAAATTCAGGAGAGTCTTCTTTTTTAAATCAAATATTGTTACTAGTGTCCCTTTAAGAACCTGTGAGGTGACTAATGGATACAGGTGATGGTGACAGCCTTAAATAAACCTCCAGTAATAAACAAATCTTGCAGAGTTTTTGTAAGATTACCACCATCCCATGCCTGGTCCAATAGGGCAAGGAATGCAGGAAGGAAATGAACGTGATCATATCCATCACACCGTCATGCCCACGGGCGAGACAATGTTTCAAGGAGACTCACCCTGTCTCCCAATAAAAGCCAACAAGGCTGTGCGTTAATATGGATCTTGTACTTTACAAAAAACTATTCCCTTCCCTGCCTTACGTTGTGTTTTACACACACACGCACACACACAAACTATGGAATTAAAAAGGATTCGGTAGACATTAGGCATCTGCTCTAGGGGTTTGGAAATTGGATACTAAGCAGGGCTAATCAAATGTCAAAAGTTGGAGTGGAATGAATAAAATAGGTAAAATGAGTGTCTAACTCAAGATTCTATGTGTGTCACCTTTGCTTTGGGTCTGTATCACCAAATAAATTTATAGTTTGACCCACTTAAAAATAACTCTCTTTTGCTGTTGAGATCTTTAAGGTCAAGTTCAAAAAGTGTCAGCACCACCATGATTTACCATTTTGCGTTTCTTTCCTGAATATTTTCTCTAGTGTTGTTGTGTTTGTCTCTCTGCACATTCCCATTTGCACCAGAGAACTGATGGGCTGTGTGTTTAGAATATCCAGTGTCTGGTTGGAATATGACAAATATCTGCATGGTTGTCCATTTTTCACTTGGCATCAGCATGTTTGAGGTGATACACTAAACATGCCCATATGAAGTCATCTGACTTACAGTATCGTTCCCCTCGAAGTCATCTGATTCTAACGTTCACATTCTAAAACACGATTTTGGTTAGCGGTGAATCAACCATTCTGTGATGAGCAGTCAAGAGAATATTTTCGGGGTATAATAGAAAAGTATTGATGGGCTAAGCTGCGAGCACAAGATGACACCTTTAAAAACAATTTTTTTTGGCTGCGTTGTCTCTTCGTTGCGGTGCGCGGGCTTCTCATGGCGATGGCTTCCCTTGTTGTGGAGCACGGGCTCTAGGTGCATGGGCTTCAGTAGTTGTGGCAGGCAGGCTTCAGCAGTTGTGGCAGGCAGGCTTCAGCAGTTGTGTCAGGCAGGCTTCAGTAGTTGTGGCTCGCGGGTTCTAGAGTGCAGGCTCAGTAGTTGTGACGCACGGGCTTAGTTGCTCCGTGGCATGTGGGATCTTCCCGGACCAGGGCTCGAACCCGTGTCCCCTGAATTGGCAGGTGGATTCTTAACCACTGCGCCACCAGGGAAGCACCCCAAGGTGACATCTTTAAAGATTAACACGTGGAGGTATTGATTGGACAAATCTGTTTGGCACGAGCAGATGTATAGATAGGGGAGCCGGGTGTTGGGAGAAGTCTGTGAACGCACGTATTTGAGAATAACTCGCACAGTTCATAAATAATCATAGTTACAATAAAGGCTCTGCCAGTGGCTTAGGGATCCAAGAAATACGACTTGATGTTAACATTTCACTTTAAGGATAGTTTAATTCATGCTGAATCATACAGTTATTCTTGTGAAAGTCCTGTACACATGACACTCCAAATTCATACCAAATGAATTTGTTCCAAGTGGGGTAATCACAGTCCACACCCAATAACTAGTGACGACACGGCGTTTAGGAGTCCAGGCGTTAGAGTACTGAAGGTAGCAACTCCTGGCCACTCTGAGGTGTTAGGTCGTGTCAAGCCCAATTCTGGAGGTTCCCCGGCATTTCAACGTGAGTTTCCCGGGTTCCAGATTTCTCTGCAGGCCACTTTGCCTCTGCTGGGCCAGATATGCTGAGAGCCTTGGGTCGTGGTCCCTTGCTCTTCTAAGGGTGCTGGCTGCTCAAGGAATCTCCTAAGTAAACTGTTACCAAAGAAATGATGAGGAGCTGAAGCAAATCACTAAGTCCTGTTTAACAGAGAACTTTCGAAGATTCCGGAACTGAGGGCTCCGTTCTTTGGTTGGTCTTTCTGATCCTCCCTTCCTGCTGCCTAAGCTTGTTGCATCCCGCAGCTTGCTCCGGCCTTCAGGGGGCTCCTGTAGCATCCTTCCCCTCTGCGTGGACTCACGCTGAGGCTCAGAGACCTGGAGGGTCTTCCCCAAGAGCACACATCTGTGAACCCCCAGACCAGGTTCTCATTTCTGGCTGCCAGCAGGGCACCTTGACCAAGCAGTGATCTGGAGTCAAATGGGGGGAAATGCAAAAGTGTCTATTATATCAGAGGCCCCATGTGATAGGCCACGAGATCAGAGACGCTTCACAGGAGTTAATTTCCTTCCTAGAGGAAGGGCGCCTGCATAGAGTTCTGGGCTTTCCAGGTCTGCTTACAAAACTCAGAATTGTTCCTACTTTGCTAAAAACAAAGACCTGAGGCCCTTGGAGCTGGTCCTTCGTGCATTCATTTGATAATTCACCAGTTACTGAGAAGAACAAATACGAGGTCTAAATATCAAATAGGTTTACCCTTCTCCCAGCATCTAAGCAGAACCCTTTTTGAGAAGCTCAGAGAGTTTAAATTACTTTGCATGAGAAGAGGCCAGGAGTTGAGAAGACCTCCAGAGAAAGGCAGGTGAGAGGGCAAGGAACCTGGGGCAGCTGCACCGAGAATGGAACTTTCTGGGGAGAGACTCTTGCTGTGCGCTGTGATGTAAACCCCTCACCCCGGCCGTAAACCCCTCATTCCTTCCTTCGTCAAGGAATCTTGACTAAAGACTTGCATCATTGTTCAATGCTGTTGGAGGCAGTGTGGCTTTGAATATGATTCTACAGAGAGCTTGATCTCAGGGTAACCTAGCTTCGTGTGGTCCACCTTTAATGAAGCTTTTTTATTTCCTAACAAGCACTGTGCTAGGATCTAAGGATAAAGAGTGACTAAGACCCCATTTCTCCTTCACATTTGGGGCAACGGGAGAAGGGGCACCCTGGACTTTCATAATTAGCTATTTAATTAATGTCGATTTCTCTCACCAGACTGTAGCTTTACGAAGCCAAGACCCAAATCTGTTTTGTTCCCAATACCTGGAGGATAGTCCATGCTCAATAATATTTGTTAAATGCAGGAGGGCTGTATTAGTGTTCTAGGGCTGCTGTAAAAACCCCACAAACTAGGTGGTTTAAAACAACAGGACTGGGGCTTCCCTGGTGGCACAGTGGTTGGGAGTCCGCCTGCCGATGCAGGGGACACGGGTTCGTGCCCCGGTCCGGGAGGATCACACATGCCGCAGAGCGGCTGGGCCCGTGAGCCATGGCTGCTGAGCCTGCGCGTCCGGAGCCTGTGCTCCACAACGGGAGAGGCCACAACAGTGAGAGACCCGTGTACCGCGAAAAAAAACAAAAACAAACGCAACAGGACTTTATCCTCTCACAGCTCTGGAGGCTGTCAGCAGGGTTAGCTCCTGCTTGGGGGCACAGAGGGGGATTCTCTTCATCCCCGCACCGCCAGCGGCTGGCAGTGACCATCAGCCCTTGGTGTTCCTTGGATTACAGGGCAGCACTCCAGTCTCTGCTGCTGTGGTCACCTGGCTGTCCTCCTTCTTCCTCTGTCGTGTCACGTGGCTTTTCCCCCTCTGTGTGTGCCTGTCCCTGTGTCTCTTCTTATAAGGACGTCGGTCGCAGTGGATTAAGGGCCCACCCGACTCCACCATGGCTTCATCTTAACTTACATGTGGAAAGACTCTATTTTCCATTAAGGTCACTTCCACCTCTGCCAGGAGTTAGGACGTCAACCTATCTTCTTGGGGGGACAGAGCTCAACCCACGTGGTGAATAACAGTGTGTTTCTGAGATGAGTACTTGGGAGAATCATGCCTGGAACCTAGTGTAGACAAGGGTAATTTCCAAGACCCACAGCCGTTCTCTGAGAAGTGGCAGGCGATGGGCTGGGAGACACCGAGGGCCCGTATCCCTCTCGGGTCCTCCCTGCTGCCCCCACTCCTCATTCGGACTCCCCGCCAGCCCTCACATGCGGCCCCTGGCTCTCCCTCCCTCTGTCCGGCCCCTCTCCTCTGTTACACCCACATGCATCCCTGCCCTGGCCCTTCCTTCCTGCCTCCGCTTCTGCTTCAACTCCTCCTCCAGATGTGTGGACTCCAAGGAGGGTGAAGAAGGGACAGGGGGCGCACCCCGCTCCCCAGTCCGGATGCGTGCCATGCAGATGGTTCCAGTGGCCATGAGCAGATGTCACCGGGTCTGGGGACCTTGCTCTGGCCTCTGCAGTCTGACCAGGAGACGACAGCAAATACGATCGCTCACACCTATTAAGCACTTCACGTGAGCCAAAGGGTGTGCTGAACACTTTACGTGTCGCTTGATCCCCGAGTGAAGTAACTGGCTCGAGGTTACCTCGCATGTTAGAGATAAGTTGGGACTTTAACCCGGCTTTATTTGCCACCAGCGTTTGAGTCCCCCACCTGGCGCCGGTGAGGGTGTGGTCTCCCCCTGAGTGTCTGGTTTACTGTGAGGCCCCTGCAGCTCCCAGGAAACTGGGTCAACGGTGGAGGGAGCACAGAGGGAGGGAGGCGGGGCAGGGAGAGCAGCCACTGGAACGTGAGTGGAAGTGAAACCTGTCACTTCTGGGCTGAGGTTTTGAAGAATCAGGGACGACTTTACCACTCTCTTTCCCCTCGTCTGTCAGGAGATAGTGGAATCATGAGATGAACCCACCCGGCCCACAGGGAGCCCTTGTGTTGGGCTGTTACCTGGGTGAGAAATACATTTTGATTGTGTTAAGCCACAGAAATGTTGGTACTTATTCTTTCCCTTAACTAACATAGGGTGTAAAACAGGACAGAAGGTCCAGGGTGACTTTAGTTCCCATGCGGCTCAGCCAGTCTCACTGTCCAACTCCTACAAGCCCTGCTAAGGTCCACGACAGTGTCCTGGGACAGAGGACACTCCGACGCCGCTCCCCTGCGTTGGAACGTGTGTTTGCATCTAAGGTCTCTTTGCCATAATCACAGAAACCACTGGAGAGCTCAGTGAAGCTCTGGCTCCGCCTGGCCCCTGGATGCCCCCGTGGGCTGCCCGCTTGGTGGCAGGTGGCCTGGGCCTGCCTGGGTAGCCCTGTGCCGATCTCATGAGACCCGCGGGTCTGCCTCCGTTCAGGATTTACTGCTAACAGGGCCGTAGTCTCCTCCAAACATTTCATTCAGAAATAGTTTCGGCCTTAGAGTAGAAATGTTCCTCTCCCCAGAACTTAGATCATCTTGGGGAAGAAGGAAGTGACAAGGCACGGGCAGCAAACTATGAATTGACTAAGCATTTACCTGAAAGGGACTGAAAAGAAATCTCGAATTGACTGAATCATCATGAACTAGCAAGGCTACATTTTCCAACATCAGTGGGAAGGAGGAGCTTCAGAGGGAGTGAAGTTTAGTTTTGGAGAAGTGAAGGTCCTACGTGTTTGCACAGTTAAGAGCTCTTTACACACTCACACTTATCCTCCCACAGATGTGGCCGCTGGGAGATGCTGGGCCAAGGCCTGGGCTCCTCCGGAAGACCTCGACGAAGCAACCTCGGGGCAGGATTCTGCCCAGGGATGGAGAAGGTGGCTGTCGACAAGACGCCCCTTTGTTTGTCCAATATTCATTGAGCACAAACTGTGTGCCAGGCGCCAGGCTTTCCAGGGTGCTGGGGAAGCCCCTCCCTAGAAGGACGGCTCCTCCACCCCCTAAAGTCCTCACATCCCTGAGCTGCACCCGCCTGAAGACTTCGGCCAGGTTGGCCGCCATGAAGGAGGGGTGCCGAGCAGTAGGGAGAGGCCAGTTTGGGGGTCAAGCTGCTGGGTCCAGATCTCAGCTGGGTTTGTAACTCTGGGCGAGTTACGAACCCTTAGGGCTTCTGCTTCTTCCTTTGTAAGAGGAAGATGCTAATAACGCCTGCTTCATTGTGGGGTTGCTGCGAAGATTACATGAGATCCTTTATTTAAAGCTCCGGAATATGTTTGCTCCAAGTCTGTCAAGTTCTGAACAACCCAGTAGACTGTAGCTACCAGAGTGGATAGAAAGGAATTTTGGTGAGAGGAAGGACAGAGAGTTTCTTCAAGGAGAACAGAACTGTATGGAATGGCGGCCCTCAGGGGAAGACCGAAGGCCCGGGGAGGGTGGGCCGTGGGCCGCAGGGTCGCAGGAAGAGGATAGAAGATGCGCACCCTCTTTGCTTCTCTGGACCTGCTGCCCGGCGAGGCTCCCGGTCATCGGGACAAACACTGGGCGTTTGCTGGGCCCTTAGCACGGGCTTCTGGTGCCGTCTTCCCAGGAGTGAACCTTTCCTTACCCGGGGGCTACTCACCCACCTTCTGGATTCCCCTCCTCCATCCGTCTCCACGTCAGGTTCATCCAAAGCCAGATGAAAGAAAAATCCCCATTTTCCGCCTTTGGGTTTCACACTGTTACTCCCTCATTATTCTGGGTTTGGAGTAGTAAACGAACACAGAACGGCACAGCAGAGGAAATAAACCAAACGAATGACAAAGTTCCTGGCTATCGAGGAACTTGAAGTCTAGCAGCGTGAGTGGCATCAATAATTCAGTGCAGAACAGGTCCAAGGTGATTAGCGGCTTTTCCTGATGAAACCCTTTGTGGGACAGGTGGGGGTTTCAGGAGGAGCTAAAGCAAGAAAACACGAACTGGCGTCTGTTCTAAATGAAAGGAAGAAATGAGGGGAAAGATGTGATGACCAAGAAGACAGAAGACTGAAGGTCTTCTGGATTTGCACAGAAGGATTCAAGGAAACAAAACAAAATAAAATAAGGGGGGAAATGCACTGGTGGGAGGTTTTAGTCTTCAGACAAAGATATTTGATCTTCACGGAGGTTCAGAGGCATCGTGTGTTCAGATTGGGGTGTGGGGAGCAGGTGTGCAGCCAGCCAGAAAGGGTTGGCCCAGAACGCAGAGCCTGGGCCTAGGGAGCACGTGTAGCATCGAGGGTGACATACTCTGCTGTCGGTAAGACCTTCTTCCCTCCCGAGAGGTGAGACCATGACCTGGGGGGCGGGAAGGACATCAGGGTGACAGAACAGGCAGGGGGCTGAGGCATGTGTTAAAACATTCCTGCCCCCGTGGTCCTCATCATTCGAGCACCTACCGGCGCTCTCTTTTCTCAGACCAAGTGGAAGCCAGAGCACGGACAGGGGCTGCTGCCTCTCTAGGGCTTTGCTATCTCGCCTTCCACCACCGCCGTGTGTCAGAATCTCTTTCTGAAGCACTTCCTGTCACCCTCTGTGGGTAACACGTGTGCCGCAGCCCGACAGTAAGACGGTGCTGGCCGAGCGCTGATGACCGTCAACAGATGTCAATGACCAATTAGTTCTTGGGGGGTCCAGGCACCCCCCCCCAAGATTGCAGGCCTTTGGGCTGTAAAGAAAAACTGAATGAAGGGAGCTGGAGGATGGTTACCCTCTGCAGAAGCCCCTCCTCCATTTACGTGAGGTCTAGGAAGGGGGACCCCTGAGGAAGGGCTGAGAATAAGGGGAAGCCTACTTTTCCTTCTCCCAGTGCCTCTGGCTCTGAGGCCTCTTCTATCCTTAAGCAAAACTGCGGTGCAGTAGTCAGCACGGGCCCCAGTGGGGAAACCTAACAGGACGTATTCCTTAACTGTGGCCTCGAAATACTATCGAACGAAGTTTCTCCAAACGCAGCTGCTTGAAACAGCAACCCTTTATCAGGCCTTACAAGTCTGAGGGTCTGGGCTCCAGGCGGAAAGTCTTCCGGCCGTAGTGTCTCCTGTCCTCCTCCTGGGACAGTAGACCAGCCCTGGCCCGTCCTCCTGATGATGGCAGAATTGCAAGAGAGCCACCACTCCCAAAACCTCTGCCTGCATGACGTCTGCTGTCACGGCATCGCCCAGAGCTAGTGGCATGGCTGAGCCCAGCGAGGAGACGAGGGAAGCACACCCCGCCCGGGGGGGGAGGGGAATCGCACAGCGTGGGCCGGGGACTCCAGCACCCCCGAAGAGGATGGTGATTCTACTGCTGTCTGTCACGTGCAACAGAAAGAGCTCCTGTCCTTTCTCCCTAATTTGGGAGGGACATCCCTCTCTCCAGGGTGTCAGTCCCCCCCGGGGACTTTCTCCACCGGCTGTTATCTGAACAGCCTGAGGGCTTTCCGGCCGGAGAGCTCAGAGGAGACCCCTGTTGCACAGTGTAACCCCCGCTGCTGCTCAGCAAGGAGCTGCCTTAGGCTGGTGAAAGAGAGTCAGCTTTTCTGCTGCAAGTCGGCCTGGACCGACCTTGACAGAGGAACCCAGCCGTAGAACCAACGGCCTTTCTGTTGGTGAGCAAGATAGATTGAAGTTTAAACTCAGGAGTAAACAGCAAGACCCTGCACACACCATGGTCTCAGAGCCTCGGGCGGCTCAAGAGGTTGGCGACGCAGCCCTTCACCTGCTCCTCTGGCAGGTCAGCTCCACCAGACCCTCTCCGTCATCCCCAAGTTCAAGTGCAGAGGTTAGAGCCAGGGTCACATCAGGTTTCACCTCGGGCCCACAGCTCAAGGGTCAGAAGCCAACAGTTCTTGACTCAGAGCTGAGAAACCAGGAATGACCTTCCCACAGTCGGGATGCCCGAGAGTCGTTGGTTAAGAAGTTTTACCGATTCTCTGACCATCGCTCCCTCTTATGTCATCTTGGGAGCTGCTTCATCAACATTGTTGCCAGACAGGTGTAGCTTTGAGTAAAACTTTCAGTGCGACTTTCTTCTACCCACGATTGTTCTCTGGGGAAGTTGTGTTAATGATTCCTGAAGGAACCCAGTACAGTGTTTGCAAAAAAAGAAGCAGAGGTCTTGGAAAAAGAGAGATAAATATAGGAGGTCCCCAAACTCAGGATACGTCTGATAAACGTACAATAAGTACACAACTTGCCCTGAATTTCCAGATGTTTTAGACAATAGACAGTCTACTTTTGCAGACTAGTGATTGGACCTAATGCTTTAAGTTTAGAGATGCTTCGTCGGAAAAGGAGTCTGGAGGTTAAAGGTGAGCACTGAGCATATCATTTGAAAATGTACACACGTATTTTTTTCAGAGTTGAACAATGGTTTCTTTTCTTTTTTTTTTTACCACGAGGTACGCGGGCCTCTCACTGTTGTGGCCTCTCCCGTTGCGGAGCACAGGCTCCGGACGCGCAGGCTCAGCGGCCACGGCTCACGGGCCCAGCCGCTCCGCGGCATGTGGGATCTTCCCGGACCGGGGCACGAACCCATGTCCCCTGCATCGGCAGGCGGACTCTCAACCACTGTGCCACCAGGGAAGCCCTATTTTCTTTTTTTATTAAAGTATAATCAACATAAAACATTATATTAGTTTCAGGTGAACAATGTAATGATTCAATATTTTTATATATTGCAAAATGATCACCATAAGTCTAGTTAACCTCTGTCACCATATGTAGTTACACAATATTTTTTCTCGTGATGAAATCTTTTAAGAGCCACTCTCTTAGCAACTTTCAAATATACAGTACAATATTATTAACTATAGTCATTAGCTGTACCATATATCCCCATGACTAATTTATTTTATAATTGGAAGTTTGTACCTTTGGCTGCCTTTCCCTGTTTCACCCAGCCTCTACCGCCCACCTCTGGAAACCACTATCTGTTCTTTGTATCTATGAGCCTGGGTGTGTGTTTGAAGATTCCACATACAAGTGAGATTATACAGTATTTGTCTTTTCTGTCTGACTTATTTCACTCAACATAATGCCCTCAAAGTCCATCCATGTAGTCGCAAGTGTCAAGATGTCTTTTTTTTTTTTTTTGTGGTATGCGAGCCTCTCACTGTTGTGGCCTCTCCCGTTGCGGAGCACAGGCTCCGGACGCGCAGGCTCAGCAGCCATGGTTCACGGGCCCAGCCGCTCCATGGCATGTGGGATCTTCCCAGACCGGGGCACGAACCCGTGTCCCCTGCATCGGCAGGCGGACTCTCAACCACTGCGCCACCAGGGAAGCCCCAGATGTCATTTTTAATGGCTGAATAATATTCCGTTGTATATATACCACATCCTTTTTACCCTTTCATCTATTGATGAATACTTAGTTTGCTTCCATATCTTGGCTATTGTAGATAATGCTGCAGTGCACATGGGGGTACATACGGCTTTTTGTGAAAATGTATATTTTTAAAAAATTAGCCAGCAAATAGTATGAAGCGAAAAAGCAAACAAACAAACAAAACCCCCGAAATTCTTGGTCTTTAGTCTTTTCTTTTGAGGAGATCAGCACGTTTCCTACCCTGACCTCACTAGGATGATGAAGTGGGTGGGGGAGGGGAAAGTCTGAAATTCCTTCTTCACCGAAGCTGCACTTTTCTTGAGAGCTCAAAAATCATAGTGTCTCCGTCATTTCCTTCTTTTGTTTGCATTTTCCAGTCGGAAGTTCTATGTTTTGTGTTTTGTTTTTTTATTCTTTACAAAGTCAACTGATCAAGTAAGGGCAAGACACCCAAGAGTAATTTTACGATTTCTCAGCCTCACCACTGGGAGAAAGATTGCCAACACTTGGATCCTGAAGAATAGGTGTGCAATGGCCTGGGCCCCTGTGACCGGCCCCGGGGTCCGACCTCTCTTACTATTACTGAGAACTGGTCCGCATTGTCAGGGGCTGGCCAGAATTCTGAGAGGGGAAAAAGGAAGGTCTGTTCAGTGTAATCTCTAGGAGATGCAGGTGTCTGCCCAGACTAACTCAGATATCATTTCCCTAAGGCACAGGAAGCCCTCCTCAGACTTGTTTAAAGGATAAAGACCAGGCAGAAACCCCAGCAATGATGATAAATGACTTGTCAAGGAGAAGAGTACTAGTAAACACAGACCATCCCCTCCCTCAAATTCTTTTTTTTTAAATTACTGTTTATAAATATTGTCTTTATGTATAAACTGGTTTAACTTGACATCAATCATAAAAACATTTATTAGAATAAATTCTAATTCAATGACACTTTTTTTTTTTTTGCGGTACGCGGGCCTCTCACTGTTGTCGCCTCTCCTGTTGCGGAGCACAGGCTCTGGACGCGCAGGCTCAGCGGCCATGGCTCACGGGCCCAGCCGCTCCGCGGCATGTGGGATCCTCCCGGACCGGGGCACGAACCCGTGTCCCCTGCATCGGCAGGCGGACTCTCAACCACTGCGCCGCCGGGGAAGCCCCAATGACACTTCTGAGTGCACCTGATAAAATTTTTTGCGGGTAGGTTGGTATCATCTAGACCCAGTATCACGGACTTTCTCGGACTTTCTTCGTAAGGCTCCTCCCTCTGTGATTCCGCCTCATTCCCGCCCCGCCTCTGCTCTTTGCACAGCACGCCGAGGTTGTGCTCCTGTGGCGGTAAAGCGTCTTCACGGAGGATATCGGTGATTAACCACTTTCAGTGTATTTCGTAAGGTCCCTCAGGAGCCGGTGAACCAGAGCAAAGGAGGATGGAAGGGCTTACGTTGTTCCCCTGCTTGCCTGGGAAGGGGAAAGGACGGCCAGAGGAAATGAGGTCTTTTGGAACTCCAAAATGGGAATTTGAGAACAATGCAGCCTCCCGGAAACTGTGGAGTGTCTTAAGGGAAGTTATCCTCTGTTACAGGAAGAGTGAGCGAGGCGCTGGATGTTGTAGGATCCCTGGCCAGGCTCTCAGGGCAGCTGCAGGGCCCACCATCCTGGGAAACGAGAGACTTCGTTTGGCAAGACTCAGACTTGGACTGGAGGTGGGCTTGGGGTTCACAGAAGCCCCACTCTAAGGTGTTTGTATTAAAATGTGAGCATTAAATTAGACCAGGTATGATTATGACTTGGCTTTTAAATTTTAAGAAGCTGAACTAAAAGGTTCTTTCCTTTCCTGTCCCTTCTCCCTCCCTCCCGTCCCCCTTCCTTCCTATCTTTCTTTCTTTAAGAGGAAGAGCTGGTAGAACTTTTGGTTCACGAGACGGGCTCTGGCTTGTACCCCGGCTCGGTCACTTTCTTGTCACGTGCTCTTAAGCAGGGTCCTTATCTCTCTCTGCTCCAATGATCTTTCCTGTAAAATGTGGCTGATAAAAAATGGCTGGGCTTCCCTGGTGGTGCAGTGGTTGGAAGTCCGCCTGCCGATGCGGGGGGCGCGGGTTTGTGCCCCGGTCCGGGAGGGTCCCACGTGCCGCGGAGCGGCTGGGCCCGTGAGCCATGGCCGCTGAGCCTGCGCGTCCGGAGCCTGTGCTCCGCAACGGGAGAGGCCGCAGCGGTGAAAGGCCCGCGTACCGCAGAAAAAAAAAAAAAGGGTAACTTGTAGATGTTAAAATAAGGATTATAATTTTTTTTGAATCTTTGGGAATGAAACTCTTCTTTCAGAAAGAGTGTCATACAATTTCAAATTCTGTCTTTCTTACTTAAGATTCCCCTCAAATTTGATTATTTAAAAATATCCATCATTTATATACCTTTCATTAGAAAAGGGAATGAAGTGATTTGAGGACATAGGTGTCACAACTACCAAAATCTAGGATATGAATTCTAGTTTCTATAACATACTTTTGAACAACTTCTTTTATCATGGACATCCTTTTATTCGTCTCCCCACTTGTCTGTTCACCCTTGCATCCTATCGGACCTCCAGCAGCCGTACGATGAGTATTTCTAAGCTCCCGCCGTGTGTCCGACACTGAGCTTGACACTGGGCCTCTCCAAGTAGAAAAGGCGGGAGATGAAAGCCCCACCAGAATCACAGCCAGAATACAAAACTTGCATTAATAGAGGGCCGACATTTTCAGTATTTTTAACATTTATACGAAATATGCCCTATACTGCCATAACACCAAAAACATGCATCTGAGTAGTAATAAACACTTAATATTTAAAAATATTTAAAAATTTTTATTTTTTATAATACCCATAACATGAAGTTTACCATCATAACCATTTCTATTTTTATTTTTTTAGTTTTTATTTTTATTTTTTAACATCTTTATTGGAGTATAACTGCTTTACAATGGTGTGTTAGTTTCTGCTTTATAACAAAGTGAATCAGTTATACATATACATATGTTCCCATATCTCTTCCCTCTTGTGTCTCCCTCCCTCCCACCCTCCCTATCCCACCCCTCTAGGTGGTCACAAAGCACCGAGCTGATCTCCCTGTGCTATGCGGCTGCTTCCCACTAGCTATCTATTTTACGTTTGGTAGTGTATATATGTCAATGCCTCTCTCTCGCTCTGTCACAGCTCACCCTTCCCCCTCCCCATATCCTCAAGTCCATTCTCTAGTAGGTCTGTGTCTTTGTTCCCGTCTTACCCCTAGGTTCTTCATGACTTTTTTTTTTCTTAGATTCCATATATATGTGTTAGCATGTGGTATTTGGTTTTCTCTTTCTGACTTACTTCACTCTGTATGACAGACTCTAGGTCCATCCACCTCACTACAAATAACTCAATTTCATTTCTTTTTATGGCTGAGTAACATTCCATTGTATATATGTGCCACATCTTCTTTATCCATTCATCTGATGATGGACACTTAGGTTGCTTCCATGTCCTGGCTATTGTAAATAGAGCTGCAATGAACATTTTGGTATATGACTCTTTTTGAATTATGGTTTTCTTAGGGTATATGCCCAGTAGTGGGATTGCTGGGTCGTATGGTAGTTCTATTTGTAGTTTTTTAAGGAACCTCCATACTGTTTTCCACAGTAGCTGTATCAATTTACATTCCCACCAACAGTGTGAGAAGGTTCCCTTTTCTCCACACCCTCTCCAGCATTTATTGTTTCTAGATTTTTTGATGATGGCCATTCTGACCCGTGTGAGATAATATCTCATTGTAGTATTGATTTGCATTTCCCTAATGATTAATGATGTTGCGCATTCTTTCATGTGTTTGTTGGCAATCTGTGTATCTTCTTTGGAGAAATGTCTATTTAGGTCTTCTGCCCATTTTTGGATTGTGTTGTTTGTTTTTTTGATATTGAGCTGCATGAGCTGCTTGTATATTTTGGAGGTTAATCCTTTGTCAGTTGCTATGTTTGCAAATGTTTTCTCCCATTCCGAGGGTTGTCTTTTGGTCTTGTTTATGGTTTCCTTTGCTGTGCAAAAGCTGTTAAGTTTCATTAGATCCCATTTGTTTATTTTTGTTTTAATTTCCGTTTCTCTAGGATGTGGGTCAGAAAGGATCTTGCTGTGATTTATGTCATAGAGTGTTCTGCCTATGTTTTCCTCTAAGAGTAACCATTTTAAAATGTGCAATTTGCTGGCATTAACTACATGCAACCATGTAGTTTTTTGTGTAACCATAATTACCATCCATCTCCAGAACGTTTTCACCTTTCCCAAAGTGTAACTCTGTACCAGTTAAACATTAAATCCTCATTCCTCCCTGCCCCCAGCCCCTGGTAACCACCGTTTTACTTTCTGTCTCTATGAATGTGGCTACTCCAGGTGCCTCATATTAAGTAGAATTACACGGTCTTTGTCCTTTTGTGATTGGATTATTTCACTTAACATACTGTCTTTAAGATTCCTTCATGGTGCAGCCTGTGCCAACATGTCGTTCCCTTTCATGGTTGAATAATTTTCCACTGTACGTATAGACCATACTTGTCATCTGTCGACGGACACTTGGGTTGCTTCCATCTTTTGGCTATTGCGAACATTGCTACTAGGAACACGAGTGTACGTTAAACACTTAATATTTTGATACTAGTGATTATCTCTTCTAAACTTGATAGCAAACCAACTGCTTAATGGTAAATAACAGGTAGTGAAATTTCAATTTCATAAAGGGAACTCATTTGCTCTTTCAACAAACATTCACTATCTTGGAGTGCTGGGTGCCGGGGGCCGCGTATTGGGTGTCCAGGGTGAACCCCACAGGCTGTTGTAGAGCCTCTGGTAACCTGAGGAGGCAGGTGGTAAACATATGAACATACCGGTCAGCATATAATTATTCTTTGTGATCAGCTCTGTGAAGGAAGTGATGTACTGAGAGCACGTTGATGGGTGACCTGGCTCAGGTGGGTGGTCAGGGAGGGGCTTTCCAACAAGGTGACATTTGTGTTGCAGTCTGAGGATGAGAAGCAGCCAGACCAGCACAGAGTGGAAGGGAAGAGACTCCTGGGTGAGGACACGGTGCAGGCAAGTTCTGGGCGAAACTCCTCAACTGATTTTCCAGCTCCCCGTTTGCAATCAGTTCTGGCTGTGTTTCCGGTTGTCCAGTGTGACTCAAGTTCCTGACATTCCAGCAGCTCAGTTTTGGTTTATGAACCAAGCATAAAACTATGGCTATTGACATGCTTGAGACTTTGGAACTGCAGCATCTCAGTGGTAGATAGAAGCATGACTATCCTTCTTCTCCAGGCTGCACACATCCCAGCCCTGTTTGAGGCCTTGGGGCCCCCGGGGAGTCCCTAACAAGGATCTTTGCTTCCCATATGGGAGGCAGTGATAAGCAGGGTGAGGCTCTCAGGACCCTTTGGGAAGGAAAGTGTGAAGCATGACTCATATAGAGCCCTTCCTGGATGAAAAGTGCTTTGAAAAACTATCCATTTTTTCCTTTTCATTTTATACTTTTGTTGACCTATAGTGGGAGAATTCTCAAATCAGGAGAGTTACTGTTGTGCAATGGATTGCGACAGAAGAAATCCTGGATTTCTTGGTGGCCAACGTAAGGATTTATCCTGATCAGTCCTTTAAGCAGCATTGGCAAGCATCTCAAGTCCACGTCAGCCTCCTCTGCCCTTGTGGTTGGTGTGTCGCTCCCCCGCTCAGGGCTGCGTATCAAAGCCACTTCCTCAGACCCACTTTATGGAGAAGTGAGTGCTCAGCATGTATGAGTGGTGTTGGAGGTGGTCCTTTTGTGATGTGAAGTGACTCTGGACAGGCACAAACACCTGTCTCTCTTAGATGACCCTGAGAGAGGGTAACGATCAAAGAACGTTTAAAAGCATTAAGCTCTTTTTGTTGTTATTGCTGTTACCTGTGTTATTTTTCATTAATGTGACCCCTTAGGGTACAGAAACATCTGTAGCTATATCAGTCTCGGAAACACTTCTGTTTTGGTCATTCACTTTTCTCTTGATGTCATGCTAACTCGGTGCCCCCTGGTTGGAGGCTGGCTTGATTTGTTTGTTGAAGTATTCTATTCTTTTGTATGTTCAATGCAGTCTTTTCCAATTTTTTGACCACAGTAAGACATACATTTTGCTTCATCCAAAGTAACACAACTTCACAAAACAATACTTATTCTTCCTACAAGAGATACAATTTTGGGTTGAAACCTGCAATTTGAGAAACACTGCAAAATGAGGCCATTGAGCCTTCTGTGGTTCATTTCTGGCCCACTGCATCCAAGTTCATCCCCAAAGGCTTGCAAGTTCCTTCAGTACAGGATGGTGGTTATTTTTCTCAGGACTCAGTCGATGGTGGTGTTTCCAATGGATAATGGTTGAATTAGGTGACTTAATCTCTCAGGTTTTGAATTCCTTGTACTTCCCAGATTGGCTTGAATCATATGAGAAAAAAGTTGTTTAGATGGGTACTCTCTGTTTGTGAATTAAGATTTCCGGAAGATTTGACTTCCTCTAGTCAAAATTCCAACCAGCTTGAGTCCCTGTTTTGCTTTTGACCTCCCTCATATGAACTGAGAATTCTTTCTCATATTCATCTCTCCTATTCATTCATAAACAACTTTCAGGAGAGAGGTTGAGCCTTGGCCACTTCACACACCAAGAGCCACTGCAGTAAGAAGTGCTCAACAGCTAAACAGATAGGATGACTTGGCCAGCTGATGTTAACCTCCACCCTTGGCTTCCCCAGTGTGTGAGCAACGGGCTCATGAACGCAGTAAGCATGAAGGCAGAGAAAGAGGCTCTGCATGGGCCCCAAAGCATGGGCTTCCTCTCACCAAGGCTAATTTAGCAACTGTGCTGCTGGAAGTCAGATCTCTTAGCTAAGCAAAGCCGAGCCCCTTGAGCAGACCAGAATGGCGCTTGTGGTAAGCCTGTCACAAAGGTTCCCTCCCATTCTGGAGGGAGCCGTGATTCACACTCACTGGGATTGATGCACATTCTGGACATGGGTTGGTCTTTTCTGCCCACAGGACCTTGGTCATTAGACTATGCAAGGGCTTACCGAGAGTCCATGACCCAGGATCACACACAACATCTCCTTAGACCAAAGGCTCGCTCTGTGGCAAAGGAGGTGTGGCAGTGGGTGCATGACCGTGAGATCATTCATTCGGCCCTCTACCCCACCATTCAGAAGTTGCTAACATGACACAATAGTGGAAGAGCCTTTTAACAGAGCATCTGGGTCACACCTAGAGTGTGACCGCATGAAGGTCACACTCCGTGTGGATGAGGCACTGTTTCAGGATGCAGTCGATTTCTTAGGATGAGAGGTCAAAACCTGGCTCCGGGAAGCAGTTGTGGCTTTCTTCACCATCATTTCCAGCATCATGACTGACTTGGGTAATTTGTGTTTTCCGTCCACACAGTTGTAGATATCTTGGTTCCCAGAGGTGGATGCTTCTCCAAATCGTTTCCCTCCGCTGACGGGAGCAGCCTTGTCAAGAAAACTTTCCCTGCCCTCCAGGTTGGGGGGCCCATAGGCAATGGCTGACTGATAAAAGGGTACACAAGGTGGGATCATTTGCATCACGGTCGGGGGAGTAACTCTGCAGTTCTGTCCCTGCCCTGGGGCTCCTTCCACCCCCCACCATGGGTCAGGCAGAGCTGGACTTCCTCCAAGACAACAGCCTTACTCAGCTCTTCTCTCTCCCTGCCGTGCTTGACTCCCTCCCTCCCCTCACCAGTTTTTCCCATAAGGCGCTCCCTCAACAAACCCTGAACACCTGGATCTCTGACCAAGGCTCTGATATTCTCCCTCCTTTGGTCCTTGGGCCTAGGGAGAAGGCATTCTGTTCATTATCCCATGAACAAAAATAAGAACCCTGGTGAGTGGAGCTGCTAATGGCAGAATTTTTAGAACTGAAGGGCAAAATTTATTCAAGACCACCTCTTATTTTTACTTTAAAAAATTTAAAAATTTTAAATTGAAGTATTCAGTATAATTAATTTACAGTGTTGTGTTAATTTCAAGTATACAGCGAAGTGATTCAGTGAGATATATATATACTTTTTCAGATTCTGTTCCATTATAGGTTATTACAAGATATTGAGTATAGTTCTCTATGCTACACAGTAGGTCCCTGTTGTTTACCTGTTTTATATAGAGTAGTGGGTATATTTTAATCCCAAACTCCTAATTTATCTATCCTCCCCCCGACCCCAGCTATCCCCTTTGGTAACCATAAGTTTGTTTCCTATGTCTGTGAGTCTCTCTCTGTTTTATAAATAAGTTCATCTGTATCATTGCTTTAGATTCCACAGATAAGTGATATCATATGGTATTTGTCTTTGTCTGACTTACTTCACCTAATATGACAATCTTTAGGTCCATCCATGTTGCTGCAAATGGCATTATTTGATTCTTTTTAATGGCTGAATAATATTCCATTGTGTGTATATTTTATATATATATATATTTTTTTTTTTTTTTGCGGTGTGCAGGCCCCTCACTGTTGTGGCCTCTCCTGCTGCGGAGCACAGGCTCCGGACGCACAGGCTCAGCGGCCATGGCTCACGGGCCCAGCCGCTCCGCGGCATGTGGGATCTTCCCGGACCGGGGCACGAACCCGCGTCCCCTGCATCGGCAGGCGGACTCTCAACCACTGCGCCACCAGGGAAGCCCTATTTTTATGTTTTTTAATGGAAGGATAAAAGCACATTGAAATATACAGCTTGCTGAATTTTCACAAGAACATTGCAGAAAGGGAAGAGAAAGGGTACAAGGTATCACAGACTCTTCTATAACTCAGCCCAGAAATAACCATCATACTTCCATTGTCATGTATAGGCTAGAACTTGGGACATGGCCCACCTATAAGTGGAGGGGAGAACTGGATGTGGGTACGATTATGAATTTCTACAGCAACGAACACACATCTGGCAAAGTCATCTTTTTTTCCCCACTGAGTTTTCTTGGGTATATCAATTTCTCTCTTTTCCTCCAGTTTTGGTGGCTAGCTCAAACCATCCTGACCCAATATAGAGAAGAGGAGAGATGTTGCCTTCACTACGTTCATTCCAATTATAAATTCTGAAGCACTTGATTGATTTGATTTTGGCTAAATATCGCTAAATGATAGCAAAATCACCTGGACTACAATTTGAGGTTCAATTTGAAACAAAATGGTAGCTAACAAACATCCTACTAGGCAACTCTTCTGCAACAGCCTGTAATAAATTTTGCATATGGTCAGAGGCTCTAAGGGCCCATGATTACACCAAAAGAGGTGCACCATTTAGAGAGTCACTGATGGCACCAGGAAAAATGTAAAAATAATTACAGATCCTTTGATATTAATGCACATTGTCATAATGACTGCCATGACTGGCTCTGGGGCCGCATTCCATAATGAGCCTTTTTTGGGCCTGAGTATTGCATAGAGGTGCTAGAGATACCGTTTCTGTTAATGAATGTGTAGTTCTAAACTGTGACAATGGCAATACTGTATTCTTCTGTGAGCAAATTCTGCTGAATTCACAGACAGGTGACACTGTGTGGGCACTAATGTATGTGGAGGTCTCTGTTGTAAGAAGTCTGCTATTATCTTTAACACAGTAACACTGAACGAGCCCTGGACTTACCAGTGGGTGCTGTTAGCTAAGACCGGACTTAACTCTTTTTTTTTTTTTTTTTGCGGTACGCGGGCCTCTCACTGTTGTGGCCTCTCCTGTTGTGGAGCACAGGCTCCGGACACGGAGGCTCAGCGGCCATGGCTCATGGGCCCAGCCGCTCCGCGGCATGTGGGATCTTCCTGGACTGGGGCATGAACCCATGTCCCCTGCATCAGCAGGCGGACTCCCAACCACTGCGCCGCCAGGGAAGCCCCAGACTTAACTCTTTGCCGTCTGCTTTCAGCTGTTCCTTACAGCGCTGTGGGTGATTTCCAACCTTAGAAACTCCCATTCTTGTTTTTGATTCTATTTTATTTTTTACTGTGTTCACGCTCTCCTCCTTTCCTTGTGTGTTTCTATAATGACCCCCTTTTGCATCCAAATTCTTCTTTATTTGAAAATGCATATTTTGCCCATTGGAGGAAATTGCTGACTTCGTCTACATCCATGGAGTCTGAGGGAGATGCATTCTTGTGCTTTGCCTGCATCTCCCATCCCATCCCCCAGCCTCCAAGGGCTCCATGTGGCAGGATCATTTCTCCCAACATAATGCATTCTCTAAGGCGCGGTGACTGCTCTGGGCAGAAAAGGGACATTAAATATCGCCACTGATTGGACTTGGACACAGTTTGCTTGTCCCACAGAGGGGCCTGGGAGGCAGGAGAAACGCCCTGGTTCTCGGTGGCCTGATCACATGTGGCACACAGATGAGACACTTTCCGTGCACAGAGGGGAGAAGGCAGGTGCGAAGGCCCTGAGGCACAGTTGTTCTCAGTGAGCCAGAAGACCGGTAAGGGAGCTGGTGTGAGTGAGGGACAAGGTCGGGCGGCAGAGCATATCAGAAAGGAGATGGGGAGGGTGGGGTGAGGGGCTCTGCAGACAGCTGTACGAGTTTTACTCTGAGTGAGTTGAGTGCCGCTTCGGGTGCTGACCCGAGGAAGTCATCATCTGACTACCTTCACGGGTTCATTCTGATGGCTGAGACGAGAGGATGCCAAAGAGGACCAAGGGGGAGACGGCGCCCAGGTGAGGGGTTGTGACCATACTGGTGAGACGTGACATGACTTGGCCCAGACTGGCCAAGGCAGACGAGGTGAGAAACGGAGCTCAGACAGCGGTCGAACAGCCTGCACGTGGTGTGGGACCGAAAGAGTGGAGACAAAGACGTGGGGTGGGATTTTTGGCCTGAAGGACAGTGAGAATGGGGGGCAAGGAGAGGGCTGGAGGGCTGGAGTGGGCAACGGGCTGGGTGTTCTCCAGATGCCTGTCGGTCACCGCAGTGGAAGAGTGAAGTCTGGAGCCCACGAGAGGACAGCTCTCCAGAGAGAAACTTGGTGCCCGTGGCACTGAGATGGCTTTCGAGTTCACAGGCAGAACAAGGTTACCATTGGGAGTGGGGGAGGTGCGGACGAGACAGGAGAGAGGTCAAGGCCTAAGCTTGGGGGCCTCCAGCATGAGGAGGCCAGGGCGCTGAGAAAGGCCCGTTAAGGGGGAGACTGGGACCATGGGGTGAGCAGGTCGGTGTTTTGGGTGGTCTGTGACAATGAAGATAAGGCCTACAGATGACGGCTGCTGCCAGCAAAGGGGAGGCCACTGTTGAGCCTGATTTTGTGTAAAGAAAACCTGTCAATACACTTCAGCTGTGGCTCCGGCCCCTGCCTTAGCCTCAGGGGGGGCTTGTGGACCCAGGTCTGGCCGACCACGGGGATCCCTTCCTCTGGCCTCGGTGACCAGTGCAGAGTGGAGCACACGGCCCAGGCTGGCCGGTTGTACCGCTCTCTGGCCATTTCTTCCTGGAGCTGTCAGGACAGACGGGCCCTTCCACTGGGGTTGCTAAGCATTGCGGTGCAAGTCCCGGCCTCTAGCAGACGTCCTGCCTGTCGGATGGACTCCCTGCTACTGAGATGGAGAGAGACAGGTCCTGACAAGAGCATCTGGACCAGCTCTGGATGCAGCTCTGCCTGAAGCCCGCTGCATCCTTGGACTCAGTGTCACTTTCCAGCCAGTAGCCTCTGTTTTAAGCTCACTGGAATCGGCCTCTGTCCCTTGCATCCAAGGGGATTTCTCTGACACCCACTCCTTGGTGGTGGGAGACAGTGTGAGGGAGGGTGTGCTGCAGAGCCCCTGGCCAGGCGGAGGCCGACCAGACGGGTCTCTGGGCCCCTGGGCAAAGACACAGTCAGTCCTCGCGGGGCAGACCTCTGAATGAAGCCTTCCTAGGCAACCCCTGGATTCAGGACTCTCAGCTGCCTGGAATTGCATGGTGGAGGCTGGGCTGGGCAGGACCAGACAAGGTCACCTCCCCCCTCTTCGTGTGGCAGCCTCTGACGCAGGTCTGAAATCTGGGGCAGGTAGGGTTGCAACCAGAGAAGCTGGGTGAGGGCATCGGGTTCCACCTGTGACCCAGGAGGTGGCGTCCTGCGGGGCACAGGGCTCTTACTGGTACTGGGAGTTCCCTGGGAGATTACGAAAGCCAGAGGGGAACTGCCACCGGCCTGGGGGCGGACAGGGCCAGCATCTGGGGAATGCAGATGAAGTAATGGGAGACCAGGGCACGGGAAGCAGTTGCTAAAACAAACTAGTTCTGCTGGCTGAGGTTTCTCTGGCTTGGAACTGTTTTTAAAGGGCCAGCCGCACACACATTGTAGCGTCTTAAAGACGCCGGGAGCAGAGTGTAATCCATGGGTGCTGGCTTTCAGCTCTGAAGATCCAGTGCATCTTCTCCATGTTTTTACCCTTCTTCCAGGTCTTGGTGCAGATGGGTTGTTCAGTCCGTCTCATTGCTCTTCCCTGCAAGGGCAGATGCATGAGTCAGCCCTGGGAGAGCCCTGATCTTCTCCTCTGCACCCTGACCAGGTAAACGATGTTCCAGTGGTAATCCCTGGTTACCTAGGCTGAAGGCAGGACTTCGGAGAGCCCTGCGATATCTGTGCACCCAGGGTCTTGGTCTAAGTCCTGTGCATCTAAAATCACTGCCTCCTTGCTTGCTCCTGTTTCAGGATTTCTTATGTCCTTGGAGAAGACTTATCTTTCGCACCAACCCTTTCGTCATCTAACGATGTTGAGCCTTCCTTCCAAAAGTGTACTTTACTCCCATCGTGGAATATGAAGGAGACCGACTCAACAAACCTCATTAAACGTAGTGCCACCCATTTGGAAGCTGTAGCATTTGACAGATGCTGAAATGAAATCTACTTGTTGCTCAGATAGTGCACGTTACCAGACTAAACACATTTGCAGGAAGGGTGAATTTAAAGTGTTTAAGAGAAAAACTGTCTCAAACAACCTCAAGCACTTTAAACCGTCGTATTGCGCTCAAACAGTGGTTGCCAGGTCCACGTAAATCGTCTGGATTCACACAAGCAGGTTTTTGAGGATTTCTGGAGGCTGCGGGCTTTCAGCCTACTGTTTATTTTCTGCAATAAAACTACCTAAATACCCTGTCATTCACCCTGATCGCTAATTTCCTTTGACCTTCTCCCACAATTGGTCTGAAAAAGAATGTTTTACTTTAAGACTTTACCCTCCAATAAGGTATATATATTCTTGCTGCCGTAATTGAATGCTGCTTTCTAAACCAGATAAAGACAAGGTTTTCCAGAAAGTCTTTCCCCACTTCCTGTAGTTGGGACATGAAGTGCAGGAGAGGAAAGTCCTGAGGTTCGGAAGTCCATAGGTCTTTTTTCTGGAAGAGTGGTTTTCATTCTCCCAGGTCTGGTGCTTTTAGGTTCCCATCTTGATCCTGGGAAGGTGAGCAGACCCGGCCTTCGGAAGTGCGAGCTGCTGTAACAGAAAAGTCCCCGCACGGTAGCTGCCTTACGTGCCGCAAGTCTGTGTCCTGATCTCAGGACGGTCCGAGGCTGACACTTCCGGTCGGGCAGCTCTCCTCCACGATGTGACTGGAGGAAGCAGCTCCTCTCCTCTGTGACTCCACCAGGTTTGGTGTGTGGCTCTCAAGACAGTTCCCAGAGTCCGACCATTCCAGTGGCTGGAAGAGAAAAGCCCGTGGAGGGCCACAGGTGATGTGTGATCCAGACCCGGGATTGGGGTGGATCAATTCTGCTCATTTTCACCTGACCAGATCAGGACAGATGCTGGACCGTGGCCGCGTCACCCTGCGAAGAGGCGGGGGGAGCAGTTTAGCTCAGCCTGAACATGTAATGACGGTGTGGGCCTTCTGTGGCCACAGGCAAAGGGTTTTTGACCCTGGCAGTGGTCAGCCCGTCCCTCCAAAGGATGTGGGATACTTGCTAGGGTGGGCCTCAAGCGAGGGCGGTAAATTAATTGCCTTGGTTTGCTACTGAGTTTCGCTTATCTCATAGCCTTCTAGATTGGAATGTAACATCTTAAAATCTCGGTCTGTAATAACATAGGGGAAAAAAAAAACCAGCCAAAAAGGAGAGGGTCTATAGCAAAAGCAGTCTACCTGACCTTGTTCTTTTTAGAAATCGTCTGAAAATTAGAGGCTCCGCGTCAACATGGTCTGAGGCAAACAGGATGGAGATCTCTCTCTCACTCTCTCTGTCTCTACCTCTGTCTGTGAGATCTGGGTATCATTGAGCACTGAGTACCTGTTTCAGGACGTCAAGCCTTGCCCAGACCCCCAGCTTCTTGACCCCCGCAGGTGAGTCAACTCCCACCTTCGGGCAGGTGTGGGAAAAGTTCTCCAGCCCATCACGTAGTAGCTGTGAAGTTTGGGCAACTTATTTAACCTCCTAGGTTAAATTATTCTGTAAATTATTTTCCTCGGTCCTTTATTCTGTGAAGATGGGGTTAATAGTTCCCATCTCATGGGACGCTGTAAGGGTTATGGCATATATTGAAGGAGAAGTCACCTACCGCAGTGCCTGCCGTCCTGGACAGCCCATCACCACCAGCTTCCTTCCTGCCTGTCTCACGTGGGGAGAGGTAAACCACCAGGGCCTTTGTCAGGACGGTGGAGCGCCTCTCCTTCCCCGCCCTCCACGCCTCCCCAAGACCTAATCGCAGCAAGAGTTCTTTCCATTCAGGCAGAAATCAGAGGGTCTGAGGGCGAGGAGGGAGTGGGAGCCAGACAAAGGCGCAATTACCCCCACATGACTGCCTATCAAGAATTCTGGCTGGAGAAAGGCTCTCCTGCAGTTTGTTTTGGATAATTCTGCTCCAAGAACCCAAGAGGGAAGGCCTTCGGTCAACAGGACCGCCGCGATCTCATTGTCCCAGTGAAATTCAACTTAGTCAACCTCTGGCATTTCCTATGCTCCGTCTCTTCTCTCACGTATCTCCTTGATTCATCAGCAGCTATTTACTCCAGCTAGCACCATTTCCGTTGATCTAGCCCTGCTCACGCTAGCATCCTTCACACGCACACACACACACACCCCCCTCCAAGAAAAATCTCACCTCTAAAGGGAGGGTGGGTGGTACGCTGTGTTTCTCATGTAAGGCCTGAGTACATGATGGAGGAAGATGGAAATCACTCCCCCTGCAACCCTGCTCCTCCCCAACTACGTTTATGAGAATCAATTATAATCCTTAAATCTTCTCATTCTTACATAGGCTTATTTCTTACTTAGCTCTGGTATCCCGCTTTGAGCCAGTCAGAGGAAAAAAAAACTTTGCCTCCGTGATACCTCCCCACTATGCTCCCACAAGGATGATATTCTGGGATAAATCAGCAAAAGCCTTGGCTGTTTCCATAGTAATCCCAAAGATCAACAGAAGAAATTGCTTGAAGTGGATGGATAGAATTCTTAGAATAATCCTGCCCAAGCCCTCTAGAATTCTTTTATGATGGCTTTATATATCTCAGCCTTCCACCTGGGACGATTCCAAAGTGTTACCAAAACGAATGTGCTGTGCAGTTGGGAAGGAGCATGGCGGCTGCAAAAGGGGTGAGACTTGAAGACATCTTTTGGAAGAGTATTGAGAGAAAAAGTCCCATTGATGCCAACTGGAATTCTGGGGAAAGGTTTTAGGTGAGCTTCAATGGGGTGCAGATACAGTCACTTTTCTCACTCTGTTGAAAGTGTCAGGGAGAGAAAAATCACCCCATTGGCCAGGTCAGCATCCACCTGGCTAGAAGTTTGTCCAGTGGGCTGAACTGGAGTGGGGCCTGGGGCCAGCAGGTTACAGTGAAAGGTGTGGTCTGGCAGGCGGGCTGAGGCTGGGGTGCAAAGTCTCTGGCAGTTGGCACTGTGGACTGGTAGTGGGTGGGAGAGTTTCATGGAATTGTGCAGGATGGGATGTGTTCACTGCAAAGAATCAAGACCAGAGAAGGAAGCTTGGTCGATGCTTGAGAAGCGCGTGAGCTCGAGGCAGGGACAAGAGCTGTAGATAAATCTCCTGAGTCTTGTTTCCCAACAGAAATCTTCCTCCCATAGTCTCCCTTCTTATGGTCCAGAATATCCCAGAACTTGATAGTGACGTGACGAAAAGAAACTAGATGTGGAGGATACTTCCGATTGACCACCAAGTCCTGTTCTCCTCATTATCCATTAAAAAAGGCACATACTTTTAAAATTGAGGTAGAATTAACATACATTAAACTGCAAATCCTAAAAGTGTACAAGTCACTAATTTTGGCATATGTCTACAGCCATGAAAACATCACCACAATCAAGACAGAGAATATATCTATGACTCCAAAAAGTGTCCTTGTATCCCTTTGCGATTCCCCCATCTCTGTCCCTCTCTGCCTTATCCCCTTTTCCTCAGGTAACCGCTAATCTGCTTTTTGTTACAATATATTAATTTGCATTTTCTAGAATTTTATATAAATGGAATCATATAGTATACACTCTTTTTAGTCTGCCTTCTTTCACTCAGTGAAATTATTTTGAGGTTCCTCCAGGCTGTTTGTGTATTTCAAGAGTTCATTCATTTTTATTGGTAAGCAGTATTTCATCAGACAGGTATTATACAATTTGTTTATTCACTCAACTTTTGCTGGACATTTGGTTGTTTCCAGGTTTGGGATATTACAAATAAGGCTGCAGTGAATATTCATGTGTGAGTCTATGTATGGACATATGCTTTCTTTTTTGTTGGCTAAATATCTAGGCATAGAAAGGATGGGTCATACAGTAGGTATACATCTAACTTTCTAAGAAAATGACAAACTGTTTTCACTTGCTTGTACCATTTTAGAGTCATATACTAGCAATGTATGAGAGTTCTAGTTCCTCCATATCTTCACTGATAATCGATAACATCTATTTTTGCAATTTTAGGCATTCTAACAGATGTGTTGTGGTATCTTGCATGTCCCTAATGACTAATGATGTTGAGCACGTTCTCATTTGCTTATTTGCCATCTGTCCATATTCTTTAGTGTCTTTTCAGATATTTTGTTCACTGTCTTTGAGTTGTTGGTTTTCTAATTATTGTGTTGAGAGTCTTTATATATTCATGATGCAAAACATTTATCAGATATGTGCCCTGCAGGTATCATGTAACTTGTCTTTAATCCTCTTTACCACGGATGTGCATGCATTCTGCAGCCTCTCTTGTGGCTGGGTGTGGCCACGTGACTGAGTTGCTACTTGTGGAATGTGAGTAGAAGTGAAGTGTGCTACTTCTGGGTTCAGTCCTTAAAATAATGTGTGTGCTTCTCTGGACTCTTTTTTATGATCAGCTTTGATCACGCTGGTGAGAACAGTGCCCTGGGGATCAGAATGACCTGGTGCAGCAGGATCACTCACCTTTGCACTGTTGCATGGTGGAGAAGTGAACTTCTTTTTTTTTTTTTTTAATTTTTATTTATTTAGTTTTGGCTGCATTGGGTCTTCGTTGCTGTGCACAGGCTTTCTCTAGTTGCGGTGAGCTGGGGCTACGCTTCGTTGCGGTATGCAGGCTTCGCATTGTGGTGGCTTCTCTTGCTGCAGAGCACGGGCTCTAGGTGCGCGGGCTCAGTAGTTGTGGCGCACGGGCTTCTCATTGTGGTGGCTTCTCTTGTTGCAGAGCACAGGCTCCAGGCACCCGGGCTTCAGTAGTTGTGGCACGTGGGCTCAGAAGTTGTGGCTCGTGGGCTCTAGAGCGCAGGCTCCGTAGTTGTGGCGCACGGGCTTAGCTGCTCCGCAGCATGTGGGATCTTCCCAGACCAGGGATCAAACCCATGTCCCCTGCATTGACAGGCGGATTCTTAAGCACTGCACCACCAGGGAAGTCCCGAGAAATGAACTTCTATCTGCTTTTTTAAAATATTTATTTATTTATTTATTTATTTAAAAAAAACTCTATTTTAAAATTTTGGTTACAGTTTCATTTTTGTTTCCTTAACAAGTCTACTGTTTAATCTCTCAGGATTAAAAAACAATTATTAATCTTCTAAAGAACTGAACAACAAAGGAATGTCAAGGGGAAGGGCACAACTGCCCCATTCTCTGGGGGTATAGTAGCTACTCCAGTTTAACACCTAGCTTCAAAACAAAATGAGTTTTTACATTTTCTAAATGAAATAATGTCCAACCACCATCTTCATCTGAGCTTATTATAACTTTCAAACACAAAGCTTCATTTTAAGCTTGGTAAAAAACTTTTAACAGGAATGATGGCTGACCTTAGTATGTAGTGTGTATCTTACAGGAAATGTTTTTTAACAGTCACAACACAGTAATAATGCCATTAACGAAGTCCTCAATTTAGAATCTGGAACATTCTTCCATCAAGGGGGGAGGGGGAAATTCAGTCCAATGAGTCTGTCTCAAGATCTTCCTCTCTTGTTTGCTCCACTTGTATTCTCTTTTCAGTAACTGGATTAATGCTTTGAGCCCAAAATGCGCTATATTTTTTATTACTGTAGATTACGTGTTGTTTGCTGCTCAGTTTCCATTTGTTCCGCTTGCTTGCATTTTCTATCTGCTGTTTCTTTCTCATGTTGGCCTTTCAGCATATTCCTTCTATGTGCAGTCTGAAAGTTTCTTCCACCTTTTCTCTTCTTTTCACCTTCTTGATCATCCCCTTTCTCTTCAGAATCAGAGGTTGATGTAAGCCCTGTTTTAGCTAAATTTTTCCTTTTTTTTTTTTTTTTTTTTTGCTGTACGCGGGCTTCTCACTGCTGTGGCCTCTCCCGCCGCAGAGCACAGGCTCCGGACGCGCAGGCTCAGCGGCCATGGCTCACGGGCCCAGCCGCTCCGCGGCATGTGGGATCTTCCCAGACCGGGGCATGAATCCGTGTCCCCTGCATCGGCAGGTGGACTCTCAACCACTGTGCCACCAGGGAAGCCCAATTTTTCCTTTTTTTTTTTTTTCCAATTTTTCCTTTTTGATTCAACTTCTTTTTCCCCCTTTTTTTAATCTGGCTCTTTTCTTGGTTATCTTCTTCCTTCCGGCCCTCCTCATCCTTTTTAAGCTGCTTTTTAGGTTGTTTTTCCTCTTGCCCCTTTTTCTTACTTTTGTCTTCTTCAGGTACCGTCACTCTCCGAAGGACAGGGCTGTTTTACCATTTTAGGTCTGCCTCTTGGTTTTGGAATCTTGACTTCTGTAGCGGCAGGTCATCCTCTTTCAGGACTCACTTTTAGATTAACAGATGCTGTTGCTGTAGTCACTACGCCTGCCTCCTCGGTTTCTACTTGTTTTTCTTCCTTTCTCTTTCTCCCTCTTCTGGCAGCTTTTGGAGTGGTTATGTCAACTGCTTGAGTCACATCCTCGTTGCTGGCTTTTTCTTCATGGTCAGTATCTTCCTTTGAAACACTAGTTTCTTTTTCTTCAACTTCAACATCAGATGACGCATTTGATTGTTTAGTTGATGCCTGTTGACTTGAAAATTTCACTTTCGGATTGTTATCTATCTCCCATAAACCTTCAGTAAAGCCTTTTCATTTATTTGGTTTGCCGTACTTTTCCTTATTTTCTGAGTAAGGAAATATGTCCTTTGGGCCTAAAAGAGCAGTGTCATGAGTTCCCAAAAAGAAAATGGGTAGTTTGTTTGTGGGTGGTTTTGCAGCTCCATCAGGAACTTCATCTACCTGCCGGGGCCGTGGGCGCTGGGGCTGCGGTGGCGGGCCAGCCGCCTCTGCCCACGTCCACGCAAGCCACCTGTACCAGCAGCTGCCGCAGAGGCGTCTCAACGGCTCCGAATAGCAACCACCGCCGACACCGCCGCCGCCGTCACTGCGCCGCTCCCTGTCTGCTTTTAAACCACTGGAATTTGGGGTTTCTTTATTAGCCCTTAGCAGCTTAGCTCTTACCCTAACTAATACACCAAGAGAGTCTCCCTTCCTTCCTTCCTTCCCCCCTCCCTCCCTCCCTTCCTTCCTTCCTTCCATCCTTCCTAGCTTCTTGGAGCACATTCCAACAGAAGTTTAGGTTGGCTGGTCTGAGAATGAATTCATTTTCTTAGATAAGAGAATAAAAATTTCTTGAGCAACCCGTAAGGTGCCGTGCTATGTATCTGGCCTAAAAAGAGGAATAAAACCCAATTCTTATACTTGGGAATACTTGAGAAACTGATGGTCCAATGAAAGTCTTTTGACTTGGTCTTGTCTCTAGCCAGTCTGGAATTATAGAGCTGTTCAGCGGTTTAGGGACAAGATTTTGCTGAGCTTCGAAGAAGCCAGAAAAATGCAGAAATTTGGTGGCAAATTGGTGTTTTTCTCTTGATATTCTGCAGAAAATCACATTAAGAAGAAACTGAACTTTGCCCCCTCTGCCTGACAAATGAGAAGAAGGTATTCCTGTCTCAGTACCTGCAGCCCTGTATTTGATCCAAGTCTCCCCAGAGTAACTGAAATCATGTTGTTGCCATTTATTTGGGTTATTGCGATGGGCCATACACTCTTGATGTAATTCAACCACTTACTTCTCTCAAGAACGTAACTGATGTTTACAGATGAGGAAATACATTCAGAGAGGATAACTAACTTCTCTGTCACCATGGAGACAGTGGGGGATGGAGGCAAGTTTGAAACCCGTCCTGGTACCCAGAAGCCAGGGCCCCTCCTGAAAGCTCTGTCGCCTTCCATGGGAGCAGCTCTGCACTTAGATTATTCAGAGTCCTGCTTCGGGCTTTTGCTTTTCACGGGAGAAATAACCTCACAGACTCTGGGTCTGCTCCCGCTGCCTCCTCGGCCCCAGGCTGGAGACGAGCCTCTATTACTCAGAAGAACTTATGAAACTCCGTAGTTCTTTACATTCAAGCATCAGCACGTCTGACTTTTGTTTTCAATCCAGAACCTGCCCTGTTTTCACAGAACAAAAATCCAGATTCATTCTGAAAATGAAATGACGGTTGGTCCTTGGAAAACAACCCAGATCCCAGGTCCCCACTTTAGCACAATCCCGTCAAGGTTTTCTGGTTGGGTGATTCCAGGCCCTATCACACTGATAAGGGCTTTCAGACATACCAAAGCAGGGGAAAATGAAAGAGACCCTTTCTTTTTCTTGTTGTTCCAGATCAGATAACACTGCCTGATTAGTTTCTCCACCGTGAATTCACACCGCATGTACCCACACGCCAGCCCTCTGCGAAAAGGCCATCTGCTATATTGCTTCCTGCACAATAATTCGCATTTTGCCTCATGCTTTCCCTTCTCCACCTCTGTTTCCGGCTCCTCCCCCTGAAGTAGCAAAGTGCCCGCAAAGAAAATGTGTCAACAGGTGAAATTTATAGGAGTTTCTTGGCCCACACAGAAATGTGAACCACAGGTATCCCCAAAGGAGAGATTTTCTTACCCAGACACTTACCCTCTTGAATATGCCCTGATTCTATTCACATGTGGGTTCTCTAGAGACACCAGTTATCTCTTGGATGGAATCAGAGTGTGGAGCTCCCGTTTGGGAAGAGTGGCTTTGATGAAGGCCAGTTGGGATTATTTAGTTGCGGTTACAGAAAAGCCCAACCCAAGCTGGCTTAGTCCAAAAGGGAATTTATTGACTCAAAAGCTGAAAGGGGATGCTACCTACAGACAGGACTCAATTCAGGGCTCAGGCTCACCATTGGCACCTGCCAGCTTTTAAACCTTTGTTCTGCCTTCCACTGCGTTGACTTTAGCCTTGGGTTTTGTGGGTACCAGAAAGGTCCCTGCTAACCCACTCATTCTCTTACGTCTTAGGTCAAAGGTTATGAGTGAGAGTCTCTTCCCCAGAAGGTGCAGTGAAAATGTCATTGCATTTCATTGACTAGGTCACATATGATCCATGAAGATCAAAGGATGGGGAAGTGAGATAGCTGATGACTTAGGCCTTGGTCACGAGCTCCACTCCTGGGGTTCCGTGTGGAGTCCGCTTTAATGGGACTGCGTGGAAATCGGGTACAGTCACCTGGAGGACTCCGGCACTGTTCCCTGCAGTGTGTGTTGCCTTAGAAGAAACGGTGCATAGCGTCACATAATGTTTTGTGTCCACCGCATGAGCCAGCTCCATACCTTGAAAATAGCCAGCATCTGCTTACGTAAAATAAGAATTTACGGGCTTCCCTGGTGGCGCAGTGGTTGAGAGTCCGCCTGCCGATGCAGGGGACGCGGGTTCGTGCCCCGGTCCGGGAAGATCCCACATGCCGCGGAGTGGCTGGGCCCGTGAGCCATGGCCACTGAGCCTGCGCATCCGGAGCCTGTGCTCCGCAACGGGAGAGGCACAACAGTGAGAGGCCCGCATACCGCAAAAAAATAAAAAATAAATAAAATAAAATAAGAATTTACACCCAAAGCCAAGCTGATTGGAGAAAAGGTCACTTACTGGTTTAAATTCCAGGAGTCAGGCTAGTTTGCCAAAATTCTGATGCAAGTGGGTCAGTATAGACAACACTCAAAAATTCCTCAACGTCCACATCAGGACTGCCTTATATTCTTTAAAGCATGAAGAGCCTCCACTGGTTCGGTATTGAAGACTGTGGCAATGAGCCTTTCTTATCGGTTTCATTGAGTTTTTGTTTTCTAAGAAGACTCTGATATTTTAGTGTATCTGTGGGGAGGAAGGTGATCTCCGCGTCTTACTCTTCCGCCATCTTCCCCTCGTTCCGACTCTGATATTTTAGTTATAAAGACCTCTGTAGCCTGATCAGCCTGGTTCTGGAGGGAGTGGAAGAGTTTATGGCAGAAACGTGGGAGGTTGTTGGAAGTATGTTGACTATATTATGATACACACAGCAAAAGATGTTCTCCTATAATGCTCTTTCTTCTAGTCATTCAGCTTCCTCATTAGTCTTTCTAAATAAACATCTGGAATTAGGTTATTCATTCTTCTTGTCAACTCTCAACGTTAAATATTCATCCTTTTAGCCACTGAACAATTGTTATTGGTTATGAACCTCCTTTCTTCAAATACTTCATTGTTGATTGTGCATCGGACCCTCTCTAAGCACGTCACATGCATTATTTCATTTATGCTTCATAACTACTGTATGACATAGAGACTATTATTATTATTCAAATTGTATGGAAGGTGAAACAGATCTAGAAGAGGTTAAATATCTTGCCCAAGGTCACCCCGTTGGAGCCAAAGATTTTAAAACCATAGTATGCAAATAAAACAAAGATTTTGCCCCTGCTGCCACCAAGGTAGGGCACAGGAAGACAGACCTATAAATAAACAAGTGCATTTAATGTTGTGTTTGCTGTGATAATGAGCTACACAAAGGAAAGTGGGAGAGAGAGAGAGAGAGAAAGCAGTCATTTCTCTGGCTGGGGCTGCAAGATTTGAAATGGGTGTTGGGAAAAGTTCCCTTGAGGAGGCTAAGCTGAGGTGCACCTTTCCAGCTAGAAGGTGGGGGATGAGAAAAGCATCCCAGAGATCAGAACCCATGCAGGCAAAACACAGATGCATGATGGGGGAAACACAAGCTATCTGGCCTGGGTGGAGCCTGGGGTTCAGGAAGGACAGACATAGGAGTTGCCAAGCGGGACCCAGTCCATGAAGGGCCTGGTTGGGATTTGGTCAGGAGAGAATGGGGAACTGTTGAAGGACTTTAAGGAAAAGGTGACAGTTATTCATACCTAGTTTTTTTTGTTTTTGTTTTCTATTTTCTAAATTCCCAAGCTTAAATCTTTTTTGGGGGGGGATTTTTTATTGTGTAAAATCAACATAACAAAACTTACCATTTTAATTGTATAATTCAGTGGCATTAAGTACATTCACAACATTGTACAACCATCTCCACTATCCATTTCTAGAAAATTCCCTCTATCCCAGAGGGAAACTCTGTACCCATTGAACAATCATTCCTCCATTTTCCCGACGACCTGCTGGATCAATGGAAGTTGCGCTGAAAAACAAGAGGAAATAAACATATAGGTCCTCGATGTATGTTAGCACAAAGAACACTGCGATTTGTGCTTTTTTAAAAGGAAAAGCATCAGTGACGCTGCATTTTGGGCTGAGAGTTCACGCAGTGTCTGGGGTGAGCTGTTCCTGCCAAATCAGCCAGTCAACGGCGATGTTCCGTTACCACCAAGATGTCCCTCTGCGGTTTCTTATAAAGAAAGGCAGTGGGTGCCCCACGTGGCTGTCATGACTAAAACTGCTGGTGAACACCCCATGGCATCAGGTTAGCCAGCAGACACACATTGAGCACCTGCTGTGTGCACGGGGGTCAGCAGTCAGGTGCCGTAAACAGAGAGGAGTAGGCAGCGATCCACAGCTTTCGAAGGAATCGTAATGTAGTCGGGGAGAAGGACGAGGACACGGCAGCCTGTGACCTCAGGTGCGGCGGAACCACCTGACCTGTGCTGATTTACCTTTTCACTGCACTCGGTAGAGCTCTTTACAGCACTGAGCACGTTGTCATTTTACATCAGTTTGACCCTCTTCTTGTCGTAACCATCAGACTGTTCACCCCATAATGGCAGATGCTTCATCTATTTTTGTTCAGTATTGTCTCTTCGGAATCTAGCGTCGTTCTTGGCACGTAGAATGTGCTCGACAAATGCATATTGAATAAATGGTTGCTATAATTATATATATGTGTGTCTATACACGCATACATACATATATAATACACATATATGTGCATACCTACATACATATACACACATATATTAATGCTACAACACATTGTATATGTATACTTTCACTGAACATATAAATATATATACATTCAAGGTATGGATATATATGTACAAGTCATATTTTTTGACAAAAATGACTATCATTTATTGAGCACTTTAATTTTTATAAACGGAAACTTTTTTCAGTGTTTTACATATATCATTTTATTTAATTGTCACAAGAATCCTGTGAGGATTAATTAGGTTGTTTACTTTTTCCAAAAGAGGCAAAGGAAGCACAGAGAAGTTAAGAAACTTTCCGAAGGCCACACTGTTTCAGTTAGCATCAAGCCATATGTTTTGAAAGCACAAGCAAAAAATTGACAATGATCCATTTTTTTAAAAAGCTGCCACTTTGGAATCAATAGCTTCTTCCAGGCCTCAGTGCTGTTCGAATATGGCCGAGACCCTGCGGCTGCAAAGCCCCACGAGCTGGGTATGTTAACTGCACGTCTGGTACACGCAGCAGTGGGCGCAGAGCTGGGTTTGTGGCCCCCAGTAAGAGGTCACCATGAGGCCTCCAGTGCGCCCAGAGAGACCCACAGTCTCCCTCCGCAGTCTAATTAGTTAGAAGACTATTTATAGACCTCAGCGCTCCTCTCAAGACAGACTCCCTCTCAGTTCCTACGCCCCCTGCTCTCAGCAGACAACTTCACCTCGTGAGTCATTGAGAAAATTGAGGGCATGCGCGTGCTTTCTGGTAACTTCCCACCCTCTACCTACAATTTACCTACACCCACGTCCGTCCTCCCAGCCTGCTCTCCAGCCGGCAAAGGTAAGGTGGCTTCCTCCCAGCCGTGTAAGCCTCTCCCAGGGTCCGTGTCCTACCCCCGCCCTTCTGGGTTCATCTCTCATCCCTTCCCGTCCCAGGAGGCGCTCCAATCTTTAGGTCCATTTCCACGATGATGCCCCCTCTGCCTGTGAAGAGGCTGCGCTCTCACCGCCTTCCTGGATTCCTGCAGCGGCCTCCTAACCTGCCCTGTATTTCCATTTTGCCTCTTCTGCAGTGCAGTCACATGGAATCTTTTAAAAGGCAGGGTCACAGGCAATTCCCAGCGCACTAGCTCCAACTCATCTGCGCCTCACTATTTCCAGGAATCGTATCAGGATATGAGTAACTAAGGGTGATATTAGAGCCTCTCTACTTTTCCCTTCCTTCCCTCCCTCCCTTTGAAAGTAAGTCATTTGCATACATGAATAGTTATGAATAGTAACACAGCTCTCCCGGTGCACCTTACAGCGGACTTCTTGACTCAGTCACCAGGCTTTGGCTCAAGCGCCTCTCACGCACCTCCACGTCATCCCCGCCGCTCCCTGGCTCTGCTCCCAGCACCCCTAGAACAGCAGGGTCACTGGGACCTCCTCGCTGCCGCTGATCTTTGTTCAGTCTTTACATCCGGCTTTTGACAGCGTCCACCCTGCTTGTTTTCAGACTTCCCCGCACGCTCCCCGTTTCCCTCACAGCGCTGGCGTGGTTCCTTTTTCCTCCGTGGATGCCTCTTGCTCGGCCTGCCCCTTGAGGGCCGTGTCCGTGGGGTTCTGAGCAGAACCTCCCTGTCCTAGCTCTCTGAGTTTTCTGTAGGTGGCTTTACCCCCTGGCATATTTTGTGTGCATTCCTTATGCATGTTACCCTTATCATTTTAGTTTCATTCGCTAGGTCTTTGAGAGCTTTAGCTGATCATTGTTGAGGTTTGCTTACTAGGATGTAGGTATTGATCCAAGAAGAATTATAGCTTGATTCTTCTAAAATCCTTCTTTTTTTTTTTTTTTTTTTTTTTGCGGTACGCGGGCCTCTCACTGTTGTGGCCTCTCCCGTTCTACAGTGTCAGTGTTTGTGTTTAACTTCATGGAAAAACCATCATGCCAATATCATGTCCTCTTTCAGCCTGTTGAAAGAGAGCCCCTATGAGGACATGTACACACGTCAGGGGAGTTGTCCAGGTGTCCAGGTGTTGGGCTCACTCAGGTGCCAGTAATGACACTGGCTTCTCTCCAGTCTCCAAAACTCCAAAGCCCAGAGTGAAAGATGCCCCCCACCCGCTGTTCCACTGACTGCACACCCCCAGTCACCCCCTACTTCCCTGCCTTGTTCTTTGGTTTCCTCAGTTTTGCCCACTGCCCTCAACGCCCAGCTGGAGATATTTCCATTAAGATTCTATCCTTTAAGGACTGCCTCCCTCCTTCATGAATTTCTTCTTTGGTAATCTTACCCACTCCATGACTGCAACTCTCAACTGTGGGGATGAATTCCAGACCTATGTCCCTAATGGAAAATACTAAATATAAAGTATTTTTTTGATAGTTTCTCAAGTGCCTCTACTACTTCTTTTGGTTTAAGATGTTTTAATGATTACGTTTTAATTTGCTGAGGTTATATATTTTAATGACCCACGTTGACTGAATATTTGGTATGGCAGGTGCTCTTATAAACATACATATAAAATAAACTGTACTTAATGTAGTCAGGTTATCTAATTCACTTAAAAAAGGAGAAAAACCGGGCTTCCCTGGTGGCGCAGTGGTTCAGAGTCTGCCTGCCGATGCAGGGGACACGGGTTCGTGCCCCGGTCTGGGAAGATCCCACATGCCACGGAACGGCTGGGCCCGTGAGCCATGGCCACTGAGCCTGCGCGTCCGGAGCCTGTGCTCCGCAACAGGAGAGGCCACAACAGTGAGAGGCCCGCATACAGCAAAAAAAAAGGAGAAAAACCCAGAAAGACACATCCAAAATTGTGGCAAGTTACATTAGCAAAAACTTGATTTAGAGTATTAAAGTTTAGAATGGAGATTTAAACACAGCTAATGGGACCATGGTCCATCCATTGCTTCCCATATATAGCACCAAAGGGGTTTTGAATATGGTGCCCCTGCAATAAATAAAATCACATTTCTCAGCTCACATCTTAGCATAAAATAAAATAATACCATGCACTAGAAGTATATGTTTGCTAATAAACATTTTATCTTCCAAAGAGAACTGTTAAGCTATCGTCTTTAGGTCAAATCTCTGAAACCTCTAGGAAAATCAAGCTTAGTGAAAAGGAATAATAAACTACAAAGTGAAATGATAAGGTTTTCCTTTATGGAAGTCTATATATTTTTGGTATTTGGCTATCATTTTTAACTGATAATATTATATTAATAATATGTTTTTATTGATATTATATTGATAATATAATATTTGATAATATATTAATAATATTATATTTTGGTATTTGGCTATCTTTTTTATTGATAATTTTATATTAGTTTTTAGCATTTCCTCTGAGTTGCATTCCTTTCATCTGATTTTTATATTTATTATATTTGTGGTGGTAGTAGAGGTGGGGTGGATAATAATAGTTGCCTTGTAGGTTTGTTTGTAAAAACAAATATGCATTTAAAGTGCCTGGCACTTAGTAGGCATTTACCAAGTGTTAAATGAATAAATACTGGGTGTTCAGACAAAGGAACTATTATTCCCAGCTTGGCTCAACAAAGAGAGCTCCTATCGGGCTGTTTGATCTACGAGAATCAGGGGCGGGGCGGGGGGGGGCAACTTTTGAAACAGAAAATCACATCCTCCCTTTAAAAATGCTCTTCTATGTCTTTTTCCTCTTGTTCAAGTGGGCACACGTGGTTTCTATGATCACGCTGTAGTCCTTACTTACACCTCTTCCAAAGTAAGCACTTAATCAATGGCCCAGCTCCTGGGGAAGGATTCTCAAGTACTTAAGGAATGGGAGGCACCACCAGCTGCTCAAGCAGCAGGGCATGGATTGATGGATTGATGCCAGACGGCGGCAGGTGGCTGTTTTCACATAGCAGCCCCAGGCAAATGAAAGAGGTGTGTGCAAATCATTCTCCCCAGAGGGTGTTCCTTTCTCTACAGCTGAAAGGGCAATGAATTGATCCAAAACAGGACCAACAGTTTGAAAGAATTATGACGGATCAGTCAAGCACCCCTAAGTTTATCTGGATCAAGATGCATAAGCACCCTCCAGTATTGGCAAGGTGTGACCCCTGTAGAGGCTGAAAGGGGGGGAGTTGAGCTAACAGGACCATCACGTTCCTTAGATGCAGGAAATAGATCCAAATTAAAATGAAAGAACGTTTGCATGGGTCACATCTTTCTAACCTTAAACTATGATTGAAACTACTCTAAGTATGATGCAAACTAAAGTATCTCCCAAGTTATAAACAATTTAGGATGGCCCATAAATATCAGTGATTGGTTGGGTACTAGTTTCCCTCAAATATCCTTGCTCCCCTCTTCACACATGCTCTTCTCAGAAAACACCCGGGGTGTCCTGGGCCACTGACTAACCATTGCCGCCTTGATTACAAATGGAGTATGGCGGACTCAGTGGCTTGGACAACAATGCTTCCTTCCCCTCCCTCTTTTTACAGCTCAGTCAATTCAAGCTTGGTTAAACCTGATCTCATATCCTATTTAACTTCCTTCTTCCCCTAAATCTTCCAATTCCTGCCAAATTAGATAAGAAAAAAGTTTAATATTAGATTTTCTACCAAGAGTTTGAGGCTATGGAATTAAACAAGGAATAGTACCGTGTCTGGCCCTAACTGAGTTTAATATCTATCATAGAAAATCATTTCTCTCTATGGACATCTACTATCTGTATACTCAACATGAAATGAAACAAAGTGGGGTAATGCTGATCTGACTCAAAAGAAAGTTATCATAAGGAAAAGTCAGTTTTACACATTTCTTTCATTTATTTGTTCTCTCTCTCTTCCTCCACCTCTCTCTCTCTCTCTTTTTTTTTTTTTTTGCACCATTTTACAGCAACTGGTCTGTTGATACGCTTTTGCCTTATTTATATGACTCTGTTCTATTTTCTAGTTACACACTGGGATGGAAAATGCGTGCATGCTGGGTGGCGGCCTCTTTGTCTTCCATTTGCCTTTTCCCCTTCCCTGTGAAATGAGATATCCACAAGAAAGGGCTAAAATCACAGCACGTGTTAGCGAATGCACAGAGTGGCCTGTAATCTCGCTCTCCTTCTGTGCTTCCATTTCCTGACTATGGAACATATCAGCGAGCGTTTTTTTCTGCAGCGCTGGCAGGATCAAAAGTCAGGCAGAGACGGCCCAGGTTCCATTTCTATTACGAAATAATTGTCGTATCTGCATGATAATACACACATATATGCCTGCGGAATTATCTGCCTGCTAAGCATCCATTCACACCCCGGAGATGATGATGAACGTGCCGGATGCGTCCCGGTCGCGGTGAGCGCACGAGACGGGCGGAGCGGGGCAGCTCGCCAGCTGTTTGGGTGGCTTTGTCAGCAGAATGCGTCATCTCAGCGACTCCTGCCATACCAGCCCTGATACCAGGTCTAACCGTCCCGCTGGAAGAAGGCCAGAGGCCCTGCACTAAGATTTAGGCCCATTTTTCATCTTCAGGCAACAGTGCATTTCCTCTCTTACACCCTCATCCAGCCAGGCCATTACTGTGTCTCCCCAGGAGTGCTACTGCTGTTCTGCGGCTAGGGCTCCTGTTTTATACTTTACATTTGGTCCTTGAAATATTTACCAAAACGTGTTACTGGCCTCGGGCCAGGTCTTAGCCTAGAAACCAGATAATCCACTTTCCCCAGAATGAATAGCATTCAGCTATTCCTGAGCTCCCGAAAGCCAGCAAGCCCTCCAAAATTAAACACTCGCAAAGCTTTTTGCCAGCAAACTGGGGTTTGAAATCGGCGCGGGAAGGGGAGGGGAATGAGAGGAAACGCTCGCTCCGCTGTGGGGCGAGCAGTGTGCACGTCCTCGCTCCTGTGCAGCAGCGGGCAGAGCACCGGCGGCCTCAGTGGACCCCAGACCACGCCGGAGCCACGTGACGAGGCCCGGGGTGGCGGGTGGCGGGTGGCGGGTGGCTAGGAGTCTGCGCGGCTGGCGTTGCCAGGCAGTGGCCAGAGCGGACGCTGGGCCCCTCCTTCAGCAGCCTTTGTGTCCTTGCGCTAGACTGAGCTGCCTTAGACTCGGGATCAGACCGCCCCCGCTGTCCTATTGTCTTAACAAGCAGTGCTGGGGTCGGGTGGGGGAGCCGAGGGGAGTGCTGATCTGAAGTTTTCCATAGAACCCCCATCCGGGCTTTCCCGGGATGGATCCCAGACAGCATCGTGCCCAGTCTACCCGATGGGGCTGCCTGTCTAAGGGGCGCACCAGGCAGCTGATAAAAGAAGCTGCGTGGTACAGGAAGGAGGGAGGTGTATTTGTTTTGTATTCTGCAGTGTGGCTTATGTTAACTGTCTGGGGGACCAAGGCACACACACCACAGTTGCTCCCTTGTGCTGTGTCATGAGGCCCAAGTGGTGAATTTTTTTCGCTAACGTGGCCTGATTTGGATTAGGACACCTGGGTGTGTGTTTGTGTGTTTATCTGCCATCTCTGGCAGTCGGCTCAGGGCAGGGGACCAGGCCACGGCGAGAGGCAGTGTCTTGGTCAGAGAGTGGAAGTTTCTAGTTTCAGCTTATATCTGTTTTTATGGCCATTTTGATTTGTGTTACTGGCTGGGCTTTCTACGAGCCTGAAATGCATGCAACCCGTCAGTGAAACCTCAGAAAGATTGAATCTAATTCATTCTGAAACTGGTTGCATTTTTCACTCTAACAATAAATCTAACAAATTCAAGGACACTTTTTGAATTCAAGAATTTTCCTTCCCTCTTTTTTGATGTTGGTCGAGGAAACCCCCCATTGTAGAGACCTCAGGCATTTTTATGTATATTGGGCCATTCCTTCTATCTTAGTTTGCTAACCCTATTGGGCTAACGTTCCCCCAAATGTTTCCTAAAGAATTGGATATCATTAGGTCAAAAGAGTTGTCTACGGACACACCTCGCTTTATTGCACTTCGCAGATACTGCCTTTTTACAAGTTGAATGTTTGTGGCAACCTTGAGTAGGACAAGTCTATAGGTGCCCGTTTTCCAAGGGTGTTTGCTTACTACGTGTCTGTGTCACATTTTGATAATTCGCAAAATATTTCAAACCTTTTCATTATGTTTGTGATGGTGATCAGTGATCTTGGATGTTATTACTACAGATCTCTGAAGGCTCAGGTAATGGTTAGCATTTTTTAGCAATAAAGTATTTTTAAACTAAAGTATGTCCATGATCTTTTTTAGACATAATGTTATTGCACACTTAGTAGACCATAGGGTAATGTAAACGTAACTTTTATATGCACTGGAAACCAACAGATTCATGAGACTCACTTTCTTACCATATTTGCTTTATTGTGGTGGTCTGGAACTGAACCTGCAATATCTCTGAGATATGCCTGTAAATGCATTTTTCTCATTAAATTCCAATTTTTCCAAAACCAATACCTTATTATATGATAAACATTAAATGTTGAGATGAACAGCTGCAAATGCAAATTAGCCCAGTTAGGGGATATTTACGTTTAGAATTGTATGAAAACAACATCTGTGAAGGTTGAGGAAAAAGTAGGTAAGAATAATTGACCTAAGATCAAAAACATGCCAAAGACTAAAGCATTATTTCTCTGAAAGAAGTTATTTGGAAAAACTCAAAACATCTGGTTTATATTAGAAAATATAAGCATAGAAAGAGTAGCGGTCTTTGAGACATCAACTTTTATATTTCTGGAATTTTATAATCGCTCTGTCCCTATTTCTTTAAAAATAAAATGAAACTTCTGTTTTACTGTTTATGTTTGTTTCAGCTGGGGAGGGGCAGTGGCGTGAGGCTGGCAGGGGGTGGTCATGCCACAGATGATATTAAAGGAGACCCATATGATTGCTTTCTTTACTTTTCATATCTCAATTCCCTGGCTGTTCAATTTATTTCCTGAGGTGCTGACAGCTGGTAATACGCTAAACTGCAATCCACCTTCCCCAAGTTATTGATATTTCCTAACTGAGGTTTAATGGTGTGACTTGGCTTAGGTGAAAACGTGCCAAGGTCTTGGGTCTCCTGTGTTTCATCCAGGTTTGTTATAGTTCCAGAAACATACCGCCAGGGGCTAGAAACCACGTTGCTGCCTGGTCCTTGCAAGGCAAATGGATATCAATTTCCTATTACTTTCAGAATACCTCTACACAGACCAACAAAGGGACCCAGCAGTGATTCTTTCTTTTGGGCTGTTTATTTGTCCTGTTGACAAAAGCTGGTGAGTCTAAGAGATTGAAAATATCCAGTTCTGCAAAATGAATAGTGCTTACATTATAGCAGATAGTTCTAATTTATTTTAGCAAAAAGCCATTAGGAAAAGAAAAAAAAAAGTCAGTGTATCTGGTACTAGATAGTAGTGATGGTTGCACGACAATGTGAATGCACTAAATGTCACTAATTGTGAATTTCATGTTATGTGTATTTTACCAAAATAAAAATAGAGTCAATAGAAAAAGTTTATCTTACTCTAGTGACTGAGAGTGTTAATGTTGACTATCACTGTAGCTATGTGATTTCCAGTGAGGTGGCGGGAACAGCAAGGGTGTAATATTCCAGATCTGGAGCTGTTTATTGCTGGCACTAAATTTTATCAATGGCAAGTGGTAGATGATTTGAATATTCTTCTTAGTATAGTAGTTTCTTAGCAATAAGGATTTAACAGTTGTGGTGATCACCGTCTGTAAGAAAAACAGCATAAGGTCTATAGTTTATAGTCATTTGTCATTTTGGGGAGATAAAAAAACCCAACAACGCAAATTGCCAGGCTCATTGGCTGCCAGTATCTCTCCTGGTTACCTGCTCCCAACGCACGTATAGTAACATTCATGAAGTGATTCAAAACTTTGTTCCTTTGAATGAAATGGTCATTAAGTAAGAGAAAAAGTTAAGTAAAGATAGAAAATGTAGTTAATCTTTGGGGAGTTGGTCAACACGTAGCTATTGACAGAGACGCAATGAAGGAGGAATTAAGAGGTGGATGAACATTTCTGAGTTCTACCATTTGGGATTCCTCTGGTTCCCAGTCCTTCTTCCCCTTGTGACTATCAGGGATATCGTATCATCTATTTTATCCAGTACATCAGAACCATAACGAATGAGCTGAAAACCACGGATTGCCTTCCTAAAATAACATGGTTTCATTTAAATTAAAGATATGTTTGTTGAGCGTGTACTGTCTGCAAAGCGTTGTGTTAGATATTATAGGGGAATATGGAGATGAGTATGGCACGGACTCTGTCCTCAGAAAACTAGAAATATCATAGAAAAGACAGGTCCCGAAGGACAATCACACTCTAATAAAAGCGAGTATTAAATGCTGAAAGTGAGAGTGGCCTGGAGATTCACAAAGGTGAACTTCACAAAGCTATTTTTTGTGAAGTTGTGGTGTGTGTGTTTGGTCCTTTTATAAAGGAGGTGGTTTGGGAAGAATGGGTAAGAATTTAGCAAACTGAGAAAGCATTTTAGGTGGCAGAATTGAAATAAGGCCAAGGCACAGAGTAGGAAATGCCCAGGTGTTGGGAAAATGCTATAATTTTAGTTTGGCTGGAAGTAGGTTGTCTGTAGGAGATCAGTAAGAATTAAGATTAGAAATGTAGATTGGTCCTAAATGTCAGGACAAGGCATGTTGTATTTAATCCAGAAAGCACTGGGAAGACACTGACAGTTCCTGAGGAGGCAGCGAAATGATCCAAGTCATGCTTCACTGATGGTGGGGACTGAACTGGGATGGTTGGGAAGAGACCTGCAGGGTGGAAGCTGGTAGAATGCCCTGTGAAGAAGAGAGAACAGAAGGAGTGGGGACCTGGGCCAGGCCAGTGGCAACAGGGAAAGAAAGAGAAGAGGCAGGATCTACATTGGATTTGGCAGCGAATCGGGTACAGGTGGATTGAAGAGAGTTCTGGAAAGATGGCAACCTGAGTGTGTCCAGGCTTCATCTCCTGAGCCAAGGCTTGCAGAAGCCAGCAGGCATGCCAGGCTGGAGGGTGTGAGGACGGCCCCATCGCTGGCGAATTCCGAGGTTGATGGAGGATTTCTCCTCTGTGTGCTTGACAAGAGCCTGGAATTAGTGGGAAGAGCCTACGTGAGGCAAATAGAGTAAATTGTATCTTGGTCTGCAGAGATGAGAGTGTCTTGTTGTTGGTATAAACAAAAGGGAGGACTTCCAGCTTTCAGGCTGGCTTGTAAAAAGTTTGGAAGTCATTACTCCCATCTTCACAGCAAGAGAAAGACTTCAGAAACTGAAAAGCAACAACTCTTAACTAGATTCATCAGAGACCGAGGTCACAGGGCAAACCACTGCCCCCCAAATTAGAGATACAGATAGGCAGATACAGAGAATCACAGTTTATTGGAGTAGAGGTACCAGAGCAGAAACCTCCATGGGAATCAGTACCGGGTTCCTTTCACCCAGTACATCATACCCAGCTTTCAGCAAAAAATTACAAGACATACCAAAAGACACGAAGCAAAGTTTGAGGAGAGAGAAAGCATCAGAACCAGTCTCAGATATGGCAGAGATACTGGAATTATCAGACTGGGAATTTAAAACAACTATGATTAATAGGCTAAGGGCTCTAATTCAAAAAGTGGACAACGTGCAAGAAGAGATGGATAATATAAACTGGGAGATGGAAACTCTAAGAACCAAAAGGAAGGCTAGTGATAAAAAAAACCCTCTGTATGGGGCTTCCCTGGTGGCGCAGTAGTTGGGAGTCCGCCTGCTGATGCGGGGGACACGGGTTCGGGCCCTGGTCTGGGAGGATCCCACATGCTGCAGAGCAACTAGACCCGTGAGCCACAACTACTGAGCCTGTGCTCTAGAGCCCACGAGCCACAACTACTGAGCCCGCGTGCCACAACTACTGAAGCTTGCACTCTAGAGCCTGTGCTCTGCAACAAGAGAAGCCACCGCAGTGAGAAGCCCGTGCTCCACAACAAGAGAAGCCACTGCAATGAGAAGCCCGTGCACCGCAACGAAGAGTAGCCCCTGCTCACCGCAACTAGAGAAAGCCCACGCACAGCAACAAAGACCCAACGCAGCCAAAAATAAATAAATAAATAAATGACGTTGGGAGAATTTTTTAGTTTTATCTTGAGTCTGGTTTATACTCTAAAACTACGCAATATGTTGAAATTATTCATCTGCATAATAAAATGAACCCTCGTGAACCCACCATTTGACCCAAGAAATAGAACATGCCTCAAATCCTGAAGTTCCCTGTAGACCCCTGCTGCCCCACCCCCAGTCCATCCTTCACTCTGCTACCAGTTGATCAATACCCTGATATTTGGTTTATTTTCATGACTTTCTTTTCCTTACAATTGTGTCATATGCGAGTATTCTATAATGTGTTGCTTGATTTGAACTTTATTAAATGGTATCGAACTATATGTATGTATTTTTCTATGACTTACTTATTTCACCTGCTGCTAAGCTACTAAGCTTCATCCACATTGAAGCACGTAGCTATAATTTCTTCACGTTCGCTGCTGTACGGTAGTCCATGGTGTGAATACATAACAACGTATTTATCGATTTTCCTGTCAAGAGATGCGTGGCTTATTGGCATTTTTGCCATTATATACTACACTGTCTTAAACATGTTTAAAGGGGCCCATTTGCAAGCGTTCACTTAGGATATATACGTAGGAGTGGGATTGCTGGGCTGTATGGTATCACTTTTTGATTTTTACCAAACTGTTTTCCAAAGTAGTTGATTGCCACTTTTTCAGTGTCCACCTTGCCAGCAGTGGGGGCCTAACTCAGGAAAGAAAGTCCTTGATGCCATTAATTTCAAAAGAAATTGTTAAAAATTTTCCAGGAAGCAGATTCCACAGCTTCGTAAACCTTCCTGATGCTCATTTGGGGTCCTATGAGGAAGTTGTCCCTAATACCTCCTGCTGTAATTTGAGCACCTCCTTCCTTTTAAAATTATTCTCTATTTATTAGTCATGAGCATCGTCTGGACAGTCCAGTTTTTACTTTTTAGCACTCATTCTGACTTTTCCTGTAAGGAGATATAGCACAGTTGAAAGGTCTTTCAGATAATATCGTGTTCTAGTGTATAACTTGAGACTTAAAGACCTGACATACCTTAAATCCACATTTAAGAGCGGTGAATGATTGCATTCTGTGTATGTGGTGCTTTATAACGTAGGTAGCCAAACGCATCCTTCAGAAGTCACGTTTTCCTCCTTGTATTAATTATCCTGTCTGAGCAATCTGTGGCAGGCTGAATAATGGCCCATAGGTTTTTGAGAATGTCATTCCAGCAGAAACACTGACACTTGGATGGAAAGGGACAGAAAGAAGATGAAATAAAATAAGGCTGGTGGGCTCCCCAAATTCCACAGGTAGGAGACAGGCTGATAAAAGTACTCAGCTGCAAACATGCAGTACCCTTCAAGAAAAAGGATGAGGGACTTCCCTGGTGGTCTAGTGGGTAAGACTCCGCACTCCCAATGCAGGGGCCCTGGGTTCGATCCCTGGTCGGGGAACTAGATCCCGCCTGCTGCAACTAAGACCCGGCACTGCATACCTAAATAAATATAAGGAAGGAAGGGAGGGAGGGAGGGAGGGAGGGAGGGAGGGAGGGAGGAAAGAAGGAAAAGAATGGCTTCGGGGGTGAAGCTGTGGGCTGAGCCACAGAGACTCATTCCCGGGTCCCAAAAGGTAATGGAGTTTGCCTCGTTGCATACTGGTTGAGACCCACATGCTCCCCTTTCTCCTTTCATTTTCGCCCTTTTTGAATGGCATGCCTATAACTTATCCTGTGCATGTCCCATCATTGTTTTTTTGGAACATGTAACTCATTTTCTAATTTCACTAGTCCACAGGAAGAGAGAACTTCTGCTTTAGGATGGATTATATGCAGAGACTCACCTGTACCTGATTTGTATTTCCTAGATGAGATTTGGGAGCTGCTGAGACTTGGATGAGATTTTGGACTTGAAACTGTGATGGGTTAAGACCTTTGGGAACCTTGGGATGGGGTTAATGCAGTTTGCATGTGGGATGTGTGTGAATCTTTGGGGGCCAGAGGGTGGACTGTGAAAGCCTGAGTAATGACCCCCTAGATATGTTCAGGCCCTCATCCCCAAAACCCGTGACTGTTACTCTACCTGGCAAAAGCACCTTTGCAGATGTGATTTGCTTAAGGATCTTGACATGGGAGATTATCCTGGATTATCCAAGTGGGCCTGATAATCACAGACATCCTTATAAGAGGGATGTAGGAGGCGTCAGAGACAGAGGAAAAGGCCCCGTGAAGCAGATTGGATTGGATGTGGCCGTTAGCCAAGGAATGTCAGCAGCCTCTGAGACAGGCTAGGACCTGGGACCTGGGACCCTTTGCTGCAGTGCTTGCACCTGGACAAATGTCTCCTCCAGCAGTAGAATACAAAGAAACTCTAAGGGACTAAAAATAACCGTGTACGTGCACAGTAGGGGCAAATTATGGGCAACAAGATACAAAAAGAAGAGCCTGGAGCAAAAGCCGGGTACTGCTCACACCTGCTGCCCACAACACCACCAAAGGGGTGAGCAAACCACGTAAGCCCCCCTCCGGCTGACCCTGAGCTTGCCCCTATATAAGGAACCAGCTTGCCACTGCCTCGGGGAGAGAGCGAGTGAGCAGGGGAATGTGCTGCTTGTTCTCGCTCCCCGCTGCTGCAGCGGGAGCCCCCCTAAAGCCTTGCCTGAATTTCTTGTCTGGCCTCTGATCAATTTCTGTTGATTAAGGAGGTCAAGAACTCTGGTCGGTAACACCTCTAGAAGGTAAAAGAGGGAAGGAACAGATTCTCCTCTGGAGTCTCCGGAAATAACCAGCTTCTGCTGACACCTTGATTTAGACCCCATGAGACTCATTTTACTCTTCTGACCTCCAGAACTGTAAGTAATACATGTGTGTTGTTTTAAGGCATGAAGTTTGTGGGAATGTGTTATGGAGCCGCAGTAGGAAACTAACACACTCTCTGTTGGGCCAGGGTCCTTCAGTGCTCTTGTAAATGCAAGAATGTTAGCAAGAGCAGTTGTATGAAAAGGAGTGAGGGAGGGGACATTTTTCCTAGGAGGACTATTTATTTCATTATAATTGGTGAATTTTCTTTTTCTCAAACAAAACCACATCTTTAAATGCACTACAAAGAAGCAACTAAATTATTAAGTCTTTCATAAAACAAAAGTTCTATAATTTAGCAGCTACTACCTGGGGTACAATACTTCCACTTTTACTAAATATCTGAACTAATTCCATTTTTAAAATCCTCTCTCTAGAAGACCTAAGGCCTCTTAGGAAAGAAACTAACAATAACGTATAACATTATTTTTGCCAAAATGAAAGCAAGATCACATTATTGATATTCTTATGAAATCCTAATAGGGGAAAATGCCATGGTTAAAGCTCGCGGGGTGTTTTTGATGGTACTGGTTATTTAGGACAGGTTTGGGCAGATCTGGCAAAACATTGAAGTAAAATGAATGTGCTTTCGATTTTAGGAAGAACATTCTTTAGACTGAGGTCTTTGTTCCCATGTGTACTTGCTTCTTTTGACTGATCAGAGATGCACGCATACAACATTTAATCCATTTACATTTAATGTATGGACGCAGATTCTTTCACTGGAAAAGATTTGCAGATGGAGAAGTTTGAAGATTCTCTTTAGACAGCTAGCTTATTAGGTGGCATTTTTTCTCTTAGCATTTGAGCTTTTTTGACTAAGTACCAGTTTGCTCTGATGGTACTTATATCAGTCACAGACCAGTCAGGAAACCGGATGTGTGGGTTACGCATGTGATGAAAGATCTGAGATCTAGTCAAGGGCAGTGGGGAGACCCACTGGTCTGCAAGAGTAGGAAGCTACCCCTGCCTTAGTTCCAGAGGCCAAGGGGCAGGCGTGGTGGATAGTTTCTGCTGCTGCTCCTGTAACAAATTCCCCTACGCTAAATGGCTATGATGACACAGATTTATTGCCTTGCAGTTCTGTAATTCAGAGGTCCACAGTGGGTCTCCGTGGGCTAAAATCAAGGTGTCACCAGGGCCTTCCTGGAGGCTCTGGAGGAGAACCTGTTTCCTGGAGGCTGCCCACATTCCTTGGATACTGAGTCCCACCCTCCATCTTCAAAGCCAGCAATGGCAGGTTGGTCCTTCTCCCATCACCTCACTCAAACATCACTTTTCTGCCGCCTCTTCCACATTTAAGGACCCTTGTGATTACACTGGGTCCACCTAGACAATCCAGGATAATTTCCCTATTTGAGATCAGCTGACTGACAACCTTAATTCCTCTTGGCCTTCTGCTGTAACATAGTCACAATTGGGGGAAATTGGGACATGAACATCTTTGGAAGCCATTATTTTGCTTTCCCCAAGGGGTATTACTGGGGCTGGCAGCCAGGGCGGTGGGAGCTGGACCACCGCACGAGCTATGATCGTGGATGGAGAGGCGTGGGCAAGACACATCCCTCACAGTGTGAGGCGGGGAGAAAGAAATCCCTTGTCTCCTCCCTGCAAAATGGGAAGTTTTCCCCAAGTAATCGTCTTGTACTGGACGTCCAACTTCTCGTTTTTCCTTTCCTTTTCTTTTTTTTTTTTAATGTGGAATCTCAGAAACCTTTTTATTAGGAGCAAGAGAGTATATCGTTCTTCTGTTTATACTTTACTGTGTATGTGACAACTATACACAACTTTCTGCAGCGCACCAGTGTGATGGAAAAAAGGCTAATCCTATTGAAGTCGCCATACTGACCCCATACAAATCCTTTCCTTAAGTCGGGTGAGGGTCTGAGTTGTTTGTGTGGGAAAAATCATGTGATTAGAGCCAGTGTCCGTTGGCGTTTTTCATAACAATGGATAGTGCGATGATTTGTAATCCAGCCTCTATTCCTGTAGAATTCTTCCTGGGCACAGGCCGAGCGAGGTGAGTTTGGGTGAGTTAGCTTATTCAAGTTGCCCCAAATACTGGAAAAAAATAGCTCGTTATAATGTGCTCACTAATTTCAAAACAAGTCTTTTTTATGTCACTCTGCAGAAATCTACAGCAAATGGGATTCAAAGGATTACTGCATGAAGGAAACGTCAATGCTAAATCTATGGACAGTCTCTTTAGTACCGCGTGTCGCAAATTAAAAGCACGCACCAGGGAGAAGGTGAAGGAATAAATAGTGAGGCACCTGGCCTATCCCTGTTTACCTTTCTTTCTGGAACACACTTGCTTGGTTGCTCTTTTCTTGGGGCCCTTTCCCCTCCAGCAAGAAATCACCGCGTTTATCTGCCATGGTTTGGTTTTCTCGGGCTACCTTAGCAATGCTGTTTCAGCAGCTGGCTGCTATGCCAGCATCAGGTGTCACAGCCACTGGGGTGACTGGGTGAATGGCCGTGCGTTTTCCCTGGAGAAGGAGGGACAGACAGGCCAGCTTTTGTCTCTGCCAGGAGAGCTCTGCTTGTGAAACTCCATCCCAGTCGGTGTGCCTGGGAGCACAGGGTGCCGGCCATTTGGCCATCGCTTCTTCTCTGCTTGGCCACCGACTCTGTGCACGGCCAGACACTTCTTTGAGGGAAGGAAAATGCATCTTTCTTTTCTTGCTTTCCTTCTGAACCCATGTTTGGTTTGAATTCTAGAGTCAGGACTTTTTTAAAAATAAATTTATTTATTTATTTATTTTTGGCTGCGTTTGGGTCTTCGTTGCCGCGCGTGGGCTTTTCTCTAGTTGCGGTGAGCGGGGCTCCTCTTCGTTGTGGTGCGCGGGCTTCTCATCGTGGTAGCTTCTCTTGTTGCAGAGCACGGGCTCTAGGCGCTTGGGCTTCAGTATTTGTGGCGCGTGGGCTCAGTAGTTGTGGCTCGCAGGCTCTAGAGCGCAGGCTCAGTAGTTGTGGCGCATGGGCTTAGTTGCTCCGCGGCATTTGGGAGCTTCCCGGACCAGGGCTCGAACCCATGTCCCCTGCATTGTCAGGCAGATTCTTAACCACTGTGTCACCAGGGAAGCCGAGAAGTCAGAACTTTAAATAGACCCTCCTCTGCTGGAATTTCCTGTGGGTCCAGCAATCTTCTGCTCTGAGATATCTGTGTCAGAAGTGGGAGAGGGGAGTGAATTAGGGTGGACCTTAATCCAACATGACTGGTGTCTTTATAAGAAGAGGAGATTAGACACAGACACAGAGGGAAGACCACGTGAGGACGCAGGGCGAGGGCTGCCAACTGCAAGCAAAAGAGAGAGGCCTCAGAAGAAGACAACCCTGCTGACACCTTGATCTCAGACTTCCAGCCTCCAGAACCATGAGGAAGTAGATTTCTGTCGTTTTAATCCCCCAGCCTGTGGTATTTTGTTATGGCAGCCTTAGCAAAGCAATACAGTAACTTTCCCAAGGCTATACACGGGGCAAACCTGACTACAGAACCCACATTTTCAGTGTAAACCTCATAATTTTTCTATAAGTTCCAAGTAATACATGTAAGCATTAGTTAATATTCTGGAAGGACATGTTTTAAAATACTAGCTATGTCTCTCTGTTCCTATTTATAACATACTTACCAAATTTTGGAAGTCGTCTCTCCCAAATCTGACTCTGTGCTACCCTGGTGTCCAGTTATGTCTAAGTGAGCCGTGAAAATTTCAAAACAACACTTACTCAATTTTTCTTTAATTAAAGGGAAAGAAACAACTATGCAAAACAGCTTTTGGTTTTTAGGGGCAGAAGACAGGTTTCAGGAAATCAAACAAACAATAAGGTTTGGAAATTCCCCAAAGAGTGGGGCTTTCTGACTCCAGAGCAGGGGCGGGCGGCCTCTCCAGAAGTGGAACACTTTTTATTTTCCCAAAGGATCGAGAGCCTGGGCATGCGGGAGGGCTGAGGGGTTGGGGGGAGTCTCCCCAGGGGAGGCCTCTGAGGTGTGGGCCTGCGTGGTGTCTTTTTCCCAACAGGAAGCCTGGGATAAAAATGGGATGAGCAGGCGGGGTGTGGACAGCCCTGACCTGGCCACCCCCCTGAGGAGCTAGGTGACCCTACTGGTTGATCCTGATCTACTGGTTGGAAATGTTTGCCCTAGAGGATCTTACACAACAGAGTATTTTGAGTTTTCCAAAAGACTGACCATAATGGCAGTTGGAGACCTGCTCTCCCCATGCTCTCTGGCTTACTCTGGGGCTTTGCAGTAATATATCAACACAGAGACCCCAGGCATAGGGAGCGGAATGTTTGGTGTTTCAAGCAGGGCACATCTGGCTTTTCATTTTTAATACTTCAAGAAGTTTATTCCATTCCATATATATATTTAAAATATGTATAATATTTAAAAATATAACTTTAAAATATAATTGTGTACTTTATTTATTTTTATAAAAAGCAACGCTAGCCCACTTTCCTGGTTTCAGCTGTAGACAGTTCATGGCCTTTCTGAATTTTCACTGGGTTAGTGTAGGCTACTTCTTCACTGGTTTCTTTCTGAAATCTACGTGGGAAGGACAAGAGAACAGTAAACAACAGTTTTTGTTGCATTCATGTAGATTTGAGCAGAGGAAAAATAAAGGATTCAATACGTGGTCCAGGTAAAAAAAATGTGACAGTGGTGGCTTGAGCTATGACCTTGCATAGAATCAATACGCTGCTTCCCTTTCTGTCAGGCAGAGCCTACTTCTATGCTTCTTTCTTTCTTTCCTTCAGTAAAGGCAGTTACCTAATGATATTAAAATTTTAATTGATTATGCTGGATGTTCTGGAAATTGAAGCAGCCGGACTCAAACTCGCTCAACCCAGTTGCCCTCCAGCCGCCGTTGAAGGTAAATGCGACAGCTGTAAACAGATGCTGCCACCTACAGGGCAGAGCGGGGACGTGCGCAGCCACAGTCGCCCATCCTCAGCCATTAATCTATAGGACTTTTTCTTCTACCCACTTCCCAGTGTCATTCAAGAGATCAGAATCTTTTAAATTTTCTTTTAGAATACAAAGCGAAACCTCATATTCTGTAGGAAAAATTCTTCTTTATAATGAATCTTCAAATTCTGTAACACATTTATAATAAAGAGGATATAAATATTGAAAGGGGAGCCTTGAGAGAAGGATTTGTTCGACACAGTGTCTGAACCGGTAAGGCAGCCATTTCAAATTTTTCTTTATTTTTTTCCCCTCTTATATCAGAAGTGACTCAATAATGCTTTTCACTGTAAAATGTCATTTAAAAAGACTTAAATCATGGTTGGGACTTCCCTGGCGGTCCAGTGGTTAAGACTCTGCGCTTCCACTTCAGGGGGCACGGGTTCAACCCCTGGTGGGGGAACTGATATCCCACATGCTGCTTGGTGCGGCCAAATAAATAAATAGACAAATAAATCTCTTTAAAAAAGATTTATTAAAAAATAAATGCAGTAGCCTTTGCTTGAGTTCAGGACGTGGTCAGTGGCCAGTGGCCAGCTAACTCCATCTCGGGTCAGTGCTATTAGAAAGCATGTCCTTCTATTGGATTAAACTGTGTTCGCCTCTTGAGCCTGGTCCCGTGCTTTGGAACGCCACAGAGAGAGCGGATTTTCTCTCTTCGCACGTATGAAGACGTCATCCCAGCTCCCTGGGCTTATCCTTCAGGCTGAAGACCTGCCTTCAGAGCCTTGATCCCTACGCCCTCCGCCCGCCCCCCCCCCCCCCCACCTGCTCCTCTGGCTGTGCCTGTTCGTCGCTGGTCCCGCCTGGATTGCTGTACTTGAGCATCCGCGGCAAACCCCTGTGAAGCTGATGGACAGCATCACCTCCACTCTGCAAACCCTGCTTTCTATTCTGTCCAACTCGGACATCAACTTGACCAGCAAAGAGAGCCCTTTGCGCAGCTGGAGCGCTCCGAGGCCGCTAGGTGGCCATTTGGGAGAAGTGTGGGCGGGGTGATGTTTGACGACGAGCTCTCACAGTACGCTGCCTTTTCACCCTCAGAAACTAGCAAGGACGGCGCTGGTTGCTATTTCCCTGCCCAGGGTTTCTAGCGCACGTGGCTTGTGCGTTTCCCTGGGTGGTGTGAGAGGAGGCCGTGCTCTGGAGGAAGATGAGAGGGTCCTCTGTGTGCAGTCTGTGCTCTGGGTGAAGCTGGAAGGGAGGCTGTGACTGTCTCAGGCATCCGAGTCTCTCCTTTTGCACCCAGCCCCTATATTTCGGAGAAACTCATCTTCATGCCTGAACTCAAGGTCATTTGTTCTCTCTTCTCTGTGGAAACCTGCACTAGGTGGAGGGTGGGGTCTGCTATCGTTTATGTCATCCGGTGGACGTAATTCACAGGCTAAGTGCTCTCCTCTACTACCGGCAGTAGTTGTATTTTAAGTTTCCTCTCTAATTTGCAAAGGGTTTTGTCTTCTTAAAGGAACTTCAAGAATCCATGACCACGTGGGAGGATGGTTTGGGAGCAGTGGATATCCCTGATCTACCCCTAAGAGTTCTTCAAAAAGAGTCTTAAAAGAGCTCACAGTGTGAGGGTGAGAGTTGCCCTCTTGGTGGGCGGTAGTGCACAGTCGGGGCAATAACCACGGGTAGGAATGGAATCAGGCATTTACCCACGGTCATTATGAGCCCCCTGCTCGTGAGACAAGCTAGTTTGGTATAATCATGCAATCAGATTAAAGTCCCCTTTTAAGTTTTAAAATTTAAAAATGATTTGTATTTGAGTACTGGTCCTATGGTATGTCTGAGTTGTGGTTATTGTGGTATTGGGGGTCAACTCAGACCAGCGTTTCTGCTGGAGCTTTTCATTATGCATAATAACCCTCCTACTTTGTTCTTCTGTATCTTTCATCCAAAGCTCACACGCTGTCCAAACATCATTAACTCATTAACACTTGCAACCCTCCGGGGAGGTGGATCGGAGGCAAGGTGATTAGCCCATGTTCCAGCCAGGGCCACAGAGGCACAGAGAATTTCAGTGACTTCCCCAAGGTCGCAGGAGTCAGAGCTGCGTAGTGTTCCAACCCCAGTCTGCCTCTTCTCAGGAGTGAAAGCCAATAACAGCTGGATCTTGGGAATCGTCTCTACCTGCTTTTGAATATCGGTGTGGAGCAACACACCGAACATCTTGCCAAAAACAAAGCCAGAATATTTTTTTTCCTTGAAATGTAAAACCTGTGCTCCTTAAGGAAAAGAGATGTGTACATTAATCACCAAAATAAAATTGGGTATCACTTAGATAGAGCCCCAAAGTCCTCCAAGTCTTCTAATATAGACCCTTAAACTTTTCTTACATAGAATCAGGAAATGCCATTTGGCCAAGCAGAAATGAAACTTGAACTTCACAAGAGTTAGGATTCACTTTGAAACTGAGAAGTACTGACATCTGTCTTTTGAGTGTGACAGACAACCTTTTCTCCTTGGTGTCACTTGAAGGCAGGCTGGTTTCACGTGGACTTCATTGTAGTTTCAGTGGAGCCATAAGAGGGGGCCACCGTGTGATCTGGGTGGGCACCAAAGGTGCTAGTTAATGTCAAGAGAGCCACTGAAAGCCTGGAACCTGGGGTCAAAGGGCTCCAGAGACTGGCTTGAAAGGCAGAGCAGCAGATTCAGTGGGAAACCATGAGCCTTCTTGGGCCACTGTCTTTATTTATGGTTCATGTATTTATTCAACAAACATTCATCGAGTATCTATTGTACGCCAGTTGTCGTCTGGGTGCAAGCGGTTCTAAGATGAATAAGACATAATGCTCATATTGCAGGGGTTTGTAGTCAAGGAGCAAAGATAAACAAACAACAGATAATTATTATATAAAATAAGAAGTAATTGTAGAGACATTTACAAAGTCCGACTAAGGAAAATGAGCTTGAATGGCTCAGAGAAATCTTCCAAGAGGCGTTTCTTTCTTTTTTTTTTTTTTTTTTCCAGTACGCGGGCCTCCCACTGCTGTGGCTTCTCCTGTTGCGGAGCACAGGCTCCGGACGCGCAGGCTCAGCGGCCATGGCTCACGGGCCCAGCCGCTCCGCGGCACGTGGGATCTTCCCGGACCGGGGCACGAACCCGTGTCCCCTGCATCGGCAGGCGGACTCCCAACCACTGCGCCACCAGGGAAGCTCCAAGAGGCGTTTCTTGACCATAAACAGGATGTGTCTGAAGGATGAAGAGTTTGCTGAGGGCAGCAACGGAGCTAAACTTTCCAGGGTTATCCATTTGCTGAAGGTCTGTGATTAGGAGTGATAGCATCATTTACAGCAGCAGCAAGTGGTCACCGAATTCCTGATATACACAAGCCACACTCCTGGACTCCTGGGGAAGCAAAGACACTAGAAATGATTCTTGACCTCAGGCAAATTACAATCTGTTTGAGGAAACAGGAGATATGTTAGAGACAAGTAGCAATAGAATGCGATGTCTAGTTAGTCCCACTTGAGGACTCAGACAATACGCACAGTAGAAATCCAGAGAAAAGAGGGTGAACGTTGAAATGCTAGAATTAAGAATACTTATGGGGGAGATGGAAACTAAGTTGGGGCTAGGATGAGAACCTCTGATATTTAGTGAGAGGCATAGGAGAGATTTTAGGCAGAGGAAATAAAACGAAAATGATTGCGGTGGGGATAGGTGGGGGCATATTGAGTGGACCAAACACAGGCCATTTGGTGAGGAGGCAGGAGAGATGGGACCCAAGCATAGACAGGTGGGGCAGGGCTTTCATGCTCATTGACTGTGACGCCGGCAGTGCCCCCTACCCCTCATGGTGCCAACACGCCCAGCCACCACTGGAGCCCTTTACTTCAAGCTGTACCGTCAGACCTCACTTCCAGACTAGGAGGGGTGGGCTTTGATTTTGGAGAACAGAGCATCCAAAGACTCTTGGGCAGGCAGGTCTAACGGGTAGGTTTAGGTTTGGTTGCTAGGGACTGAACGAACACTCCAAGCAGAAGTGGCTTAAACAAGAAACACATTTTGTCCCCTCTCACGTCAAAGGCTGGCAGCAGATTCTCCAGGAACGGCATCCCGACCCCCCAATCCCGCTCTCTCATCCCTCCACCTTGCAAAGCTCCCATTGCCGAGACCAGGTTTTGTTTTTGTTTTTTTTAGTTTTTGTGGGGCTTTTTCCCTCAACCTCCAAAGATTGTGTTTTTAATGAATATATACATTGCTTGGGGTATAACTTTTCTAGTCCAGGAAATGCATTAAAAACATCCTCATGTTTTCTATGATCACATCACCTGTATTTGGCTCCAGTTTTCTTGTTTCATTTGGATTAAGCTAGGCTGTGCTGCAGTAACAAATGAGACCATTTTTAACAAATAACATTATTTTAGTGCTGCACTTATGTATCGGAACGGGTTTACCTGATCACAATGGCTGGCAGATCACCCTGGAGACTTACACACAGGCAATTACTTAATTGTTTTAAACTCAAAATGATAAATACCACTTTTAGTGACATTTCATGGTCAAGGCAAATCACATGGCCAAGGCAGATGTCAAGGGGTGAGGAATCGTAACCCTCCACTGCATCTGGAAGGAGAGAACAAGCAGTCAGTGGACGGTGGTAGTGTCTCCACAAATCCAAGTTTTGACCAAGGTCAAGTGTTAAGTGGTTTAAGTGGGTGCTGGAGGAGAAGCCATATGTCCATTCCCCTGCCACCAGGGAGCGAGTAGGTGGGAAAAAGGTGCAGGCCACCCTTGAAGGAAAGGTTTTGCAAACTGCATACCCCACTCCTGCTTCTCTCCCATTTCCCAGAACTTGGTCATGTGACCACACCTAGCTACAGGGGAGGGTGGGAAGTGTTGTGTTTACCAGGCATCCACGTCCACAGCTGCCTAAGGAAGAACAGGAAAGTGTGTATTAAGGGACATACAGCAGTCTTTTTTCACCATGAGTAAAAGGACATTTTAAAAGAGATGATAAATGTTGTGTTTTTGAAAACACAGTACTTTGGTGGATTGAATGCTATTAATTATTCATGAGCCTCCAGTTTTGCTCAGGGCAACAGGAAAGCTAAGCCTGAAACACGGGAGTCGCCCTCTGCTACCCCCTTTTAATCTCTGAAGTTCTTAGTCACCTTGAATCCCACTGCAGGTGTGCGGATGACAAAGGACAAGTCTATTTCATTCCTGACCAAAGGGGTCTCTTCTGAAGTGTTTCCTTAGAGTGACAGAATTTAACTGGAATGATTGATAGACTTTTGAATAGTTTCATTAAGCAGGACAAGGACCTAAGGACCACGACAGTGACTACCATTGACAATGATCAGGACTCACAATGCATTGTGAGGGACCAATCTGTTGAATTGTCCATCGCTATTTCATTAATTGCTATTTTATTAGCCACTATTTTATGGCATAGGCAAAAATGATACAGGTTAAGCAAATGACTGGTCTAAATTCATGAGTAAGTTCCAGCACTAGAAATTACACCAGAACTTCAAATAGTATCCTAAAATTTTTTAGTATTTTGGAGAATTTACTTTGACTTTTCCACAAAAGCTTTAAATTTCAAGCCATGACTTATTTCTTTTAAATTGTTTTTTTTTCTTTTTTTTTTCAGAAACAGAAAATTGTAATTCATATAATATACAATTCACCCATTTAAGTGTACGATCAATGGCTTTTAGTGTATTCACAGAGTTGTGTATCCATTACGACAATCAATCTTAGAACATTTTCACCACCCCCAAAGGAACCCTTATGTTCCTTAGCCATCACTCCCAATCTCCCATATGCTACCCCCTCCTCCAGCCTTAGGGAACCACCAAACTAAACTCTGTGATTTGTCTATTTTGAACATTTAATATAGATACATGGTCCTTTTTGACTGGATTCTTTCACTTAGCGTAATGTTTTCAAGGTTCATCCATGTTGTCGCCTGTATCTGTACTTCATTTCTTTTGATTGTGGAATAATATTTTATTGTACGTATATATCACATTTTGTTTGTCCATTTGTCAGTTGATAACCATGTGAGTTGTTTCCATGTTTTGGCTATTATGAATGATACTTCTATGAACACTTGTGTACAAATATTTGTGCGCACATATGTTTTCATGTCTCTTCAACATATACCTAAGGAGTGGAATTGCTGGGTCACACGGTAGCATGACCGTATGTTTAAACATTTGAGGAACTGCCAGATTGTTTTCTGAAGTGGCTGCACCATTTTGCATGTAGAGTATGAGGGTTCCAATTTCTACATATCTTCACCAAGACTTTTTGATTCTTGCCATCCTAGTGCATGTAAAGTGGAATCTCACTGTGGTTTTGATTTGCATTTCCCTGATGGCTACTACTGTTCATAGACTTTTTATGTGCTTATTAGCCATTTGCATATCTTCTTTGGAAAAATGTCTATCTGGATCCTTTGCCAACTTTTAAACAACTGGGTTATCTTTTTATTAGTGAGTTGTAATAATTCTTATGTATATTTTTTCAATACAAATCCCTTATCTGATATATTATTTTCAAAAATTTTATCTCATTCTGTGGGTTCAATTTTTTTATCCCATTCTTGTCAATTTCTGCAAAGAAGTCAGCTGGGGTTTTGATAGAGATTACATCAAATCTGTAGATCAATTTGGGGAGTATTGTCATTTTAACAATAGCCTTAAGTATTCCAAACCATGAACATGAGATGCTTTTCCATTTAGTTAGTTCTTCTTTAACTTCTGTCAACAATATCTTATAGGTTTCAGAGTATTAGTTTTACACTTACTTTGTTAAATTTATTTCTAAGTATTTTTTTGTTGATGCTATTATAAACAGAACTGTTTTCTTAATTTCTTTTCTATTTTTCTCATTGCCATTGTATCAAAATACAATTGATTTTTGTATATTTTTCTTGTATCCTGCAACCTCACTGAACTTGTTTATTAGTTCTAGTAGTTTTTTAGCGGGTTCCTTGGGATTTTCTATACATCAGATCATGTCATCTGCAAATAGAGTTAGTCTTACTTTCTCCTTTCTAATCTGTATGCCTGTTATTTAAGATTCTTGCCTAATTGACTTGGTTAGAAATTATAACTTCTGGAGAGAATATCATGGATCATAGTGGCAAGCTCCGTGCCTCTCCAAAGCTCTTTATTCCTAAATGCCATTACTGGGCTGAGCTGTCATCTGGGATTTACTACTAGGTCCCTAGGGAAGAAATATCTTAGGAAAATAGGAAAAGGGGGAAATGAGAGGGAAAAGGAGAAGTGAGTGAAGGGAGAGAAACAGGAAGGAGGTAATGAAGGAGGAGGAGAAGGAAAAGGACAGAAAAAAAGAGTTGGCTCTGGGGCTGAAGTTTTCCTCTCTGAGCTCTGTGTAGGCAGTCGCCCCAGCAGTGATGCTGTTGGTTTTTGTGTACTGCCTGATCACCAGCAGGAAAGGCAGGCAGCGGTGCTCTAGCTTAGTAGAGGCTTTCATTTTCTTTGTGTAAAGCAAATGCAGGATGGGCAGTTTTAGGGAAAATAGCGTCAAGATGGCAAATGATGCAATGCAGGTTTCTGTGTAGAAAGCGGTGATTCTGTCCTTGTCAGTGACTTTGAGCCAGGAATGGAAGGGTAAGCCTCAGTTGTGTTGCTGCTCTTCCTTGCCCACTGGTGACCATCTGGTTGTAGGTGAGGGGTAACAATGAAGAAATAGCCAAGGGGAGTGCATTTCAACCCAATGGCCCTACTCCAAATGTGGTTCTTTGCCAAGGACCAAAGGTAACCATGAGGATTATTGACTTGTGATTAATTCATTCGGTCTCTGGGTTGCGGGTACTTGTTTTAACTTGGATAATCTGAAGGCAGCTGGATCCAGAAAAAGATTGGTATCTGAAAGGAGTATGCTTTTTCAGAGGCTTTGGGGTTATAAGGAAATATCCTTGGAGTATGTGAGATTTTAAAGAGAATTAATCAGAAAATGTGCACATCAGAATGTAGGCAGCACAAGGCTGTGAACGGTGCCACTTCTGGAATAACAAAAGGCAAACGGGATCCTTAAGGAAACGGGCTGGCTTAGAATTATGAATCACTGGCCCATTTCTTATAGTGATTAATGATGAGTCACTGTTTTAACTTTGGATGAAATAATAGGCTGCCTCCGAGGCGCTCCATTAATCATCATAAGAATTAGGCTTCTGCCAATTCATTACTGCAGGGTCGACATGTGCTGAACAGTTGAGTTGAATTTCAGGAAGGGGTGAACTTTAGGCAAGGGCTGGCTTAAAGAATGCAAACGTTAGGGCTCTATTCTCTCCTGGATGGGTGGGAATTTATGAGTGGAGAATAGATGCTATTATATCGTCCCTCCACCGGACCCCTCTTCTAGAAGCCTAACAAAACTCCAACTAAGTCTTTTGGCTTTTTGGTATTCAGGGGCACAATACAATAGATAGCCAATGTAGATCATAAAATCTGTTTTTTTTTCTCTGCGTGTTTCATGTATTTGGAAAGTGATTAACAATCTACTAGACACTGGGATTTCAGAAGGCATGAAAATAAGCAAATTGAGCCCATTGCTCTTTGAAGCACAAACTCAGCCTTGCAAAATTTCTGCTTTTCTAAAAACTTCTTGCTATAGATAATGAAAACTTGAGTTACAGGCAGCAGAAGGAAGAAACTTGGTCCATATAAACCAGGAGTCAGGCTGGATTCATCATTTGGTCAACTTCAGAGCTCTTGAGCGAATGGGAGGTTAAACAGTTGTTTCAGCAGATTAAAATTAATGTGCTTGAAAGGTATAGAGAAAGTGTGGCTATCTCTATTGTTGTGGTTGGCAGTGACGGGAAATCCAAGAGAAATTCATGCAGTCCTTGACTCCAGTGATTTGGATGGAGGAGAAGAAAAACTCACCCAAGTTACAAAAGCGATCTATTGCTACATCTTACTGTTATTAGCTGTAGTGACCTGTAAGAATATGAAACACATTCAAATCATCATTTGGAAACTTGGTTTATTCTATATAATACAGATTTTTTCAGTTTGTTTTTTTTTTGGTCAAATCAAAAACATATGTGTTTTTTGAAGAAAACCCAAGAATTGGATCAGAATGTTTAAATTTATTTTAAGAGACATTTTTAAATACAGATTTTCTTAAGGTAGTTTTCATCAGTATTTATAGGAAGAAAAAACAATAAAAGGAATTTGAAAAACAAACTTGAATCAATTAGATGTACATAGAGAGCTTTTGTGCATACCTTACACACACACACACACACACACACACACGCACACACACACGCAATTTTGCATAAAGCTTCTATCTTTGAAATCTAATAGCTTCTCAACTGATTTCTCTGACCCCAGGTTCTTCCTCATTCATTTCATTTTTCATAACTACCAGAGAGAACTTCTTATGACAGAGAACGTATCTGATACCTGCCTGACTTAAAACTCCAATGAGGAGGGCTTCCCTGGTGGCTCAGTGGTTAAGAATCCGCCTGCCAATGCAGGGGACATGGGTTCGAGCCCTGGTCCAGGAAGATCCCACATGCCATGGAGCAACTAAGCCCGTGTGCCACAACTACTGAGCCTGCACTGTAGAGCCCACGAGCCACAACTACTGAGGCCGCGTGCCACAACTACTGAAGCCCGCGTGCCTAGAGCCCATGCTCCGCAACAAGAGAAGCCACCACAATGAGAAGCCCACGCACCACAACAAAGGGTAGCCCCCACTCGCCTCAACTAGAGGACAAGGACACTGGCAGTGGAAGTTCTGGGAAGTACTCCTTGCTGTGAGCCCTCCCAGAGTCTGCCACTGGCCCCACCAAAGAGCCTGGTAAGCACCAGCGCTGGGTCACCTCAGGCCAAACAACCAACAGGGAGGGAACCCAGCCCCACCCATCAGCAGACAAGTGGATTAAAATTTTACTGAGCTCTGCCCACCAGAGCAACACCCAGCTCTACTCACCACCAGTCCCTCCCATCAGGAAGCTTGCACAAGCCTCTTAGATAGCCTCATCCACCAGAGGGCAGACAGCAGAAGCAAGAAGAGCTACAATTCTGCAGCCTGTGGAAGGAAAAGTAGACAAAATGCACCACATTCACAGAAAGACAGACAAGATGAAAAGGCAGAGGACTTTGTACCAGATAAAGGAACAAGGTAAAACCTGAGAAAAACAACTGAATGAAGGGGAGATAGGCAACCTTCCAGAAAAAGAATTCAGAATAATGATAGTGAAGATGACCCAGGACCTCAGAAAAAGAATGGAGGCAAAGATCGAGAAGACGCAAGAAATGTTTAACAAAGACCTAGAAGAATTAAAGAACACCTAGAAGAATTAAAGAACAAACAAACAGATATGAACAATACAATAACTGAAATGAAAAACATAATAGAAGGAATCAATAGCAGAATAACTGAGGCAGAACGGGTAAGTGACCTGGAAGACAGAATGGTGGAATTCACTGCCGTGAAACAGAATAAAGAAAAAAGAATGAAAAGAAATGAAGACAGCCAAAGACCTCTGGGACAACATTAAACACAACAACCTTTGCATTATAGGGGTCCCAGAAGGAGAAGAGAGAGAGAAAGGACCTGAGAAAATATTTGAAGAGATTATAATCGAAAACTTCCCTAACGTGGGAAAGGAAATAGCCACCCAAGTCCAGGAAGCTCAGAGAGTCCCATACAGGATAAACCCAAGGAGAAACACGCCGAGACACATAGTAATCAAATTGGCAAAAATTAAAGACACAGAAAAATTATTGAAAGAAATGAGAAAAATGACAAATAACATGCAAGGGGAACTCCCATAAGGTTAACAGCTGATTTCTCAGCAGAAACTCTACAAGACAGAAGGGAGTGGCACAATATATTGAAAGTAATGAAAGGGAAGAAACTACAACCAAGATTACTCTACCCAGCAAGGATCTCATTCAGATTCGATGGAGAAATCAAAAGCTTTACAGACAAGCAAAAGCTAAGAGAATTCAGCACCACCAAACCAGCTTTACAACAAATGCTAAGGGAACTTCTCTAAGTGGGAAATACAAGAGAAGAAAAGGACCTACAAAAACAAAACCATAACAATTAAGAAAATGGTATTAGGGGGCTTCCCTGGTGGCGCAGTGGTTGAGAGTCTGCCTGCTGATGCAGGGGACACGGGTTTGTGCCCCAGTCCGCGAGGATCCCACATGCCGCGGACCGGCTGGGCCTGTGAGCCATGGCCGCTGAGCCTGTGTGTCCAGAGCCTGTGTTCTGCAACAGGAGAGGCCACAGCAGTGAGAGGCCTGTGTACTGCAAAAAAAAAAAAGAAAAAAAGAAAAAAGAAAATGGTATTAGGAACACACATATTGATAATTACCTTAAACATGAATGGATTAAATGCTCCACCCAAAAGACACAGGCTCCTGAATGGATACAAAAACAAGACCCATATATATGCTGTCTACAAGAGACCCACTTCAGACCTAGGGACACATACAGACTGAAAGTGAAGGGATGAAAAAAGATATTCCATGCAAATGGAAATCAAAAGAAAGCTGCAATAGCAATACTCATATCAGATAAAATAGACTTTAAAATAAAGAATGTTACAAGAGACAAGAAAGGACACTACATAATGATCAAGGGATCAATCCAAGAGGAAGATATAACAATTATAAATATATATGCACCCAACATAGGAGCACCTCAGTATATAAGGCAACTGCTAACAGCTATAAAAGAGGAAATCAACAGTACACAATCATAGTGGGGGACTTTAACACCTCACTTACACCAATGGACAGATCATCCAGACAGAAAATTAATAGGGAAACAGAAGCTTTAAATGACACAATAGACCAGATAGATTTAATTGATATTTATAGGACATTCCATCCAAAAACAGCAGATTACACTTTCTTCTCAAGTGCACATGGAACATTCTCCAGGATAGCTCACATCTTGGGTCACAAATCAAGTCTCGGTAAATTTAAGAAAATTGAAATCATATCAAGCATCTTTTCTGATCACAACGCTACGAGATTAGAAATCAATTACAGGGAAAAAAATGTAAAAAACACAAACACATGGAGGCTAAACAATATGTTACTAAATAACCAAGAGATCACTGAAGATATCAAAGAGGAAATCAAAAAATACCTAGAGACAAATTACAATGAAAACACAATGATCCAAAACCTATGGCATGCAGCAAAAGTAGTTCTAAGAGGGAAGTTTATAGCAATACAAGCCTACCACAAGAAACAAGAAACATCTCAAACAATCTAACCTTACACCTAAAGGAACTAGAAAAAGAGGAACAAACAAAACACAAAGTTAGTAGAAGGAAAGAAATCATAAAGATCAGAGCAGAAATAAATGAAATAGAAACAAAGAAAACAATAGCAAAGATCAATAAAACTAAAAGCTCGTTTTTGAGAAGATAAACAAAACTGATAAACCTTTAGCCAGACTCATCAAGAAAAAGAGGGAGAGGACTCAAATCAATAAAATTAGAAATGAAAAAGGAGAAGTTACAAAGGACACCACAGAAATACAAAGCATCATAAGAGACTACTACAAGCAACTCTATGCCAATAAAATGGACAACCTGGAAGAAATGAACAAATTCTTAGAAAGGTATAACCTTCTAAGACTGAACCAGGAAGAAATAGAAAATATGAATAGACAAATCACAAGTAATGAAATTGAAACTGTGATTAAAAATCTTCCAACAAAGTCCAGGACCAGATGGCTTTACAGGTGAATTCTATTAAACATTTCGAGAAGAGCTAACACCCATCCTTTTCAAACTCTTCCAAAAAATTGCAGAGGAAGGAACACTCCCAAACTCATTCTATGAGGCCACCATCACCCTGATACCAAAACCAGACAAAGATACTACAAAAAAAGAAAATTACAGACCAATATCACTGGTGAATATAGATGCAAAAATCCTCAACAAAATACTAGCAAATAGAATCCAACAACACATTAAAAGGATCATACACCATGATCAAGTGGGGTTTATCCCAGGGATGCAAGGATTCTTCAATATACGCAAATCAGTCAATGTGATACACCATATTAACAAATTGAAGAATAAAAACCATACGATCATCCCAATAGATGCAGAAAAAGCTTTTGACAAAATTCAACACCGATTTATGATAAAAACTCTCCAGAAAGTGGGCATAGAGGGAATGTACTTCACCATAATAAAGATCATATATGACAAACCCACAGCAAACATCATTCTCAATGGTGAGAAACTGAAAGCATTTCCTGTAAGATCAGGAGCAAGACAAGGTTGCCCACTCTCGCCACTATTATTAAACATAGTTTTGGAAGTTTTAGCCACGGCAATCAGAGAAGAAAAAGAAATAAAAGGAATACAAACTGGAAATGAAGAAGTAAAACTGTCACTGTTTGCAGATGGCATGATACTATACATAGAGAATTGTAAAGATGCTACCAGAAAACTACTAGAGCTCATTAATGAATTTAGTAAAGTTGCAGGATACAAAATTAATGCACAGAAATCTCTTACATTCCTATACACTAACAACAAAAGTTCAGAAAGAGAACTTAAGGAAACAATCCCATTCACCATTGCAATAAAAAGAATAAAATACCTAGGAATAAACCTACCTAGGGAGACAAAAGACCTGTACTCAGAAAACTATAAGACACAGATGAAAGAACTTTAAAGATGACACAAACAGACGGAGAGATATACCATGTTCTTGGATTGGAAGAATCAATATTGTGAAAATGACTATACTACCCAAAGCAATCTACAGAGTCAATGCAATCCTTATCAAATTACCAATAGCATTTTTTACAGAACTAGAAAAATCTTAAAATTTGTATGGAGACACAAAAGACCCAAATTGCCAAAGCAGTCTTGAAGGAAAAAAAATGGAGCTGGAGGAATCAGACTCTCTGACTTCATACTATACTACAAAGGGAACCCTCTTGCACTGTTGGTGGGAATGTAAATTGATACAGCCACTGTGGAGAACAGTATGGAGGTTCCTTAGAAAACTAAAAATAGAATTACCATATGACCCAGCAATCCCACTACTGGGCATATACCCTGAGAAAACCCTAATTCAAAAAGACACATGCACCCCAATGTTCATTGCAGCACTATTTACAATAGCCAGGACATGGAAGCAACCTAACTGCCCATTGACAGGTGAATGGATAAAGAAGATGTGGTACATATATACAATGGAATATTACTCAGCCATAAAAAGGAATGGAATTGGGTCATTTGTAGAGACGTGGATGAATCTAGAGACTGTCATACAGAGTGAAGTAAGTCAGAAAGAGAAAAACAAATGTCATATATTAACACATACATGTGGAACCTAGAAAAATGGTACAGGTGAACGGGTTTGCAGGGCAGAAATAGAGACACAGATGTAGAGAACAAACGTATGGACCCAAGGGGGGAAAGCGGAGGGGGTGGTGGTGGTGGTGGTGGGATGAATTGGGAGATTGGGATTGACATGTATACACTAATATGTATAAAGTAGATAACTAATAAGAACCTGCTGTATAAAAAAAAAAATCCAAAATTCCTAAAAAATAAAAAAGATTTAGAGTGAAGGCTAAAGACGTTTGGGGAGCCAAACAGAAATACAATGCTTGGAACAGGCTCTTCAACCAGACTGGGCGTAGGGGAGACACACAATGATGGTGGGAGGATTAGAGGTTAAGAAAAGGAGCGCGAGCCCGGGCCTGCTCCAGGCCCCGCGGAACGAGCTGCTGGCCTCTTGGCGGCGGATGGTGCTGGGGCGTCGCAGCCCCTGGCACGTTGACAAGCAGCCCAGATGCAGGCTGCCTGCCTGGACGGGCTGCTTGGAGGCACTTGGCCTTGTGGAGATGCCTGATTTTGTTCCCGGCACCCAGAGGAGACACAGCTATTGAAATCTTACTGGGTACACTCCCAGGTACTGTGAAGTTCATAGATAAGAATCAGCCCAAGTCAGCTTTTTTTTTTTTTTTTTTTTTTTTGCGGTACGCGGGCCTCTCACTGTTGTGGCCTCTCCTGTTGCGGAGCACAGGCTCCGGACGCGCAGGCTCAGTGGCCATGGCTTACGGGTCCAGCCGCTCCGCGGCATGTGGGATCCTTCCGGACCGGGGCACGAACCCGTGCCCCCTGCATCGGCAGGCGGACTCTCAACCACTGCGCCACCAGGGAAGACCCCAAGTCAACTTTAAGGGATGTACCGTGACATTGAGAAGAAAAGACCAGGCTTCTTATCTCTGGATGCCTAGAGGTAAGCGGAGGGCCAGGTACTCAGTGCTGATGGAATGAATGAATGAATGAGAAAATGGGCACAGCTTCATGGTTGCATGTGACAGCGTGCCTGACGGAGGCAGTCCCGAATCTTTGAGAAGGCCATCTCAGAAGGATGGACGGAAGCCGGCCGAACGCCACCCTCCCTCACTCCCCCATTTGATTATCCTAATGGATTTTGGACATTTTGGTCATCTACGTCCCTGTTACCCTAACTGAGGAAGCAGAACATAAAAACTAGGTGGACAATTTGAAGCCGTAAGGGCTGGTCTGCACATTAGAGAGAGTGAGAAATTATCTAAAGATCAGTCAGAATTCAGGACAGAAGCCTTCCTTTGCTCTGCAGAACCCAGTGTACTGAGATTCTCCACCTGTGAGGACCAACCGGGAACCACGGATGGTCCCCTGTGAAGTCGACTATTGCAGCATCTTCATCTGCATCTCCCTCTGCTCAGCGGGACATCAATTAGCACAGAAACGTGGTGTCTGGATTGAACTGAAATGTCGTTGGAGATGCTTTGGAAATATTTCCACCATTCTTTGCAATTTCCAGAGTTCAAGAGATAGCCTTTTCCTTTGGATTGGATGGAATTGTGAACCGACATGTTTCTATGTTCTCTGGTTATTTATAAGCTGAAATGTAATTCATTCAATCAATGTTTATTGAGTGCTTGTTCTATACTAGGCTCTGCTCCAGCACTTGGGATTCATCAGAGAACAAAACAGACAGAAATTTCTGCTCTTTTGGGCCTTATATTAAGTGTAATAAAAATCTGCAATGTTAGTTACAAACATACACTAATGGCTACATTTCTCCTTTATATCAAAAGGAGTGACACTTGCTTGGTACTTTTCTGTGCCATTCATGGGTCATTGTTGACTACTTAGTTGATCTGTAATTCTGGTATCCAAAAGCTCTGAATGGATCTCTAGTTTAGTCTATTCCAATTTCTCACACTTTCTCTGTGTCTGTCTCTTTCTCTGTGTGTGTATCTCTTTCTCTGTATATACGCATACTCAGATAATATGTGCATCCCTAAGAACATTTGGAAGAAAGGATGAAAGGGACACCTATTATTATATTTACATGTGTGAGCCTGGGTCAGACTATTAGACCCAACCAGGCTAAATACAGTGAGTCCTAATCCAGGGGTTGTATTTTCCCCTGACTTTGTTTTTCCTTTCCACTTACAACCCTCTCGGCTGTACACGTCCTGACCGTTGTTGCAGAGCTCAGCCCCGAGTCTGGAGCTCACTGTTCAGAAGGCTCTGTTTTCTTTAGTGGGCCAGGCAGCCCTGTTGATTCAGAGGCCTGCGGGCGTTTCCAGCTCTGTATTCTAGTTTGCTCATCTCTCTCGGTTCTGAGCCACGTTGCCTTGAGCAGGGGAACAGCCTTTCCTGTGAGAGCAGAGAGCATTTTCCTTAGCAAGATGCCTGGTTGGAGCGAAGGGGGTGAGCAGGGATTTTTCCCATCTATTTTAGGATTCACTAAGCAGTTTTCTCCTTGGGGTTTCTCCCTGCCTTGGCTAAGCGCTGGCCCGAGGACCTGGTGTGAGTTGGGGAAGAGTGACTGCAGGGGGTCCCTTTGAGTGGCTGGTGGAGGCTGACGTCCTCAGGCTGGGGAGTCATACTGGGTCCACATTCTGCTTCTTCCAGTGATTTCTGTAACTTTCCTCATTCACACTATAAGGAAAATACTACTACTCTTAAAGTCTGAAGGAAGTAATTTCCATAAAAAAGCCTGGTACCTATGTGCTACTGGGGGGACGTGGTGTTGGGCCCCCCCTAGGGTTGCCAAATTAAGCAACTAAAAACAGGGTGCCCAGTTAAGGTGGAATTTCACATTGGCTGCTGAAGGCTCCCCAGTTGCCCCTTCGGCTGAGCAGAGCCGCCTCACCTGGGAAATTAAGGCTCTGCCATCCCCTCTCCCTGAAATGGGAGCAGCCTGTGGCTCTGACTGACTGGCAGTGGGCACAAAAGACCAGCCCCCCTTTCTCAAGGAGGGACCCCTCAGTGCAGTTTGCAGCCAGGCTCCAGAAGAGACCCCGTCCTGCATCTTCTTTCTCCTGCTCCCTCCCTCTGTCCCCTCTGGAGAACTGTTTCTTAATTTCCCAAGAATCCTTGTCTCAAGCCCTGTCTTAGGTGGAAAATAAATCTAAGACAGCTACCCATGAATGTGGACGTTTTCCCCTTCCTATAATTAAAAAACTGTGAAGATGTATAAAAATAAGCAGGATTTTTTCTGAAGAAAATGCAATGATGCTTAAGAGAACATATTCAGATATTAATATTCAGCTTTTGCTGTGCGAAAAACTAGAAAACTCGTGAACAGAAAGATCATAATATTTGTCAGATTATTAAAATTCTCTACGTAATGACGGTTCATCACAGAAACAAGATGCTCTTCTTTCCCCAAAAGGCACTGTCACTTTTCCCAAGAGAAGGATGGTGGCTCAGTATTTTCTTTATCTTCTTGGAATTTACTTTTGGTGAAGATAGATGTGTTGGATGTGTATTATCCTTCGAATGTAGCATGAAAGAATTGGGAGTGGAAAAGAAACACAAGCAGGGTCCATTTGTGGTTTTATCTTTCACATTTAAACTTTAATTCAATTGAAATTCCTTTTAGTTAACAAGTTCTAGCTATATTTATTGATCCTTTCCATGTTGATTTGAATGTTACTGTTATAACCTATTTGTTTATATATGGGCTCATTTCGGGTCTACTCTGTTCTGTAAATCTTTCTGCCGAGTTCTTTGCTGTTAGTACACTTTTTAATTACTGTGGCTTTAGAACATGTTTTAGTATATGGGAAAATGAGTCTTCCTTCTTTTCTGTTGTCTTTTTTAAAACTATTGGCTGTCACATATTCATTCTATCAAATAAGTCCAAAAATCATTTTTATAGGTTTCAAAATATTTCCTTGAAATTTCGATTGAAATTATATTGAATTTATAGATTATTTTGCAGAGACTTGGCATTTATTTTTGCCATAAAATCTCTCTAATTAGTAGAGTCTTCTCTTAGTAATCTCAGGAAAGTTTTTTGAAATGAGTCCTGCAGATTTCTTGCTAAATCTCACCTACGCATTTTTGTTTTTGTTTTTTTTTGCTATTATGAATAAGATCTTTTCCTCATTATATTTCAAATGGCTTTACAGAGAAGAAAAAGGAAGAAAAAACCAGAATCTATAAGCCCACCACCTATGTGAGCACTGTTATTATTTTGGTGTAACGTTCTCCATGCTAAACACACACACACACACACACACACACACATGCACTCGTGCACACACATAAAGAGGTTCATATGTTTTTTTCCTCTGACCATTCCTGAATTCTTAGAATAAAACCTACTTGATCATGGTGTATTAACCTCAATAATATAAGCTTGATTAAATTTGCTAATGCTTAATGTAGAATTTCATGCATTTCTATCGTAGTTAAGAATTGTTCAATCAGTTTCTCTTTTTCAGTGCTATCTTTGTAAGATTTTATATCAGAGCTCAGCTATGTTGATCAAATAATTGCAAAGCTTCCCATTTTTAAAACTTTGAAATAATTTGAATAGGCAGAGAGAGAAGTCTTTCCTTAAAGCCTTGAAATAACTAGCCAATTAAAGCCTTGCAGGTCAATACTACATGTGTATTTCTATAAAACATTAGAAATAAGATGCTAGCGGCCTCACTCTTTCCAAAGATTAGGAGCAGAGAAAAGTAAGAGAGGGGGGCTTCCCTGGTGGCGCAGTGGTTGGGAGTCCGCCTGCCGTTGCGGGGGACGCGGGTTCGTGCCCCGGTCCGGGAGGATCCCGCGTGCCGCGGAGCGCCTGGGCCCGTGAGCCATGGACGCTGAGCCTGCGCGTCCGGAGCCTGTGCTCCGCAACGGGAGAGGCCACAACAGTGAGAGGCCCGCATACCGCAAAAAAAAAAAAAAAAAAAAGATGACAATCAATTGTTAAAAAGTCACTTTAGTAAAATACCCGTGTGTTTCAGAGGATCAATGTTCCTTGGTGGTTATACTTTCAGGTTAAAACCTTTGCAGACGAAAAACCCTCCAAAATTCACCATCACTGAGTGGGTTTTAAAACAACGATTTGAATGAAAGCAACGAATACATAACCAAAGGACAAGATTTAGGAGGTCTTAAAAAAACAGGCCAGTACTTCATATGAGATTCCATGGTTAGTGACTGATCCCTGGAAGGAGATGAATCATTCCCAGTCATCACGTGTTTGACAGCACTGGAGTGGGTCGCTTTGTTTTAAAGGTGGTGTGTGCGTGTCTGGACAAGGCCTTCATTTCTTATAAAGGGAGCATGTTATTGTCATATGTTTGATCCAAATTCGTTATTTTTAACAGCCCCTTTATCTTGTCCCCTTTCTAGTCAAGCTTGTCTAGTTTTCTAGGACATGAAACTGCAGCGTGTCACTGTGGGTCCTGCAGACCCTTTAATGAAAGCACCAGACGGGCACTCACCGGCCTGTGATCTCGAGGAAGCCGCTTAGGACGGCTGAGCCTCCAGTTCTTCATGTTAGAATTCATCCACTCATTCCTTTAAATTCAGGGAATGGCCACTAGATGTTGGGTGTCAGACACACAAGGACACTAAGATACAGGCTTACTATTATTAACCTCGTGAGTTACGCTGTGGTGCAGAGACGCACATGTTCACGTCATGCGTGCCCTGAGCTCTTGGAAGTGTCCCTACACCAAGTGAGGGTGGGAGGTGGTGGTGATCGGTTCTCCTTGGGGACGAGAGGAGCAGGGGACATCAGAGACAGAGGAGAGTGAATGTCTGGGAAAGTCCTCGGCTAATAGTAATAGCAAACAATCACCTAGCACTTACTACGCGCATGTCCCGGACCCGGGTGTTGCAGGCACTTTTCATCTCTCTCCACACACCTCTTTGCCGGTTCCTATTATTATCTCTCAACTGAAGAGGAAACGGAGGCCCACAGAGATTAGCAACTTGACAAGGTCATGCAATCAGCATGACAACTTCAAGATTCTCCTCCAGGCAATGAACCCCGGAGTCTGCCTTTAAACGCTAACCCTTGCTGTCTTCCCCTTTCTCGGCTTTGGTGCTGCAAACACAGAGTGGGTCTATCTCCCCCATGGTGGCAACAAGTGCGACAGTGTCCCGGGAGGGGGTGAGGGCTGGATGGGGGACGGGTTATGCCACAGCACAGCCGGCCTAGGGGAGTCAGGTTTTACCCAGAAGGGGTTACTCAAAACTAAAACTAAAACTAAAAGAATTACGTAAATTCAGTTCCTCATTTTGGTTTGTCTCTTCCAGATCTTATTTCTTTTCTCACTTAGTTCAAACTGACTGAAAAAGACATGAGTGATTTTTTTTTTCTTCCTTTAAAACACCAGATTAAAAGAACACATGATAGAGGCACATGGAATCATTCTTGGGAGAGTTAAAATAAACAAACAGGCAACAAACTTTCAACTATTGTTTAAATTCAGTCCAAAGGGATTTTCTAATCTAAAGAAGTCCATTGTTCTTTTTTTTCCAGGGTCAGGACAATGTCCTACTTAGTACCAGGAAGGTTTTCTGGGAGGGAATTTTAAAAAGCGATATGCAAATATCCCAGGGAGATTAATAGGAAGACACAGCTCTGAGACACACGCAATGAAAAACTATGACAGATAATATATTTTAGTTTGATTTTTCAACATTACATAAATGTTCTTAATTAATATTAAAACAACAATTAATGAGAAATAGCCTTGCTGGTTTGATAAATGGAGTAGAGTCTTTTTCAAGGACATTTTTTTTTTTTTGGTCTGATTCCAAATGTAATATAGTTATTGTGGAAGGTTTGGAAATGGATGGTAAGTACCCAAAGGAATGGAAATCACTAAGGTCTCGAGGCTTCCTCAGAGCCCCACCATGAACTTTGTGGAGGTCTGTCCTGCCAGGCTAGCTGGCCCTGTACCATGGTCTCACTTCTCTTTCTCTTTATACATATATGTACACATAATAAGTGGGCAAAACTGTTTGCTATTGTCATAACTAGAATTATTTCTTACATTATTATTTTACAAAATTGGAATATTTTGTACATCCAAATTTTGTGTATTCTGATGTACATAAAATATATAATTTTTGTATCCAGTGGAACTGACGGCTTTAAAGAAATATTAAAATAACCACCTAAGTTGTATTAATCAGGGGTTTTTGCACTGCAGGAACCAGAAGCCCTGACTGATTTAATTGAGGTCTAGGGAAAATTTCTCACTTTTGCACAGCTGGATCCAAGGGTTTAAACAACACTGTCGTCACTTTCTCTCTTCCTCTCATTTTTCAGAGCAGCTTTTTCCTGTTTTTTGTTTGTGTGTCAGGTTTACTCTCTTCCTGATTCATACTTTTCTTTACATTGCTGGAAAGTCTTGAGTTGACATTCCTACCATTCACGATCCCCAAACGGAAAGGGGAGTCTTTCCTTCTGAAGCCAAGAGGTGGCACAGAGGACTCTACACTTAGGTCACAGGTACATCCTGAACCAATCACTGGGCCCTGGGGGTATGGTTCCGTGTTGGCCTGGGATCTCTTCCCCTCCTGTGGGCAGGTCCAAGTGGGCCTGCTGGGGGGCTTGAAATGAGCATGGTGATTTCACCCCTGTACAGGCCCACAGGAATGGGGGAGGAGCTTGCCAAAAGAACCTCCAAAAAGAGGGTTGCAGGGGCTTCCCTGGTGGCGCAGTGGTTGAGAGTCCGCCTGCCGATGCAGGGGACACAGGTTCGTACCCCGGTCCGGGAAGATCCCACATACCGCGGAGCGGCTGGGCCCGGAGCCATGGCCGCTGAGCCTGCGCATCCGGAGCCTGTGCTCCGCAACGGGAGAGGCCACAACAGTGAGAGGCCCGTGTACAGAAAAAAAAAAAAAAAGGGTTGCAGACAAAAACTTCAGCAACAAGAGTTGTCATTTATTTATTTATTTTTAATATTGATTCAGTTTATAATTAAGCCTCAGATGTATGTGTTCTGGGATTAAAAAAAGTATAAAGTGGAGGAAACATACAATGATTTTTTTATAGTTTTGATTAATTTTTAACTGGAATATGCCTAATGAGCTCATAGAATATTATATCTACCCTTGATAGCACACTGAGTATTTTAAGCCAAATTGATTAATCTTTGAGATAAACTACACTTTAAGATTATATACTTTTCTTTCATTGTGCATTCCAATTGGATATTCAATATCAAACAGCATCCTTGTGAAGTCAAAAAAGAATCCCCTCCCCTCATTCTTTTTCGAGATGTACAGTCTGTTCTACAAACCATGTGAAATAAACACTGTTAACCATTCTTTGTCATAAACACAACCGTCACTGTTAGACGACCATCCCAATGGGAGATGGTTTTAAATACACATAGAAGATCTAGGAAGCAACAACAGTGGGGAAAAAAAGAGTTATTTTGAAAACTCATTAACCAGCTGCTGTGGAGTGTTCAGTTGACTGATTTTATTATTTTTTTTAAACAAGCTTTTTGGGATCAGTATAATCAAATATCTGATTTTTTTGAGTTCTTGCTGTATATGACCACCTAGATCTAAAGCTGTTTCTTAGTAGTGATACCTGATCTGTGCACAGATACATGCAGTCCTGAAAGAATTACTGTGATCTAACTTCTTCTCGGAACTCATTTAGGCACTTGAGGGGGTGAGGCCTGAATTACTCCACAGGCACGTGGGTTCGATTTTACTCTTCTTGATCTGTTAGATGCTTTCAAAGAAATTCCTTCCTAATCCCTCACAGTCAGAACTAGCCACAGAATTGGGTGTTTGGTTGTCCTTATCATCTGCTTTTTTTTTCCTGGACTCTTTTCCTCCATCTGTAGGGTGCCTTCCTCTAGATTCTTTTTTTCTAACTATTGTTCCATCTTCTTAATGGTCGCAGGCTCCTGCAATAGGAAGCCCTGATTTGGTGTGTTATGTAACATGGTATGAAATCCCGAACCCAGAGGAGAAAGAGGCAGAGGATTCGAGCCAGGGCAGCCACCAAGCGTGGCCTCCATCTGTGCTCTTTTGTCTCCACTCTGGGGCTTCTCAACCTGTCCCAGTGTTTCCATCGGCCTCGACTTTCAATAGCTTCACTGACACGTGAATACACTCTGGCTTTCTGCCGTCTGTACCTTCCTTCTCACTCTCCAGCCCAAACCCCTAAAAAGCACGCTGCTGAATAGCTACTTCTCATATCAACCCACTTAGGAGACCCGTTTTTTTCTTTGTTGTTTTTGAGCGCACAGCTTGTGGGATCTTAGTTCCCTGACCAGGGATTGAACGTGGACCCTCAGCAGGGAGAGTGTGGAGTCCTAACCACTGGACTGCCAGGGAATTCCCAGAAGACCCATTTCTTTACCATCAAGAGTTGACCTTGTCCCAATTTGTTGGAGGAATAGATAATAAGCTCACAGTCCTACTGTTTCTTTGCTTGCTCTTAGGACAGAGCAGTTCCACTGCGCCCCTGTTAGTTTTTCTAAGTTGTTTGCGGGATTCCTGATTGATTAGTGACTGATTCTCTTTTTGTTGCCTTAGATACTGTTCAGCCTTTTCCAGGGTAATGTTCAGTGAGTCCTGTTTCTACACCAGGAAGATCGAGATTCTGAAGCCCATCCAGTTTTGTTAGAATGCTAACCCTCAGCTGATTCATTTGTTGCAAGGTAGGCCCCAGGCAAACCACAGAGAGAGATGGAATTTTTTGTAGCTAAATGGAACAGAGATAGTAACTCATGGTTGCTGGTGACCAGACAATTTCACATTCGTTATCTGTTTCAGAAAAGAAGAGGCACAGTGGAAGCTTTGCCTGTGGATGAATGAAATTTGGCCATTTTAGTTATGTAGCAATTAGAGGACTTTGATTTGAGCACCTGTGACACAGCTATTAAGTGGAGGAAAAACTGCGTCTGGTTCTGTGTCCTGCCACTGCAGGGATTCTGACATTTACACTTTGGCTAAACCTGTGGTTACTGCTTTTTCCTTTAACTGTGTCTCCTTTTAAAATGTAAGCAGGTTGGAGTCGCTATCTATGAATAATCTCTTTAGAGTCAAGTATGGATAGAGAAGCCCAATGTTACTTAAGGGCACGTGAAACATTAATGACTCAGAGAAATAACCGGTCAAATATAAGAAGAGAGAGGTGGTTTGTCTTGTTGAAGTTAATAGGAAATACTTTCTGGACCGTTCCTAATGAGAGCAGTGGAAATGCATATTGAAAACCTTCCCTTTCCTCCTGTATCACTTGTCTGTTGCTGGGTAAGAAGCCAGTCCCAGGATTAATGGTGTCTTTCAACAGTAATATAATCAATCACGGTTTCTGAGGGTCAGGGATTCAGGAAGACTCCTCCAGGCTGACCTGCCTCTGGGTCTACCGAACGGTGCCGTCAGCCAGTAGCTGGAGCTGAAACAGGAGGCTGGAGGCTTGTGCCGGCATACACCTCTCTCTCTCCCCATGTCGTCTCGAGGCCTCCTGTGGCGTCCTTCTACGCAGGCCAGCTTGGGCCTCATAGAATGGCACCCTCTCCGTGGTAGAACTTCCTAGCAGAGACTTAGGGCTTCCGTGTGAATGTTCCAGAGAACCAGGTAAAAACCACCTTGCTTTTATGGCACAGTCTCAGAAGTCCTGTAGCACCATGACTGCCAAACTCGTTGGTCAGCCAGCGACTACGTTTGGGCCGGGTTCAAAGGGAGGGCATACAGACTGCTACCTCTCAGTGGCAGGACTGTCAGACCATTTGCAGACATATTTTCAAAGCAGCACACCTCTCTAAGACAATGCTAATATATTCTTTGGTGTGAATCTAAACACATGATTTTTTTAAATGATCCTGATTGAACAATTCGTTTAAAGAGTGTGAAAGCACATGTATATTGCAAAGCTCCACTGTAGATCGGTACATTCCACAAGATATCATGAACAGTACGGTGCCTTTGTGTACATCCAGTTGGCCCAGTTCATGCCGAGCGTCCTGTGGACAGTGAATAAAGAGTTGCAGAGTGAATGGATGAATATATAATGCGTTAGTTCACATATCTGTCATCAATCAAAAAAACTCTTATGCCAAATAGATCAGAAGCCAACAGAATGAATAATAACGTGGCATCCTGGGTGAGGAAACATGTTTCTAGATTATAATTAGTATCGCATTTGCTTTTCTTTGTTTTCTTTGTACATATGATCTCGTTAAAAGGTAGTTACATATATTCACAATACTGCCTGATGGGGTGAAGGAAGGCAGAGGAAGACAACATTTTCTGAAGAGCTTTAAGAGGCTGCAGGGCAAGGGTTTGACATGTACCGGCTGCAGGGCCCCCCTCCCTGACTTCACTGCTGATGGAAGGAACATTGGGATTCTCTCAGAAGCCTGGAAGCTAGTTGCCGTGGGGCTCCTTGGTGATCACCCTGGGCCTCTACCTTTCTCTGCAAAATTGATGCCAGGGCAGAGGCCTTAGACGTTTCCAAAATTCCAGGTGCATCAAATCATAATAATTTCACTATTCGTAAGGTTAGAAGGAGTTCTGGCTCAGGGCTTGTTTCAGGCCTGAATGTTCTGAACCCTTCTCTACTTCTAGGTTAGCCCTGGGTGTGCCCACCTGCATACCTGGGGATTGTTCTACACAAGGGTCGCGCGCCTAATCCCCAGGCAGGGGTCCCCGCGATGACTACTCCCCACTCTATGTCCCCCTCCGATGACCCAGTGTTTTTCTCTGGGGAGGTAATTTCCATCTGTGGCTCTGCGCTGAGGTATTATCACAGCAGCGGTGTGCACATACCATTTGACACCAGAGCTTTTTCACCTGAGTGTGTTTGCATTTGAGGAGGTTCCCTCTGGTAGCAGAAGGGAGAGTGATTCAAGACAGGAATAAAGACACAGACCTACTAGAGAATGGACTTGAGGACACAGGGAGGGGGAAGGGTGAGCTGTGACAAAGCGAGAGAGAGGCATGGACATATATACACTACCAAACGTAAGGTAGATAGCTAGCGGGAAGCAGCCGCATAGCACAGGGAGATCAGCTCGGTGCTTTGTGACCGCCTGCAGGGGTGGCATAGGGAGGGAGGGTGGGAGGGAGGGAGACGAAAGAGGGAGGGGATATGGGAACATATGTATATGTATAGCTGATTCACTTTGTTATAAAGCAGAAACTAACACACCATTGTGGAGCAATTACACTCCAATAAAGATGTAAAAAAAAAGAAAAGAAAGAAAGAAAGAACTGTGCTTGCTGCTGAATCCCGGTAGGCACCTGCACTGGGCAAGGGTCAGGCTAGAGCTTCAAAGTGCTTTCGTCCTTATGACCCTGTGATTCTTTCACTCGTGGGGAGATTTCGTGTGTCCTTCTTTGCGGTAAGTGAAACCACGGTGTGAGAAACCAGCCCTAAATTGGCCCAGCCTTCTGGCCTGGGAGCCCTTTGGGAGGGATCCGGGCAGCTGGGCTGGGATCGGCTGCTGGTGGTGATGAAAAGTGACACTGGTGTTGTGGGCAGGTCAGGAGCGAGAGCCTGGAACCAAAGACACTCTGGCCAGGCCCAGAAAGGTGTTCCCGGAAAGCTCTGGAAGCTGGAGACGCACCGGCTGAGGGCGACTCTGTCATGTGAGGGGGGCTGAGGCTGGTTGGACGGGGCTGGCGTTTGGCGCAGGTAGATCCCTGCCCCCAAGAAGCAGTTGCCCCAGTTTTCACAAAAGAGAAGAGAGAACCCTTGTCGGTGTCCTTCCTTCCATCAGAGACACTGCATCTTGTAGCACCTGCCCTTCTGTGCGGCAGAGCCCCGCCTACTTGTCAGTTTTTCTCACGGGATCGACCTGTCCATGGGCATACTTAGTGGCGAGACTCCCGGGGCTGATCCAGGGCTGTTACCCCCAGGCTAGCGGCTGCTCAGCCAACTGGACGCCTCCGATGCCCTGGGAGTGGGCTGGGGTTCGCTCCTGTGGTGGGGCCTCCAGTGTCCCTGCTGGGAGTTGATGCCTGACTCCCATGATGCTGAAGGGGGTGGGTGCACGCAGCAGGTCATTAGTGCAGCACGACGCAGGGCGTGTGGTTTCATCTTCCACGGGGGATGCATGACCCTCCTGTTGCCATTTAGCCAAGCACGAGATGCAGCTTTTGTGGGGTGGGCCTCACCCAGGACACTCTTCCCTTTCAGAAAGGCCTGAGCAGCGTGGCTCTTTTTATGGAAATCAGTGAGATTCTGAATGGGAAGAGTGATAACTGCCAGCATCCAAGTCCTGCGAGAACCAGCGTCCTTCTACTGCACCGTGGGGGGGTCTCGTGTCAGCCTGGAGGTTAGAGCTTTTATGCACGTGAAGCATCAACTGAGGGCCAGGTGCTGTGCTTGGTCCCGGAGACACCAAGAGAGATCGCCCTCGAAGACCTAGTAGCCTATGGGGAAGGCAGACCGGAAAGCAAATAATTTCGATGGAGTTAAATACATGCCAGAGAGACAGGTGTAAAAAGATACAGAGGTGGAATGGAGAGGAATCACATCAGTTCTGCACAGGAGGCAGCGCTAAGGAAATCTCCCCAGCACATGGGTGCTGAGTGAGTATAGATCAGCCATGTGGACAAAGGGGCACAAATCCAGGAAGAAGACACGGCACGTGCAGAGGCGTGACAGCACAGAACAGCATGTTTCTTGATGTTGCAAGTCGTTCTTTGTGACTCGTAATCAGCGTGGCGGGGGGGCAGCAGGATGTAGACAGTCAGGCAGGGGGCAGGTCATGGGGACCTTTCTCCCTGCAGTGAAGCAACATCTTGGAGGCCTTTGGGTCCGGGAGTCACGGAGTGACTCTGCCAAAGAGTTTGGAGGTCACTCTGGCAAAATACGTTGGAAGGATTGCAAGGGGCAAGACTGGAGTTTGCTAGCCCAGGTGTAGGAGGCCTTTGTGATGCAGAGTCCTAGGGATGGAGGCTGGGGAAGGCACCGGCTAGGGGGACAGTTCAAGGGCGCTGTTGGGTGGCAAGGGTGGACACCACAGGCTCTCACGGCCAGCTGCAGAATATGAGGGAGAGAAGGGGAGAATGATGTTCTCGAGGTCTGAATTGGGCGACCAGGTGCATCGTGGTGCTGACAAGCTGGGAAAGGTGTCTAGAAGTGGCTTGTTTCCGGTTGAGGTGGTCAAGTGTGTGGGGCGGGGAGAAAAAGTAGAGATAATGAGTTCAGTGGAGCTTAGCTTTGGACACGGTGCCCGTGAGGTGTTTATGGGGTGTTCAGGGGCAGCGTCCAGCAGGCAGCTGGGTACACGTCATTAGCATATGTAGTGTATGCAAATCCAACTGCACCCAGCACATAGATACAGAGATAGGGAGGTCCAGGGAGAGGAGACACTAGTTTAAAAAGTGTTGTTTGTGCCACTCTGCTCACGAGCATATGCCCAGTGGGAAGCAGCCGGTGCAGGCATTATCCGTCCGTTTTCTCAGTGGAGCCAGGGGCCTTTCAGACTGTGAGGGTCGGCCTGATGGTATTCTGGGGCAGGGGTTTAATGGTTCTAGGAATTCCCTGGCCGTCCAGTGGTTAAGACTCCACACTCTCGCTGCCAAGGGCCCGGGGTCAAGCCAGGGTCAGGGAACTAAGATTCCACAAGCTGCGTGGCTAAAAATTTTTTTTAGGAAGAATATTTCATGACATGTGAAAATTATATGAAATTCAAATTTCAGGGTTTATAAATAAACTTTTAGGGGACTGCAGCAACACTTTTTTTGGTTGGTGAGTTATCTATGGCCACTTTAGCGATATACTAGCAAAGTTAAGAAAGAGACGGTTTTGCTCCCAAAGATTTTTACTATTTTGCTTTTTACAGATGAAGTGTGATGATCCCTGCTCTAGGGACTAAAGACACATTGCTTTAGTAACATACCACTAAGCACAAGCCAAACTCAGTATGCATTTGTACACATATGTTACTGTACATGCATGTACAGAAAAATCCTTGTATATTTTGTGAATGATTTAAGGAATTCTCAAGGGTATTTTTAGTTAGATGCAATTTTGCCACATATGCTGGCTTCAAAACATCTTTGCCATGTAAAGTATCTGGGATGGAGATATCTGAGAATCAATAGACTAAAATCTGTGTTAGTTTCCTATTGCTACCATAACTAATTGGCACAAACTTCATGGCTTAAAATGATACAACTTTATGCGCTTCCAGTTCTGGAGGTCAGAATTCCAAAACAGGTCTCACTAGGCTAAAATCAAGGTGTTGTCAGGGCTTTTCTGGGGTCCTAGGTAACACACATGACAACACATTTTCTTGCTTTTCCCACTGTTAGTGGTTGCCCAAATTCCTTGGCTTGTGGCCCCTTCTCCATCTTCAAAGCAGCAACCACAGTGGAGTCTTTGTCACATCACACCAGTCTGGCACTGCCTCTTCTGTCTCACCCTTTTACTTATAGGACATTGGGTCCACAGGATAATCCAGGATATCCTTCCTATCTCAAGGTCAGCTGATTAGCAACTGTAATCCCCCTTTGCCATGTGACATAACATGGCCACAGGTTATGGAAGTTAGGATGTAGACATCTTTGGAGGACCATTATTCTGCCATATTCCATGAATGGAGATATACATTTGGGAATCAACTGCCTTAGGGTGGTATTTAGAAGCAAGAGCGTGGATGGCATCCTGGAAAGTACATAAAACAAAAAGAACCCTAAGGAAAAATCCTTGATGTACACCTGGATTTAAGTGGCACAAGAAGATGATCCTGAAAGGCAGAGTGAAGTTGGAGGAGGGCAAGGAAAGTATGTAATCAGGAAAGCCAGGAGAAAAGTGGTCCAAGGAGGGAGGCAAATGCTCCCTTGAAGATTCAGATGGAAGAGTGCCCATTAGATATGGCAGTTAGCAGTGGCAGTGTTGCCTGATGGCCTGGGGAGGCCCATAGTCCATGCACCTGAACCCTTCCAAACGCCTGCGATCTGTCTGGGGGTCAAGAGTGGAGTACGCCATGTCAGCCTAACGTGAATTGCCATTTTCCCGTTCAGTTCGGCGCGAGGGCTTGATTCAATTTGTGTCCATGAGAAGCGATCACAGGAATGCGATTTTGGCTGGGAATCCTGGGAAAGATCTTAATGTAAGAATTTGCCAGGTCTTTAGCCTCAGTAGCCTTCTTTAGACCCCGGTGAAAAGGACTCATGGTAACGGAGACTATGCGAAGGAGAAAGGGAGAGAGGAGACAGAGCACGAGAAAGGAGGGGCTGAGAAAGAGAAATTGGTCCTGGTGACATCATTCGAGCCCCGATCAAGCCAGGTTTAGACTTCTCGCTTTTGGAACCAATATATTTGTTTTTATTTTGCAATGTATTTGTGTTTATTTCAACTGGAGCCAGGCTGTCTGTCACTTAAACCAAACGAGCCCTAACACACCTAGAGGCCTCTGGAGTTTTTTGCACGTGCAGAGTCGGTGAGTAGAGGCGTAAAAATGCATTTCACGGGCTTCCCTGGTGGCGCAGTGGTTGAGAGTCCGCCTGCCGATGCAGGGGACGCGGGTTCGTGGCCCGGTCTGGGAGGATCCCACATGCTGCAGAGCGGCTGGGCCCGTGAGCCATGGCCGCTGAGCCTGCGCGTCTAGAGCCTGTGCTCCTCAACGGGAGAGGCCACAACAGTGAGAGGCCCGCGTACCGCAAAAAAAAAAAAAAAAAAAAAAAATGCATTTCACAACAGAAAAGTAACTCTACTAGAGGTTACATGCCTTGGGGACCACTGTAAGTTAAGGATGAAGCCACTGGGGTTGCTCAGGGGGCGCTCCAGTGCCGGTCCTTACTCTTCTGGGCTCTCCCGCTGACTCTGGCTACAACTGCTCGGGGGCAGCGGTACTCCAAGTACGAGCTCCACACCAACAGCATCCGCATCACTTGGCAATTGGTTAGAAACCAAAATTCTTGATTTCCCCAGTCCTACTGAATCAGAAACCCCAGGGATTTTGAGGCACGGTTGTCTGCATTTTAATGACCTGCCAAGTGATTGTGATGGACACCGAAGTTTGAGAACCACTGCTCTCAGGCTGCTATTTCTGACTCTTGCCAGGTATGGTATCACCGGAGGGTCATGTGGGATGCGTGTGGAATTCAGTGGATGTTGATGTCGAAGACTTGAGATTTGATTTCCCCTGCTGACATTGTAACACGGAAGGGCCAAATCTGATTATATGTTGGATCTGTTTCTTTCACTTTAACCTTTGCTTTCTGCTGCTTTTTTTTTTTTAATTTATTTATTTATTTTTGGCTGTGTTGGGTCTTCGTTTCTGTGCGAGGGCTTTCTCTAGTTGTGGCAAGTGGGGGCCACTCTTCATCGCGGTGCGCGGGCCTCTCACTATCTCGGCCTCTCTTGTTGCGGAGCACAGGCTCCAGACGCAGGCTCAGTAGTTGTGGCTCACGGGCCTAGTTGCTCCGCGGCATGTGGGATCTTCCCAGACCAGGGCTCGAACCCGTGTCCCCTGCATTAGCAGGCAGATTCTCAACCACTGTGCCACCAGGGAAGCCCTCTGCTGCTTTTGTTCAGGAAAAGGATACTGTCTCTACATAATGGCCTGCCTCGGGGCACCCTGCCCCTCTGCCTGAAAGCTAAACCAAAGTGCCTTTGTTCAGGAAAACCCGGTCCACCTGTGGATGGCTGCAAGAAAGAAGAAATTAACACATCCCCTCCCCGAGGCTGGCCATTCTGGGCGATATTTGCAAAACTTATGGTTTTTACTTTACTTCCACATCTCCTCCCCCTCTCTGTGCTATAAAAGAAACTGGCATCCAAACCCCGATAAGATGGTTGTCTTGAGACTTTAGTCCGCCATCTTCTCGGTCTGCCGGCTTTCCGAATACAGTCATCTTCCTTGCCTCAGCACCTTGTCTCCAATTGATTGGCCTGTCGTGTGGCGGGCGAGCAGAGCGAACTTGGACTCAGTAAAAACGTGGCTCAGATTCTTAGCTCTAAGCTCCTGGTTCACTGCAGCACCATTTTGTGAAATAAAGTTGAGACACAAGTCTGGGTTTCCCTGAAACACCAAAGTACAGAGATTTGTGAGCTTGGGTTCCTTCTCTAAAGACTGTAATAGTCGATTAGATCTCTTTAATCATGGCTATTTAATCCTACTGATGCCTAAGGAAGTGTGACACAGGGACGGAACGTGATGAATGAAGTAGCATCTCATATTTCCTAGTAACGTGGGGTATATGAAAGTGGACCTCGCCTATATAAGATGGGAAATGAGACTCTTCAATTACTGTTCCCCATCAGACCTAGGACTTGCCCAGACTGGGAGCTATGAAGGGGTCTGAATTATAGGTGACCCTTAATATTCAAGGGGGCCTGTTTCAGAGGTGGAGAAATCCACCGGTACTCCCAAGATGGAGAGGAGAATGATCTTTAGACGGGCTAGACCACTTCACTCAGAGCTGGGAGGTTAGTTCCTGCTTGTGCCAGGTGCTTTGGCCTTTCTTCTCAAAGCAGAGCAAACGTTAACGTAATGCGAAAATATAGGCTTAAAGTCATGGAGCCCGGCTCTGAATCTTAGGGCTGTCACTTAGTTGCTGTGTGACCTCAGGTATGGAAGCAAATCTATCTGAGCCTCAATTTCCCATTGAGAAAATGGGGAGCGTGATCTTCTATGGTTGGCATGGGGTTCAGCAGTGATGTGAACGGCACTTGGCACGTACAAGGGACTCAGGCAATTTTCCTCTCCTCTAAGGCCCTCTGCGGAGCTCCCACACTCTCTTCTTTCCTTGTGTGCCTAGTGTCCTAATAGCTCTCTCCTGGGTCTCAATTCTTGTACTCCTGCCAGACCTGTCCTCTGCCAAGTTCCCAAGTCTCCAGAACCTCTCTCTCCTCTCCTCCCAAAATCACTTCCCTTTTCACAGGTAGCTAGGCTTGGAGTGGCCAGCATCATCTAATTTAAAAAGTTGAAGGTCCAGGCGAACTTGACTGGCCAAAGCCTCCCAGGAGGTGACGCGGTGTCCTTCCCAAGCACCACAGGAGCAGATTAAGTCATAAGGCTCTCAGCTGGCAGGCACAAGGAGATGGACGGGGCAGGTAGGTGCTTCTGGGACCCCTCTGCTGTGTGCATTCTTCCCTGCCTTCATTCATTCACTCATGCAGTGAACATCTGGTGAGTCTCAAGTGTCTCCAGGTACTGTGCATGCTGTACGGGATGGAAAGATGACTCAGTCCTGGAATTCAAGAAGCTCATACACAGAGGGCAGACAGACTCCTAAGCAGACACTTAGGAAACTCCTGAAGGAGAAGAGGCCTTCCGGAAGGCTTGAGTCTGGATAAATAAACAGATGAAGGGGCCAGGAGAGGGTCTAGCAGGTAAAGGGATTAGCACTACCACTGGCAGAGATCAGACACAGGGTGTGCACGGGAGAGCCCCAGGGGTTCCATCGCTGGTTTGTGAAGCTTGAGAAGATGCTTGAAGAGGAAGCAGAGAGCTGGGCAGAGGCCCGCTGACGTACCTAGGGAGCCCCTTAAGGCATTCACTGGGCAGGAAGTGGGTGATCAGAGATAACTAAATTTCTAGCTAAAATTTCTGGAGCGCTTACCCCATGCCTAGCACTGTATGAAGAGCTTTATGTTAATTGAGTCATTTAATGTAGATTTCCTTGGGTTGAGTGGAGGATGGACTTGGGGAGGAGAGAGCTGGCGGGGGAGGGGCAAGTTGGGGTGTCTGACGGGGAATAGTGCCAGGAACGCAGCCTGAAGGGCGGGGACAGCAGCCGGCCAGGCCGGCGGGGCTGGGTCCCCTCAGGGAGTGCTCCTTGGGGGGGATGGTGGTTCCCAGCTGGGGTGAATGTGTGGTTTATCACTGGACCCTGAATCTGGAAATCTTGTATATACGCCCCAGGTGTTTCTTCGCTCTTTCCTAGTAGCAACCCTCCCCCACGCCCCCAACTCACACGTATCTTCGTTCCACAAGCAAATCTCTTTCACGCAGGAAAGTCCTCGGCGACAGTGGCTTTCTTCATCTGTGTACTGACAGCCTGGGAGCGGGTGGCAGCGGCCGCGCGGCGGAAAGAAAGAGCAGCTGAGCATCCATCCGGTGAGGTCCGATGCCCTCGAAGGCGGTGGATTTCTGCTGTGCCCCCTTGTATGCAGCTACACACCCCTTGGCGCCGTCTCCCTTCCCGCGTAGGAGACCCCTCTCCGTTCAGCCGCTCGGTGGCTGCGGGCCTCCGCCCAGCAGAGGGCAGCGTTGAGACACCGACGGCGCCGGCGCCCGGGGGCCACGCCAGGAAGCCGAGCGTCAGGACCCACGCTCGCTGCAGGCGCCAACCTTTCAAGCAGTTCCCCGGGAGCCCTTCCAGCCGCGTGACGGTGCCCCGAAAAGGAGCTGGTGACAGGAATGAAATATTCAACAAATCTGTTCCGCAGAATGGAAATGAGTTGTCGTTTAGCATTTTATCATCTGGTGACACACTCTCCCCGCTTAAGGTTGGTGCAGGAGCCGGTGAACGTCGGCCGCGGGCCCCCAGCCCCTCTCCCCAGCGCCAAGCACCCTCTCTGGGGGCGCTGCCAGCGGCGGACAAGGGGCAGCGGACCCGGGACCCGGGCGGGCGGGAAGGCAGGCGGCTGCATTAAGGAGCCTGAGGAGGCAGGCACATTTCCAGAGGCTGTGCTCTAGAAGGCAGCAAAGCGTCACAGCCTGATGAAGGGAGAGAAGCGGAAAGTGAGGGGAGACAGGCAGCCTTGATCTTTCCATTGGCGGCAGGTGTCTCCTCTCATACTGATTCCGTTGATTAGCAGGGAGAAACGTTTAGCAGTTTCTTTGTCCTTCATCGTCTCCATTGACTTGCCATTCTTCACCCCTGCTTGTGACTGTGCTGCAGCAGATTCCTGGGCACACCTTCGAGGCTGAAAGTGACCCTGAATCCTCCCCTCTTTGGCCAGAAGGGTGAGACTCATTCTGTGTCCATTTTCTGCCTTTTACTAATTTCATCATTTCACTTATTTGAGCTCATCAGAGCTCCAGTTTTCTCAGATGTAAAATGGGGTAATAATAAGAGTTGTTTCGTCATGTGTGCACATGTACGTAAAGTACAACGAGGTGTCAAAAACACCTGCAGCATAGTGGGTCCTCCGAAATATCAGCCCTCCCCTTACTCCTCTGCTTCCTCTTTTCGGTCTCCTTCTTTTCTTCAAATAACCTCATCTAAACATGGAGACAAGTGGAACTTTACTCTATGACCTCAGTTATATTTCAACTCACTTAAGAACAATCGCAGCATTCAGAAAATAGCATATATATGATACATATTTCTAATATTTCTGTATTTATCTATTTGTTGAATACTGGTGTATTAACCAGTATTTTGACTATGTATATATATATCATCAACATGACTGTAGGGTCTTTATAAAGCCCCCAGTTAAAAGCATACTTTATATATTGTTTGGGGGACATACCTAATTAGGTAGGCGCAACCCATATTTGAGTTCCTTTCCTGGTGATGGGATGGATCATAAGATAAGCAGCCCTTGCAAAAAGGTGACTGAAACAGGACTTCCTCCTTTTGAGAATGTCCCCTTCACAAGATGGAGGGTTTCTCAGTCAAGCTTAAAGGAGAAGGGGCATTGCTTGTCCGTGTGGAATTCCCGCCCCTCCCCCCCCCCCCCCCCCCCGGCCTGAGGCAGGAAGTGAATCACGTGTTCCTGATACAAACCCCAAGACAGGCTTAGGGGAAAGAGCGAATCACAAGCGAGGGCTGGAAATAACCGGACTTCGGCTGGACCCCTCACTCAGTGAAAACGGAGCTGCCGATAGATTTTCCACTTGTTTTGGCGACAGTTCTATTTCTAGGAAGTTAAAAGAAGCAACAATGGATATTGCTGCTGTGGAATTATTTCAGATCGAAGAGGGAATACTTTGTAATTATAAAAACCTTGGGTGTGAAAGAGAATGTCATCTGAAGCTTAAAGAAATTTCTTACCATAGTGCTTAGACCAGGCACATATGAATTTAGAAATTTAATTTTCAAAATATCCTAAAAAGATAGGTGTAAAGTCTCACTTTTTTCTTTTTTAAAGATTTTTAAAATTGCAGTAACATCGGCTTATAACATGATGTAAGTTTCATGTGTACAACATTATATGTCTATTTCTGTATACCCACCAAAAATTTAGTTTCCATCCATCACCATACAGTTGACCCCCTTTATGCATTTCGCCCACCCCCCTGCCCCTTCCCCTCTGGCAACCACTACTCTGTTCTCTGTGTCTATGTGTTTGTTTTCATTTGGTTTGGTTCACTTTTTTTTTAATATTCCGCATATGAGTGCCATTGTGCGGTATTTGTCTTTCATTTATTTCTTATATAGGTTTCCTTTCTATCACTTTCCACTTTACTCTTGGGGAACTTCTCTATATCCTCAAATAAAAGGTATGAACAAGAAAAACGATACACGAAAAGCAATAAATGGAGAAGTGTTCAATTCCTTTTTTCTACCTCAATTTTTTTTAGGGATGAGAATCTTACTGGAAATGGGGGAACTGATGACCATAAAAGGAACCCAGCATTAGATCAATGATTGTAAAAGTGAGGCTGTTATGGGTTCTCAGTTTCTAAGTCTCTGGCCCCAAATGGATTGCATCTTAGGACATTGAGAAAAACCCTTCATTTTCAACTGCAGCAGCACCGTCAGCAACCTCTGGGGGATCCTGGAACATGATCCAGGGATTAAAGTTGGAATTTTCAAGGGGAAAATAAAAATATGTGTTCCATAAACTGGTGAGCCCATATGTAGAATAGCAAGATTCTAGAACACGTATTTAGAACAGAGTTTCAAAAGGAGAGTTTTCGAGAATTCAAATTCAAGACTCAGCACCGGTTTAATACCACAATGACCTTCTTTCTTTGTTCACTGGGTCTTGAATGAATGTATAAGTGTATTTGGATTTCAGCAGGTGTCTTGCATATTTCTCTTTTCTGTGGACTGGCTCATTATATTTTAGTTGGGTTGATACTGCTTGACTGTCCACAGTCCTTCCCTGTCCCCTCCTGGGAGATGTTTATATCATGAGTTGGATCTGAATGTTGGTGTCATGCTTATCAAATCTGAGAGTGAAATGTAGGACAGTTAAAATCCTAATGACAATATCTGCACTAAAAAAAAAGAAAATATCGGGCTTCCCTGGTGGCGCAGTAGTTGAGAGTCCACCTGCTGATGCAGGGGACACGGGTTCGTGCCCCGGTCCGGGAAGATCCCACATGCCGCGGAGCGGCTGGGCCCGTGAGCCGTGGCCGCTGAGCCTGCGCGTCCGGAGCCTGTGCTCCGCAACGGGAGAGGCCACAACGGTGAGAGGCCCGCGTACCACAAAAAAAAAAAAGAAAAAGAAAAAGAAAATATTAATCAGGTAGCAAAATGGCTTTAATAGAAAAAGGGTGAGACCCAGGTCCTCCTCTTGACTACCCCTCCCCACCCAAAATGACAAAGTGACAGGATACTAGCGATGACACTCGGCAACAGCGCATGTGCTAGACTTCCTGTACTTAGTTGGCTGAGGGCTTAATGGGAGGACTAATGAATACAGGTTGTCAAAACCGATGGCGACTTTGGCACCCCAATGTCTGGAAGCACAGAAGTCTAGTTAATGGTAGGATGGAGTCCAGAACAAGAGAGTGAGTGCATGGACCCACCCCTCCTGTATCTGTCAGACCAAATTTAAAGTGGACTGTCCAGTTTTGAACACTATATTTTAAGAGCAACACTGATGGACAGATTTGTACGTTTGAAATGATAGAGGAATATCGATGTTTAACCAAGAGGAAAGAAGACAGCTGTGTCTGCGTGCCTACATGTGCCTACACATGCGTGCGTGAGTGTCATGGTATCTGTCTTCAAATATGAGCAGAGGCCGAGGCAAGAGGGCTGGAAATATGCTGTGTGATTCCAGGAACATTCACGTTGCAGGTCACATGTCGCCTTAGCCCTTCATAACCCCTCACAGAAAGCCCCTCCTCCCGGGCCCACACTATCTCATCATCCTGTTTCATTTCCTCTATAAGGCTTAGCATGAGTTGAAATTTTTGTTCATTTGTTTTCTTTTTTCTCTTTATCCATCAAACTATAATCCCCGTGACACAAGGGCCCTTCTCTCCTCTTCAATGCTGTGTCCTGGTGCTCAAGCCAATTTAAACAGCACAGAGTAGATTCTTAGTAATAGCTGGAAGATAGAAAGGAAGGAAGAAAACATGAATGGATTCCAATGGGCAAAAATAGACGTAGTGCATAGAGTTAGGAAGAGACTAATTCTAACTTAATAAGACATGGGATGTTGCAATTGCTGATGTCTGGTCTTGGAACCAGTGTTTTCTGGGGATGGTTCCCTGTGCCTTGATATATTCAAAGAAAACATTGCAGGCCAGGACTAGAGTGAGAAATGGATTCAGTGACCTCTACAAGCGGGTGAGATTAAGCTAAAAATATTTTTTATATTTAAAATTTCTCCTCCTCTTTAGGAATCCAGCGTTGTGTGGACTTATCAGCTTAAACCATGTGGATTTAGACCTCCGGCTGCTAAGGCGCGCTCACGGCCGCGGGAGAGGAGAAGAGGTGAGTTGGTGGCCACGTTCAGAATCTGTGACCGTCACGCTACTGGAAATCCCACTTCCTGGGAACGCTTTGAACTTTCTGTTTCAGTTTTTTCAGTTGGGGAAGGTGAATAATAATACCTTCCTTACAGACATGTTGTGACTTAATTAAATATTTCAAAAGTATTCCTGTGATGCCCAGATAAAAGGCATCTGGTAAAGGCCAAACAACGCTCTTGTTCTCTCTGCAGACACTTCCCTGTAACTGTCCTCACCACAGCACCTGGCGTGTGTGTGTGTGTGTGTGTGTGTGTGTGTCCTGGGAGCAGATAAATGTAAGGCCGGAAGTGCTTTGTCAGTGTGATGGGAACCCTTGAAAGACTTGACTTAGCTGCCCTGTTCCAGTTTCACTCTTCTTCATTTCTGGTCCAGCAAGACAAAGCTCTGAGCCACACAGAGGGTCAAGGTCATGGCGCTTAGTACTTCCTGCATTCGACCAGGTGCTCGAGTGGCCCTGGGTAGCTCTGCTGTTCCTTTCCACACTTTTCTAAGCTTGATCTCCTGAGGCCAGATGCTGGGGAAACCTGCCTTGTCCCATTCTGTGACCCGAAGTTTCTATGGATTACATAGAAAGCCTGGTTTGGATTCTACCCCTACCCCCAAGGGAGGTTCAGGTGGGGAGCCCGCCCCGACTCCCATTACAGACCCCAGTCGGGCCGGGCTTCGTCTGATGCTCCAGGGGTAGGGCCCTGGGTCGCTGGGCCCAGGATTCTTGGCTGCAGTGGGCATGTGCCCTCCGGAATGTCATGACGACCCTCTCTTGCCCTGAGGTTCCACCAGAAGCCCCAGCCACTGTGATCTGCCTGTCCCCTCAGTTGTACAAAGATGTAACTCTCACAGGGCCAGTTGGGCAAATCCCTGGAGTTGGTGTGTAGGCACTGTGGGTGATGCATCCTCTTTTCATGGAGGTCGATACCCTGGGAGGATGAGATTCCGGGGCCGCAGAAAGCCATCTTTCCCACCCATCAGACAAGCCATCTGCAGCAGGAGAGGAGGCTGCTCCACAAAGGAAAGCAGAATGAGAAATGGAGCCAGAGAGCGCTGGGTGGCCTTACAGGGCCCTGGATAAGCCAGGACATAAGTTCTCGGTGGTGGGAATCAATGCGCTTCCAGACCATGTTTGAAAAATTAGATTTCTGTCTCTTGCAATGAAAAAATCCTGACTAGTACACTGGCTGCCAGGGTTAGAGGAACACAAACTCTTGTACCTACGTGCATGTAACAGGAAGTCAATGTCGAGGTGAAGAGAAGTAAGAGCTGGGCTTCTGCGGTGTTAGTACAGCAGCTTGGGTGAATTAGGAAGGTAGATTTTCAAGTCTGGTGCTGTTCAGAGGATTTTGGAATAAACCAGAAAATGGAAAGGGGCCAGAATGAGGAAACTAATATTTACTGAACATTTACTGGCTTTGGACCCTGGGCTATGTGCTTTGCTATGTTATCTTGTTAATTCTCATGATAATCCTATGAAGTAGATATTCTCCCCATTTTACTGATGAGAAAACTGAGGTGTAGTGGAGTTAAGTTACTCTTTCAAGCACCCACAGCTACAAAGAGGCAGAGCTTTAACTGAACTCAAGATCAGTCTGATTTTGAAGTTGTTGCTCTTTCTAGAACCCCCGAGGGCTTCTTAAAGTGAGAGATTTTGGCCTCAAAGAGGGCTGTGGTTCCTGTGGAAAGATGGGAAAGTGTGAGGGGATGGTGGGGAGCAGGGCACGAGGGGGGCCTGTCACGTGACCTCTCACAGGGCCAGGCACATATCAAGTGGTTCACAAATATTTCCTGGAAGGAGTACCTTCCAGTTCTTGCATTTTTCTCCCCCGGGAAGGGTGATCCACTTGGATGCAAGCCCCTTCCTTGCAGATCTTCAGATCTGAAATCCTTGAGGTCCTGCTTTATTAAAGTTGAAAGGATGAGACCAGGCGCTTGCAGAGGAGGCCGGGGGAGGGGAGGGGAGTGGAGGGGAGTGTTCAGCTGCCCCTCCCTGTGCCTCATGGACCCGCGTGGGGTAGGGGTGAGATTTCACCGAATGTCCCCCCACTGTCTTTCCTCTTCTATTTCTTCTTCTTCTTGGCTGCTGCGAGGCTCAGATTCTCTGTAAGTATCTGAAAAAGGTGACTATGAAAGTGAAGAATAACGAACGCTACCCACCAGAGTGTTTTCCTAGGGGTGGTGCCAGCGAATTTTCAAAAGTTGGTGAACACTGTTAGCAGAAGAGAGTCGGGAGACCCCTTCTCCCGTGGGCCTTGGTTCTTGGTGAGAACGCAAAGAAGAATCTGAGGTCTTACCCGTTGCGAGAGAGTTTACTGAAGAGAAGGAGAGAACAGAGAGAACACCTCAAAAGAGAGGTGGGCCGGGCCAAGGAAGGCCATGGCCCCCAAGGACTGGGGTGTAGAGCTTTTTAGGCAAGGTTTTTGCGTAATCCAGGAGGTCGTTGATTGATAGTCTTAATTGACAGCTGCAGGTTATATAAGAGGCTCTGCTGTGCATGTTCTTCCCATAATGCAGTCTGTTATAATTAGATGTATGTATTCATAGAATATTTATGAACATCTAATGAGCCCAAAGGTTATCTAAGGACGTGATAGCTTGAGATGTGCGCATGTGCCCGAGTGAGGCCCGTCCCTCCAGTCAGCCGGCGGAGGTGGGGTGCTGGTGGTTTCGGTGCCCTGACCATTTTGGAGCACTGATGGGGTCGTGTTTGGGGCGGGGTTGGCAAAATAGCTTGGCGGGATTAGGTGGCTGTTGCACATTCCGCCGAGGGGACCACCTCTCGTTGCTCATGGCTAACTTGCTGCCTAACAAAACCAGTGCAGTTCTCGGACAACCCTGCGGAAGCGCTTGAAATGGGTAGATTTGCGTTTTAGAAATGCCATTTCAAACGCTCACTTACGGACTTTTTTTTTTTTTTTGCGGTACGCGGGCCTCTCACTGCTGTGGCCTCTCCCGCTGCGGAGCACAGGCTCCGGACGCGCAGGCTCAGCGGCCATGGCTCACGGGCCCAGCCGCTCCGCGGCATGTGGGATCTTCCCGGACCGGGGCACGAACCCGTGTCCCCTGCATCGGCAGGCGGACTCTCAACCACTGCGCCACCAGGGAAGCCCACTTATGGACTTTTGATGTCCAATCAAGGGGCTGCAGTTGAAATCTGAAATCCCAGTGTTTGCGGGAAAGCGGTCGCGTGGCTGGGCAAGTGGCTGCCTTTCAGAGGCCTGTTGGAAACGTTTGCACGCGGATGAAAGGAGCAGTCTCGCAGACGGCTGCAGGTGGGGTTTGCTCCAGGGGCAGGTGTGTGGAGACAATCGGAAGCGCTGTTGTGGTTTGTTCTCTGCGGCTGGCAAGGTAGACGTAAAAATAAAGTCCTCCAATAACGAGGATAAAGTAAACGGGAGAGGAGGTTTGTGCCTCCGGGCGGGGGGGAGCCTTGAGGGGGACGGGTCGCTCCTGGAGGAGGGTGGCGGCCTCGGGGTTCAGGGAGGAGGAGGGTGCTGCCCACGGGACCCCTGCCTCGCGTCTGCATGCAGCTGTCCCTGCAACATCGTGGGTCCGGCTTGTCCTGGGTTTCCGGGTGCCTCCAGGATACTGAGGGAAAGGATGAATGTCGGCCACCTGGCGGGCTCCTGAACCCGGTGTCCTGGGGGCATTTCCAGGTAAAATTGCACCAGTACGGTTAGATGGAGTTCAGATGTGCAAAAAACAAAAAAAAACCTAGTCCTTTCAGGATGCTTTACAAGGCATTTTAAGCTAGATCCCTAGGCTTTTAAGAGTGACTCTCTGGGCAGCTGGAAAAAAAAAAGTCTGCAAATCAGAATTTTTTTCTTCTCCACAAAGAAAGCAAAAAAGGAACCCCCAAAAGAGCAATGACAGGAGGCTCAGCTCCATCCCTGCTTTTGTCGTTGTTCAGAATAATAACACGGAACCTGAGATCTTTTTCTTCCCCCCCGGTGGAGCACGTTACTTTATTTTTTATGTAAGCAGAAATTGATTTTTGTCTGTTCTGAATGAAGCTGAAATGAAAGAGGCTGTATTCAACAACACCATCAGATTCAACAGAGGAAATAGCGTTTCTTTGCCAAACATTCCAACTGAAAAATCAGAAACAACCATGTCATCTTTCTGGCCTGAGAAATGTTAGCTGCCAAAGCGTATGAGGGCACCGTATCACTTTGGGGGGGGCGGGTAGTTTTAACACATAGCTTGATCTGGCAAAAAATAAAATAAATGAACCCAGAGCAACACAGAGGAAGGTAGCCTACATCGTGGTTAGGGACAGGCACTGAAGCTTGACAGTCCTCTGTTCAAACTCAGGATCAATTAGCTCTGTGTCCACAAGCAAGTGGTAGAATCTCGCTGCGTCTCTGCTTCGTTATCTAGAAGAAAATAATGATGAAACCTCCCTGGTACCGTGGTTGTGATCATTAAAGGAGGTGCTGCCTCTGAAGAGCTTAGCACAGTGCACGGCACACTCAGTGCCCAGCAAATTCCTTTCCTGCCCGTCTCCAAGCACTCAATATACTTACAAGGTCCCTACACTATGACTTTGACAACCACAGCTGGAAGGAAGGCTTTCCACCAAAACTTCAAAGAGACCTATCTGCCATGGATGTAAAAAAATTACTATTCTTAAAATGTCAGCTTCCCTATGATAAGAATCACTTTAGAATTTATGAGGAGGAAATAGGAAAGTGAAAATTGGTCAGCCTACTTACTCCTTAATTCTGATTTAGAGCAGCCGTAAAACTCTAAATATATCTGCTCAGTGCCCTAGCACTGAGGAGGTTTCCAGGCAGTTTTCTAGAAATGAGAGTAAATGACTGTGTTTTGGATCAAGAAGCCCCACACGGCAGAGCTTCGTGAAGAACCTGGGACCATTCCTCTTTCAGTGGGGATGGAAAACAACAAACTGGGACTCTGTCCTTTGCAAATGCCAGCAGCTCTTTTGATTGATTTTCCCTCTCTCTCTCATCATCAGAGAGCTTGAGAAGCTAACGTGAGAATCAGGCCTCAGGTAGAAATGCCCCCTGGTTTGTGCCAATCACCTCCCCAGCTTGAAGGCTCCTGGGCTTCATTCACTGTTGGTTTCTTCTCTTCGAGGACAGGGCAGCTCCTGCTCCGGAGGGTTCACAGCAGACCTGGTATAGTCCTTGTACAGATGAGAATCAATTTCTCTGTGCCCTTCCCTCCTCCTGGTAGGAAGGGGCTCTTTTTCACATAAACATATTAAAGTAATGGTAAGTCCACATAAAAGCATTCAAATGATTTTTAACCTGGGCACCAAAGCCATTTAATGGAGAAAAGAAAATCTATTCAACTGGCAGTGCTGGGATAGCTGTGCATCTGTTTGGAAAAATAAAGAACCTTGTTCCATCTCACACCGCACACAAAAATCAACTGAAGCTGGATCACAGATCTCTGTGAGAAAGCCAAAATGATAAACCTACTAGAATAAAACACAGACATATCTTTACAACCTTGAGGTGGGTATATATATATTTTCTAGAGAGGACATAAAAACCACAGACCATAAAAGGATCAACATTAATAAATTAGACTATCAAAATTAAAAATTCCTGTGGATTAAAAAACACCATCAAGAAAATTGATAGGCAGTTCACAGACTGGGAAAAATAATGCCCAACACATACATATGACAGATGACTTGTATCCAGTATATCAAGAACTCCTGCAACTCATTAATAAAAGAGACAACCAGATAAAAACTGGACAAAGACTTAAGTATTTCACAGAAGATGATAATGAAATGGCAGTAAGCACGTGAAAAAGCACACACGATCCTTCAGGAACGCAAGTGAAAATCACGAGATACTGCTGTGCACCCCCTAGAACGGATAAAATGAGAGAGAACATGCCGCAAGCAGAGCTTTCATATATTGCTAGCAGGAGCCTAAAGTGGTACGTCCTGTTCGACAGTGTTTTAAAAGTTAAACTTACAACTACCCTATGACCTAAGTATTTATCCAAGAGAGACGAAAACAACACGTGCAAGCATGTTTATAGCAGCTTTCTGTATAACAGCCCCAAACTAGAAGTATCCTGCTTGCCCATCAATGGAGTGGATAAGCAAACTGTGGTACATCTAAGCAAAAGGTACCTCAAAGCAAAAGGAACAAACTAATGGTATACGCAGCAAGATAGATGCACCTCAAAAACATTTTCCTAGTGAAAGAAGCCAGACCTCCTCACCAGCCAAAACCTAAACGTATGATTCTACTTATATAAAATTCTAAGTAAAGCAAACTATGTCATGGTGATGGAAATCTGATCAGTGATTACTTCCAGGGAGCGAGAATTGAGTGCGGAAGGGCAGACAGACTTTTGGGGGCCACATCAATGTTCTGTGCTTTGATGCAGATTCGTTAAGAGTGAGTGGACAGTACACTTAAGATCTGGGCATTTCACTGTGCATAAATTAAACCTCAATTTAAAAACGAAAGTTATCAGGGGAAGGTGGTCCAAAGGTACAAACGTTCAGTTAGAAGATAAATAAGTACCAAGGATATAAAGTACCACATGATGACTATAGTTAACTCTGCAGGGTGATATATAGGAAGGTTATTAGAAGACTAGACCCTAAGAGTTCTCATTACAAAGAAAAAAATATATTTTTTCTTATCTTGGTTTTTCTTTTCATTGTATCTATATGAGATGATGGAGGCAAACTAAATTTATTGTGATAAACATTTCACACTATATGTAAATCAAACCGTTAGGCTGAATGCCTTAAACCTATCCAGTGATGTATGCCAACTATAGCTCGACAAAACTGGAAAAAAAGTTCAAGCCACAGCCAATTGGTCATGGGTTGCAAAAGAGAGCTTTGTTCGTCTGGCAGGTGCTTCCTGCAGAAGACAGAGCAGTGCATAATGAGGGGCTGGACGGCCTGGGCTCTGAGGGCAGAGCTCCCCTCACAGGTCTAACCTAAAGGGGCGGCAGCAAAATGAGTCTAGGTCAGAGGGTGGGTGAGGGTAGGAAAGAAAGGGGTCAAGAGAAAGACCTCATTGGCCTGTCTGCCATGGCTTCTGAAAGGTTGGAAGATGAGGGTAGGAATCATAAAGAAATACGCTGCAGTAGCATCTGGACCCGATTGGCTACTAGTAAAATTGCTACCTTTGTGCTCTCAGCCTGTGCTTACAAATGCCTTCACTGGGCCGAGTCCCGGGCCTAGGAGATGCTCAGTAAATACTTCTCGAATGTGTGTTCTTCTGGAGGGGCCTTCTTCCCCACCTGAACCTACCTTACATACCTTAATACCTTAAACGCTTCTTCCTGGCTCACCTGCTAGTCCCGGGGCAGGCAGGAGAAAGGCTGGGGTGCAAATGCAGGCCCAAGGAGACAAGGCTGGGCGAGCTTGCGGAAATGGCTCATGCCTGTGTGAGTCTGCTCGGGCTGCCATGACAACACGCCATGGACACAGCACTCAAACAGCAGACATTCCTGTCTCACAGCTCTGGAGGCAGAAGTCCAAGATCAAGATACAGGCTGAATTGGTTGAGAGAGAGAGAGAGAGAGAGAGAGAGAGAGAGAGAGAGAGAGAGCGAGAGAGAGCGAGAGCTGAAGCAAGCGAGTTCTGGTGTCTCTTCCTTTTCTTATGAGAACACTAATCTTATTAGATCAGAGCCGTACTCTTATGCCCTCACTTAACCTTCATTACTTCCAAAGGCTGTATCTACAAATTACAGTCACATTAAGGGGATGAGCCTTCAGAGTATGAATTTTGGAGGGACACAATATTCAGTTCACAGCAAGTCCAGAGGAGTGACCTTTGCAAAGACTCCCGGGTATGGGGGAGATTTGCCCCTTCTCTGCTGGCGAATGGCTTTTAGACAATAGCCTCTTGTCTCCATTAACCAAATGGGATTTGAATCAGAGAAAAGCACTTTTATTTCCTCAGCCTCCTGAGCTATCTAGTCTTTCCACCGGGACAGCTCCTCTCCAGGCACCCAATCATTTATCAGAAATGAAAAAGCTTGCTGAGAATGCAAAACGCTGTAAGACAAGGCATGGATCTGAGTCCATAAGAGGAAGTCAAGGCTTCGTGCATTTAACTGATTGCCAGGAGGAGAAAGAATGGCTGGTGTGACAGTCCTCTGGGGCTTTGTCACTTGAGCAACAGAAAGAAAAGTGGGCTGTGTCCTGAACAGAGCCCAGAGGGGAGGAGTAAGCCGACATTGAACCATTGTCTACACTCGGAAAAGGAATTCAGAGCAATTGGAAGCAGCTTGATTTTCCTGAACATTCTCCAAGAATTCTTGGGAGGCCCCCAGAATTATTTATAGCTCCTTTCCGCCTAGACTTAGGTTTCTTGCTGACACCGTAAGTGACTGACACTTCCCCAGGCTGGACTTTTTATCTCACTGTTCACTGTCCGTGGAGCTGAGGCTGGTGTGTTTCCATTTCTTCTCTGGCCTGACTGGTTCTGGAAGGAACTGAAAGTCTCCTGCAGAAGCAGAGCACAGATTGGGCTTCAGAGGAGGCTGGGAAGGCCCTACTCGAACGATTCTTGGATTCAGAGTCGTTCAACCTTGAATTTTAAGAAATGCATATTGATGACAAGAATTAATTGCAGTGGATTCTAACCTTAAATTTTAAGAAACGCATATTGATGACAAGAATTAATTGCAGTGTCTCTAAAATCAGTATCAATAGTATGTCAGTAAGCCATTAAAAATATCTAAAATCAGGGCTTCCCTGGTGGCGCAGTGGCTAGGGGTCTGCCTGCCGAGGCAGGGGACGCGGGTTCGTGCCCCGGTCTGGGAAGATCCCACATGCCGCGGAGCAGCTGGGCCCGTGAGCCGTGGCCACTGAGCCTGCGCGTCCGGAGCCTGTGCTCCGCAACGGGAGAGGCCACAACAGTGAGAAGCCCGCGTACCGCAAAAAAAAAAGAAAAAGAAAAGAAAAGAATCAATGTCATATAACAAAACAAATGTGAAGTACCACATGTCACTTTGTTTAGCTACTTGTCTATTAAAGCAGTTTCCACTGTATGTGGGAATCCAGCTTCATTAAGCTTCCATGAGGCCAAGTTATCCCACGAATAGATGACCTAATGGACTTAGCGTATTTTATTTGTTTTCTTCAAGAGTTCTTCGCCACTAAAAAATCCAAAACCAAACCAAACAAAAGCAAAATGGGAGTAGCTTATGGATGTCAAGTTTGTAAACTACAATTTAAGGATGTATCTGTTTCAGTAACTGCTAAGCCAGAGGAAATGGTTGAACTTTCCATAAAGAATAACTGCTTAGGAAAGAAATTTTGGAGGTAGATAGAATTGTTCATTTGGTTGAAAGAACCAGAAAATCTGCCAAGTTTCATGAATTCATACATCACGAGGAAATTACTTAAGCTTAATGAGGATAATGCTTTTTTAAAAAATTAAAACATTAAAAAATTGTAGTTAAATATACATAACATAAAATTTCTTATTTTAACTATTTTTAAGCATTTGGTTCTGTGGCATTAAGTACATTCACATTTTTGTGCAGCCATCACCACCATCCAAATTCAGAACATTTTCATCATCCCCAACTGAAACTCTGTACTCATTAAGCCATAATTTTGCATTCTCCTCTCCCCCAGTCCCTGGTTACCATAATCTTTATTTTTTAAAAAAAATTATTGGAGTATAGTTGATTTACAATGCTGTGCTAGTTTCTGCTGTACAGCAAAGTGAATCAGCCATACATATACATATATGCACTCTTTTTAAGATTCTATTCCCATGTAGGTCATTGTAGAGTATTGAGTGGAGTTCCCTGTGCTATATAGCAGGTTCTTATTAGTTACCTATTTTATATATAGTAGTGCGTATATGTTAATCCCAATCTCCCAATTTATCCTTGCCCCCTTTCCTCCTTGGTAAATGTGAGTTTGTTTCCTACATCTCTGACTCTATTTCTGTTTTGTAAATGGTTCATTAGTACCATGTTTTTAGGTTCCACGTATAAGTGATATCATGTGATATTTGTCTTTCTCTGTCTGACTTACTTCACCCAGTATGACAATCTCCAGGTCTATCCATGTTGCTGCACATGGCATTAATTCATTCTTTTTTATGGCTGAGTAGTATTCCCTTGTATATACCTTCTGTATATATTCTGTATACCTTCTCTATACATTTTGTATACTTTCTGTATACATTCAGTATATATTCTGTATACCTTCTGTATACCTTCTGTATATATTCTGCATATACCTTCTGTATACTGTATACATTCTGTATATATTCTGTATATCTGTATACCTTCTGTATATCTTCTGTATACATTCTGTATACCTTCTGTATATATTCAGTATACATTCCATATACCTTCTGTATACATTTTGTATACTTTCTGTATATATTCTGTATACCTTCTGTATACCTTCTCTATATAGTCTGTATACATTCTGTATATATTCTGTATACCTTCTCTATATATTCTGCATATACCTTCTGTGTATATTCTGTATACTTTCTGTATACATTCTGTATATATTCTGTATATCTTCTGTATATATTCAGTATACATTCCATATACCTTCTGTATACATTCTGTATACTTTCTGTATATATTCTGTATACCTTCTGTATACATTCTGTATACCTTCTGTATACCTTCTCTATATAGTCTGTATACATTCTGTATATATTCTGTATACCTTCTGTATATATTCTGTGTACCTTCTGTATACTTTGTATATTCTGTATACATTCTATATACCTTCTGTATATATTCTGTGTATGTTCTGCCTCTGTCTCTATGAATTCGATTACTCTAACTACCTCATAGTTTTAAAATTGAGGTATAGTTGATTTACAATGTGTGTCTGTTTCAGGTGTACAGCAGACTGATTGGGTTATATATATCCCTCATATATTATTTGTTGAGCAACTTCTGGGAGCTGTGAGATCCATGCTGTCTCATGCTCCATCCCCAAAGCAGCTGACATCTCAGGTGGAAGAGTCCTGCTTTGCTCTCCTGATAGACTGTCGGGAGGTGGTGTGATTCAGAGCTGGCCTCAAGTTGCACGCACATCACATTTGCCAGGAGATAGCATTAAAATACAGACCACGGGGCTCCCAGGGCTCTGGTACCAGGCTCTAAAAGACTCTCAGGGATTCTGATATACACTCAGGTCTGAAAGCTACTGAAAAAGACAGAGAGACCTGAGCTCACAGTCTGGCTCTGTCACTGGCCAGTTGTACGACCTCCAGTGATTGACCTGCCGACTCAGCCTCCGTTTCCCAACTGTATATTGGGTTTTGGTGAGGAGGAAGTGATTGTGAAGTACTTGGCTCATAGTTCGACACCGTTTTTATCCACATAGAATGTGTGAGGGAAAAGGTTAGTTATGTTTATCAATCATGATTCTCAGCTCTAACTCTGTTCACAGGGAGGGCGGGTGGAGACAAATCACTCAGCCCCTTGGCTTTCCAGGCAGCCTGTCTACCTGGTCTTGCAGTTCCAGCTTTCTGCCACTGGAGGGCCTTGGAAAGATGCTGACATTGCTCAGGGAGTTAGGCGAGCACACGCTGGCGGTGGGAGGGGACACACCCTGGTTATCGCAGGTGGATGGAAGCCGGGGGAGAGCGGTGGGCTCAGGTCTACAGGAAACTCAGATTCGTCCCTGGGTCCCTTTCATCTGGGTTCTCGGTCCTTCAACAAAACTATAAATGAGAGCTCAGAAATTAGCAATGCCTTCAGATAGTTTGTTGCATATAGATAGATCAAGTGACTTTGTGATCCATTACCAGTACATTTGCTAAGGAGGGATATTTATTGGCTTCACAAAATGATGGATTTTTTCCAGACACACATGCTGATTTAGTTTCAACTGTGCGGCAGAATTCTGTAAAGAGCCTATCTTTCATATATTTTGGAGCAAGGCATCCAGGTCATTAATTCTGAAGAAAGGGTTCTGACAAAATATGAGATACATCAGAACAGTATTACATCTTACTCTTTCCTGGCAAGAGCTGCAATCGTTTCAGAAATTAGCCCACATTTTTCACATCAATGACTAAGGGTATTTTTGTAGTGTTTGAACAGGAAAATCAACAAAATATAAAAGTTATCAGAACATATCTACCAGATATGAAAAATAATTTAGCAAATTGACTGCTCACCCTTTTCTAAAGGGATTGGAGAAATTTTCTCACAAATCCTCTTTGATTTCTAAGAGACAGCTGTGGGCAGGTGTATGGTCCCATTAAAAATAGGGTGGACGAGGCTGAGTGATTCTTGTAAGATTATCCAGCTTACAAGATAGGTAGGGTGGTGCAAGACCCTGTATCAATCAGCCATAAAAAGAAATGAAATTGAATTGTTTGTAGTGAGGTGGGTGGACCTAGAGTCTGTCATACACAGTGAAGTCAGTCAGAAAGAGGAAAACAAATACTGTATGCTAACACATACATATGGAATCTAAAAAAAAATAAATGGTACTGATGAACCTAGGGGCAGACCAGGAATAAAGACGCAGACGTAGAGAATGGACTTGAGGACACGGGGAGGGGGAAGGGTAAGCTGGGACGAAGTGAGAGAGTGGCATGGACATATATACACTACCAAATGTAAAATAGATAGCTAGTGGGAAGCAGCTGCATAGCACAGGGAGATCAGCTCGGTGCTTTGTGACCACCTAGAGGGGTGGGCTAGGGAGGTGGCAGGGCGACGCAAGAGGGAGGAGATATGGGGATGTATGTATATATATAGCTGATTCACTTTGTTGCAGAATCTAACACACCATTGCAAAGCAGTTCTACTCCAATAAAGATGTTTTAAAAAAAAGACCCTATGCCAGTTCTCCTAAATGTGGGGTTATCTTAATAAACTTCTCCGTCACTAAGGTAACAGCATCCATTTCTACAGGCACTGACCATATTTTCAACCTGGTAACTCTAAGGGAGACACACAATGAATCGAATGAATGACAGTTGTGTGGAGCAGGCTCGAGGGGCCCCTCAGTATCCAGGGCTGGCCTCGGAGCCCAGCAGCCAGCTGTGAGGCTAAGCTTGTTCTCTGGGTGTGGAGGCTGCTGTCTTGACTGCCCAGCCTAACTGCCTCAAGCTTAGAAAGTTTTATCCCATCCTCATAGAAAATACTTACTGTCACATTTCTATAGCCCTTCAAAAAAGCTGCAAAAGAAGATAGACTCAACTATGATAGAACATTGGCTATCATGTGGCTTCGGGTGGGCAAGCCATAAGCGTGAGGACCTGCTTAACGGCTTCAAGACTGGCTTCAAGTGCAGTCGTCTAGGGACAGGAAGACCACTGCCTGACTAAGGCAGAGGCAGTGGAGATGGAAGAGGGAGATTAGTCCCACTTCCGGCTGTCTGAGTGGGAGTGGTGAGAAGGAATGAGGAGTGAACGGTGACTGCCATGTTTTTGGACCTGAGTGACTGGGTTAATGTTAACTGAGCTTTGCAAGAGAGGAGGAAGGGCAAGCGTTGAGGAAAAGATTATCTACTTTTGGACATATTTTGTCGGTACCTGTGTTGTCTAAGATAAAGATATTTGGGAGGCAATTGGATAGATGATTTGAAGGTCAGTGTCATAGACCGAATTCTAAGAGGATTCCCAATGACTCATGGCCTTGAACAACCGCTTCTTTGGAGTGTGCGTGTATGGGGTGACCTGTAACTTGCTTCTGTGACCAAGGTGATGGGATGTGGCTTCTGTGATTATGTTACATCCAAGTCTCAGGTGATTCCAGTGCCTCCGCAGATCTTTCAGAGTGGTTTGTGGGTGGTACACGATCCTGTTTAAACATCTCACCCTGACCTTCTAGCACATCTGGCCCCAATGAAACGTCTACCATCATTAATGGTCCCTTTGTGTCACTCTGTGACTTTTTTCTCTCCTGTGGCTTTGAAAGTTTTTACCTTTATTCTTGGTATTCTGCATTTTACTATGTGGATTTTCCTCGTGGCTTTTGTTTGTTTTACTCACCCTCTGAGGCCTTCTGTACGCACTCTGCTGTGGACAGCTCTGAGCCGTTACCCATTTCATTCACCCCTCTGCCCTCCCATCCAGTCTTCTGAACAGAGTTCCTGTTAGAAGCACGAGGAAGCTTCTGCACCCTCCTGTATGTCTCTTAAACTCTCATGCGTGCTTTTTAGCTTCATCTCTCTCTCTGTACAGCGTTCTAGGCAAAGTACTTCATATCACATCCTTTCTTCCTTTAACTTTGCCCTGTCATAGGTTTATCCAGTTTGTTAACTTTGTAAAAGTTAATTTCCATGTCAACATATATTATTATTTCCAGGGGGCAGTTGGCTAATCTGCTCAGTTTTTTTTTTCATACTTTTATGGTTTGATTAAATGAGTGTTATTTCTTCCTTTATCTCTTTGAGGTCCTAAAACATACTTATGTTAAAGTCATTTCAGATTGGTCTATTAAATATTCCATTTTGTTGGGAGCAGGGTTATTTGTCAGACTTAGTAAAAGCCAAAAAGCAAAACCCAGTTTTCTTCTGGCTGGTCATTTTTCAGATTACCAGTTAAATCTGAATTTTAGATAAACAATGAATAACTGTTTTTAGTATGAGTGTGTCCCATGCAATATTTGAGACGTACCTATGCTAAGAGATCTTCATTGACCTGCATCGTATCTGGCAACTCTGTGCCTGTCCTGGCACCTTTGGGGATCTGTGATCTATATTTTTAACACTATGCCCTGGTGATTGTGATGTGTATCAAACTTGAGAATGACAGGTCTGCACTATACTGTCTCTCTAGTTGGGTGGAAGCTGGTTTGTTGGTTATCTTTCTTAGTGTTTAATTTTTCTCATGTGGTGTGAAATGATGGTTTGCAGTTGCGTCAAAATAGGTTACTTTCAAAGTTTTTCCTCTGTTTTTCCTTCCTTGTCTGGTGGCCCTAAAGTTGCGTCCATCTGGTCTCCTGAGATTCCCTGTCCAGAAGCAGCTCTTACACTATTGGCTGGACCCTCATGGTGAAGCTGGGTTTATGGCATATCCGGTTCTCAAGCCAGTGGGCACTTTGACCCAGAACCAGTCGGCAGTTTTAGTTTCATTTATAGCTGTGCCCATTTCTGATCTATGTATTGTTTCTTCTGTTTTTAACTGCACTCAAGTTATTCAAATTAAGTGTGTGTGTGTGATGTCACTAACGTGTTTAAAACAAAGTGGGAAGCTTATAGTGTTATCAACAACATCTTTACAAGAACGCTTTATGACTATATTCTAATTCTTTAATCAGTGGCTTAGTGGCAACCGAAATGTATAATGAAGAATTTTGAGATATGGTTGCTTTCCGTGAGTTAAACTAATGAAACCCACTCGGTGAATGGGTTTGGCCATTTGTGGAAAAGAATAAGAGAATAAGTCATACATAAGAAATGTGTGACTCAGGAGTTAGGGAACAGCCCAAATCCAAGGAAGCTGCCAGTCGAGAGAGGCAAGATTGAAATAAAAATGCAACCCAGGAAGGTTAGATCTAATCGCTTGAAAGATACTCTGAAGGAAAATTGCAACACCGGTGGGACTGTCATCACTGAACTCGAATGGGGATCCCATGGGCCAAGAACTGGTGTTTCCAGTGCTGTCAGGCAGAGTACCCTGAAGAGACCCCACAACTGCACATCCTCACGGTGGGCTCACCTTGCAATGAGGATGGATGTACCAGGCTATGAAAATGTTGGTGAACTAGCCTTGAAGTCATCCATTGGTAGGGGTTGAATTGTGTCCCTCCAAAATTCATGTGGTGAAGCCCTAACTCCCAGGACCTCAGAATGGAACTGTAATTGGAGATAAGGTCTTTAAAGAGGTAATTAAGGTACAATGAAGTTGTATGGGTAGACCCTATTCCAGTCTAACTGGTGTCCTTTAAGAAGAGGAGATTTGGGGCTTCCCTGGTGGCGCGGTGGTTGGGAGTCCGCCTGCCGATGCGGGGGACGCGGGTTCGTGCCCTGGTCCGGGAGGATCCCACATGCTGCGTAGTGGCCGGGGCCGTGAGCCATGGCCGCTGGGCCTGCGCGTCCGGAGCCTGTGCTCCGTAACAAGGGAGGCCCGCGTACCGCAAAAAAAAAAAAAAAAAAAAAAAAGAAGAGGAGATTTGGACACAGACATATAGAGGGAAAACCACGTGAGGACACAGGGGGGATACGGCCACCCACAAGCTAAGGAGAAAGGCCTCAGAAGAAACCAAGTCTGCTGACACCGTGATCTTGGACTTCTAGCCTCCAGAACTGTGAGAAGATAAATTCCTGTTATTGAAGCCAACTAGTCTGTGGCATTTTGTTACGGCAGAGTTGGAAAACTAATATATCCGTCCAACTCTTTGCACCCTGATTTCCAACTCCTGGAGTGACTTTCTGGCTATAATCTGCCCTCCCTTGCAACTATGATAATGGGGAAAGAATTCACTAACCGGACCTCGTGAGAATCCCAGCCCACTTCTCAGCTCTATCGCCCACTGTGAATTAGTTGACCGGCTTTCTGGTTAATGCAGCAGTTTGACAAGTATGTTTATGATGGTTCAGTCTTTGAATCCTTCTTTTCCTTGTGAATGCTGTAAAATTGAGTTTCTGGGCCCACAGAGCCGTTTTCACCCTGGAAATGTTTTGACCGTGTTTCCTATTGTGTGACATAAAGTAAATATTCAGCTTTTGCAAGCTTTTTTTTTTTTTCCCTAAGAAATGTGCCCCATCTCTTACCTCCTGAAGCTTTGTGGTCCAAGATGAGATGGAGAAATGGGATACGGTTTGAGTACAGAAGTCAGGTATTCAAAGGACATAGTTTAAAAAAAACCTTAAAGGTTAGAAGTTCGTTTTTAGACTGCATTAAATAGCCTAGCAGTCACTTTAAATTGGCTATATAAAAACAGTAGCATCAAAACTTTTGCTGTAGCAAGGCTGTGTGGCACACAGATCGGGGGAACAGACATTAAAAACAGTTGAGGGACTTCCCCGGTGGCGCAGTGGTTGGGAACCCGCCTGCCGGTACAGGGGACATGAGTTTGATTCCCTGGTCCGGGAGGATCCCACGTGCCGCGGAGCAACCAAGCCCGTGTGCCACAACTACTGAGCCTGTGCTCTAGAGCCCGCTAGCCACAACTACCAAGCCTGCGTGCTGCAACTACTGAGGCCCGTGCGCCTAGAGCCTGAGCTCGGCAAAAAGAGAAGCCACCGCAGTGAGAAGCCCGCACACTGCAACGAAGAGCAGCCCCCGCTCGCCGCAACTAGAGAAAGCCCGCGTGCAGCAACGAAGACCCAACAAAGCCAAAAAAAAAAAAAAAAAATTAAAAAACAGTTGAAGAGGTGAAAAATTGTACCAAAGTCACACTGTGCACCTGAACTTGACAGTCTGTGAGTTAAAACTCATTATATTGGGCCAGCCTCATGAGCTAGCTTGTTTACCAATGATCAAAGGTAAAGTTTAGTCAAGGTCTTTTTTTAAAAAAACTATGATTATGGAGAAGAATCACTTGGCTTTTCATTTACCTGCAGGATCCTAGCCAGAAGAGGCTTGGAAACCTCATATCCCCCCCTTTTTTCCAATGATGTTGAACTCATAGCATTGAAATTGAAAGTGCTTGTGTGTGTGTGTGTTTCTGAGTGCCATCCTACTCACTTGCTTAAAAGTTTCCAAGTCACTGCTAAGAGAGGTGGAATTCAATTGACAGTGAGAGAGCTCAGTTGTCCTCCAACTTTAAAAAATTGTACACGCCTTCAGAATGACAGTTATGACTTTGTCAAGGGAAATCGAGGCTGACCTGGGGAAGGAACTAGCTCCCATGGCTGTGCCACTGGGGAGAGGAATGTGAGTGCTGTTTCTACCCAGGGAGCAGACCTGGGGTCAACAGATCGCGCTCTCCTCCTGCCTCGGAGTCATTCCACCCCCTGTTCACTCCACTCCTTGGGTCCTTCCCAGGTGCGTGAACATGTAAACTGGGTAGTGGACACTCAATCCGAGTTTGTGAATCAGATTCCAGCACAGGAGGATTTGGGGGACATAGAACATATCCCCTTGGCCTTTACTTTCCCCTTGGTAGGCCTGCCCTGGGGCTTGGTAGTCCTTTGCCATCACGCTGAATTTCGAGTCCTGCTAATGGAGAGCACCCCTAACTGGAGGGTGTACTGGCTTGTCTCACAGGGCAGTAGATTAAATGTTAGCACTGGCTCCTTACTGTTTCAATTCATTAGGATCTCATGGTCACATGACAAAAACTGGGTGTCAAGGGAATATGATTGCGAGTCTAGAATCCTTAGGACTAGCTTGGAAGATCCCCCCAAGAGCCTTTGCCTCGCTGGCCACAGACGTGCGCTGGAAGCCAGTCTGCTCTCTAAACATACCTGCCTGGCCTTTCCACCCTCTGGTCTGTTTGGAGGATGGAATTGAGCAGACCGTGCTAGCATCCACCTTACAGCTTCCCCACAAAGACAGCGATGCTGCCTTAGGAGCTGGGGTCTGGGCCACAAACACTCTAACATTCATGCGCTTAAATAGAGAAAAGAGGCTGATTTGTGGGGATCAAGATGGGGAAACCAGATTGATTTTATCACCCCTCAAAACAGGATTACAAGATGGACGTTCAGAAATAGTATTTTACCCAAGGGAGTTTGACAAATGTTGTAGACGTAATAAGGATTTGAATCCAGTTTTCTGTCTCCACTGGGACGTGCACAAAGCAGCCAGCCTCTGCCCTGACATAGGCCCTGGCTTGGGTGCTGGCATTCTGGCATCCAGGTCCTATGACATTAGGGCAAGGTTCTCATTGGCATTCTTCTATGATGTCAGGACACAACCTTTAGAAACATGTACCTTCCACCTCCAGGCTATTCTAAATATGTTTTAACTCAAAACAAAAGCACAGATTTAAGCATCTTTAACCTTCCTTAATTGTCCATCACGCAAAATCGCTTGTCCGGATCTAGATTTTCCCACCTTCTCTTTTCTCAAATACTATCCTAATTAATCTCAAGTTCTTGAAATCTCAGCTCCTCTAGAGCTTTTCATTACCTTTTCTGAGGCTTTTCTACCATTTTCTATCCCTTTTCCAAGAGTTGTGTTAAATAGCATCTCATCAGTGTAGGTGGATTTGATCTTGATTTGCAGAAAGTCCCTCATATTTACAGATTGGGGTTTCAGATGTTCAGAGAGTTGGGGTTTCAGATGTTTCTAGTTCACCAAAGTATGTATGCCCCACGAATCACAAGGAAGTCACGGCAGGGGCCAAATGAAGGGGGCTACAATGCCATTTGCCCCCCTTTATATTTCCTAACAGACTGGTTGATTTTTTTAAAAAAAATTTTATTGGAGTAGAGTTGCTTTACAATATTGTGTTAGTTTCTACTGTACAGCAAAATGAATCAGCTATACCTATACATATCTCCCCTCTTTTTTGGATTTCCTTCTCATTTGGGTCACCACGGAGCATCGAGTAGAGTTCCCTGTGCTCTGCAGTAGGTTCTCATGAGTTATCTATTTTATACACAGTATCAGTAGTGCAGACTATTTGGTGTTGAAGGGAGAAAAGTAACACCAAATGGTGGAAGGAAGTAGGCTGCGAGAAATGCTCAAGTACATTTCCTCTTCTAAAGTATAAATGCTGCGAGTACTGCATTTTGGATCAAAATTATGCCTCAAGTCACCATTTAGCTTCTCTGTTAGAATATGGTTGACTATATTAGCCTCGTGGTTCAGTGCTTTAATTAAGCACCTATTACTTGCCCAGGCACTAGATGGTATACAAACAAACAAGAGACAGCGGCTGAGCTCAGGAGCTCACAGTCTTTGTAGGTGGGAGAGATGAACAAGTAAACAGAGCACCTCTCTCGATGTGGTTAATTCATGTTCAGTGGGGTCACAGGATGGGGTCAGGGCACGGGGAGGTGGGAGGAGATGGTCCTTAACCAGACTGCAGGGCATTTGCTTTCTAATCCTCTGTAAATGCACCGTGAATTCTCATCTATAACTTTGGGAGAAATACATATTTGTGTTTTACCAGAGTAATTTTATAGTTTTGAAAACAGAAGCTTAAAAAACATGAAACCTTCATGCCTAGTGGTTATGAACTAGGATCGACCATCATTTATACTTGTCAAATCCTGAGAAACGAGTTAAAAAATATCACACATTGTTATTGGTAAGTGGCACTCTTCTTCCAATGTGCTGAACATGTTGGGATTTGAAAGCGAGATGTTTCCACTGGATTCTCAAATCCTGGTAAGGCAGTTTCAACTCTGAAGGGATTCTTCTAAACTCATATCACAGTTCCCTTTACAGTTTTACAGGTATTGAACCACTAGGATGAAACCTGAACCAGAAGAAAAATAAAATCCTATTTTGGCTGGAGGGGAATGTATTTTGTAAGTCAGTGTGTGTATTTCAGGCTATTTGCACACGCTACAAATAGTCAGAGCTACTTATCTGGACAGCACATCCTAGGGCAAAATGACTAGTTGGAATTAATGGAATTTTGTCATCAACTCAGTCCCTTGGCAACCCCTGGGCTATCATTAATCCCCAGGATGCATTTGCCTGTCCTGGTAGTGCTTCCTCCTGGGTAGCAATCGCTAAATGTAATGCACAGGAAAATGTCATGTCCACTATTTCCAATTATAGCATGAGAGATGGTGTAACCAATTGGGTTTCTAATACTATCCCTAAAAGGCCATCTTTGCTTAGTTCTCAAGACATTTCCTGTAAGCCTTTTAATAAGGAGAATCATGAATTTCCAATTTGAGATACATGGGTGATAACTACTAACTTTGACTACAGTGCAGATAATCTCTAGGTTTGTTTTGGCTTCACAAGTGTTGCACTGGAGCAGAGATGCTTACTGAAGTAAGATTAATATGTTCCAGAAATGAAAAAACTGGTCAAATAGTTTTTTGAAAACCTGTGGCTCTTTTCAAGATGGCTAAATCAATTAGTGAAGAATAGATGTTACTTTTAAAAGGAAAATCAGCCCACAATATATTGTTCCAACGGTATTGTTAGAAGTTTTTTTTTTTTTTTTTTTTTTCCCGGTACGAGGGCCTCTCACTGTTGTGGCCTCTCCTGTTGCGGAGCACAGGCTCCGGACGCGCAGGCTTAGCGGCCACGGCTCACGGGCCCAGCCGCTTCGTGGCATGTGGGATCTTCCCGGACCGGGGCACGAACCCGTGTCCCCTGCATCGGCGGGCGGACTCTCAACCACTGCGCCACCAGGGAAGCCCAGAAGTTGTGTTTTTGAAGAGTGACTGCATTCTTGGCTTGGAACATATAAGACACTCAAAATGTTTTATTTTTAAAATGAAAACAAAATGTCCATACCCTTAAGATCATTGAAGCTTTTCAACTTGAGCCTTGGCCCTTAAAACTGGAAGACATTTTTCACATGCAGCACTTTATTTTTGTTCATAGCTGGTGGTGTTTTAACCTGATCAGAGTGAATGGGTGAAGAAATACCAAGTTCTCTGCTGTCGCATGCATCTTGATGTCTTCTTGTAACAGGATTTGAAGCAGAACTCAGTTTGCCCTTAAAATCAGTAAAATTTAGAGTGAAGAATAATTTTGGAGTGTTCCTCATGTGGACTTTCTAGATCAAAATCATCTCCTCTGCACTGGCGATCATGCAGGCCATACTGTGGCGCCTTCTCATTTAAACGCTGGGCCTGGGGAGGGAAGAGGCTCAAATAGGTGGGGATATGGGGGGAAGGTAACTGGTTCTATTTGCAATCGTTGGTCTGGTGTCAGAAAATGAGGATTAATGTCCGTCTAGTGAGGACACCAGAAGGTACTGCGGTCTAAAGATGGCACAGCTGAGGTAATGCGTTTCTCTTTGGAAAGTATTTAGAATGAATGAGAGTCCGTTGTTGTGTTTTTTTTTGATTAATTTTTATTGGAGTATAGTTGCTTTAAATGTTGAGTTAGTTTCTGCTGCACAGCAAACTGAATCAGTTATACATATACATATATCCACTCTTTTTTAGATTTCCTTCCCATTTAGGTCACCACAGAGCATTGAGTAGAGTTCCCTGTGCTATACAGCAGGTTCTCATTAGTTATCTATTTTGTATATAGTAGTGTATATATGTCAGTCCCAATCTCCCAATTCATCCCACCCTCCCTTCCCACCTTGGTAGCCATAAGTTTGTTTTCTGCATCCATTTCTGCTTTGCAAATAAGTTTACCATTTTTCTAGATTCTACATGAGTGATAGTATATATTTTTCTTTCTCTTTCTGACTTACTTCACTCTGTATGACAATCTCTAGCTGCATCCATGTTGCTGCAAATGGTATTATTTTGTTCCTTTTTATGGCTGAGTAATATTCCATTGTATATATGTACCACAGCTTCCTTATCCATTCCTCTGTTGATGGACATTTAGGTTGCTTCCACGTCCTGGCTATTGTAAATAGTGCTGCAGTGAACAGCAGGGTGCATGCGGCCTTTCAGATTATGGCTCTCTCTGGGTGTATGTCCGGGACTGGGGTTGCTGGCTCCTATGGTAGCTCTATTTTTAGTTTTTAAAGGAGCCTTCATACTGTTCTCCATAGTGAGGGTTCCTTTCTGATGACCTGGGCTTCTAGAATTACAGGAGTCCCCCCTTATCTGTGGTTTTGCTTTCCATGGTTTCAGTTACTTTGGGTCATCCACGGCCTAAAAATATTGCATGGAAAATACCAGAAATAAACAATTTATAAGTTTTAAATTGTGTGCTGTCCTGAGTAGCGTGATGAAATCTCGCTCAGTTCCGCCTGGGATGTGAATCATTGCTTTGCCCAGCGATTCCTCTCCTTTAGGCACTTAGTAGCCAGTAAGATTGACTGACGCGGTGTGGCAGTGCTTGTGTTCACGTAACCCTTATTTTACTTAACATTGGCCCCGAAGTGCAAGAGTAGTGATGCTGGAAATTTGCATATTCTCTCACTCTGCCTACTTTATAAACTAAACTTTATCATAGGTCTTATCTGTAGGGAACAACATGGTATATTTAGGGTTTGGTACCATCCACGGTTTCAGGCATCCCCTGGAGTCTTGGAATGTACTGCCTGCGGATGAGGGGGTGACTACCGTACATGAAGAACACCTGTCATATTATGAAAACTTGTTTTTCCTTGCTTAGCTCCCTTGTTAAATTTAGCCTTTCAGGAGCAGTTCTATGTTACAGCAACACCTGGTTCTAATAAGTTCTGATAGTAGTTGAAAGGCATACTACAAAACGAAGTGTTACCAGTAGGCCCATGACATCCATGTGTGTCCGGAGCTGTGTACTAATAGATGAACATCCAGGCAGATTGCCTTATAAAACAAGATTCTGTCACAGACCAGTGCCATATTGAATGAATTCTCATTAACAGTGAAGTCCACTTGGCTGTGAGGAACTAGCCCTTTAAGGATTCAGTGAGAACTGCTATTCCTTTCTTGTGTGAGCGATCTTACAATCTTTCTCATCAGGCCCACAGCTGCAAAATCTGATTCTGGCAAAGTGTATAATCGCATTTCCAGCAAACCTTTGATGTACCCTGAGCTGAAACCACACCATTACATTTTCATGAGAACTTGATGCTCTTTGCTTCATCATAAGCGTTTTCTCACATTTCCTTCTGTTTAAATAATCTAACTTAAAGGAAAATACCTTGAAGGGATGTGAGTCATTCTTTTTATATTAATTCCTGTTTTGGCTTTTGCCAAAAAATTAGTATTTATTTTCCATAAATATGACACATTCATTCTCGTGTTTACCTTTTTCCCGTCGTGATCGTATCCAAAACAAGACACTGAGAGGGAAGGCATATGTTGTTCGTTGACAAAGGTCAGGTGCAGAGGAATGAGTTATTTTGAGACATTTTATATTACAATGCGTGGTACCCAAATGTTAAGCTTTTACAGTTCAAAGATATCTGGGTGCCAAGGAGGGTGATGTGAGAGAGGTTTTCTTGAACACAGGACTGTTGGTACTAAAACTGTGAAATGCTTGGCCAACCAAGGCTGTTGTCCAACCTGTGCTAAGACAGTGGCTAGACTAATGAGACAGGAAGGATCAAGACAGAGAAATCCTGTTTGAAGAGGTGTTTCCTGTTTGGAAAGAAAATACACAGAAATCGAATACCAGAAGTGGTGGGAAGATAAAAAACTGGTACCCTGACAGATTGAGGTCTGTGGGATTCTGTGTTTAGTTCCAAAGGGAAGTGACTTTTCTGAGAAACAGCTGTTTCTGGTTTCCCTGAATTTCAGTGAGTGAGTTAAAACCAACAGTTAAGTGGTTTGTCTTACCCACTCACTCATTAATTTATTCAAAAACATTTATTAAGTATCTTTTTCCTATGCAAGACATTGTCAACAGAAATACAGTCATCCCTTGGTACCCACAGGGGATTGGTTCTAGGACCCGCCATGGTTACCAAAATCCGCGGATGCTCAAGTCCCAGAGTCAGTCCCTGTATCTGCACTTCTGCATCTGCGGATTCAACCAACCTAGGATGGTATAGTCCGGTATTTACTATGGAAAAAAATTCTGCATATAAGAAGACCAGCCCAGTTCAAGCCCATGTTTGTTCAAGGTCGACTGTAAACCAGAGAAGGAACAGCATGCGTCCTGTGGTGAGGTTTACGCTCCCCATGCTGGCTCTTACCTCATGCTGAGCTGTGTTCTCGTTTATTCCCCATAATAACTCTAATTACTAAATTCCATTGTTAGTTCACTTTCTAGGTAGAGAAACAGAGGCTCAGAGACAAAGGAGCTTGCCCAAGGCAGAACGGTGGGATTTAAGCCACTAGAGTCTGAAAAGAAGCCCCTGTGACACCATGCCCCTTGAAGCAAAACCCGGGATTCAGTGCACAGCTGAGCGGCGGAGCATTTGTGTGGTACCAGGCACGTTGCTAACAGCCTTCACGTGGGTCCTCTTATCTGATGTTTACATCAGCGAGGAGAATGCTGGGCCATCCGAAAAGGGCATTTTTCTCTAAGATCTGGGAAGCTCTCTAACAGGAATAAACTAAAGGGGGGGCCAGTGACAGATGAAGTTCTCAAAGGCTGTGTGCTAACCCCGGACAGGAACTACTGTGTAGCCAGTTTCTGCTTTGCTTTTCTGGGTGAATAGGTTAAGTATTCCAAATGTCAATATTAGCAGATGGGCAGCATGTAGCACAGTGGTTGATCACACAGACCACCTAGGTCTAGATCCCAGCTCTCCACTCCCTGGCTGTGTGGCCTTGGGCCTGTGACTAACCTCTCTGAGCTTCAATAATCTCATCTGGAAAAGGACCATGAGAAAGACAGCATCCTCCTTAGAAGTTATTAGGAGGAATCCTTTAGGTAATAGTTAAAGCATAGGATAGTCTCTGGAATACAGTAAGTATTGCTTAAGTATTAGCTATAAGTATCCAAGTTCAAAGTGTACTGTAAGGCAGATATCATCACTACTATTTAATCTTAATTGTGTACTTTGTAATTTGCTATTTTTGTTCACCTTCTCTTTTTCCTGTTCATCTACTCAGACCTTCCACTTGGGTTGAGCAGAATTAGCCACGTGGCTTAGTACGCAAAACTGGACAATGCCATTTACCTGGAGATCCAGGACCCGGAAAAGCTATCTTCCCTAAAAGCTATCTGAATCCATAGGGCCAGCTGGACCAGGTCCCCTGTTAGAGTCCACTGGGTCCCTTGCTTCCACTAAAAAGGGCATTAGAATCTCTGGGGGAGTTTGAAAAATACTGATGCCCAGGCCTCCCCAGAACAATGAAATTAGCATCTCTTGAGAGTAGGGGCTGGGTCTCAGTTTTTTTCTTTTTTTTAGAGAGCCCCAGGTGGTCAATGCTGAGACCCACTGCTCTAAAGTAAATCGACCCCCGTAACTCCCCTACCCGCTTGGCACACAGAGAGTTTTCATTTCTTGAGTGTAGCGAACGCTTTTTGAATTCACCTATTGTACTATTTAAAGTGCAGTGAAGGCAAGTGACAGGAAACCGGGTAGCATCCAGGTCGCCTGAAAACTCACTGGAAATACAGATTCTCAGGCCCCACTCCAGACAACTGAATCCGAAACTGGGAATGCACGCTATTTGCACAAGCTCTCTAGGTGCCGACGCTTGTGCACACTAAGGTTTGAGAACCTGGCTTAGACCGGTAGGGACCCATACCTAGAAATGAGGGCAGGGCCACTTCATTCAACACAGGAATGGGTGTGTGCGAGGGCAGATATGGGAGAGGCAGTCATAGTGACCTCCTGTATGTCTTTTGCTGCCATAACGTTAGATGCTTCCCGACCCTTGTGGTCGACGGAGCAACCAAAGAAGGAGCCCTGAGAAAAGTCTTCGGATCATTTTAAAAGTATAGTTTGCATCGGGGACCTCCAGGCATCTATATGGAAGAGGTCTGTCTATTATTAGGGTCAGCCACGTTTGGGGCTCTTGTGGATATGGAAAGCTTTTGGACCTTTCAAGAATGAGAAGCTTGGGTCAAAAAGAAGTCTTATTTAACCCTCACGTTTTCCCAGACTAGTTTCCTTCATTTGAAAGGTTCATTCCCCATAGAAAGTCTACTAAATGGGAGCTGCAACCCAGATCTGCAGTGTTGGGTTGGTTTTTGGACGCCACCATGATGTAATCCGTAGTCTCTTTACTGTGTGAATATCCATGGATCTAGAAACTTTCTTAGTGAGAGCCTCCCCAAACCCCAATATCAGTCTTTGGCTATCCTTACCCCTGGACTTTCTGACCCAACATCAAAAACATAGCAGTTACCATGGCAACTACCTGGCAATATTTTCACATCTCCCCCTATGATAAGTGGGGCCTCTTGAGCAAAGCATAACAGCATGAATTATATTATTTACTGAGAGGTTGCATTAAAATAAACCACATTTGATCATGTCTTTAGCTCCTTGCTTAATTTTGCGGGTTTTTTTTCATTTTTAGTCTTGGCTTCCTAGAATCTTTGGAAAGTAAAATAATATATAAAAATTATATAACCACATAAAGCTTTAACAGAGGGTAAAATACGTTGGTTATTTTCTAGCATGTCTGAAGAAAGATAGTAATTGTTTAATATCTTTGATTAATAAACCATTGCTTATCAACTAATATTAATTAATCAAACAACTTAGTCATTTGAACATATAAAGGTTTGAACCTTTATAAGGAAATCACTAAAGAGGGAATTATGGACATGTTTCTCTCTTTCTGCTAAGTGAAAAAATTAGGAAGTAGGAGATATTAGTGTATCTACCAGACAAATTATGCTAGAGTTTGTCATTTTATATTTCAAAAGGCTAAATGAGAATTTACGGAGTGTGTACATATTATGAATCCGTTTGCATTGTGAGGTATTCAGGACCGCTAGATATCTGTCATTTACATGTATGAGATTTTGTGGAGGACAGACATGGAAAGGACTTATTTTCTTATTTTTCTCCCCATCGTTTCTGTCGGCCGTTCTCCATCAACCATTTCTCATTTCTTCATGAAGTCTCAGGAGGAACCCATAGCTTTTAACAAGTTTCAGTTATTTAAAAATCTAGGTTGGTATAGTCTAGTTTAAAACTTCAGACTCAGTTCTGGCTTAATGCTGATCCCCTTCCCTTCTCCCAGAACCAGACCTCTTCCAAGCCTGCCACCAGCGCTGCCTGTCCCGGCTGAGGACCCCCAGTCTCTCATAGCCGGGGTCTCCTCTCCTGGCAGCCTGTCCCCTTGGCTGGGGAAAGGGCCTGCTTCATCCACGGGGTCCATTCAACCTGGGTAAAACACGCCCATCCCCCCTCCACCCTGGCCCCGCCCTCACTCCGGTCTTGGCGTGGCCGGTGGAGCAGTCTGTTGCCCAGGGCTACGCATGGCTGACATCCACTCGCAGAACGAGATGCCAGCCCCTTCTCTCTGCACACCCAGTGCTTGGTTTGGTTTTCTTGGAGACTTTCTCTCCCTTTCTTTTTGAGAAGATTCCCCCAAAGAGAGAGCGAGGAAATGGTTGGAAGTGTGAGTCTTGCACTGGGGGTAAGTGATACTCTTTTCTTCCCTGCGTACCCAACTCAGGAAGGGGAGAGGAAAGGGGTAGCAGTTGGATGGATAGCAGAGCTGATGGCTTGCTTCTTAGTCCAGGATCTCACCTCAGGCCTCCGGCACCAGGGAATTATTGACCCTAGTGCAGAAGTCTCTCTCAGCCAGGGAGTGGGGAACCAGGGTGGCTGGATCCTGTCCCTGGTTGGCTGGAGGGACAGGGCCTGGTCTGACGAACCCTGTCATCCTTTGTCCTGCCCTTGCTGCTGGAGTGTCTCGGGGTGGCTCGGGGTCCCTAGGTCTGTGCATAAGTAACTGTAGATAATTACTCCAAAGGAAGAGGTGAATTATCCCTGCTGGGCCCGCCTGTATCGACAGAGCATGGACATGCCTTTTATCTGAGTCCAGGCAGGCGGGGGCCCAAAGCACATTGGAGCTTTGCTCTCATTCAGCTGCTCCAGCAGGAGGGAGAGTGTGCCTCCCTGGCAGTCCCACACAGGATCGGAGTGCGTGGGTGGAGTTCGGGGATCCTGGCGTTTTAGGAAGAACTCTTTCGCGTCAATGACAGGCCATACTAACTGCTCACTGTAGGCTGCCTCCGCTCCCGCAGTGGAGAGAACAGCCTTTCACTCTTCCCCAGAATAGCAAGGCAGTGTCTGAGCCCTCGGGGCCATAGGCATAACCTTCACGAACAGAAATCAATGAGAATCAGGTGGGAAGTGGTATCCTCAACACATTTCTGATGAATAATAATTGTTTATATTTGCAGGGACTTTTTATATGCTAGATGTGGGGCTAGGAGTTCAGGGTAGGCAGCGTGTAGACACATGACCCTGTTCTCAAGTTGTGGACAAGTAGAAATGTATCTCCAGTCCCCCTAAGCCAGGGGGAGTCGAACAAGATGGGGCGTATACATTAAGAGTTTCTGTCACTTTATACACACCATCTCATTTAATCCTCACAACCACCCTGCGTGATTGGATACTTTGATTCTCCTCAGTTTCTTCAGATGAGAAAGCTGAAGCTTGGAAGTATACATAACTTGCCCCAGATCACGCGGGTAGACAAGGACAAGCCAGGGGTCAGTCCCTGGTCTCTGGCCTTGGATGTAAACGTTTAACCCTTGTGATACCGCCCGAGTCTTTACCAGCTTAGCAGACGTGGGTCTCGGCAGGAAAACAGGGGTGTTCAGAGCTCACAGACTTCAGCATAAATGGTGCAATTTTTGCTAGTTTTTATAGTTAGGTCTTTAAAAAAAAAATCAGAGCCGATAGAATAGCTGCTGTGGTTCTCTTCCACCCTAGATCTCTAAGGGGCAGGTGGTTTTCTCTGCATGGGACACGCCATTCTAGGTCACTTCAGAATAATCATTGTTACCCTAAATGGAGTAAGCTGAGTGTTGTTTTTAAAATGACCAATCTAACTGCAGCTCATAGATGGATCTGGTAGCCACTTAAATAGAAAGTCAGGGAGCTGGGTAGAGGGAAGCACTAAAAGAATTTGTGGAAAGAGCATCTCAATGACTCGACTGCCCTGTAAGCAATTACTGTTTAGATTGTAGAGTAAAGGTTTCAAAGGTTAAAATCCAAGCACGTGAGCGGAACACAAAAATGTTCCAGTTGCTGGAGGATCTGTGGCAGCCCCCAAACTGAACAGAGAAACGACCCACAGATAGAGGATTCCAACAGAAGCCCAGCAGAGCTGCACTGAAATGCCCTCTGCCTTCTTTTTTAATGGTCTCAAGAGGCAAGAATTTCAAATCACAGATGCATTTACCTAGTTCTGTGTTATTGTCAATAACTGTGATTAAAGCTCAAGAAAATGGAACTTGAGTGGACACACTTTGTAGTTTTTGTTTTGTTTCATTCAAATTTAGCAAAACTCACCATTTTATTTTCTCAAAGCTTCTGAACATGTCTTTCAGTGAAAAGAAGCAATTATAAATTTTGAGGGCCAGATTTTCTAGAAAGTAGAGAGGAGGAGCGTGGGGGGAAAGGAGAGTTTTTGGTTTAGTCTACGCACAATTCCTCTTCCCAGGCTGGTCTCCACCAGCGGTGTCCAGAGACAGCCTGCATTTGTAAGGATGTCGGAACCCACAAATATCAGATGATTTGACTTAAGGTTAATATAGGACTGCCTTGTTCTCAGGCACGTTCTGTGTCCTGAAGCTGAAACAGAATGTACCAACCACTTCTTGTGGCTAGGAATGGAGACCATTGGGGCCAGGGTCTTTGGAGACTTTCCTTCTTTGTTTACAGTCCTGCCCCTGAGCCAGAAGCCCGTCAACATGGCGATGTGCCCTCTAGCACGCGGTCAGCGGGGCCTGGCACTCCCAGCAGTCAGGTTTCCGACCGGTGAAATCAGAGGCTGGGGTCCGATCTGCTGAGACGCGCTATTGCTGTCAGGATCTTCTGTGAGGCTCCTGGACCACTTTCCGTGGTCGGTGAGGAAGCAAAACCGGTCGGGAATGAGTTGGCTGTGGCATAAGTCCCGGTACCTGAGCCAAGCTCCCCTCCGTTCATCTCGGCTGTGCTGACGCAGGGTTGACATGAGGCAATGTGCCGCCAGGGCCAAGGGCAGGGAGAGAACAGCACGTCGGCCAAGGGCACGAGAGCGGGGAAGGGACAGTCCTCAAGGCTGAGGGAGAAAGGGTGAGAGAGAGCCGCGAAGTCTGCCTGAGGAGTGTTTACAGGGAGGCAGCCGACATGGCGACAGCAGGCAATTAAGGATTCCCGAGTGAGAGCGGGTAGAGGACCTCCTTCTGAGATGTGGCCTGCGGGGGCGCGATGTCCCCCGCCCCTGCCACTTGCTCAGACATCCCTCTGGGACCCAGAAATCCAACCAAGCACAGACCTCTGGAGTCGAGAGTAAAATTTCACAAATGCAGCCCTGGCATTGTTCCTTGGCGGACGGCTTTTTCTTTTCGTGAAATCCCATCTCTTCTCTCAGCGTTCAGCACCTGCTCTGTTCCTTAATAGCTCCCCAGGGCCTAGATCCAGCTGGGCTTCACTTACAAAAACGAGAAGGATTACAGGCTTCTAAACAGAAAGGATGGTAGAGATCATCTAGTTCACTGACCTCATTTTACAAATGAGGAAATGGTGGCCAAGAGAGGCTGAGTTACTTCCCCGGGGTCACACAGCTTGTGCAGGGGGCAGAGGGGGGATATCAGCTCAAACGGATGAGCCCTCACTTAGCCTGTGAGGGGTCAGCGGAGCCGAAACCTGCCTCCTCGACACTGTTCTCTCCACACTGGTGGGTGGAGGACCATTAATTAAGGAACACAGTATAAGTAAATGTTGTTAATGTGGCCAGAGGACCCAGAAACTCTCAGATCCTGCCTTCAAGTAATCATTCCTTTATAGGAAGTCCCTAAGAGAAGTATATCCACGGGCCAAATGATCAGTAAGGCAAAAGGGAATATTTTTAGTTAGCCCAGGCTCCGTGCCAGACCTAAGGGGGTTCTAGCAGATTAACGCCAGAGCTGGCCGAGGCAGCAAGCCCCCGGCCGGAACGCTGCAGTCCATTTTTAGGAGGTTGTTTGGAAATGCCAGTAGGGGGCGTGGAAGAGCAAGGCGGCCCATGGAGACGGAAGTTCTCTGCTCTGAAAATCTTGATGGCACTGAGCTGGACACCAAAATGGACCCGGGGGCCATTTTTTCAAACTTGTTCAATTAGTAATTTAAGAGCTGAGGGTGCTGAGGTCTAGAGAGGTAAAGTGACTCCTCTCCCAGCTTTGACAAAACTCTGGGAACCTTCGGACAGACCATGGTGGAGCAGCCTGTCCAGGGGGCGGTGGTTTGATGGGATCCTTTAGAAAACTGAGAAGCTGCTGGAGGGCCCGAAGGGGAGCGAGACCCGCGGTCACACCTAAGAAGCTCAACACTCAGAGACATCCCGACTCGAGACAAAAGGCAGAACCAGGTCCTTCCCCTCTCCAAAGGCAGATGGACTCAAAGACAGGTGAGGCCCAGAGGCTATGCGGCTGACCTTCCGGGAGCATCAGGATAGATGATGGGACCTGATGGCAGGCAGTCCTGGGAGTCGGACAGAACTCCGAAGCGCTTAGTGTTTACCTGGGTCATTCGGGCAGAGACTGGATGAGTTAAAGAGGCACTTTAATGACTGGTTTGATCTGACAGATCCTAACTTGTAGGGTTCTTCCTATCCCGTCCCACACGACTTCCTGACCGAGCAGGGGGTCCTGGAGATCTGAGTGGGTGTAATGAAGAAGCTATGAGATCATCCGAGACTGTGCCGTGGATATAAAAAAAGGGAATCAACAGTTTCCTGTAATTCTAACGCTCAGAAAGGCCCTACCGTGAACATTTGTGTCCCTCCTTTCCTCTCTTTTTCTTCTTTCTTTCCTTCCTTCTCTTTTCCCCACAAAGAGATGCTTCGTTAAGAGGCTATAGCTTGGCTCCTAGAGCGAAGGTGACAGCTGTTGCCGGGCCCCAGCAGCAGACTCGAGCTGGGGGTAACCCAGAAAGGCTCTGCTTTGGTTCTCCCCGCAGATGTGTTCCAGCCAGTTCTCTGGGTAGGTGGGTTTTCTCTGTTCCTCGGTGCAGTGGTGGGCCACCCACCATCATGTGCTCCTGTGTGCTTCCTGACACTCAGCCTCTCAACTGGAGTCACGCTCGCTGCACATAGTTTAAAAAAAAATCTTTGTTTTACTTAATATTAAATTGTGTGTAATTTCTCACGCAATTAGGTTTTTTTAAAAGGGAACGCTATTTATTTATTTATTTATTTGTCTGCGTTGGGTGTTCGTTTCTGTGCGAGGGCTTTCTCTAGTTGCGGCGAGCGGGGGCCACTCTTCATCGCGATGCGCGGGCCTCTCACTATCGCGGCCTCTCCTGTTGCGGAGCACGGGCTCCAGACGCGCAGGCTCAGTAGTTGTGGCTCATGGGCCCAGTTGCTCCGCGGCATGTGGGATCTTCCCAGACCGGGGCTCGAACCCGTGTCCCCTGCATTGGCAGGCAGATTCTCAACCACTGCGCCACCAGGGAAGCCCAATTAGGTATTTTTTAAGAATATTATTGCAAATGAAGATAGCATGATTTATTGGATCAATCTGCTGTTGTGGCTGTTCAGGCAGTTTCTAATTTTTCACCCTGATTTATATTTTTATACATCAGTCTTGGTGGATAAGTATGATTCTTTCTGTACGGTAAACTCCGATGTTCTTAGAAGGGACATGTCTAAGGACAGAAGCCTCAAGTTTAAGGATACCCATATTTTAGTGGTCTTAATACATTCGGCCAGATTTCTTTTTGGAAGGAGCAAGCCAATTCACACTTCACACTGAGAGACACTGACAGGGTCTCCATCTCACTGCAATTTCTTCAGCATTTTACCTTTGCCATTTTGACAGCTGGAAAATTTATCCTTTTTATTTTAAGAACTCTTCCTTTTTTTTAAATTTGGGTGCACCGAGAGGCCTGTGGGATCTTAGCTGCCCAACCAGGGACTGAACCAGGGCCCCCCAGTGAAATCGCCAAGCCCTAACCACTGTATCGCCAGGGAGTTCCCTAGAACTTTTTAAATAGTATGGTATTGGCTACTATATTTGTTTCATTTTTAAACCCAGCTTATTTTAGATTTTATTTTAATGTGATCATTTAATAAAGATGTACTGTTGCTCGTTGTTCCCTGGGATTGTAGAGCGTAAAATGTAGACAACTGGATGTATCAGCCCTAAAGTATTTCTAAATTTTGTTAAAATCACCTGTAGAATTTGCATATATTTCCTTTATTGTTAGTGTGTTTAGAAAAACAGGCCTTATCCAGAGATCAGTTACGTTCTAATACATGTATTTCAGTCTTTTAAGACAGGGGTCCCCAACCCCCAGATCCACAGCCTGTTAGGAACCAGGTCTCACAGCAGGAGGTGAGCGGCTGGCGAGTGAATGAAGCTTCAGCTGCCGCTCCCCATTGCTCCCCATCGCCTGCATTACCACCTAGGCCATCTCCCCCCACCCCACCCCCATCCATGAAAAAAATGTCTTCCACGAAACCGGTCCTTAGTGCCAAAAAGGTTGGGGACGGCTGTTTTAAGATACAGCTTTTATGATACTAAAGCTAATTGTGAAAGTACCTCCTCTGTGTCACTCCTTATCCAAGCTTTCATGGAAGATTTAATTTCACATGCAAATCAATCCTGCAAAACGGATACCCTTATTATCTCCTTGTCTAGAAAGTGAAGGCACTGAGACTTGCAGTGGTTAAGTGACATGCCTACATCACTAGCCATCGAGTTACAGAGCCAAGGCCCTCTGGCCAATGACAGGGCTTTTCCCTAGGAAGCAACGCAGTTTTAGCAGGGGAAAACTAGACCAACCAACACTGAAAAGCAGAGATGAGATAAAGATGGAGAGGGTCTAGCGTGCTCCTTTCTGCTTAAATGACTTCACACCCGTGTTAGAATAAAACCAGACTCCTACACGTGTAGCATCAGGCCCCTGCTTTCCTCCTGTCTGACCTCCATCCCCGCCCCCCAAACTTTATTCAACTCACATCGACCTTTTTCCTGTTTCTTTAACGGGCCAAGTTCATTTCTGATTTAGGGCCTTGGCCTGACTATGGTAAAGTGATCATTTACCATTTTTAGTACTTTTGTCTTGACATTTACATTATCTAATAAATATCTGCTACGAATTTTTGTAGATTTTTTTTTTTTTTTCTTTTAGGGAGGAGTTGTACCATTCTGGGAATTCAACTTCTATGATACGATGCTTCCCTTTCTAGGGCCTTAGCAAAGACAGGATGAGATCACAGAATAGTACAGCTGGAAGAAACTTGGATTTCCTTCCATAAACAAGGATATAGGTTCCCAGAGAGTTGGGGGATGTGCCTGAGACTGCGCAACTAAATTAACAGTGTGCCAAAAAATTACTAGAAATATGATCTTTTGACAGGATTCTGGTACCTTCAAATTCCCAGACTTCTCATCAATTTTCTCCATTTATTCATTCTTTAAGCAAATGGTTATCAATCAGTTAATATGTTCCAGGAACCACACAAGGTGCTTAGGGTGTAGTAGGGAGCTTTACAGACAAAACCTCAGTACTTACAGAAGTCAAATTCTTGTTTGTGTGTGTGGAGCAGTGAAGGCGATAGAAAATAACAGACAAAGGTACAATATAATTTCAGGTCTTGGTCAGTGCTATTCTAGCTCCTTTATAAGCTTCTCCTTATAATCATTTACATTCTACAGGTAGATCTCCACCTGTCTTCTCTTAGGCGTGGAATGGTATGATGTTTGGTTTCAGGGACATCTTTTCAAGTAAGACAACAGAGCAGGAGTAGAGGTCAAATAAATCTGTAAGGAAGCACCTTGTATACTATCTGTCAAAAATAACAGAAAGATTTGCCACTGAAATGTTCGTAATTTTTAAAAAACTCTGAAAGTTGACCTTGCTATAAGAAAATAGACCCTGCTGAATAGAAGGGAGATACATACTTTGGAAATCTAAGTACCATCTTTCACTTAAGGAATACATCATTCAACTTCCTTTCACACCAGTTACTTATTATTGCTTTGAGAATAAGGTAGCTAAAATGTGAATTTTTTAGTTTTATTTTTTATTGTGGTAAAACATACGTAACAAAATTTACAGTTTTAACCATTTTTAAGCGTACAGCTCTATGGTGTTAAATACATTCACATTGTTATACAACTATCACCACCATCCATCTCCAGAACTCTTGATCACCCTGAACTGAAACTATACTCGTAAAACAAAACCTCGCCATTTACCCTGCCCCCAGCCCCTGCTAACCACCATTCTACTTTCTGTCTCTATGAATTTGTCTAGTACCTCATGTCAGTGGAATCATACACTATTTTAAAATATTATTTTTAAAACTGACCTACTCTATATAGGAATCAAATAGTAAATTACTAGCACAAGTTAACTCTGTTCTGACCATTGTCACTGATTGTGGTTTTTATGCATTTTGCTTATTAAATCTGTGAGGTGGTGTTAGTGAAGGAGATGATTTCAGGTCATTTTGACAAAATAAATCACTAGAGCCCTCTCATGGCATACAGGGCTTCTAAGTGAATTGAAGAAGGCAAGTTTCAGACCAAGATCAACTTAACTACTTATGTGTTATGGTTATTCATTTCCTAATTGGAAATATAAGGGTTTTTTTTTTTGGCCGTGCAACTTGCAGGAGCTCAGTTCCCCAACCAGGGATTGAACCTGGGCCCCGGCAGTGAAAGCCGGGAATCCTAACCACTAGGCCACCATGGCACTCCCAGGAAATATAATTTTATAAGAGCTTTAGGTCCTACATCGTATGCGTTTGAGGTGATGCTTCTGGTGCCAATAAAAAAATTTCTCTGATGTTCAGAATTATTTTCTTTCCTGAAATAGCACTAAAAATGGTTTTGAGGGCTTCCCTGGTGGCGCAGTGGTTGAGAGTCCGCCTGCCGATGCAGGGGACATGGGTTCGTGTCCCGGTCCGGGAAGATCCCACATGCCGCGGAGCGGCTGGGCCCGTGAGCCATGGCCGCTGAGCCTGCATGTCTGGAGCCTGTGCTCCGCAACGGGAGAGGATGCAACAGTGAGAGGCCTGCGTACCACAAAAAAAAAAAAAAAAAAAAAAAAAAAAAAAAAAAAAAGGTTTTGATTGATCATAACACATACATTTTAAAATGGGCTAAAATTGATTACAGCGTACTATTTGATTTAAACAAAACCCAGATTGTAGGGATAACTCCAACAAAGGCATTAGCAGCAGCACTTTCATTTTCTGTGTCTGTGCTAATAGAGTAGACAGATTTTTCCTTTTAGCAAACAGATACTGATAAAATATCTTTAGCTGTTTTGCCACCATTAATTGATGGCAGGCAGGCCTTCAATGCCTATAAATTTGATGTATGTTCAGCAAAGCCACACATTTTAAATCTTGACTTTTAAGATTTTATAAGTGTTAAATATGTTTTAACTCACGACGAGAAGTGCTTAAATTACATATTACTCAAGCATACTTGAAGAGGTTAGGGAAATCGTTTTGGATGCTTTCAATTTTCTGTCCTCTAATTGAATTAACTTTGGAAACGCTCCTGTCTGCTCACAAAGTTGAAGCGAGTGGATTTTGTACCCACCAGTGCAGGTCGCAGGCTACAAACCCAGTAAGATTTGTACCCGTGTTCCAAGAGTGCTTACTGAGTATTTTTCAGCAGCTTAAAGGGCTGGGAGACTGGAATTTAGAAAACAGATATGCTTGTGTGCCACTTACTGGCTCATACTAACCTGAATTACTGTGTGTTCACGTGTTCTGTTTCTCTTCTGGAGGAGACTCGCTATTCATTGCTATTTTATTAAATATGTTATTTATGGTTGTCAGTGGTGATGGTGATGGTGGTGATGAGGATGATGATGACTTTTACCGAGAAAGCCAAGGACAGGAGAAAAGACCAGATGGGAGGAAATAAGGGCATGAAGAAAAGCAAGGGGCAGAATTTCTGGGCGAGCCAGCCAGTCCTGTCACTCTGCTCTGCTTGCACGGGCCATGTTTCAGTTTTGCAGGCACTCTTGCCTCTTTCTTTAGATGGAAACAAATCTCATTTTAATTGTAAAAGCCTTCATTTACAGTGAATTTAACAATGAACAAGAAATAGATAACTAATAAGAACCTACTGTATAGCACAGAGAACTCTACTCAGTACTCTGGAATGACCTATGTGGGAAAGAATCTAAAAAAGAGTGGATGTATGTATATGTATAACTGATTTACTTTGCCGTACACCTGAATCTAACACGACATTGTAAATCAACTCTATTCCAATAAAAATTTTTTAAAAAAAGAAGTAGACTTGCTGGTGAAGATGTGGAGGAAAGGGACCCTTCCTACACTGTTGGTGGGAATGTAAACTGGTGCAGCCAATACGGAAAACAATATGGAGGTGCCTCAAAAAATTAAACATAGAGCTACCGTATGATCCAGCAAGTCCACTTCTGGGTATCTAAAGGAAATGAAACCAGTATCTTGAAGAGATAGCTATACCCCCATTTTCATTGCAGCATTAAATAGCCGAGGTAGGGAAACAACCAAATGTCTGTCAACCGATGGACGAATGGATCAAGAAAATGTGTATATATATATATATATATATATATATATATACAATGGAATAATATTCAGCCTTTAAAAGGGAAGGAAATCCTATCATTTGCAGCAACATGGTGAAACTGGAGGGCATTATGCTAAGTGAAATAAGCCAGACAGAGAAAGACGGAGTGGCATCACTTATTTGTGGAATCTAAAAGAAAAAAAAATAGTCAAACTTGTAGAAGCAGAGAGTTGAAAAGTGGACGCCAGGGGCTGAGGTTGGGGAAAATAGGGAGAGGTCTGTAAAGAGTAAAAATCTTTCAGTTATAAGATGAATAAAGTCTGAGGACATAACATATAATGTAGTGACCACAGTTGATAACACTGTACTGTGTGAATGAAATTTGCTAAGAGAGTAGAACTTAGATGTTCTCACCAAAAATAAAAAAGGGGGGGTAAATATGTGAGGTGATGGGTGTGTTAATGGGGGAATCCTTTCACAATATACACGTATATCTAATTATCGAATTGGTACACTTTAACTATCTTATAATTTTACATGTCAGTTTTACCTCAGTAAAGCTAGGAAAAGAGAAGTGAATTTGCAGATTTTTAATTAACCAAATGCAAAGAAAGAAAATCTTGGTATTTCAGTAGTCAACATAAGAACGTTCAGCAAGAACGCAGCCCAACTCAGTTTTCCAAAGAATTGATTATTGTATATTTTAAAAGATTTCTTTTCTCCTACATCCTAGAAAGTCCAAACCAGTGTCATGCACCTGGCAAGGAGAGGAGAAGAAAATGTTGTCTCATATTATTGAACAAGTGCGTACACACCAGGAGGACCACTTTGAATCAGGTTTGAGCCAAATCATACTTAACAAAGGTGGCCCGGGGAAGGGGTGGGCACCAAGAGACAGAAGCATCCCATGAAGCACAAGCCCAGCAGAATCAGTTCTCACCCCTGTGACCCAGGCATTATACCCGTGACGCCAGCACAGACACAGCTGTTACTTACTGCTGTCCTTGCCTGGAGCAGCTGAATGGCTTTCACCTAAACCATAGAGAACATCCTTGGTAAGTGCATTCAAAATCGCCACTGTGTTTATGTCATAAAAGGGAGGTATAAGGAGACATTACTTAGATTAGAATTGCTCTTTGCTTGTCTAGTGAAATTATTACATAATTAACATTCTTGTTCCCGTAAGAGTTTATTCTGCACAATAGAATGCTTTGAAGAAAAGCAATGCCGAACTTCGGTTTCATTTGACACGTTCCAAAGCTCTAGTGTAAACCTAGAGTAGGAGAGCAATGCAGAGTCCCTAACTCTGGGGCGCAGCAGGTATAAAACATTTAAAAACTTCCAATGTCTGAAAAATTGCATATTAAAGATTCCTAAGCCAGGCGTAGTCAAGAATTCTACAGCCAGACTATTTACAGTAAGTCCCCTACATACGTGTGAGTTCGGTTCCGAGAGTGGGTTTGTCCAATTCGTTCGTAAGTCCAACAAAGTTAGCCTAGGTAGCCAACTAACACAATTGGCTATATAGTACTGTACTGTAATAGGTTTGTAATACTTTTCACATAAATAATACATAAAAAACAAAAAATAAACCTTTTTAATCTCACAGTGCAGTCCCTTGCAAAGTACAGCAGTGCAGCACAACAGCCGGCACGGGCTGGCATCGAGTGAACGGGCGAGAAGAGTTACTGACTGGAGGAGGGAGGGGAGGCGGGAGACGGTAGAGCTGAAGGGTCATCAGCAATAGCAGACGGAGGGCGAGGTTTAATTTCACTCACGCCTGATGGTGACGGAATGCACGGTCGCATCTTTGAAAGTTCACAACTTGAAGGTTCGTATGTAGGGGACTTACTGTACAGCATTTTAGTCAACGTCTGTGTTTAAAAAAAAATGAAATACACTCCCAATTTAACTATTGCTTAAATACCTGGAAAGTCAAACTGTCTTTCCTAGGTAGGTTTTCCATTTGGGCGAAACCGCTCACATGAGAGGTAGCGTCACCCACAGAGGGACTATTTTATGGCAGTCATGGCACTAAAGCACATTGGCTAGTATATACTGTATAAATCACAACATCAGAGGGGTTCCTGACCTTGGCCTATTGGAAGTCCCCAAAACACAGCAGATCGGGTAACCCTTAAGCGCAAAGATAATTCTCTCTAGGAAGGAATCGCTATCGTGGTATCTTCCTCGATGGGAACATTGGTGGAAGGCGGTTATTATGTGCAGTCCTGGGTGGGGTTGGGTTAAACTTGACAGAAACGGCAGCCGAGGTGCTGAGGGCAAAACCAGAGATGTGGTAACGGAAGAGCGAGACAGTGCAGGCAGCATGTGGTCATAGCCATCCCGAGGAGAGAGATTCCAATAGCCTGCCTCAGGAAGCATCGCCTGTGCATTCAACGGCATCTTCTAGCTTAGCCTTTGTGAACACACATTCACGGGGCTCCGGAGAGCACTCGGCACCGTGCGCAGCTGCACGGGTGTTGACGGTGAACAGCAGATGTGAGCAGCCCGGTGCCGGTGCCGCAGGCAGCCCGGGCTGCAGCCGTCGGCACGGCACTGCATCGCTGCATGCAGGGGTGCTCTGGCCCCAGCTCCCCAGCTGCAGCACCAAGCTTACAGGAGGGGCTGCTGTATCGTCGCCTTGGCGGGGTGGCCGAGGTGCGGCTCTGCGGTAACTCTACGCCCACCTGATCCCTCCCTTCACACGAATGTGGTCTCTGCCCAGAGCACACGATCGAGCCCCCTTTTCTGCTTTCTCCTCCTCCTTGTGCTGTCAGCGTGACTGGCACCTCTCCCCTGCCCCCTCGCCCAGCTAAACTGGGGCGGCAGATCCCTGTTTTTAATCGTTATCTGTGCACTTAGGTGCTAGACCTTACTTATTAGGGTGTCCAACCCCTGCCTTTTATAAAGGATATGAATAGCCAGAGAGTTAGGAAAGTGCTTAGAATTGCTTCCTTAGATTAACTGTGGCGCCCTGGGCTGTGTCTGTAACATCTGAAAGGTCAGGGACATCTGAGAGCCCACGTGCCTGTAAACAAGTCTGACTATTAGGTGAAAAGGCCAACGCACAGTCCAAAGGAAGGAACCAGACCGCGTTCTGCCTTTTCCTTTAGCTTGCCAGCAAGCAGCTGTTCTCCGGGCCTCTTCTTCCCATACACCAGCTGAGTGGGAAGAAGTATTTTTACCCCTCTCTCTCCTTCCCACTTCGCCATGCCAGGGATGCGTCATTTCTTTCTTTACCCCTCTGGTGAAGCTGTTGGTTAATAAGAGCTGGGGGAGGGGTGGGAGTTCTGATCTTCAGGGCCCTCGGGTCTTGTGTGGAAAGTGAGGGGTCCTTTCCGGTCCAGCTCAAACGTACCGACAGCCTCTGAGCACCCAAGTTCTGCGTTTAGTTCTGCTGAGTCTTTTTTCTTTCTTTCTTCTACTATCTTAATGTGGAAGTGCTAGCTCCCCAGAGGAAACACCCCAGCCAGGAAGTGGATACGGGAGAGAAGTAAGGGATGCTGGGGAGGAAGTAAGGGTGATGAGAATGGAGACACCAAACACAGAGGTTTGCAGCCTTAACCCGCATGAAGACGACACGAGGAGCTTGCATAAATTCAGATCCCCAGATCTCCCCGCCTACTTGAATTTGGATTCAGTAGCTCTAGGATGGAAGTACTGGACCCCAGAATCTACATGCTGGCGCCCTGATAATATCATAAAAGTGAGTCTTGCATGTTTTCCTGTCCTACAAGAATCAAGTACCTGTGGCTTGAGCTCCCTGATCTAAGTCAGTGCTTCCAAGTGATGTGTGCTCAGATACTGCTTCCCAGGGGGTGGCCCAGGGACCCTTGGCCAGCCTCCTCCATTTCCCTTGCTGTGTTTTCCAAATACTGTCATTTGTTCTGAGTGTGCTGATGTGAAAGAGGTTGTGAGGCATTGGCTAACTCCATACTGTTTTAGAATCCCATACAGGCTAACTATCCCTTGAGTAATAAAGTTAATTTCAGAGGAATTATAAATAAACTAAAAGAGGAGAGTAGAAAGGATATAGTTTGGGGCCAGGTTGGGGTTCAGGAGAGGTCTCTGCACAACGTCCTTGTCCACTGCACCAATCCAGAGAGACAGAAAGCCCTGGCGAAAGGGAGGATGCCACAGTTCACATTTTTCAGACAAGGGATGCTCTCTTGTTGTGTCTAATCACTGCTTCTTCTCTTTCTTTCACCTTTTGACAGCGGTTCTCACTGCCTTGCGTTTTTAAAGCATGTCGTAGGATGCTGCTCGACTGTCCAGGAAGATAGTACTCACCCATCAGCTGTACGGGTTCACAGGCATGTCTGGTGAGAATTCAGAGGGATTTTTTTCTTTGTTTTGAGGTCAGAGGATGGCATCGTGTCAGTGACAGCACATCTGCTGAACTTGTCTTTGACATCAGCATCTGGAAAGATAGAGATCAGGTGGCCTTCCTCTGCCAACCAGAGCCCATGCCGCGTTCAGACAAGTTCCCCCTCGTATATGATTTTCGGCCTCCCAGGCTGCAGGCAGTGTCGGGTGACAGGGTGGCCAGTGTTCCGGGTACTCTCACCCTCCGGTTCCTTGTCCTTGACTTGTCCTTTCCTGACTGGTGTCTGCCAGAGGGTTCAGAGCAACGGTAGCAAAGAACACTTGTTGCTCTGAAAGCCCGTCACACCTGCTCCCGCTGGAGGTGCTGCAAGGGGTGGAGGTGGAGGTACCAGTAATTTAAGATGGTCTTATTGGCAATTTAGTTAAACCTGCTGTGCTGTACTGTCTCAAAGCAGGAAGGTAAATGAACGTTCTAGTGACTGAATCAGCTGGCATTTGAAAGGGGGGGGACAAGAGAGAGACACCTCCCCGGGAATCTTGACAGGTGAAAAATGACCCAGAAGAATCCTTTGTTAAAGAGTCAGCTTGGCTGGCACAGGTACTAAAAACCAACTCATATTTGCTATAATTTGCTTAAGATTTCTGCTAAAAGTCCCTGCCCATTTCACCAGCACACAGAGGACAGGGGATGGGTTTTACATATTGTTGTTTTCTACCTACATGCTTTTCTTTGAATATCAACTCTCAATTATTTGTAATATCGCAAATACACAATTATGTTTTAAAAAAACCCACAGATTATTTTTGGTTGACTTTTACACATCGTTTTATATTTACATATGGAAATGGGTGTGCTGCATGCTTGGAGAATTCATGTTTAACAAAGTAATGAAGCCCGACTGGGCCGATCGCCCTCTGCAGATGTTGGCCGTCTGCCCAGTTCCTGTCTGACTCCTTTTATGGGCTCTTATCTATAACCCATGATGTCCTGGGATTCAATATTAGCAACACTTGGACATTTTGGCTAGTAGGAGAGATAAAGTTAAATGTTTGCGTTTCTACCTTTGTCTTTTGACAGAATGAATGGGAGTTGCAAATGTAACGAAGTACACTGGCCGTGCTGAGCAGGCTTGGTGCCGCTGAAGGGGGCAAAGGATTTGGTAGCACATGATGTGGGTCTGAATCCCAGTTCTGCTACTCAACAGTATAGCCCTAAGCAAGTAATTTCGTCTCTCAAACATCAGACTCTCACCAGCTAAGGGTCATCATCATCAGTGGCCTGCTTACCTCCTGGGGTGTGTGTGAAGGTCAAAGAGGATGGGAGATAGGAAACCATTTAGTAAACTGCAACTCGGTCTTTTACATTTCAAATAGTCTAGGGCTCCAGTGCTAGTAGGTCTCCTACACGTTAACAAAGCGGTATCTTAGCTTGAGCAAGCGGTCATTCTCATAGTGATCAAGAATGAGATTTTCTATACACAGAGAGATAGTCCGCCCCCAATAAATTGCAAATTAACTTCCAGCTTACTTCAGAGTTTCTTTTCAAGCTGCAAGAGTATGAGAAGGAGGCATCAGAACAGATATCCTCATGCCGAAATCAGGAAAACTCGAATAGAGGCTCAAAGCCAGTGGTGTAGCTTCTACACCTCTGACCTGCCCAGGGTCCAGATCTTGTCTTTTTCTCCTCTCCCACCCCCAAACCCTGAGGTGATCTCATTTAATCCTGTGGTGTTGAATGCCATCTATATGCTGAAGATGCTGGAAGTTACAGCTCCAAATTGAAACTTTCCCCGAGCTCCAAACATATACCCAGTTAAATTTTCAGTACTGTCACTTGGTTATCTAACAGGTACTAGAAAATTAACATGGCCTATACTGAGCCATTGATCTCCTCTTCAAGTCCACTTCCCACCGAGCCTTAAATATTTCAACCAATGGCAGGACCAATAGCTCAGATCAAAATTACAGGAATCATGCATGCTAGACTCTGCCCTGGAGCCTACCAGGGTTCAAATCTCAGCTCTGCCGCTTATTAGCTCTGTGACTTTGGATAAATTACTTTATCGTTCTGTGCCTCAGTTTCCTTATCTGAAAATGGGAACCATACAGTACCTATCTATCTCTTCATGTTTTTTGGTGAAGATAAGACATATGTTAGTACACATCAAGCACTCACAATGGTGCCTAGAGCGTTGTAGGTTCTATGGAAGGGTTTGCTGTTGTTATCATTTCCTCATGCCTTATCTAAATTTCATTAGCTCTACTTCCAAAGCATACCTTAAACTGGATGACTTTTCACTATCCCAGTACCACAACCCCAGTCCAGACCATCACTCCAGCTCTGCAGAATTCCCGGGCCCTTCCTACTCGCCTCCCTGTCTTTGCTCTCCCTCTGCTCTGTCCATCCTCGGCAGAGCAACCAGAGTTTGGGCTCCTTACCTGCAAGTCCCACCTGTTCTAGTCCTGCTTTCCTTTCCAATCTTATTCCTGTTCCCTACCTCATTCAGGATGGTCTAGCTGCCATGATGGCTCATCTGCATCACTTAATTCTCAGCTCAAATGGCATGTCTTCTAGGAGACCTTCTCTTGTCTCCACCATCAGAGGCCTCCTCTACCAGTCACTGCCCACCATCGTCATATCCTCCTCTTTTCTTCATAGGCTTAGCAGGATCTGAAACGACCATATTAATGGACAGGCCTAGAGGTCCCTGTTCATTTCATCCCATGGAATCTCAGGTCCTTGACTGCGAGGACCCACTTTGTCTACTTTGTTGCCATCTGACAGTGCTAAACTTTACCTGATGCTTGAGAGCCTGGAAAACAGTAAAGTCTAAGAAATCCCCCCATCCTTTGTATTTGAGAAATGATTTGCTTGCAAAGAACCATCCTTCATCATACACCATGATCAAGTGGGGTTTATCCCAGGAATGGAAGGATTCTTCAATATATGCAAATCAATCAATGTGATACACCATATTAACAAATTGAAGGATAAAAACCGTATGATAATCTCAATAGATGCAGAAAAAGCTTTTGACAAAATTCAACACCCATTTTTGAAAAAACTCTCCAGAAAGTAGGCATAGAGGGAACTTACCTCAACATAATAAAGGCCATATATGACAAACCCACAGCCAACATCATTCTCAATGGTGAAAAACTGAAACCATTTCCACTAAAATCAGGAACAAGACAAGGTTGACCACTCTCACCGCTATTATTCAACATAGTTTTGGAAGTTTTAGCCACAGCAATCACAGAAGAAAAAGAAATAAAAGGAATCCAAATCGGAAAAGAAAAAAGTAAAACTGTCATCGTTTGCAGATGACATGATACTATACATATGGAATCCTAAAGATGCCATTAGAAAACTACTAGAGCTAATCAATGAATTTGGTAAAGTAGCAAGATACAAAATTAATGCACAGAAATCTCTTGCATTCCTATATGCTAATGATGAAATATCTGTAAAAGGAATTAAGGAAACACTCCCATTTACCATTGCAACAAAAGAAATAAAATATCTAAGAATAAACCTACCTAAGGAGACAAAAGACCTGTATGCAGAAAACTCTTAAGGCACTGATGAAAGAAATTAAAGATGATACAAACAGATGGAGAGATATACCATGTTCTTGACTGGAAGAATCAACATTGTGAAAATGACTATACTACCCAAAGCAATCTGCAGATTCATTGCAATCCTTATCAAACTACCAATGGCATTTTTCACAGAATTAGAACAAAAAATTCACAATTTTTATGGAAACAGAAAGACCCCAAATAGCAAAGGAATCTTGAGAAAGAAAAATGGAGTTGGAGGAATCAGGCTCCCAGACTTCAGACTATACTACAAAGCTACAGTAATCAGGACATTGTGGAACTGGCACAAAAACAGAAAGATAGATCAATGGAACAGGACAGAAAGCCCAGAGATAAACCCACGCACATATGGTCACCTTATCTTTGACAAAGGAGGCAAGAATATACAATGGAGAAAAGACAGCCTCTTCAGTAAGGGGTGCTGGGAAAACTGGACAGTTGCATGTAAAAGAATGAAATTAGAACAAGCCCTAACGCCATATACAAAAATAAACTCAAAATGGATTAAAGACCTAAATGTAAGGCCAGACACTATGAAAATCTTAGAGGAAAACATAGGCAGAACACTCTCTGACATAAATCACAGCAAGATCCTTTGTGACCCACGTCCTAAAGAAACGGAAATAAAAACAAAAATAAACAAATGGGACCTAATGAAACTTAATAGCTTTTGCACAGCAAAGGAAACCATAAACAAAACCAAAAGACAGCCCTCAGAATGGGAGAAAATATTTGCAAATGAAGCAACTGACAAAGGATTAATCTCCAAAATATACAAGCAGCTCCTGCAGCTCAATATCAAAAAAAAACAAACCACCCAATCCAAAAATGGGCAGAAGACCTAAACAGACATTTCTCCAGAGAAGATACACAGACTGCCAACAAACACATGAAAGAATGCTCAACATCACTAATCATTAGAGAAATGCAAATCAAAACTACAATGAGATATCACTTCACACCAGTCAGAATGGCCATCATCAAAAAATCTACAAGCAAAAAATGCTGGAGAGGGTGTGGAGAAAAAGGAACCCCCCCTTGCACTGTTGGTGGGAATGTAAATTGATACAGCCACTATGGAGAACAGTATGGAGGGTCCTTAAAAAGCTGAAAATAGAATTACCATATGACCCAGCAATGCCACTACTGGGCGTATACCCTGAGAAAACCATAATTCAAAAAGAGTCATGTACCACAATGTTCATTGCAGCACTATTTACAATAGCCAGGACAGGGAAGCAACCTAAGCAACCTGTCAACCTTTATCCATCGACAGATGAATGGATAAAGAAGATGTGGCACATATATACAATGGAATATTACTCAGCCATTGAAAGAAATGAAATTGAGTTATTTGTAGTGAGGTGGATTGACCTAGAGCCTGTCATACAGAGTGAAGTAAGAAAGAGAAAAGCAAATACCGTACGCTAACACATATATGTGGAATCTAAAAAAACCCAACCAAACAAAAAATGGTTCTGAAGAACCTAGGGGCAGGACAGGAATAAAGACGCAGATGTAGAGAATGGACTTGAGGACACGGGCAGGGGGAAGGATAAGCTGGGACGAAGTGAGAGAGAGGCATGGACATATATACACTACCAAACGTAAGGTAGATAGCTAGTGGGAAGCAGCCGCATAGCACAGGGAGATCAGCTCGGTGCTTTGTGACCACCCAGAGGGGTGGAATAGGGAGAGTGGGAGACAGACGCAAGAGGGAGGGGATATGGAGATATATGTGTACGTATAGCTGATTCACTTTGTTATAAAACAGAAACTAACACACCATTGTAAAGAAATTATACTCCAAAAAAGATGTTATTAAAAAAAAAGAACCATCCTTCCCCAAAATGACTTAGTTCATGGATGCTAAGACACAGACCTTCCAAGTTTCTATTCTTTGCCTTATAAATGACTAGCTGAACTACTTGTCTCTATTGAGCAATTGGATCGAAATATTTATTAACCAAACTTTGGTTAATATTCTCTCCTTCCCCGAGACCACTGAACTGTAGCCCACCCTCATCCTGAGCCAGCAGGCGGGTGAGAATACGTTGGCTGCAGGGTAAACTGTTCTCTGATCTACTGTCTGATCAGACCACTCCTTCACCCCACTCTCCCACACAGATTCTTTCTAGCCTTTTCACTCCTCCCTGTAAAAGAAAAACCCTTGTTTAACCGTTGAGGTATTCACAGATCTTATGGCCACAGCTTCCTTTCTATTGTAATATTCCTCTTCTCCTACTGCAATAATTCTTTTCCTCCCTTGCAATAATCTTTCTGAATAGTCTCTCTTAAATAAATCTGGAATTGTTTTTTTATTTGACAGTTTCTGGTGTCTGAAAGGTGCCTGGACCATCGTAAGTGCTTAATGGATATCTATTATGGAATAAAAATAGAGTGTCATTTGGGATTCTAGTCAAAATACTGCAGCTTCTGTATGGCAGCCCTGTGCGCGGTGGATCTGTTAGGGAAACGCTGACCAAAACCGCCCGCCTTGGCCAGGCACGATGGTAACCACTTGCCTGGGCTGTCTCACAACAGGAGGTCCCGATAAGGAACACGGTGCTTGCACGGTGCTACCACCGAAAACTAACCGGGAGAATTCGAGAGGGGTGGAAAGGAGGGAGGAGATGCCAGCCCATAACATATCCTACCAACCTCCCAGAATCCTTCTTGCTGGAATCCATCTTGGCTGAGAGAGGCGCATGCCACCCGGAAGGATGCTGAGTCAGACCAGATATGGGCAACAAGCAAGATGACTGGCCAGAGACAACCCGGAAACTAACCCCATGACCGTAAAACCTGAGACTGTGAGCCACGAGCCAGAGCAGTTCTCCCGGGTTCCCTAACCCCACGATCTCCGCCCAGGCGCCCCTTCCTAGTAAAGTCTTTTGCTTTGTCAGTACGTGTGTCTCCTCAGACAATTCATTTTTGAGTGTTAAGAGCCCACTCTTGGGCCCTGGAAGGGGTCTCCCTTCCTGCAACAAATCTAATGCTCATTGCTTAATACCCCCTCCCACCACCAACTGCTATGAAGCACACAGACAAGGCATTCAGGCCAAGAGTAGGTGGCTGATGGTAGAAATGGAATTGCCATTTACCCAGCCACTTCTTTCATTCTTCTTCACTTGCAGAGAAAATGCCTGCCCTGGTCGTCTCCAGAGTTTAGTTCCCTCATTCTCCACTCTAGCCTGCATTGTGTACCACCCGGACTGGGATGCTGGATAAAGATGAGATGCTGAATAAAGATGCTGAATAAGGATGGGTTTGTCTTTGTATCTGCAGGAGGCGAACTACCCATGTAATCCAGGGCTATTATTGTAAATAAAATTTCCCACTTTTCAAGCAGATATTTAGCATCTTATAACTTTTGTATCAAATTTGTGTCGTATTCTTGGTTACATTTAAAAATTAAAACCAACAGAAACAAAACAGAGTAAAATAAAATACTCACTAAGCCCTAAATACTGCCACCCCAACACACACACACAATCTTCCATTATTTTTACATTTTTCTTTGCTTTAGATCACCCGTGCTTAGTCTCAGTCTGACTATAATTTTACGGGAAAAATTATCTTCAACCTTGAAAGATAGAGCAACTCCTATATTTTCCATATACTGTTTAAACAGCTATGATTTAAAAAAGCCAAACTTTCCACACCAGTTTAGTTTTTCCTCTTCTCGTGACTAACCTAAGCATCCATCTTAGTTGCAAATATATTAAATGATAATCATGACTGAGGTACATAGCTAATTTGGGTTTATTGCCTTCTTACATGCATAACAAACGAGCTTTGCAAGTTGGTATGATTATGTTTCAAGACCCATAAACTATTCATTTTATCATAACTGTATTGTCAATTTTGAGTTAATTTATTTAAGAAAATTCTGCTCAGTGCTCTTAAGGAATCTATCTCAGGACTGGGCATGGAAAAGGGCGTCAATTAACTCTTTATTGGTGGGTTGATCATGGAAAGAGACTCTGCCATTCATGGGCCCTGGTGGTTACTCAGCACAATAAAAAATGCTGACACCAGCTGTTCTGGTGATAAGAGAGTCATTCTGAACTTGTAAGAATTAGAAATGGCTAATTATTCCGGATGAAAAATTTTAAAAGCAACATTCGGTTTATTTTAAATATTTCACATGTCAGGTAATCAGGTAATTTGTTGAGTACCCTCATCATGCTTGGTGTTGCACTAACAGCCAATGGGGTGATTAAAAAAATGGCATAAGAGCTCTTCTTTCAACACTGTTTTAAAGAATCTATTTTTATTTTGTTGCCATTTGCTTGGATTAGTTTAAACATTCTTTGAATTTATTTTCCTTACATTACTGATGTGTTCCTTTATTCCAGCTGAAATTGGCTCTATTTCCCAGAGTTTAAATCTTCTTGACAGTTATTGATAATGCCATTTCTCTACCCAGTGAACCACTTCACCCAGGACATACTTAATTCCTTTAAGCTTTTCTCTTCTTGCTTTCTTCTCCTCCTCCATCTTAACCAAATTCTGATTACTGAGCTCATTACAGTTTGTTTCCAGGTGTGTTTTAACATGTAGCGAATCTGAAATGTTTTCATTGAAGCAGGGAAATTGCTACCTTCCTCATTCATCCCACTGCTACCGATTTTCAAGCCCTAAGAATTTATCTCCATTTTGAAGATACATCATGGCAAAGGAGGACACAATCACTGATTCTTTTTAAGTTTGGATGGCTTAAAACTAGCTTAAAACACATCCTTTTTCTCCAGATAAACTTAAAATTTGGCGCTACTTTCTTCAATTGATTCACACTTGTAGTGTCTTATGTCTCCAAAATTCATATTATAGACTCTGTTCAATTCTCCAAGTACGAATAAGGTTGTCAGGCAGCTTCAAGACTGCAATCAATGAGTAATACATAAAGAGTGCAACGAATAAGTTAATTTATGGAAGGGCTCTCTGGTGATGAAAAGAATTAATGAAGTTTCCAAAGGTGCCCAATTTGTAATCTGGGGAGAATCTGATGCTGAGAGATCTTGACTTCAAGCCAAAGAAACAAAGACTACAGACCTACGAAAACCGGAGAGGGAGAGAATTATTATCTAACTCAGAGATTGCAAACAGCAGAACTCCAAACTTCGTCTGGCCTACAGATTGTTTTTATTTCTTTAACTTTGGTTTTGAATGCTTTTAGGAAAGGCAAGCTGATCTGTCCACCACACTTCCCACCATCAACACTGCCCGACCCCTGAACCCATTCACGCATTTGTATTACCCGCCTGGCACCTCAAGGCATTTCAATCTGTGACCCAGTTTTCACAGTAAGGAAATGAGAAAACTGTGGAGGTGAGTGATTTGTTCAAGGTAACTGATGAGCAGTGTGTTTCATACGCGGGTTACCTCACCCACATCCTGACTGTCCATCTAGAATCCTTTGTACTTCAGCCTTGGTTATATTAGTCTGAGAGATGAAAGTCAGAACCAACTAAAAATCTATGAATGAAATCACAAAAGTAGTTTAGAAGAAGGAGTTATGAAAAGGAAGCTTAGTTCAGGAGGTTGAGTAATTTAACCAAGCTGAAGGAGAAAGCTGGGTTTTGTGTCTTATACTCAACACCCTCCCCTACACACACACACACACACACACACACACACAGGGTTTATTGCTTATTTTGCAAAATGAAGGGAACAGCCTGTGAAAGGTGATTAAGTTATGGCATTTCTTTCTGTAAGCAAAGAGTCAAAATTTCCAAATAAATTTGTAGAAGGTGCTTGCCTTTAAAATGCCATTGATCCTTCAAAAGAACAACCCAGTAGATTAACATACATTAGTAAAATCTTATGGCACACTCAGAAATTATTTTCTCATAGCTATCATATCACTCATGCAAGATTTCCTTATGTCAATACGTCTTCATTTCAAAAAGATCACTGGGGTAGGTGAAAGAGGCAACTGTGCTTCTTAACCAGTCATGCTATTAATGCAGTAAGCAAGCTCCACGATTACATAATAGGAACATAAAAGGGAACAGAGAAAGGTTTAGTTTGGGGAATTCTGGGCTCCTTGCACTTTCTGACTCAGAGCTAAACATTCGTTAAGAGAACAATGCTTCTGGTGGTTTTCTAAGACATTTAGAATAAGCCATTAACAATTAGGGCAGGTGACCACAGAATGAAGGGCGAGGTTCAGGTTGGTAATTAAAATACACTGCAGCAACGTGGATGGACCTAGAGAGTATCATACCAAGGGAAGTAAGCCAAACAGAGAAAGACCAATAGCATAGGATATCCCTTATATGTGGAATCTAAAAAGATGATACAAATGAACTTATTGACAAAACAGAAAGAGACTCACAGACAGAAAACAAACTTACAGTTACCAAAGGGGAAAGGTGGAGGGAGGGATAAATTAGGAGTTTGAGATTAAAATACACGCGCACTACTATATATAAAATAGAAAACCAACAAGGATCTACTGTATAGCACAGGGAACGATACTCAGCATCTTGTAATAACCTATAATGGAAGACAGTGTAAAGAATATATATATATATTTACACATATGTGTATGATTGAACCACTTTGCTGTACATCTGAAACTATCACATTATAACAAACCCTAACCAACTATATTTCAATAAAAATTTTAAAATGTATTAAAAAATACCTTTCTCTTGTTTTTTGTTTACTCCTTTTTTGTCTTCTGAGGGGTCATCCCAAACAGTCCCAGCAGGAGATCTATATGAGTGAGAAAGATTGCTTGAAAAACTCTTGCATTTATGCACCAGTAAAGTTTTCTTTCTGGCAATATTCTCTTCTGCTTTTAGATTTTGATTAAACTAGACTCTTAGTTCTGAGCCATCCCCGTGCTCTACAGCGTTTTTTCCTGTCTCTATCCAGCTCTATGCACTCTAACCGTTTGCGCACATATTCAGCTCCCTCATCTGCCTCTTCGCACCTCAAGGACAAGGAATTATGCCTTAATCAGTTTTGTACTCCTGGCACCTAACACAGTATATGTGATGTTATTAAAACAAAAAGAAGAAAACGAATGAGCAAAACCACACCAGATAATAACTGTCTGTGAAGGAGCCTGCTTGCTTTCTTTTTTTTTTTTTTTTTTGGCTGTACGCAGGCCTCTCACTGTTGTGGCCTCTCCCGTTGCGGAGCACAGGCTCCGGACGCGCAGGCTCAGCGGCCATGGCTCACGGGCCCAGCCGCTCCGCGGCATGTGGGATCTTCCCGGACCGGGGCACGAACCCGTGTCCCCTGCATCGGCAGGCGGACTCTCAACCACTGCGCCACCAGGGAAGCCCAGGAGCCTGCTTTCTTAAAACTCCACGTTTTAGTTAATACATTGAAACATAGAAAAGAGAGGCAATGGTTGAGCTGCAAGAATCGGAGAGGCCACCTTATGGAGGGAATGGTGCCCTCAGGGGAAGGGAAGCCGGCTTAGACCCATGACCCAAGCATATCAGGGGGCTGAGTGGCTCCCACTGACCTCTGGTGTTTTCTCTATCCCCTACCAGGTTGTCCCCTTCCTCTGGTGTCTTGTTCCTTACCGTTGCCACCTCTTTGATGCTTGAGTGATCTGTGGCCGTACTGATTTGTCTTGTAGATTCTCCTTTTTTAATTCCACCATAACAGACTAAACTCCTCGTTACCCATATTTTTACTTTGTATCTGTCAGTCTCTTCAATCTGATTGAAGTCTGGTCTTGCTGGCTCAGCAGTCCCTCTGTCTCTCTGACTTTCTCTTTCTCTCTCTCACTCAATCTCTTGCTCTCCATCTCTCTCCCTCCTTCTCCCCACTGATAGAGCATTTACTATGTACCAGGTGTGTTCTAGAAGCACCAACATTGCCCGTAGATCTGGGTAATGGGAACTTTGCCCTGGTCATGTGCATAGCATCCCCGTGGGATGAAATGCTCATTGGTGCCCAGGGACATGTCCACCCAGAGTCTGCACCCACCCCCCCCCATGTCCCAAGTACCCGGAATGAAAGAATCCCCTGCCCAAATGGCCCCAAAGCTGCACCTGGGGCTTGTGTGGACCTGTTCCAAAGGCCCTCCTTCCTGAGCCCGTGCTGTTGGTTGCGGGGTGAGGCTGGACGAGCTTTGCTGTGTGGGATACCCACATATGTGTCCATGAGGCCCCTCATGATACAGAACCCAGCCCAGGGTGTATGTCCAAGGGGGTGATCTATGGGTGGGGGGATGCCTCTTCTTTTATTTGATTCCCACTTTCAGCTCCCATAAATGTTAGCTCCTGCTATGTGCTTTACATATATTGCTTCATTTGTTCTTCACAACAGCTCCATGTGGTGGGAATCAAGCTCTTACGGGGAATTAGAGGGAATTTACAAGGTCTTAGGTAAACTCATTTATCCAACAAGTATTTATTGATCGACATAGTGGTGTGCAAAAACAAATGGCCTCGTCTCTCATGAATCTTCTTATGTCCACTGAACAAACCAATAAAGACAACCCAGTAAGCAAAGACTGTGTCATTGTACACTTACTAAATAGCAATCACGTGGACCGTTGCACTAACCCAGTCTTGGGTTCCTAGAAGACATTTAGGCTCAACCTCCACTACGATATCAAAAAGGTCCTTGTAAATTTGTCTTCTTTTTGTGAACATTTTTTTCGTATGTCCTGTCTTCAAAGCAGATGTTCAAAATGTCTCTGCTTTTATAACCTAGAAGTGTTGGACACAACTTTCCAAGTTCTCTGGTAGTGTTAGTACCACAGACTACTTTGGTTATCTGTGGTGCTGGATGTCATCAGAGATTTTACATATGTACATATTTATATCTATCTCTATCTATCTACCTATGTATCTGTGTATATACACGCATATACATATATGCAGGAGCCTTGAAATCACTGAAGGCAACTTCCCTCCTCCAACTCCCACTAGCTTAGGACTGGGCCCCTTGGAATGACTTAGAGGGTCTCCCTCAAAAGAGGAGATCATCTTGGAATCGCTAAAGGTGCCTTTTCCCTGGACCACAAGGGTGCTTGTCTCCAGCCTAATCCCATGCTCCTGGGGCCTGTGGGTCAGGCCGGTGCTGCGCAGTGGAGCACAGGCAGCCCTGCTTGGAACAGGGGCCACAGTGATGGGTCAGGCACCCTCCCTGACAGGACTTGCGCCACTGGTGTAGGAACTGGTTCCCAGAGATAGAATATGGCTGTGAGAAACACGCCCGGGCAGCCAATCAAACTGCGCCGTAACTCTTGGGGTGGGGTGGGCCGGGGCCAGCACCATCCCTTCGGACTGGGTTAACCTGGGGGAAGCGGGGACTTCCGGCTGACAAGGTTTTGGGAGACATATTTAAGTAACATAGGAGACTGGCGACCCTATTACATTTAGAATCTGTGATGCAGGTCATATAGGTTACATTTGGGATGAAGAAAAGTGGGGCTTAAAAAACCTGAATTGTGTTTCCTAACCCCAATCTCCTTCCTTCTTACAACACAGCTCTGCCCACAGGACTTCTTATTCAAAGCCATCTCCTCTTCTGCAGCCCACCTCCAGCTTTTGGCCCAGATGTGCCTTAGTTTCCTCATTTCTCCCAAGTCTTCATGCAAAAACTCTGCTCCTTTCTACCTTTCCCTTTGCTTCTTTCCTATTCTCAAGGACCAGTTCTCTTTTTCCTTATGGTCTTCCCAAAGAATGACTTGCAAATTTAGAAACCAAACTCTTGTGGTTGCTGAAAAGATCTGCAGAAATCATTCCGCAGCTATTCCAATTTTGCAGAAAGGGGAACTCACAGTGGCTGGAATCCATTTAGAGCCGATTTGTAGCACTAATTTCCCAAACCATAACTCTAAGATATCCACTGAAACCCTTGAGGAACTGGAAGGATGTAAACTGTAACTGTATCACAAGGATATAAATTTGAAATATCAGTCCAATAAGATATACATATGTAAGTTGAATGTTTGGTTGATTATTTATTTATGATATGTGTCTATAATATATATGTTAAACACAGTGAGTTTAGAACCCAGTGGATACTTAACCCACTTTCTGAGTCTCAATAAAATTTTTGGTAAGGTTACTGTGAATTTCAGAAATAATACTAATAACTTTGAAATTGCTTAATTTTTATTAGAAGAAATGAAGCCTCATCTAGCATGATAGTATTTGTCATGAAGGCATAAAATTACATGAATAGAAGACAAAAGTGAATTTTAAATATCTTATTTTAAATAGGATAAGAAGTCAACATACTTAAATATTTTCTGTACATATTATTAATCATCTTATTCAAAGCATGGGGCAAAAGGATTAATTTTTAAATTAAATGGATAGTTTCAATATGCTAAATAAATAACGAACCCAATTAAATACACACTTGCTTAAGTTTATCCCTTGTATTAGAATTTTTCTTTTGGAATTCAAAATGATATCCAGTTTCTGCTGAATCCAATTAAAAAAATCATATTGTTGACTTTTGGTATTGAAGAGCTATTTTATCATGAGTTTTATATTAAAATGTTTTATATTGAAATAGAAACAAAAATAAATGAACATAGTAAGATCATTAAATATCTGCATTAATGAATATCACATTTTAAAGTAAAAATACTTTACTTTAAGGTATTTCTTTTTTTTTTTTTTAAGGTATTTCTTAAAGACACGAGGGATGAATTTCCCTGCACCTTCACTAATGGCAACAAAGCCCCTTATTTGCAAATATAAGAGTTCAAAAAATAGAGGTTCTGGAGTAATTTTTATCACATACTTTAAAATACGCTTGCCTCATAAGCAGTTATTTATGACCAACATGCACATGTACATTTCAGTCTTCTTTCATTAAACCTCGCTTGAGACATGCATGTGCTTTTCAGTCTTGGAGACAACTAGAAAGGCTCCCCAGACTAAACCCAGAGACTTGGGTTTGTCCATTTATTCTAAACAGTTTCTTTCTCTTGAGCAGAATAAACAGCATCATTACAAAAAATTTCTAGAAAACATCAAAGAAATGTGGTTCTTCCTTCACTCCTGAAATAAGGCATGAATTGTTGGACTGTATAAGAATGAGTAGGGTGAGTGCAGGGCTGTTCGTGACCCAGAGGGAAAGGGAAAGCGTTTGGGGGTGTTACCAACCGAACTGTATCTCCCCCTAAATTCATATGTTGAAGCTCTACCCGCCTATGATTGTACTGAAGATAGAGCCTTCATGGAGATAGTGTTAAATGAGGTCATAAGGATAGGGTTCTAATCCGGTAGGACTGGGGTCCTTATAAGAAGAGAAAGAGACTACAAATGTGCATGGAAGTAGCGAGAAGGCAGTTGTCTGCAGCCAAGGAGAGAGGCCTCACCAGAAACCAACCCTGCAGACTTCTTGATCTCAGACTTCCAGCCTCCAGAACTGTGGGACAATGAATGTCTGTTGTTGAAGCTACCCAGTCTGGGATACCCTGTTATTAGCCCCAGCAGACTAATGCAAGGGTGTCCTTCCATTTACTGGTTCATCCCTTTCTGCGTGTCTGCCATACTTCCAACCCCATCCCACTGGATATTCAAGGTCCTCTTGCTGCATCCTGTCTCTCCAAGGCATCCGCTGATCCCCTGTAATTCCCACCTGCTCTCCTGACTCCAGACATTTATGATATTCCACTCCTAAAAACATACTGATCCTACATCTCAAACCCTGAGAAACTTGCCAAATAAGTGACTGGTTTGCCTATTTTTTAGTTACTAAAACTTGCAAAGATGTACACGAACGTGTAGCAACAAATAACTAATAAGCCATGAAGTTCTGAACACCTTTCATGTTCTCCTTTGAGAAGAGTATCTATGTGTGTTCCATTACAATTATGTCACCCGCTATCACCCTGGCCACAACCGATTAGAACAGGGCTGGTCCTGAGCAAAAGGCGGCTAGCAATGGGACAACTTATCATGCTGCCTCTGAAAGGATTTTACCTGAGAGGACACTCCTCAATTGATAATGACTAAATAAGCCAATCAGATTGTGGTTCTATGTAAGCTTGAATGCAACACACAGAGAAAATCTCAGTAGGCATAAAGTATAAGTAGCAGAAGTCATGAGATAAAAAGGAGAAGAGAGAAAGAAGCAACTGGTAGAAGCAGAGGGAGTGGATGGAGAAGCCAAGAGAGAAGCCGCTTAAGAGACCACAAGGGTGACACTGAGATATGACACTTTTTAGTTCTCCAAGAGGCCCCATCCCCCAATTCTTGTGGGATTCACATAGCACCGTAGAAGAGTGGTTAAGAGCATTGGGCTTGGGAGCAGACATGGATTATGCCCCCAGCTGCCCAAATAATTCAACCATGTACTTAAACTCTCTGTGACTCAGTTTCCCTGGTAAAAAGAGGGCAATAAAGTACCCCCGTCATGGGATTGCTATGAGGATTCAGTGACATATTGCTTGTAAACTCCTTACTGTATTGCTTATATAGAGTAAAAGCTTAATAAATTTTAGCTATTATTATTATTATTATAAACTGTGTATACTTATAATAAGCTCCCACCTGATGAAGTAAATGAAGTGTGGATCTATTCCTTGCAATGTGAAAGACACTAACTCATAGTTATTATGACATAATGAATAACCTCTCTCTAAAAGACACTTACATTTTGCAGAGGTTTGGTGGGAATTAAGCTGTATAATTTCTAATACTCAACTGCTTATTTTTGCCCTAACAAAGAGGAGACGTGTGTGGAGAAGTTTGGGATTCCCCAAAGTAATCTGGCTAAATGGTAAGAAGTCTCATAGGCAAATCCTAGTATGGGTAATGCCAGTTAAACTCACTAGTACTTCTTATTTTCTCCTCCTAAGGTTGGGCATTCACTACGGGGGCCAATTTTCAGGGAAGCAGACATTTCTCATAGGACCAGGTTTCATAGAGAAATTATGGTCTGAGTAGTAAGGTCTCCTCAAACTCTTTCAAAGAAATCAGTAGGATTAACTAGAACTACTTAATAGCAAAGATGAAAATTCAAATTCCATTCGAATGAACTTGATGGGCTAGTTCATGTGGCTCAAACAGTTGAGGGAAGAGTTTTGGGAATCAAAACCTTGGAACAGGAAATGCGGTCCATAGGACTCTCTTTCCATAGCTTTTCTTTTCTTTCTTAAATATAAATTTTTATTTAGAATTACAGCAAATACTTCAGTATCACAAAAATAGTATAAAACTTCGAGAAATATACCACTAGTTTGGAGTGAGCATTTATTTGCCCAATTACAACATGCAGACACACACAGAAAACATGCGCAAGCGTGACATTTCCATCCCCAGAGCAGCAGTTGGTTACACCACCCCGGACAAAGAGTGCCATTGTCAGGGACTGAGGTCAAGGGCTCCAGCGGTGGTGAAGTAGGAGGGGTGTGGATGTGCATTGCCCCCACTCCTGCTCAGCCAAAGGCCGTGAAGTATACGTATAGAGACAGAGACAGAGATAGATATATAGATATAGATGCAGATATAAGTATGTATGTGTGTATATACATGTATAACCTATTGGTAATGTTGCTCTGGAGAACCCTGACTAATACAGAAGGAGTTACCAGCCCAGTAGTCATTTCCTTCTGAATTCTGAATCTGGATCTCCTCCTTTCCTCAATCTCATAATTAAACATTCTACTTAAATGAGAGGTACTTGCTGGGGAAATGCCACCTTACAGCCCAGCCTGACAGACTTAACCATGACCTCCACTGGAAGCTGAGCATCGACTCTCCATTGCTTTTTACGCTTTTTCTTTGAGAATCCAAGCCATCTTTCAGTGACACCTAACTCACTCCCTGGTGTGACTCAGAGAGTGAATGGTCCATGGAACGTCATGTGAAGTTCCCTACAGCAGGGTACTTTCTGCTTTAAAATTGGCACCATTGTCTGATGGGATATGGTCAGTGAAACCAAAATAAAACACAGTCCAACTAACAGTCCTTGAATATGATTCCCGCATCTGTAGTGCACACGGGATTGGCAGTGTCATCCTCAGAAAAGGATTCAAACGCAGTCCACATGCAGCGGTAAGCTTGAGAAAAGGGCGCAGCAGCAAGTCTGGTACATCTGCCTGTGAAATCCAGGTATCCTCTTTCTACTCTGCTGTCATAGCTGGCACCCTGGGCACACTTCCAAATATTCTCAGCCTCATATGCTGGTGTAAAGTCACGGGAAGCTTTAGGCTGCTTTGTGGCAACATGGACAACATATATTACAACTGGAGCCCCATGAAGGCAAGGAGGCTCTGATGACATGGATGCAAGCATCTGCAGAAAGCATTAATATAGATGCCACTCTATTCCAGGCCATTCTTTTTTTTAAAATTAATTAATTAATTTATATTTTTGGCTGTGTTGGGTCTTCATTGCTGCATACGGGCTTTCTCTAGTTGTGGCGAGTGGGGGCTACTCTTCATTGAGGTGTGCGGGCTTCTCATTGCGGTGACTTCTCTTGTTGCGGAGCATGGGCTCTAGGCATGTGGGCTTCAGTAGTTGTGGCTCGCGGGCTCTAGAGCGCAGGCTCAGTAGTTGTGGCGCATGGGCTTAGTTGCTCCAAGGCATGTGGGATCTTCCAAGACCAGGGCTCAAACCCGCGTCCCCTACACCGGCAGGCTGATTCTTAACCACTGTGCCACCAGGAGAGTCCCCAGGCCATTCTTATGTACAAGAAACTCCATAACCATCATGATATTGTTTGTGCAGTTCATTAATCTGGGGACTGCTCAGCCGGGTGATTCTGGCCCAGGGCGTCCCATGAGGCTACGGTCGAGATGTCACCAGGGCCACAGTCATCAGAAGTGACTGGAGCTGGAAGATCTGCTTCCAAGGTGGTGCAGTCACAGGCTGGGAAGGTGGTGCTTGTAGCTCATGGGAGGCCTCAGTTTCTTCTCACACGGGCCTCTCCAGAGGCTGCCTGAGTGTCCTCATGACTCTCTGGATGACTTCTCCCTGTGCCAGGTGCCTTGGGAAACAAAGATGAATTCGACATCCATTTTGACCCCAAGGAGCAGACAGTCCTGAGACAGTCTGAAGTCACCAAACTGTGACTTTCCTGCTTGAGCTCCTTTCCCTCTGGAAGACAATATATGGTCTCAAGATATTGCCTCTCAGGTTAGACCTTTCTTCTCTGAGTCTTCCCAGTACTTAAAAGGACTACAACCAGAGTCATGGCCCCGTCCACCCAGCTCACGGCAATAGCGGGAGCCCGGTCTCCGGCGAAGCTTTGTGGAAGAGACGGGCTTGGAAGGATGAAGAGGATCTAAAACATTGTTGAGGGCGAACGGGAAGAGGGGCGGGGGGGCGGGGGCGGGAGATCTGCTGCCAGCGACGCCACAAAATGATATACTCTCCAGAGGTTTTCAAACTCTCATGGGCTTCATTTCCTCCTACTTTGTTTACCCATTGTGGCACTCCACAGCAACAATTAATCAAATTGTCACGTGTCCGCCCACGTCATGGTCTGGACAAGAATTTCAGATAGTGGGGGAAGAGGAGTTTCTACAAAGGTATATAGTCCAGACAGAAAACCTGTGTTTACTATAGTAATTCGCCTGAGATCCCACAGCTAGTAAGAAGCAGAGACTTGAACCCAAAGCCTTTGAACTCCAAATCTCATGCTCTTTCTTCAATCATACTGATGTTGATTACTGAGTTCTTTTGTTTTCCAGTCATAGAAAGTAATAATTCTGATAGCAGTGGTTATGCTTCCTTGTTTGAAACATAGTAGACATTCTCTACAGGTTGAATTACTTTACTCTTTCTGTCAAGAATTTCCAACCTTGAGCACTTCCTACTGTTTGATCCTGCGTGATGATTCCCTCCGATGAGTATAATGAGGCATTGTTAGGTCTTTGTTTTTAGTCTCTCAAGCATGGACATGAGCTTAGGTTTGCACTTCCCTATTAAATCCTACTGCACGTCAACTACTCTCTCCCTTGTTGCCAGCTCCATGCATTCAAGTAGGAGCAGACAACTTATTCTGGTCCATGGGCTATGAGTAGAAATGATACATGTCACTTCTAGGTCAGAGCAGGAAGAGTAAATGTGAATTCTCATGGACTCGTTCTTCCTGTCATGATGGCTTTCCAGATGATGGGACTTCCCTAAGTCTGACTTTGAGGAGCAAAGCCCTTCAATCTCCCCTGCATCCCGTTGCCTGTCAACCAGCCCTGAGCCTCCAGCATGAGAAATAAGATTTTGTTGTGTGAAGACTCTGAGATCTTTGGATTTACTTATCACTGAAGCATAGCCTACCATCTCCTGGAAGTGAAGTGCTGTATTAAAAAATAAATTGTGTAGTGTTGACTTAATGGTTGGCAATCTGTTGTTAGGAGTCTGATATCAAAGGTAAGGAACATAGTCCGTGTTATGCAGTGGTAAAACATTTGGCAAAACTGTCACCTGCAATAACTTAGTAAGTTTGCATATTTAAAGAACTCAAATTTCTAGGGGAAAGTGAGTGAAAAACAAACTGTGGTAGAATGTCTTGGTTATTATTTGTTGTGTTTTACAAGATAGTAAAGAGAGAAAGAAAAGAATGACTGGTTTTATAAGTAGAAATATAAGGAAATAGAGACTTCTAGAAATCCAACACTTTACCATGTTGGAATAGCTGATTGATTTTTACTCCCAAAGAAAGAGTTAAAATTAAGAAAGAACTTAAGGAAAAGTCCATTAAAACAGATATTTTTGGCAAGAATAAGATTAAGGTTGTTACTTCACGGTTACTTAAAACCTCTCAATGGTTTAGACTTTTTCCCGAAAAAGATCAGATAAAGGATCTGGCTTTACCACTTACTACTCCAGAGAGGCTCAAATGTACTGAGAGGTAAAAAATATATTGAGGGGGTAAAAAAGCAAATAAATATAGCAGATCTGAAGTCTATGTCTCCAAAGAACTATACTGTGGATATTATAATATGAAACCGATTAAGCCAGACAGACAATGCACCTCTAAAGTATTCAGAGAATGATACTTTCAAAAAACCTATGAACTTGGAATAAAAAATTCATGAGCCTTAGAGAACTGAAATAACTTGTGTGCCCCCCTCGTACCCCTATGGAAGGTAATGGTCTGAAAAACTGTATCCCCTAAGGAGGTTGAAGTATATATCTTCCAAAATATTGTAAAGGATGCCTCATCTTGTTTGTAACCACTTGCTCACACCTGCCTTACATGCAAAATTGACTAGACGTGAACTTAATTTGATCTTAAGTTTTCCCACGTCACTCCAAAGGAAATGGGATACTTTGATGAGCATATGGTCACCTTGCCCAGGACAGATTAGAATACAATGATCTATGAACACTCCAGTTTAAGGATGCAACACTGAATGTTGTAACCTTGAATCAATGGAATGTGAGGTATATCGATACCGTCCAGGTCCCAGTTGGAAGATACACCCAACCTGCCACAGCAGTGATGGAGCAACCTGTGACATTGGTTCCCTGAATCTCTCCAAGAACCCTTGAAATGACAACAAGCAGAAGATATCTGGTAGTGGTCAAGACAGAGAAAAACTGACCAATTCAGAGACACAGTTTGTAAACCACCTTACCACCTTTTTAGCTTGCTTACTCATTTAGACTTTGGAGGAAATAAAGGCTGGAATTTATAAATGTTTAACTATGTGGTCGTGTGGTTTCTTGAGCGCATACTGCTACTCAAAGAACTGGATGTTTGCTGTGACCCAAGTGAAATAGAAATTGAAACTAAAATTGGAAATTCAATTTCAACTAAGGGCATATTCTGTAATTCCCATTTTGGATGCGGCCAAGGTGTATAATGGAAAAAACAGCAATCTTTCAGATGTGGTGCCAGGCGTCACAGAGAACAAAGGAATAAGAAGCTTTTCCCAGAGACCAGAGTAAGACTCTAATCAAAAAAACCCTCTAACCCCCAGTGTAGGAGGTCTTGGCCGCACCCGTTCAGTGTGATTTCAGAATTACTGGGCTCAGTGACTGCCAGGTATCCTCCCATCCTTCCCCTTCTAAACGGGAGTGTTTGCTGTGGTTACCCTGTCCCTCTCTTACTGTTACATGTTGGGTATGTTGGCAGATGGGTTGCAAATTATTTGCATTTTAATACATCTTTAGGACAGAGGATCACATCTGGATAAGACAACTCCTTAAAACCTAGAGATCTGAAACTTGGAGCTAGATGTAGTGAATAAATTAATCTTTGGAGATGGGTTGAGTATGTTCTATGTGTGTTAAGACGTTTTTGGTAACCACAAGGGTAGCCTGTTGTACAAATACTGACTGCTCATCAAATATCCCTGTGCTTGTACACATTTCCCAGCTCCCTTTTATATAGGCAGGGCCATGTGACTTGTTCTGGCCAATGGGCTGTGCAGAAAAGATGTGTGTTACTTTCAAGCAGGTCTAAGTTCTCCATGCATGGTTCTTCCCTGCTGTGCCAATTCCTCACCTGGCCCTTAGGTGACTAGATGGAACACAGCTCCTCTTCCCCCCAGCCCCCAAACAAGTATAAACAAGGAAGAAGACACTGCTGTGGGAAGCCACTGGCAGTGTAGAGTTAATTTGTTCTTTCAGCATTACCTAGCCTATCCTGACTAATACAAACTCTAAAACTTCAACATTGGCATGCATATTAGATAGTAAAAATATCAGTGGCAATCTCTTATAATAATAAATTGAGGGCTTCCCTGGTGGCGCAGTGGTTAAGTATCCGCCTGCCAATGCAGGAGACATGGGTTCGAGCCCTGGTCTGGGAAGATCCTACATGCCGCGGAGCAACGAAGCCCGTGCACCACAACTACTGAGCCTGCGCTCTAGAGCCTTCGAGCCACAACTACTGAAGCCCGTGTGCCTAGAGCCCGTGCTCTGCAACAAGAGAAGCCACCGCAATGAGATGCCCGCGCACCAAAACGAAGAGTAGCCCCTGCTCGCCACAACTAGAGAAAACCCGTGTGCTGCAACGAAGACCCAGTGCAGCCATAAATAAATATATAAATTTATAAAAATAAATAAATAAATTGAGATGTACATTACAAAACATACATAAGGAGAATGAATTATCCTTATGGCTAAGTAAAATATTTTTACTTTTGCAATTTGACCTTAGTCTTTATACATTATCCAGTCCTTAAACATCCAATTGTCTAGAAATGTGCTACTTTACCATTGTAATATCATCCTAACATCCCTCTTATAAATATCAAGATTTCTCTGGGTATTATCCCATCTGCCTGGACTCTTAGACTTTAGTGCACTCCCACATGGATACAACGTTCATCGGTCACTAGCCAACCACAGAAAGCACCTTCCCATTAACCGAACCTAGACCACAGCAAATCCAACATTAACAGGGTCCTTTAAGGCAGTACAGAAATGAGTTAACTAACTTAGGAATGTCAGGCACGAGGTCAGGGACCAGGAAAGATGCTTGTGAGCAGATGAGCAGACTACACTTGAACCCTTGGCATTAGCTGCTTATACACAAATGAGATATGGAGGAACCCTGCAAACAAATATGTAGGCAGCTGAGAAATACAAGAAGCTGAAATGGAGGGTAAGTAGAGCGTGCCAAGTATCAGAACAATATCAATCAGGGTGAGGAAAGAAAAGAAACCCATCACAGAAGCCTCTGGTTAACAGTTATCAAGCAAAGGCTCTGAGCAAAGATACTCTGGATCCTGGAAACAAAAAGATCCAACACAGTGAAGACACATCTACTCGGTAAAGGGCAGTTCTTCTTACACAGAAATTTTAAGCAGTGTAGAATGGTATTATGATAAACAATACAAGGATAATATCCTTAAATACAAAGTGAAATGGTATACTTTCACTGGCACTTTGGGAAGAAGTAAATCTTGTAATATAGTGAATATACCTGTTCTAATCATAAATAAAAGTGAGGTTTTTTAAAAAACAACTATTTTTTTCACTCTGATCAGTGCAAGTAAATTTTAAAACTGTTTTTTAAAACTTTCAGAATATAAGACTATATACTGGCAGCCAGTAGCTTTCGTGGTTACTCTGCCCATCTCTGTAGGTCCTATCACTCCATCAGGCAGGAACACTCTGGGTTTATGTCTCAGCCTCATACAAGTGGGGAGAGTTTTCTTATATAAAGATTTCTCGGGAAGGAGAGTACACACACCACACCCACACATATATGATTTTTGTTTCTACAAATACAACTTGGCTAGATTATCACTGATGTCATTCAAAAGTCACAATGGACAGTGGAAAAAAAAACTGAAAGAGAACAGAGGCTGAGCAAAGGTAGCCAAATTCATTTGAAACTTTGAAAAAGTCTTCTTATATCATAGGCTAAATGAAACACTTATGTCTTGGTCTTGGTTTATATTTCTATTAGTGGTTATAAAATTGATGAAAGGAGGAAGAGAAGCAGAATAATTAACATTAACATCTGAGAAGAAAGGGAAGTCTACAAAGCTTTTAAAGGGGTCATGATCAAGAAGAAGTAAACAGTATTAGACTGCAAATTATTAGAGAAAACTTTTCTCTCCTAAAAAGTTCCCATTTAGTGCTACTTTGCAAGTCATGTCCATGATTAGTTATACTTTTGAAGATGTCCCTTTAAGCTGATATGTGATCGAAACTCAGTGGCAACCTCACGTCGTTTTGGTGTACTATACCTTTTTGGATAACTTTTTATATGAAATTCATAGCTTTATAAAATGTTTTAAAAAATATCGGTATGTGGGGGGGTTATGTCATTCATTCATTCATTCATTCATTCATTTTTCTATTTCTCAAATATTTATTGAACTTCTATGACATTCAGGCATTCTTCTAGGTGATTGGGAAGCAGTCCTGAACAGAAGAGACAAATTTTCTACCACGTGGCGCTTACATTCTATTGGAGAGATAATATACAGATAAGTAAATAAACACATAATGCTATGTCAGCGTTGGAAGAATTCTGACAATTGTAAAGGCTGTGTGAAATATATGATAAAAAGACTGCATTAAAATATTTAATGTTTCTTTTTTTATTAGTAAATGTGAAAACTTTATAATGGGGGTACTGTACGTGCTATCTTGCTTTTTCTTCACTTACCATTTTGTGAGCATGTTTCTTTGTCTATAGTAGTCTTCAAAAATATGTTTTTAATAGCTGCAAATATTATAGGCTATATACAAAAATGTGATTCTTTCATTATTTTTGACAGTTTCTATGGTCCTATAAATTAAATTTATGTACATAAATCCTTATCTGCATATTTGATTATATCCCCAGGATAAGGTGCATAAAGTGGAATTATTGGGTCTAAATGTATGTATATTATGACTCAATGTATGTTGCAAAATAGATTTATAGAAAGGTTACACTTCCTCACCGTTATCTCAACAACATGAGATATTAAGTAGATTTAAACCCTCAGCCAAAATCCACTATTTTAAATTACATATCTCTTTACAGGAGAGGTTGATTAAAAAAAAATAGGTTTATAACGCATTCACCTTTCTTTAGTGAATTCTTTGTCATGTGCTTGTCCTTTTTTTCTCCCCTTGGGCTGATAGTGTATTTCTTTTGATATATGAGATATTCTATGTATGAATCATATATTTGTTGCAATTTTTTCCAAGTGGTCATTGATATTTACATTGTTAACGACACTTTTACATTCACAAGTATTCTTATGCACTCACACTTATTGCCCTTTTTTCTTTATGATTGCTTCTATCCCTCTGGTGCTTAGAAAGCCTTCCCTATGCTGAAATCAGTAACCATATTTCTTATGTTCTTCTAGTTGTTTTTCTAAATTTTATTTTACTTTCTTATTTAGCTCTTTAATCTAGGTGGAATTAATTTGGTACGATGGGGCTTTAATTTGAGCCTTTTCCAAATCGTTCATTTTCTTACCACCATTTGTTAATGAAATAATCCCATCCTTTCCCCTATAGCTTTGTAATACTTTCTCATCTGTTAAATTTACACACACACACACACACACACACACACACACACACACACACACACACGAGTCTTGTTTCAGCGCTTGCATTAATCTGTTTAAAAGGTTTTCTTTTTAAAATGTGTCTGTCGGGGGGTAATGGTAAGTAAATACTTTTTGTCCCAGATGTTACAAAATTACAATAATTCTTAGTATTGTCTTGACGGAACCGAGGAAACCCAACGTTGCGGAGGCATTTAGGACCCAGGGGAAAGCCAGGCTCCATATAGAAGGACAGAGTCTCGGGTGCACACGCCTCCTACCAAAATCACAGCCCCTAAGAGCCAGGGCTCTCATTCACAGCTTTCTAGAGAAATCTGAGCCCGAACCTGCCAGAATAGGGGATCTCACCCACTCAGCTCAGCAACGAGGACACCTGCAGAAACACATTCCCAAAGCAAGGCTGGGCGGCCGTGTGAAGGTATTTGTTGCCTTTTTTCTCCCTTCTATATTTGCAGCGCCTCCCCGCCTTTCTCCGCTCTTGTGATGCCATGGCTGCGGCGTTTCAGCACTTCGGTGCGTGGACAGCTCCCATCTGCAATCCCTGCTCACTCCATCCCTCTCGCACCCCACTCTCCACCGCCTCCGTGGTCCATCCTCCCCCCCGGCGCCCGCTCAGCCTGCGCTCCTTACACCATCAGCCCCCCCATCTCCACCATCACCGTCATGATCTCCACCATCACCAGCGTCGTAACTACAGTCAACACAACTGTGCCTTGTCACTTAGACAAAGCCGCAGGTCCGCAGGATAGAGGAAAAGAGCCCAAGTTTTCAGGCATAGAAAGGAAAGTTCAGGTGGACTACACCCCTGAAAACAAAGAGAGACGCCTGCTTGAGAGAACGGGAAAGTGAAGACAGTAGAGAGAGACCCTGGGCAGGGGGACAGATGGGGCACTTGCCAGACACCAGCAGTTAGCCAGCTGCCTTTCAGCAGATTAGGGACTGTTTAGTTCAGGAAATTAACATGGCCTGCGGTACAGTATTATTCCGGTGAAATAGCTGTATAAACTCAATCCATGTTTCTGGTTTTCCAGTGGAGAATCATCAGGAAGCGGCGGAGGGGGGGTGACTGATGACTCATATTCACCCACATGCTGGTCTTCCTTCCTAAGCGTTTATTGCAGAAACTCTGGAATTAAGTTTTTTACTGAAATGTTTTGTAAAATGGAGACCCCAAAGGTTAACTCTGTGTCCAGAATGAAAATTAAAATGATCATGATGATAAGAACCTAACAAATAGGGCTCTCTTTGGAAAGTGTTATTTGTCCAAATGTCTCTTCCTGTCTACTTATTTAATTTCAATTTTCCAATCTAAAACCTCTCTTTGAAGCAGAGAAGATAGATCCCTTGCCCAAATGGCCAAAGTAGTAATGATATTCAGAGCAGATGGCCAGGCTTTGTTCATCCTAGTCAAGGACTGACTCGGATTTGGAAGGCGAGATTTCTGTGTGCTTTCTCAGTAATCAGGCGATAACACCATTTTCCTATAATAGTAAAGGGTAATAGAGTGGGGAAAAAAATGGAAAAGGCATTTTATGTAACTGTGTTCTACCAGGTTCTGCTTTTAGAGTGCTAAGATTTTCTATCGTAGCTGAAAGGAAGTTAGGGTCTTCAAATATCTTGAGGGTACAAACACAAGTCATAGCACCCCTTTGATTTAGCCAGGATCATCTGTTTATAAGAGCTAACAAACCTCAGAAAATAAGTGCCCGAGCCTGTCATAAATAAAAACCTTTTCGTGGGTACTCATTTAATCAATTGTTACCAGACAGCAAAATGCTGGCGTTTTTAGCAAATTGTTTTTCATAAAATCAACATCTTTAGTAAAAATGAGATGGATTATAATTTCATATGGGAATAATGTCAGTCACATGTAACAACCAAGTTTAAACCAAAGCACAGAAGAGGTTGATTAAAAAATCCCCGTTGTACATTTATTCTGCCTCTTTAAAAAGAAAAAGAAGCAAGTTTTGTCTAAATCAGCTTGCTCATTATCAGAGGCATTGTCAAAAAAAAAAATAGTCACAAACAAGGAACTGCTGGAAGAAGTTTTGAGGAAAAATTCACATCAAATACTCTTCTTGAATGAGGAATAGTAGCATTTTGTCAAAAGTTATTTACTGCTATGAATTAATTCTATCTGCATCTTAAATTCACTCACTTTTGAATTCAAACCAAGAAAACTAGTGAAAATACCTGGTGAAATGGATTTTAGAGAGGAAGGAAATCTGGTTATCTATATATTGTCCTTAGATTGGTAATATCCACAGTAAACTGGACTTCTCAAGTCCCCAAGCAACCAGATTCTTAAAACTCCCTTATCTGTCTGCAAAGAACGGTTCAGCCCAGACAATTTTTAAAAATGTATATACTGCCAGTTCTAGCTGCTTGAACTAGAAACTCAGGCCAGGAATGTAGTGCCTTCAATGCTACGTCTTCCTGTGCCTCATACGATTTCCTGTGGCTGGGGAAATTTCAAAACAATGCTGCTTCCATGAGATTTCCAGGCATCTGTCTCAGAAGCAATGCTTTTCTTTGACTAAGATATTATACTGAGCTCATTAATTTTTCTAAAGTGCCACTATCCTGGCTTCCCCTTTTGTTTTTTTTATTAAGGGATATTTTGCTTTTTTCATATTTTCAGTAACAGAACTTTCTCATTTTTATGATGGATTTAAAGGTGAACAGAAAACACGCTTTCCAGCAGAGTGGCATCATAATATTTTTGTAGACATGTTCCCAGAGAGGTGCATCATTTAGAATCATGGAGTATCAAGCTGGAAGGTCATTCATTCCCAAATGGGGGAATCTAGAACTCCAGAATTGGTGGTGTCTTTTCACTTCTGCAGGTTTCACAAAGGGACACCTTAGTAACCCTGAGAAGCCTATTCACGATTTTACACATTTCCCCAGCAGAGGCAACCTTAGTAAATGGATCCAGGCTGACTTGGATCTTCTCTGCTTTCCCGTTAAATGGTGACCCAGAGGACGTAACACAGCAGAATGGGTTCACAAAGTATGAAATTTGGCCGCATGCAATCAGCCCAGAAATACCCCTTAAGCTAAGAGGGATCTTTTCCCCATTACATCTTTCTCCCAAATTTTTATTGTTTTGATTATTGTTCATTTTATCCAGTTGTTTATTTACTGGACTAAATTTCAGGAGAAGAGCCACAGTATTACTCTAAGACTGTAGCCTCCACCGTCAGCCCCGAGTGTACATCTCTCTAGAGAAAACTGTGGTTATTTTTCAATCCAAGTTTTTCTTAGCTTAATGGAAGGTTTCTCTTCTTTGGCTTGATTCTTCATGGATGCAGAAATCAACTGGTCACTCTCCTCTCCATAAAAAAGCTTTCATTTATTCAGTTAATAAGTTCATTATTCTCCACTATTTCTGCTGATTCCCACAGCCCCTTATCATCTTGTCTCTGGCTGGGTAACCCTATTCTCCCCCTTTACAGACCTGCTATCACATGAAAGTTTCTGTGCGGGGGGCTAAATTCTCTGTGAGCTTTCTTCTTCCTGACTGCTGAGCCAGTAGGGTTTTCCCCATATGTGTCTGAGATGATCCACTCTTGTCTTCTGGACACTTTTAGCCACATCTCCAATTTGTAGGTATCGTTCAGCCCTCTCTCCATCTACTCTCCTTAGAATAACATCATGTCAGTTCAGCCTGTGTTATTGCTCAAGTGTCTTACGTAAAGTTCCACACCTGTATGTGTGTCAAGTACATAGTGTACTCAGTGTTCACTAGTTTGTAGTTTTGGAGGGAATAAGAGAGAATCCGTGGGCCTGGAAATGGTACTTGGGAACTCCAATCCCAGGCTCTATAAATAAAAAACATCTAGTCTTATGTGTGGACAAAATAAATCAAACTAAACATGTAAGATTTGTCTCTCTTTCCTTTTCTCTCTCCCTCTCTCTTGCTTTCACTTGCTTCCTTCCTCCTTCCTTCCTTCATTGCTTTTGGTTGGTATATAGAGCATGCCAGCATGTTTGAGAACAATTAATGAGGTGATCTTTTATGAGTGTCAGTGCTCCAAAAGGAAGTGTCAGTGCTCCAAAAGGAAGTGTCAGTGCTCCAAAAGGAAGTGTCAGTGCTCCAAAAGCACACTGGGAGTGCTTTTACTCTCCTCTTGGACAAAGTAGCACTGCTGTCCGCAGACAGAGTGAGCTCTGAATTCAGGGGTAATTAACCTACCTTCTCAACCCCTTCGATAATCAATCCTTTAGGTCAGCGCTTCTCAAACATTAATGGGCATCCAAATTGACCGGGGACTCTGCTAACCATTCAGCACGTCTGGGTGGGTCCTGACATCTGAGATCCCAGCAAGCTCCAGGAGCTGCGGATGGTGCTCAGCATGGACCATATACTTTGAGAAGTAACGGCAAGGAACACATGCCTTCTTTTTTTTTATTTTTAACATGCCCACTTTTTTTTTTTTTTTTTTGCGGTACGCGGGCCTCTCACTGCTGTGGCCTCTCCCGTGGCGGAGCACAGGCTCCGGACGTGCAGGCTCAGCGGCCGTGGCTCACGGGCCCAGCCGCCCCGCGCCACGTGGGATCTTCCCAGACCGGGGCACGAACCCGTGTCCCCTGCATCGGCAGGCGGACTCTCAACCACTGCGCCACCAGGGAAGCCCTTTAGTTGATATTTTAAAGGGAGCCAAGGGAGTCTATACAATGAATGTTTATGTGGCAAGGGCAAGCCCGGGGCTACTACTGAGCTAAAGGCAACAGAAAGTTGACCATGAGCCAGGGGCTAAATGCTGGCCACACTACACTTTCAGATGATTAAAGGTCTCCCCTTTATCCTTCTAGACTACTCTCCCTGCCCCGGGTATAGATAGCTCATATCTGCAAGTTGGCTAATGTTTGATAGAAAATCAATGGATTGGAGTTCAATTTGTTACTCACAAGGCTTATGTTCCCTTGCCAGTACTTATGCAGAGAAGTCCTACAAACCCTAATGGTCAATCTCAAATTCATCACTTGGAAATAAGATTCCTTTCTGGTCAGCATCATAGAATATTGTAATCAACCGACCTCTGAGATTTAAATATAGGCTCCACTGGCAGTAAGGGAGCCTATCATCTTTCAGGAAAGATTTCAAATAGAACTGTACTTAAGAAAAGATTTTTGCTCACTGTGACTTTTGATTTTAGTTTTGATATATCAGCAGCATCTATTTTTATTTCATTCAGTGTAAAAGTCCCTTTCAGCACTCCTAGGGGGAAATACATATTCAGTAAAAAAATTAGAAGTGAGGGCTTCCCTGGTGGCGCAGTGGTTGAGAGTCCGCCTGCCGATGCAGGGGACACGGGTTCGTGCCCCAGTCCGGGAAGATCCCACATGCCGCGGAGCGGCTGGGCCCGTGAGCCATAGCCGCTGAGCCTGCGCTTCCGGAGCCTGCGCTTCCGGAGCCTGTGCTCCGCAACGGGAGAGGCCACAACAGTGAGAGGCCCCCGTACCACAAAAAAAAAAAAAAAAAAAAAATTAGAAGTGAGATTTTAGAAAGGTGAAGAGCCATAAGGGTTAACCTAATTCAATATACATTTAAAATTTTGAAACGCATCTTTCACACTTACTGATGGCTGAGGTAGTTGATTAGACTTTCATGTGGAAAGTTTTATCACTGAGATTCATTCTTCATCTTTTTCTTATAAAAGAAACCCATGAAACAAATATAGGTATAGTTTCTCATTTTGTATCTGTATTAATTTAAATTGATGTGTATTTAAAATTGTTCTTTGTATTATCAAGAACATTCAGAAGCAATAAATATTTGAGGTATTGTTCATTAGTTATTGATGTTCTTATGTTTCAAACAATATTTAGGATTTATAGATTTCATCTTTCTGGTCATGACAACAATATACTCTTTCCTCCCAAATTTGGCCAATTTTACATCCCTTAAATGTTCTTCCTTAGGATTGATGGGGTGTAGGTCTGTGCTTGCTGTGTGAGTGAGTCTGAGAGCACTGATACCCAGGCTGGCAAAGGGAAAGCACCTATTCTGAGAGGCAAGGTAGGGCAATGGACAGAACACAGGCTTTGAGTCAGGCAGGTTTGGGTATGAATCTTTGCTCTTCCACCTATACTTAATCTATCTAAATCTCAGATTTATCCTTTTATCTAATAAGTAATAACCTAGCTTTAAAGGTTGGTGTAGAGATTAGACTATATAATACCAAAGCCCGAGGCACGTAACAAGCAGTCACAAATACTTGTCTGTTTTTTCCCTCACTTTTAACACTAGCTCATTATCTGACTTAATGCCTGGCGCTTAGCTGTTCTAGGCTTCAACATCCTTTTATCTACCTGGAGACAACAGAAGTATGATATCAACAAGAATATTACAGTAAATGTAAACTGGAGCTTTTCATTTTCAAAGCACTTTAACCTACATTATTTCACATGATTCTCAGCATCTCCCAGGGAATTATCTTTTTTCTACCTATTGCAGAATCATTGTAATGATGAAAAAAGATAATTGATGTAAAATGCTTTGAAATAATGATACACATATGTACATATTTGTAGATAAGACATGGTTATTATTATTCTGATTGTTATCCTATATTTAATGTGTGTTTCTAAGGATAATGAAATGAGAATAATAGATTATAAAATAACCAAAATAGATTTCATTTGGATTATTATACTTTCTGAAATGATTTTTCCACCTAGACCTCTTGGTTCATAAAGACTAGGGTATGTGTTTATAAGTGTGTGTGTGCACATACACTTTCTTAAGATTGAATTCCGTATGAGGAAATACACAAATACGTATTTTTTCTAATGTAAATTTGAGATGAAGTATGAATCTGGAATCTATGGATGCCATGATTTCAAATATCATGATGTGGAGACTCTCCTTTCCTCCCCCTCACACAAAAATACCACTACCTAAATTTCTAGTTCATTAGAAAAAGCATGGATTAGGAATGGAGGTAAGCTTCTACCCTGGGCTCCCCAGAGAGTGTAGTGAGTTACTCTTCATGTATTTGAAACAATCTCTAAATAAATAATCATTTCGGACCCAACCAGCAGTGGAAGAGAGAGTTTCCGAGGCTCACAGGAACCTGCCTAAAGTGCCCCTTTGGGTTATCAAGCACACTTCAATGCCCAGGCTATGCCTGGAGCTCTACTAGACACGCCGAAATGTCAGTCCTTCAAGCAGAATGGCAGGGCCTCGGATTTGTCATTTTAGCCATAGGAAGATACGTAAAGGCAGAGCAAGAATCCATGATAGCCGGAAGAGTCATATATAGGTAGATTTTAAATAGTTCTAGTCATCCGCTGATGAAATATGAGGACAAGATGGTAACTGGACATTTGTAAGGTATGGCGTTAGGCCACCTAAAAATGTCTGTTGACCCCTTAGGCACATTTAGGCTTACAGAATAGTGAATTTGGAAGGAATTTTAGGGAAGGAGAGTGAGGTTCTGGCAGGGATGGTAACTTGCTGAAGGTCACATAGGTCTTAAGTGGTAAATACTAGAACCTCTCTGCTACATATAAGGATGGAATAGCACAGCCATAAAGAACATGGGACAGCAGAAATATTACTTAAGCTTAAACCCATTTCTGACTCTTGGTAACTGTGTAACCTAGGGAAAGTCATTTACCATCTCTTGTGCCTGTTTCCTCAGCTGAAAAATGGGGACAATAATATACTCATCTCATATAGTTGTTCTAAGGATTAAATAATATACTATATAAAAAAGAGAGTATGCAAGTGCCTGGGACATAATAAATACAGTTATAATAAATAACAAATTGAAGCAATTCTTATTACCACCAGGACAGAAACCGCTCCTACTTCTTCAGGTGATACCTAGTCCAATGTATCCTTTATACTTGTTTGACCAATTCAGAAAAGTTGAATGAGAACCAAATCCTTCATGTGAACAAAAAAAAATTACAGTTGAGAATGCTACATCTGGAGAACATTCTTGTATAGCATAGCATTTTTAGTGCCTTAAATCTTATCAATTGAAGCTGTTATTTTTAGTAGCAGTCTATTCAGACTTCTGAAATGAAGGATTTGCCTTTAATGGAAAATGTCTATTTCATCCTAAGTATGAAACCCAGTGACCCTGGCTTGGGGATTCTCCCCAGCAGCTTCCACTGTATGCTGAGCACAGAACAAAGATATAGACTGAAACAAATTTATTTCAGAGATTGTAGATTGGAGGCATAACTATGTGTGGAAGTGGGCCATGAAAAATGCAACCTCAACTCTCCCCTTGAACTCACAGTAATTTATCTTGGAAACATTGTTGAGTTCCCTGAACTGCAAGATAAGTAACTTGCTCCCAGCAGCTTTAAATATTCTGCCAGGGACGAGCCTTTGCTATGCCTTGTGCTCTGAGCGCGCTGTGCCGTGGCTGGAACCATGAATATCACCCAGCATACTTCAAAGAGGCAATGCTCTGAAGTACAGTGTGCCTAGGCTAACTTCTTCTAAGAAAAAAAATACTTTGTAGATGAGGAAGGAAATTGAAAGGCGGCTGCCACACCCTCATTTAAGGAAAACAGTCCTAGAGGTACCCAAACAGAAGGTGAAACCACTTACTCGTTAAAGCAACATTTTGCCTACTTTATTAATTGGTTCTGTATGTATGTAGATATATGACACCTACTCCGTGTAGGCACAGTTCCAGGCACTGAGAATAGGCAGTGAACACAACAGAGTGGCTCTGCTCATGTGCACGGACCCTCTGGCGATACGCAGATGAGTAAGATCCAGGTAATTAATGAGATTCTGTGCAAGGAGTTCAGAGTGAGAGGGGAGAGAGGAACATGGCAATAAAATGTGGTGTGGTCAGGGCTGGAGGGCTACCTGTGACCTCTGAAGGTGAGGGAGGGTTCGTGGAGAAAATGATCTCCAAAATGACTCCTGAAGGGGAAAGAGGAGTTAATCAGTGGTTTTTCTAGACAGAGGGAGCATCTTTTGCCAAGGCCCAGAGAAGAGAGAAGAAACTACAGGTGTCTTGGTGTGGCTGCATGGCTGGAGGGTGAATCTGGAGAGACAGATAGGGACCAGATGATGAAGAGTCTTGGAAACCAGGTCACAGAGTTTTATATTTCATCCTAGGACAACTGGAAGCTATTGATCACTGTCAATCAAGCAGTGACATGAGCAGATTTCAATTGTAGTACAGAGAATGGACAAGAAAAGGGCAAGGTTGGTCGCAAGGGCACCATAGGGAGAATGCTGCAGAACTAAACAGATGAGTGGAGACGCGGTCTAAACAAAGACAGTGAAAATGGATGGAAAGAACAGGGAAGATTTAAGAAATATTACGGAAGTGATTGCCTGGATGTGGGCGGTAAGGGAGAAGGTGGAATAATAGTTGACTCCCAGGCTTCTAGCGTGGGAAACTATACAGAGATGATGTCAGTCAGTAAGAGACGGAGGTGGATGAGCAGATTCAGGATGAGGAACTACGATTAGTTCAGTTTTGAACATACTGCGTTTGTGGCGTCTAGGGGACATCTAAGTGGGGGTGATCAGTGAGCAACTGGGATGTGTAAGTAAGCCTGAAGATCAGGAGACAGCTATGGACTGAAGTTATCCACATGCAGGTGGTTAAGTCACGGTTGGATCCTGGAAAATAGCATATGGACGTGGTGAGCACAGAAGAAGATGGAACAGGAATGGATAGAGGTTAGGAGAGAAATAGGGTATATGGAATCACAGAAAAGAGAGGGAAAATGGGAGAGTTTTAAGAAGGATGAAGCCATCAATATCAACTGCTGATGGGGTCGCCCATAATTGGTTACCAAAATGTGTCTATTGGAGGTAGCAGCAGAAAGGTCATTCACTAGTAGAATGATCATCTGTCTGGGTTTGCCTGCAAATGTCCCCATTTATGCCTGTTGTTGAGCATTATTGTCATTAGTGACCCCTGGTGCCTAAATTTGGATAATAAATTATACGATCATCCTGGTCATTGGTTGGTGAGAGCAATCAAAGATAGACTGCAATGGGTGTAGAGATGAATTTTGAAGCGGTGTGGTGAGGCTAATAGAGAGGGAATTTTAAAATCAGATGGATGTCGAACTAGACGGATTTTAAAGATTCTTCCAATCCTGGGACTAGTGCATAGCACTGTTTTCCTTTACTATTCTAAGTCCTTAAGAATCAGTGAGAATCAAGACTCCGTTATACTTCTTATTTTCACACATTACAGAGCTAAGTGCTACTTTCTTACAAATTAGTTTACAAGACCAGCATTTTGTAAATAAAAATTTTTACTATTCTATATTCATTCTTGAAAATGAATACTAGTTACCTGAACTGACCTTCATCTCCTCCATATCACAAAGGCAATATAAAGCAGAAATGTGTGAGGTGATTGTCTCCCTGAAGAAATTACTGCTAGTCCTAAATTAAGTAAAAGAATCATTTTTGTCTTTAAAATTATTTTGTACGATATGGCATTAATAATTAGGTTGGAAGTAAATATTCTGCCTCTTATTGCATATACTGTTTGATCTAGGAAAGCTAGGAAAAAAATGCATGCCTGCAAGTTTTTTTAAACCTAATATGTTCTGATTTTTAGAACTTCTAAGTTAGACCAAACCAATGTCTGAGAGAGCTTAAACACTTATATTAAAGACGCAAATAATATGAGCATTTGTCTGTATACCATTTAGGTAGAAAAATCCAAGGGGATTAAAACACTCAATCATTTAGTGTGATAATCTCTAGTTGCATCCATGTTGCTGCAAATGGCATTATTTCATTGTTTTCTATGGCTGAGTAATATTCCATTGTATATATGTGCCACATCTTCTTTATCCATTCATTTGTCAATGGACATTTAGGTTGTTTCCATGTCTTGGCTATTGTGAATAGTGCTGCTATGAACATAGGGGTGCATGTATCTTTTTGAATTATAGTTTTATCTGGATATATGCCCAGGATTGGGATTGCAAGTCAGAAAGAGAAAGACAAATACCATCTGATATCACTTATATGTGGAATCTAAAATATGACACAAATGAACCTAGCTGTGAAACAAAGAGAATCAGAGACATAGAGAATAAACTGGTGGTTGCCAAGGGGGAGGTGGGTGGGCGAGGGTTGGATTGGGAGTGTGGGATTAGCAGATGCAAACTAGTATATATAGCACGGAAACACAACAAGGTCTTACTGTAGAGCACAGGGAACTATATTCAGTATCCTGTGACACACCATAATGGAAAAGAGTATGAAAAAGACTATGTATGTATGTATGATGGAGTCACTTTGCTGTACAGTAGTAATTACCACTACATTATAATTCAACCATACTTCAATAAAAAATAAATTAAAAATAAATAAATAAATTTATTTCACCAAGGGAAAAACAAAACAAACAAACAAAAAACAATCATTATCATGACTAAAATAATATCTCAGGACAACAGAAAAGTTATACGAAAAAATGACTTTTAAGTCCATATGGATATTGGGTTAGGTAGGGAGATAACCAAGAGTTTCAGGTCCCCTTGCCTTTTGTTTTTAAAAAAATAAATTTATTTATTATTTATTTATATTTTTGGCTGTGTTGGGTCTTTGTGTGGTGCACGGGCTTCTCATTGTTGCGGCTTTTCTTGTTGTGGAGCACAGGCTCTAGGCACACGGGCTTCAGTAGTTGTGGCATGCGGGCCCAGTAGTTGTGGCGCACGGGCTTAGTTGCTCCATGGCATGTGGGATCTTCCCGGGCCAGGGCTCAAACCCGTGTCCCCTGCATTGGCCAGGCGGATTCTTAACCACTGCGCCACCAGGGAAGTCCTCAAGTCCCTTTGTCTTTAGTAGAATAGTAAAACCACTTGTAAATGTCCGCACATGAGACCCTTTCTCACTGCTGTTGAATTTGATGACTGAAGGTCAAGCTTCCAGCCATAAGCCTGTCCTTTCCTCCCTGCTCCAGTCTACTGAGTTTAGTTTTGAGTAATTAGGTACTGTGGGGTGAAAATAGGGTAACTTTTAAAAGTCCCTTTTTATTGTTAAGCTGCAAATGGCTGCCTTTAAAACAGGTGGGGAGGGCGTATTTCTGTGAAAGAAACTGAGAAAAGAAGCTAATGGGAGGCCATAACGTCTCTGGATAGGAGGCCTGTGAATGGCCCCATAAAGCAGGCGGTAACAGAGGAGGATTTTTCTCTCTTCTTGGGTGATTCATAAAAACGCAATCTATTACTAATCTGACCATACGCTATCATGTTACCTAGTCAATGTAACTAAAAACTTCCTAAACGTATTGCAAATACTTGCATATTACACACTGAAGTTGTCAATAATAAAATTAGGCCAAGTATCCTCTTTTAAAGAAAATATACCCTTTATTCTTCTAATCAGATCTGCAGCATAATATACTGCTTTTCTGAGTTCCAGTTAACTTACCCAGACTTTCTTTGTATCATCTCTGTTTGTTTCTCTTGTGTGCATTTGTTTTGCAGTAAGCAATGGCCTCGCTTTTGCTTCTCTTTGGGATGGCCGCCACCACATAGGACCTGGATGTCCTACTGCTTTCCAGGAACAGAAAGAAGACCCTCTATTTGTCTGTTTCAGTGGCAGCTTGGTAGTAAAAAAAAACTGTTGAATGGGCCACAATTTCAGCAGACCATCACGTGAATGGGACCAGTCTCTTTTCTTCCCGAATATCAGAAATTAAGCGCTTGGAAAGGAGATTTGGCCAAGATGACCCATTTACAGGCTGGACTCAGCCCAGAGACTATAGAGAAAGCTCGCCTAGAACTGAATGAAAACCCAGACGTTTTACACCAGGATATTCAGCAAGTCAGGGACATGATCATCACCAGGCCTGACATTGGATTTTTACGCACAGATGATGCCTTCATCCTGAGATTCCTCCGAGCCAGGAAGTTTCACCAAGCAGATGCCTTTAGACTCCTGGCCCAGTACTTCCAGTACCGCCAGCTAAACCTGGACATGTTCAAAAACTTCAAGGCTGATGATCCTGGCATTAAGAGGGCCCTCATCGATGGCTTCCCTGGAGTGCTGGAAAACCGCGATCACTATGGCAGGAAGATTCTTCTGCTGTTTGCAGCCAATTGGGATCAGAGTAGGTAAATGTAGATAGCGTCTTTGTTTTTTCTTTTTCATAAGCATTGTCACTGCATGTTTGGGGCTGTATGCCTTTACAGACAACGGGCTCTTATTTAAAAGTATATATTCTACACGTCCACAAAGAGAATTTTAAGGCCACAGGTCTTTTACTGTCATCAATAGGTGATTACAGATCCACAGCAATGTTTTGGAACAAAAGAATCACAGTTTTAGAATTGTAAGAGACCTCTATTCATCAAAGTGGGTCATTTGTTTTAACGAAATTGAAATCTGGTCTTCTAGGAGAACCATATATTCTGTCTTTAGGGGTCTCATCTTTAACAACAACAACAGAAACGGATTCAGTGGATGGCTTTAAGTCAAGTGTTTTTAACACATGAACTAATTTCTTGGATCCTCTCCATGACTTTAATATCCGACCTTTCTTCTGCGTGCCTTCCCATCCACATGCCTGCCGGCCATCCCTCCCGCAAAGTCCTATAAAGAACCACAAACTCAACACGCCCCAACGGAGTGCAGCATCTTTCCCGCTCTCCCCGCTCTTCCATCCCTCCAGTCTCTCGAGCCAGAAATCTGGGTGTCTTCCTGGACCGCTCCTTTGCCCTTGCTGCTCACATCCAATTAATTGCCAAGTGCTACCCCTTTCTTCTTAAAACCACCTCAAATCTCTTCACTCTCTTTGCCCCCATGGCTACTGCCCTAGTGTAATTTCTCATTATTTTCTCACCTGCATCACTGAGACAGCCTCCTGACTGGAGTCCCTGCCTCTGGTCTAGTCTCCTCCGAGCCATTGCAGTCTTTACCATCATCAGAGTGACCCTTCCAAAATTCCATGACGTCGCTCCTCTCATTAAAATTCTTCAGCGATCTGCAAGGTCTTCCAAGTAAAGCTCTGTATGATCCAACTTCTGCATCTCCTGCTCTTCTTCACCCTCTGCCCTTTTTCATGCTCTCTGGTTGGAAGTGTAAGCCTTGTCTTAAATAGCTGAGGTTTCAACATGCCTCCAAGCCTCTGGACTTGCCCCACCAGCTACTTAAGGGAGGGATCAACCATTTCTTATGCCAAGTCCAACCATCTTGGACATAACCTGCCTACTGACTCACACCTATCTCTATGGTTCTTCGGGAAGGTAGTCTTTACCTACCTTCCATCCCAACCTGTTTCAGTGAGGTGCCTTCCTCTGCTCACATATTTCCGTTAAAGTAGTTACAGTTGGAGTATAAGAACCACTGTTATTTTAGTTAATATTTTTGAAAACATACCACATACTCTGCTAAGCATTTATATGTACATATATTATCTCATTTAATCCACTCAAGAACTTTGCATGATGGGTGTTCCTATGATCCCTGTTTTACATTTGATGACACAATGTCTTGAGAAGTTAAGTAACTCATTCAGTGTCACACAACTAGTGAAATACAGAGTGGGGTTGACTTGAGAGCAAGTTATCTTAACCTAGCTTTACTGTAATTGTGTGTTTGCTTGTGTGTTCTTTCTTATTCCTCCTCCCAAGACTGCAGGTTCCTTAAGAGCAGGAGACTGTGACTTTTTCATGTTTATCTCTTGGGCACATGGTCCAATAGGCAATAAATGTTGAATGCAAAAGAATGCATGAATTAATCTCCAAAACTTCACCTGTGGCTTGAGCTCTCACAGGGGGATCATATTGAAATTATGGTATTTGGGGAAACATACGTTTAACTTTAAAAATATACCAAAGAGCCCCTCCCCCAAATATAATTAAAAGGAATTTCTAGGGCGCCCCTTTAGTGCCTCATATGACTGTTCCTCCTCCTAAAAATGATGATTCGTATGGGAAACCTTAGGGACCACTGGCTGTTTTCTGGCTGATAAACTGGAATAGAGCAATCTAACCCTGAAAAGGTATTTGAATGTTTTTTTCTTTTCTTTCTTTTTTTTTTTTTTATTTATTTGAATGTTTTAACACTATCAGTCTAGAGATTGTTCAGGTCTGCACCTAGGCCTGGGCTGCCGTGCTATGTCTCTGTTCTGTTATTCCATAAGCATTAAGGATGAGCCTCTTGTTACAGTGCTCTACTGATGAGAAAGATTTCCAGGTCTTTACATTCTCGCATATATCATCCACTCAACAAACATGTGACAAGTGTAGACTTTGTGCCAGGGCTTGTGCTAAGGCACAAGGACATGATGAACACGACGAAAATACAAGGTCCCTCCAGCAAACAACCCCTTGGGCCACCCACTGTCCAGTTATGGTGCAAACACATAGACAGCTAACTCCCATCTACCACAGGAGAATTCCTTTTGAGACGTAAACCATCAACACAGGACATGAATCTTAAACTAGAGGGAGCAGCTGTCCTCTTGAAAAGGGCACATGAACATTGTGGATTTCGAAACAGAAAAATGTGATGATTCTGGAGAATGATCATGCTGAGGTCATCTGTGCTTAGTTGAACGTGTTGGAGAACTTGTCTCTGCTAAGACGGAAGATGCACAGAACACCAGTAAGCGATGATTTACACATGAGGAGATAAACCATCAGGAAATATCTTGTTTTGTATTAGTCTTTGGTCTGTATGTACCTCAGAATGTGTTAAGAAGCAAGAAGAAACAAGCCTTTAAGGGAATAATTCAAATCTTTATGATTAAGATAACCTTGAAAGAGTTACTTCACGTCTCTGTTCCTCAGTTTCCTCAGGTGTAAAATAAAAGGCTTGAACTAGGTAATCCCTGAGGTATCTTCTAGCTCTAATGGCTCATGAATGTGAAGCTCATTCAGCCTGATCCTACGGATGGAGAGGGATTTTAAAATTCACTTTATAGGCTCCTGATTCACTAGGTTCTTTGAAGTAATCCTTTCTTCTCTCACACACACATACACAACACACACACACATACACACACACACACACAATCTCTTTCTTCCACCCCTCCTACCCCTCCCAAAGCTGGGTCTACTTGAGGCAGTTTGTTTCAGATTGTAGAATACTATTTGTTCCAAACCACTTTGGCTTTAACAAGAAGGTGAATGACAGGGCTATCTTACTGATAGCCAAAGATGATTAGAAGCAAACAAACCTCAATTTGAACCTGGATACTGTCGTGTGATTTACTGGTTATATGACCTGGGACAAGCAACCTCTTGATGGTTGTTTAATAATGTAGTTGGGAGGACTGAACGAAACAAGGCATTTAAGGTACACAGCGCATTGCTTGGCCCATGGTAAACAATTAATGTTAGCTTCTAGTATTATCACAAACACTATTAAACCTCCCACTACAAATATAACAGAGCACAGATGGTAAATAAGGTAAAAATAGAGACAGGCGTACAATATTTGAGAACAGAAGTGGGCCGACGAGTGTGAGCTGCCCCTTGCCCATCCTCAGCAGTTGTTAGCTTTCTCCCCAGAAGTGTTCCCTGTCACACAGACCTAGCCTAATGGAACCTTGAAGGGCTGAAGAGTTAGCACAGCTTTGCAGAATGATTACTTGACTCTCGTGGGGGAGCCCGAGATGACTGGAAAGTGATTTGAACGCCTTATATAAAAGGTTTACTGAGATTAAAATGGTTATTAATATTTATTAAAACGATGTAAATCTCATTCATCTAGACCCAGACAGCCTGAGTAAGAGCCCAGAACAGTGAGTGATGAGAAGTGCTACCCTCCAGGGGCGTGTGCAGGGCTAGGTGTGCCCACAGAGCACAGGAGCCTCCGAGCACAAGCTGGCCTCCTCAGCCGACTTCTGTCTTTCCTGAGGCTGCCGGGCTGAACCGAAACGAGTTAGATTAAGTCAGCGCCCATCTACTCGTTCATACAGTGCGGCTGGTACCTCCAGCGTCAGCAGAGTGTGCATTTCAGCTCAGCAGCCTGGTGTGTAACGGAGACCTAAGGAAACACTCTTGTTCAATGAGCCTTTTGATCTTTTTCACCTAGATTCATAACAACGTTGGCAAGAATTCCCAACTTGTCCCCTAAGATCTGATAAAAAAGACGTCTATTTCTTGTTTCTTTATGACTTGCATACTTGCACGGGGCCACACAGCCTGATCTGCCCAGGAATGCCCTTCCCACCAAGGGGAAAACATGAGCACAGAAGAACGCGTCTATTTTTTTCTGGATTTTGCTCAGTTAACAAAAGAGCTAAAAGTGGGTCAGGTTATTTTACTTTCTGGAGCCTCAATATTATCAAATGGAAATGGATCTAGTACCTGGCATGTGGAGCTGTTGCAAGGATTAACCCCAAGTACTCTAGCTGATGGTGTCCAAGGGGCAGAATAGGCTAGCGATTAAATGCACAAACTCTGAAGCCAGATGGCCAGCTTCAAATTCCAGCCGCCTCCTAACCAGCTATGTGATCCTGAGCAAGTTGCTTAAATCCTTATTATCCTCAGCTTCTCACCTGTGAAGTGGGGCGGACCATGATCACAGATTAGCTCTAGTCAGTAAACGGCAGCTCTTTCGTAAGAAAAAACCTCAAAGCAGGCAAGTATCTAGGATATCAGGTCACAAGATGTTGTTTCTAAGGGCAGCAGAATTTGATGCCATTACTAACTTGCCTCCTCCTGAAAAGTATAGACAATACAGCTAAGACCCCAAGCCACCATGCTCCAAAGTCCTCCATGGTAGCTCCGCTGTGGCTGGCAGGCTCTAAGAAGTCACCTGGTCTTAGTGTCCCTACCTGTTATGTTTACTGTAGTCTCAGGATATCAGAAAAGCATTGGCGGGGAGCAGTCCAGGTAATACAAGCCCCACAATAGACTCCAATAGTATCTGTTGGTGCCATGTGCAGACCAGCTGGTCCCCAAGTACTTTAATGGGGGACAAAATAATTGGAAATGCATTGTAAATCAAAATATATAAAATTACACTGGACATTCTTTTGTCAGTGTATTGTTTGTTTCCCACAACTGAAAGCTCAAAAATCAGCAGCCAGGGCTTCCCCGGTGGCGCAGTGGTTGAGAGTCCGCCTGCCAATGCAGGGGACGCGGGTTCGTGCCCCGGTCCGGGAAGATCCCACATGCCGCGGAGCGGCTGGGCCCGTGAGCCATGGCTGCTGAGCCTGCGCGTCCGGAGCCTCTGCTCCGCAGCGGGAGAGGCCACAACAGTGAGAGGCCCGTGTACCGCAAGAAAAAAAAAAAAATCAGCAGCCAGGTGGAAAATTAGTTGCAAAGTTGGTTCTTTGAGGAGGCTGAGGCGTTCTAAGGAAGAGCCACGTTAGGGTAATTCAGCAGAGAGAAAAGGCAGCTGATGGACAGCTTGATTACTACCTTCGAGTATACAGAGTTATTATAAGAAGGCAATGAATCCTGTAGGCTCTCTTTCCCCAAGATACAGAACCAGGGACAAAAAATTTGCACTGAAGCACAACCATCTGGATTGAAGATCAGGGAGCCTGAGCCATGGCTTCAGCCCCAGGGCTGGGACAAGGGTGAGGGGTTGGTGCATTTGCTTGGGATGCAAAATTGAAGGGGGCACCGAAACACTTCATTAATCAAAGTAAATAACATTGTCATAAAATATTTTTTAGAATTAAAATTAACGCAAACAAAACTTCCTGACGAACAGAATATCCAAATTTTCAAGAAGGCAGGATAAGAATTATTGAGTTTTCCTTGTGCTTTGCATTCCAATATGGCTCAGCACAGCATTGCTCAGGCCAATCAGATTTCTCCAGGGAAGAGCCTTAAGTTGGTTCCTAGTCAGTTATATTACAGTGTATAATTCTGTACATCCATACTCTATACAGCTGTTAGGACCTTATGGTTCCCAAGCATTTCCATGTACACTTTCTGATGTGATGCTCATAACCATTTGAGGAGTTTCAGTATCACTAAGTTACAAATAACAAAGAAGAGGTTTGGGGAGGAGAGGATACTTCCTAAACACGGAGCATTATGACTCATCAATGGAAAAACTTAGACTCAAGGTTTCCAATCCAAGCTCATTGCAAAGACACTTGCAGCTGACTGCTCAGCTCCTGAGTGATTAGATATTTCAAAATATCCACGGAGCTTCTGAAAGGCTGGAAGCGGATTTCCTGGTGGTAGACAAGGGTGTAGATGAAGACGACCACAGTGGAGAGGATCTAAGACTTAAGAGCAGAGATTCTCAAAGGAAGCACAACTGGCATTTGAAGCTGCTTAGTTCTTAATGTGCAGGACTGTGTCCAGCATTGGGAACGTCTAGCATCCCCTGTCCCAGGTGCCTTCATCACCTGAACGACCACCTTCATATTTCCAAAGCCCTTAGGGGAGCTAGAACCCACTGTGAGAACCCCTGATGGGGCGTGTCTAAAAACGTCCTAAGATCAATGTCAATAACACCCTTTGTTAATTGCCTTTGTGCCAAGTGTTTGATACATATAATTTATAATTCCTACCATAGTCCTGCAAGGATCTATGTTATGTGTGTAGGTAATCTATAAAAGAGATGAAATGCTTCTCTTGTCTGTCTGAATAGAAAGACTATGCCTTCCCATGAAACCCTAGCTATGGTCTCATTCCTACCCAGAACTCAAAGCTTCCAGAGCTTCTTACAATCAAAATCTGAATCACTGGTGTGTTGCTAAGTGGCAAAGCAGCCCTGGGGTCCAAATGCAAGATTCTTCACAGCCTCCTTTCAGCCCCTCTCCTAGCCAAGAAGCCCAGGGTGTCTCGGTGTAAACAAAGCCATTCCTCGAGAGTTCCCAGGGGGCTCAGACAGTGAAGGATGAGCATTGCAAGTTGGGTGCACCGGAAGTTGAGATGAATCTGGAGGCTCAATGGGGAGGGCCCGTCTAGTCCCTAACAAGAGTGGGAAGAAAGGGAGTGGAGAGGGACCCATCACTTCAGTTTGAGCAAATAAGAAGATGGGTGGGGTGCTGAACAATAGACATGCTAGTCTTTTTTTAACTATGTGATCAGTATTTTATTAACTGCAGTAGCATTAGTAACACTTGAAAAATAACAGTATACATAAGAGCTGGGCCTGTAATGTATTCAGGCTGCAGAAAATACTAGGGCCCGTGTGCAGTTTTTTGACTCCTCATGAGATGGTACTTACGAGAATTGGGTCCATAGGTTAGGGACCAGTGATTAAGAGTATGGTTCAATCCCAGCTTTACCACTTGTGAGCTACGTGACTCTGGGTGATGTAGCTCTTTAAGTTTTCGGCTTTCTCAATGGGACCTGGCAGTGACCCTAGCTAAGGTTGCTGTGAGGATCCGAGATAATACAGGCAAAGCACTTGGCGGAGCCTTTTTTTTTTTTTTTTGCGGTACGCGGGCCTCTCACTGCTGTGGCCTCTCCCGTTGCGGAGCACAGGCTCCGGACGCGCAGGCTCAGCGGCCATGGCTCACGGGCCCAGCCGCTCCGCGGCATGTGGGATCTTCCCGGACCGGGGCACGAACCCCCGTCCCCTGCATCGGCAGGCGGACTCTCAACCACTGCGCCACCAGGGAAGCCCTTGGCGTAGTCTTTGACACACCGTTAGCGTTCAGTGTATGGAAACAAGTACTGTTACCACTTTATAGTGTAATTATCTACTGTAAGACTTGCTGTTGTTTAGCGGGATGAATCCAAGGTTCACTCGTTCCTCCATGCACTCCAGAGACGCGCTGAACAGTTAGAGTTGGCCAGCTCTGGGCGAGTTCCTGAAGGTCCAAAGGAGCTCCGCATCCCAGAATGGCATCTCACACAAGCCCCCCGCCCGCCCCCCCAGTCCCTCCAGGTGTGAAACGACAGGAAGATGAATGATACTAGGGTACTTGACCTTCCTGCTGTCACAATTCTGAAAGCAAGGACACTGCCATGTTTACTTTGCAACGAAGAAATCAACCGAGGATCTATCTGCTCTCAGGGAACGGGCGCTTTTCCACTCACACTTTTTTTCTGGACAGGCGTTCAGCTTCTCCTCGTCGCCTCATGCCAGACGTGATGGAGCTAAAGGATATGCTGGCGATCCAGCTCCTTCAGACGTCACCGGCTATTGCTGAGCTGTGGCAGCCTCCAAAGGGCTGGCGTGGCCTGCGTCTCGACAGCACGGTGGTGGGAGATGCGCATTAAGTGGGTTTTCTCTTCTGAGTAAAACCCTGAGCTAGTGGGTGGGATGTAAGTCTTCAGACTATAAATAAGCCACTTGACGGAGGTTCACCTTTAGCTTTTGGAAGAGCATAAAAGAGCTTTTTTTTTTTTTAACAACTTTATTGGAGTATAATTGCTTTACAATGGTGTGTTAGTTTCTGCTTTATAACAAAGTGAATCAGTTATACATATACATATGTCCCCATATCCCTTCCCTCTTGCGTCTCCCTCCCTCCCACCCTCCCTATCCCACCCCTCTAGGTGGTCACAAAGCACCAAGCTGATCTCCCTGTGCTATGCCACGAAACTGAGTTATCTGTAGTGAGGTGGATGGACCTAGAGTCTGTCATACAGAGTGAAGTAAGTCAGAAAGACAAATACCGTATGCTAACACATATATATGGAATCTAAGAAAATAAAAGAGCTTTTTACAAGCAGCGGGGGGTCTACACCTCGTTCAGTTTTACTGTCCTAAGTATAAGAACTTGTGAACGAGGGGCCAGATTTCCAAAATGTCAGTGCTGAATGTTGGGTAGCCAAGGGGGAGGCAAGTCAGGTGGACTTTGTGCTTCTCACCAGGGCCATGAGGCAACCCTCCTCCCCAGTCCCAGGTCCTATCGAGGCAGGTTCAGGAAAAGGTCTAGCTCTCTGTTCTTCCTACAGAAACATTCCCAGCATCGTTCTGGGAGTGATTAGTTTTCCAATTGTTGTGACCTTGGCAATGGGCAAAGTTGAAAGGAGAAGGAGAAGGAGAAGGAGAGTATTACAACCACAAAGTCAGACAGTGTTGAGTGCTTATCTTGCAGCAGGCAGTAATGCTCTTAGGTAGGCACTATTCATATCCTTATTTTGCAGGTGATGAGACTGGGACTCAGAGAGGTTAGGTGACCCATCCAAGGTCACACAGCTGGTAAATGGCTAAAATGAGCTGGATCTCAGACCTAATTCCATAGTTCAAATACCGTTCTGTATAGCTCACCACTAGAACGCATTTGCCAACTTGGGGGCCATTCGATCAGACACTCTGGAGGCCTCTCAGCAAGGTATGAGTGAGCAAGCCTCTCTTGGTCACTCAAGGTCCCAAAGACTTGAAAAGGCTCTCATAGCTTAACAGGGAAATCCTGTTGCCACGTCCTCCAATCTCATAGAAACCTGGCAAATCAAATGTTGAAGATCCTGTCCAATCTCAACCCTAATTATTTGGCCATAATAAGAGTAACAACAAAAACAACTTTGACTTTTTAAAAACCCCAGCCCAACAAAGGAATCTGGATACTGCTTGGAATATGTCACAGAAAGTGGTCCTAGTACGAGTGTGATCTAAGATAGTGATCGAAAACGTCATCTTTGCCCACCTGTTCCTTCCACTAAGATGAGTCAGCTTTCAGTTGGCAAACAGAACCCCAGCTCCACAGCTTACCAGCTCTGTGACCTTGGCGAGATACATAACTCCTCTAACCTTCGGTTTCCTCACTGTCTGGTAATAATCGTGTGTCCTTGGTAGAGCTGTGAGGGTTAAATGAGGTGCTAGGTAGGAAGGGGTCTGACACAGACAGCCATGTCCTTTCTTCCATCATTCAGGTGGTTTTCCCACGTCGATCTAATGTAAAATGCCCAAGATACAATTTCTCATTCGGTTTAAAGACCTTATAAGATGGACCACATCTCTGTTACGTGCTTCTAAAAAGCTGGTGATTGATGTGGAAATGAAGCTAGAAGAGTTTACTCTGCCTCCTCAACCTGCTGGATGAGTGTATGGCTCGCCACGTGGGTTAGTCAAATAGTTCCTCAAATATTTCTTTTAAATCCCCTTCTTCCTCCGTAAGAACTCCTTGTCAGACATTCTTCAGCACTCACACTCTAATTCTGCTTAGTCGGGGGCTCAGCTGCTTCCGGCCCACTGTCAACATCCCCTTCGACTGAGCTCAGGTCCTTGAAAGCCTGCCCGTTAGAAGCGTCTCCCGTGTGCATTGAATGGAAGGCAGAGCAGTGGGGTCTCTGCTCTGAGATAACACAGCAGTGCACGCTCCTGCCTAACTGGGTGGCTGCCCCTCAGGGAGCTGTCAGATGTCACACGGCTCCTGTAACATTGTTACAAAGGCCGGGCAGGTTTGCAGCAGGGGGGGAACCAGGAGAGCAAGCTTTCATTGACAGCCTATCTTTCCAGGCCACCTGCTCCTCGCAAATTCTCACTTACAAACCCAGGAGTTTAAAAGACATGACACTCATTACTTTGTAGATAAGGAAGTCTCCTCTGATGCCTGGAAATTTGAGGGTCTAAGAATAAATTCCTCCTGCCTGGAGCGTGGCCTGGATAAAGCGGCCGACCCAGAGCTTTGCTCACTTACTCGACTTGAAACGCTGCTCCGGGGGGGGGGGGTACAGCCTGGGTCTGCTCTTTAAAAGCCAGCGGTAGTGAAAGAGGGCACGGAGAAAGGGCGTTTTTAATCACGGTGCTGTCTGTGTGCTGCGTTCACTGTGAGGTTTTCTCAAGGGCGTAGCTGACTTCCCGAACGAGTGCATTGCGAGCTATGGGGCCTTTTCTCCTATGATCTGAAGCTCTTCTGGGCAGCTCGCTGCTTTCCCCAGTTCTCAATCAGCCGGGAAGCATCTTTTGATCCCTTTACAAGAAGCACACTGTAGAGCTTCCAAGGAAACCCCCCAGTGCCTGAGCCCGGAACCTCAGTCCTAGCACCAGCGCCCAGCTCTCCTGCCCTTATATGGTTCCTAGATAATCGCTCCTGAACGGTGATATACGGAAGCTTAAATAGCTGCTGGGGATGATTAAATGCCTGCACTTCGCCGAGGCTGTAAATCAAGCTCAGAAGCCATTTACTGTGAGTCCCATAAAGCAGTAGAAGTTATTGCCACTATGCTGAGAAACGCAGCATCAGACAGGAAAATAAAGAGAAGGGAAATTTTGTGGTGAGGGTTTTAGAGTGCTGTGTTGTTTTTTCTTTGCAAGTTCTCCTTTCGTCTCTCATCATCTTCTCTTCTCTTTGCCTCGCTGTCCTCCCCATCTCTAAGGCTCCCTGCTGAGCGTCTCCGAATCTAACTTCAAATCACTCCCGCGAGCAACGCCCAGCGCCTTCCCGGCTAGGAGTGTGCTAATATTAGTAATGCTTCCCAGGCAACGGGATCGCCTGTGCCACGTGGTTAATTTAATCCTCCCAACAATTTATGAAGGAGAATTATTATCTTCATTTTAAATAGAGGGTGTTTAATCTGGACAAAATCACAAGACTGGTTGGTGGTTTGATTCTGAGTATTTCTCTCTCTCCTTCTTCATGATACCCGGTTATGTTTGGGCTCTGCTTCCGGGGATTGTGTCACCTAATCTCTGATTGCTCACAATTTATTACAAATTCCCTGCTCGGGAATCCTTACGGGCTCCCTAACAAAACTGATTCAGTCTCTTTGCCACACATTTTGCCATAGAAAACCTTAAGCATCTGGCATTACTTTCCTTATCCAAAGGACATCTTCCACCTGAGTAAGCCTCCTCTCCCCCTTCCCCCCTCCTCACTCATGGAAGCTCTTTCCCACCTTTGCTTACCTAGTGCCTACTATTTAGTTTTCGTTTCCATGATGAGGTGAGCATGGGCCCTACAGGAGCACAGACAAGAGGCATCTAACCCACTGGGAAGCTGGGGCCTCAGAGACATTTTCCTGAAGCCATTATCTGACTTGAAGGAGAGGGAAGACTGAGCAGGGAGAGGGGAGGAATGTGAGGGGGGCCGTTTGAGGCAAAAAGACCACAGAGTGCAGGGATCCAGGGAAGAGAGAGCTAGCCTTGTTGGAAGAGCCTCAGTTGGTCCCATTAAGCATAGACTATAAGGGCTCACGTGGAGAGAGATGTGGCTCAGGAGGTAAGCAGACGCCAGGAATGAAAGGCCCTGCTTGCCACAAGGAACCTGGGCTTTATGCTTGAGGCCAGATCAAGCCCTACTCCTCTTTCAAAGCTCTTCTCCACACTAAGAAGCTTTGTCCACAGCTGGGGCAGCACTGATCTCTTCCTTTGTTCTTCCCTGAATGCCTGTCACACTCATCTTCTTTGCTGCACACTTCTCCATGCTTCAGGAAGCTTCTGGAGTCAGGAGGCTGTGTCTTTTTCTCCTTGGTATCCACAGGTACAGAGTAGCGCTCCCTCTTGACTGCCGGGGAGAAGTTTGGAACAATGGAAAGTCCAGAGGGGAGAAGCTCTTTGTAGACTCTTCCCAATGACAATATTCTTGTTAAGGGGACCAGAGTTGTGTGCAGTTGAACTTGAGAATGGAGGAGGAAGAGATGAGGATGCTCTGTCTACCGCCTGCCCAGTGATCCTCAGCATGACGTAAGGGGGACAGAGAATGTCCTAGAAGCAGCAGGAGCAGCCAGGACGTGGGACGGGAGTCACTACTGCGGGATCTGTCGTGGCTCCATCCGCTGTGCGATGAGCTCAGGTGCCTATTTCCCCGCCTAATAAGGATGTGGAAGTAGACGACTTGCATGGTTTGCTCTCAATTCTTACATTCTGTATTCCGTGCGTGTCACTGTGCATAAGACCGAGTTGAGAGAAGGTTTCGTGTTATAGCAGCGCCCATTGTTCAGGGTGCTTCCTTCCCTGCAGAGCTCAGGGGGCGGAAACCCGACTCCCCGCCTCATTCTTTGCGAGCGGCGTCTTATTTCTACTCTGGACCCTCCTCAGCCTGACAGGTTTGTGTGGCTGATGTCGCTCGCGCGTTTCCTCATGAGTTTCTGATGAGTTAATCCATCATATAATTTTATAGCACGCATATTGATTAGTAGATCACACCACCACAGCTAGAGTATTTCCGTTTGATATTTGATCTGTGAAACCCCCCAGCATAATACTGCAATGCCTCATTTACCTTACGGCTTCGTAAGGGAAGAGGGTATCCCATCCAGAGACGTTAAATCTTCAGATAGTTGAGGGTTGCTTTTTAGAAGCCAATTTTAAAATGTTATTTTATATAGTTGTGTTTTTTTACAAAAACCACCTTAGAATGCATTATGTACTGCCTACCCTTGTCAAATATAGGGTAATACTTTTTTTAAATGAGGGGCTTCCCTGGTGGCGCAGTGGTTGAGAGTCCGCCTGCCGATGCAGCGGACACGGGTTCGTGCCCCGGTCCGGGAAGATCCCACATGCCGCGGAGCGGCTGGGCCCGTGAGCCATGGCCACTGAGCCTGAGCATCTGGAGCCTGTGCTCCGCAACGGGAGAGGCCACAACAGTGAGAGGCCCGCGTACCACAAAAAAATAAATAAATAAATAAATAAAATGACAAATGTTGACAACAGTAAATATAAGTTACCATGCCCTGGGCTGTGAAATAACTATCGTGATGAGGATTCTTGGAACATATGGGCTTTGTTCCCATGCTACATGGCCCAGACTGCCACGCTATGTGCACGTTCTAATTCTTTTGTTTGTTTTGTTTTGTCTTTAGTACCCCTTTCTTCTCTTAGCTATTAATTGGCTATCGTTAGTGGGCTTGCTTCAAAACCCTTTCTCCTAATTTTCTGTGGATTAGGAAGCCAGAAAACTGAGCGTGTTGAATTGTATGCTTTGGGTGAAGATCTATGGGGAATCCCAAGAAATAATGTAAATGAGCTGCAGCAGTGCGTGAATTTTATGGCATCTCATCTGTACGCTCAGAAATACAGTTCTGCCTAACGCACCAGCAGGCAGGGCACGAAGCACCTTCTGACGCAGATTCTATCTGGAGCTGTGCAAAATGGAAAACCTGGGCAGCTTTTCTTCCAAGGTTTTTCCCATCTTGGATTCACATACTACGCCCCCCTCTGACTTGTGTGTCTTTCTTCTCTATACTATTTGCCCAGCCTAACAGAAAAGGACCTATGTTTTCATTTACACTTGGACTAAACCTGTTTTTACCAAAGTGGTGACTATCCTTTATATTTTTATGTTTAGATTTTTCTAGCTATTAAATGCAAGCTTTTGTCTCTCATCAAGAATATATTGGGCAACATAAAGTAGCTTAGCTCTCTGTTTATCTTTTACTGCACCCTGTGTCTTTCCTGAACACCTACTCTAAGGCAGTGGGGATCCAAAGAGCATTGTCCCTGGGCCCACTCCCTTTGGTCTCCTCACTTGAGCTGCCACCCCCTTCTCATGTGTCATATGACCCTGACCCCACCACCATGACCAAAATATAATTTTTATATTTATAGATTTAAATTTATACTGCTTTGGTCTGTTCACCCAGGGATGGGGACAGGAACACGGACACTGGCAAAGCATCATGAGCTCATAGACACCTTAGCCGGGGAGAAACGTGGGAGATGCCTTCTTCCTTGTTTTCCACAGTGTCTAAGTAATTGCAGCTGCTGGGTAAGTGAGACACATTTACCTGGCTCATTTTACCTGAGGGCAGAGACTTTTGGTCTACATTTGGCCACTGGGAATCTGTAAATCTCCTGAAATTTTAGACCCATGTGCATTTGGTATAGAAGGTACCCAGCTTCCATCCGATTCTCAAGAGGCTCACAGCCAAAAGTTGTTTAAGAACCCCACATTCGATTTACTGGTTTCCCTGTGCATACAGTTCTGCGATGCCCTGGGGAGCAAAGACCCTACTTGGATAGTATTACAGAAGGGCTGCCAGATGGGCCTGTCGCTCTATCCTAAACATGAAGGGCCATGTGACTGTAAGAGGAAGCATTACTGTTACACGTGAAATAGACAAACACCAGGGATCCACCACAGAGCACAGGGAACTATATTCAATATCTTGCAATAACCTACGACGGAATAGGATCTGAAAAAGTTATACACACACACACACACATATATATATATATATATGCATATGTATACATATAACTGGAAAATAAAAGAGTAAGCACTGATGATAATCATGACAATAAAGTATTAGGACATTGGAAATCATCCACAATCCCCCCACTGAGCTATAACCACTTTTTACACTGAGAATTGAAGTATATTTTGCACACATAGACACACACACACACACACACACAATCAGGCTTATACTGGATAGCAGGGTAGCACTATGATATAGAGCTCAAGAGCTGTGGCTGGACTGCCTGAATGTGAGTCAGAGCTCCACCACATACTAGCTGCCTGAGCCTGGACGAATCACTTAAACACTCTGGGTCTCAATTTAATCACCCATAAAATGAGGAGAGTAACAGTATCAACCTTAAAGAGTTGTAATGAGAATGAAAATAGTTCGTACAAATAAAGGCTCAGAAAAATGACTGACCCATACTTAGCACTCAATAAGTGTCAACTATTTTTTGTTGATTTGCTTTTTTCAATTCAGTAAATTTCTTTAATTGAAGTATAGTTAATTTATAATACTATATTGGTTTCGGGTGTACAGCATAGTGATTCAATATTTTTATAGATTATACTCCATTTAAAGTTATTACAAAATAATGGCTATATTTCCCTGTGCTGTACAATGTGTCCTTTTTTGCTTATCTATTTTATACATAGTATTTCGTATCTCTTAATCCCCTACCCCTATCTTGTCCCTCCCGCCTTCCTTCTCCCCACTGGTGACCACTAGTTTATTAATCTGTGTTTTTTTTCAGTTAAAATTATATCATGGTTATTTTATTAGTTTACTAAGCACGTATTAAGCACAAAATTATGAGTGGATAGTTTAAAACTCAATTAATGCTGAGCATTAGGCTATTTTCAATTTTTGACCAGTATAAATAATGGCATAATGAACATCTTTCTATATAAATATTTCTCTACATCTTTGGTTTTCCCCCCTTAGGATAAATTCCAAGAAGTTGAATTAGTGAGCAATGAAAACTCATATGGCTCTTGTACATATATAGTTAAATTGCTTTCCAGAAATAAGGTTCCAGTCTCTATTCCCCCCAGCAGCCTATGAGAGCTCTCCTCTCTCCTTGCTGTACAATGCAACGTGTTGTTATGCATACTGTCATCAAAGCACTGCTTTCTGTTGGTCTGATCAAGTTTTATTGTTTCTTCCTTTTCCCCACTTCCACCCTTTGGGTTTGAAAGTTATCTACTTCTATTATTTTACATGTTATTCTCCAAATTTTAATATGGATGCTTTACCAGCAGATTTTGCTGAAAAGTTCGAGGTCGATCTCTCTATTCTTATCCAGGATAAAGAAAAAAGAAAGCTCTAACTTCTCTCTGAACTTCCCCGTATTTAAAATCACTGCTATCTATTGTTTTAGTCCTACCATGTATTCAAACCCAGAGTTATTGTTATTGTTGTTGTTATCACTTGACAATTAATGCCTGTTCAAATTTTCCAAGGTGTTTTACCAATTTCTTTGCTCATTGTTGAATCTTTTTTTAAAAAATTAATTATTTTTGGCTGCGTTGGGTCTTGGTTGCTGCACGTGGGCTTTCTCTAGTTGCGGCGAGCGGGGGCTATTCTTCGTTGAGGTGCGTGGGCTTCTCATTGTGGTGGCTTCTCTTGTTGTGGAGCACGGGCTCTAGGGCTCGCGGGCTTCAGTAGTTGTGGCACCCAGGCTCAGTAGTTGTGGCTCATGGGCTCTAAAGTGCAGTCTCAGTAGTTGTGGCACACCAGCTTAGTTGCTCCGTGGCATGTGGGATCTTCCTGGACCGGGTCTCGAACTCGTGTCCCCTGCATTAGCAGGCGGATTCTTAACCACTGCACCACCAGGGAAGCCCTCATTGTTGAATCTTGCACATGACTCCTCTTTGTGAATTTATTTCCTTCTTGCTGAAGTGAGTAGCTGTGGCTAGTAAACTCTCTTAGCCACCTCTGTACGTATGAAAATGTAATTTCTTCTTTACTCTTAAATAATATTTTAACTGGGTATATGGATCTAGATTAAATATTGTTTTCCCTAAACACTTTGAAGATATTAATTAATTGCATTTTGGTTGCCTTAAAAAAGTGTATTGTCAATCTGATGTTTCTTCATAGGTATCTGTTTTTTTCTCTCTGGTGTCTGTTTTATGCCAAAACCATACTGTCTTGATTATGATAGCTCTGTAATATTAGTTTGAAACCAGGAAGTGTGATGCCTCCGGTTTTGTTCTTTTCACTTATGATTTCTTTGGCTATTCGGGGTCTTTTGTGGTTCCTTACAAACTGTAGGATTGTTTGTTCTTGTTCTGTGAAAAATGCCATTGGAATTTTGTTAGAGATTGCATTGAATCTGTAGATTGGGTAGTGCTTTGGTAGTGTGGACATTTTAAAAACATTAATCCATGAACAGAATATCTTTCCATTTATTTGCGTCTTCTTCAATTTCTTTCATCTTTTATATTCCAGTGCACAAATATTTCACCTCCTTAGTTAAACTTATTCCTGTGTTTGTTTGTTTTTGCTGCTACTGTAAATGGGATTGTTTTCTTAATTTCTCTTTCTGATAGTTCATTGTTAGTGTATAGAAATGCAATTGATTTTTGTATATGGAGTTTGTATCCTGCAAATTTACTGAATTCGTTTATTAGTTCTAACAGGTTTTTGGTAGAGTCTTTAATATATATAGTATCATATCATCTGTAAACAGAGCCTCTGTCTCCTCCTACCCTTACCATGGACTTACATGAAAGCCCCATTCCATGTCATGCCCAACGATAAGCAGGCAGAAAGTGCCTAGCTGAAAGTGTTTATTGGGCGCCATTTTAAATCTTTGTGAGGTTTAGCGAAGTACCAACAGGCACAGCCTTGATTTGGTCTCTATTTTGAAGCCATTTCTTACACTGAGAATTGTTTGCTAGCGGGAGAGGCTGAGAATAGGAAATAATTTTATTTTCCAACTCAACAAATCCTGGGTCTTTCATACTGAAGAGTTCCTTCTTTAGTTCATCTCTCCTTTGACACAATTTATCATACATGACCAAAAAGCGCCAGTTGACACTTTCAACTTTTTGCCATAGTCACAGGTTCTTTCGGTACATTTTCTGTGCTCTACGTTACCCCCGAAAACGGTCTTGCAAATGTTCCATCACCGATAACACAAACTGGCTTTCTCCAGTCTCTAATAGCAGTTTCCTCACTGCTCTTCCAGCCTTTGCTAACAACAGTTTCACTGTCTTTCAGCCTTCACCTGCAACCCAGAACTAAAACCAGTGCCACATGTTTTAAGTTTTTGGTACAGCACAACTCCATTTCCCAGTATCAATCTGGATCTACTGTCTATTATGCATAGCAAACTGTACCAAAATTTAGTGTCTTAAAACAACAATGATATATTATTTCTCATGATCCTGTGGCTTGACTGTGTAGTTCTTTGCTGGTTTTGCCTGGGTTCACTTACATGCCTGCATCAGCTGTAGGGTCAGCTGTGAATTGGGTTCAGTTGTGACAGCTGGAAAGCTGGGCCTCTGTCTCCAAGCAGTCTTTCATCTTGGGCTTCTATAGTGGTTACAGGGTTCCCAGAGAGAAAGGGCAAAAGTTACAAGGTCTCTTGAGACCGAGACCCTGGAACTTACATGTTACTTCTCCACATTCTATTTGTCAAAGCAAGTCATGTGACCAGCCTGGTTTGAAGAGGTACAGAAAGAGACTCTCATTTCTGGTTGAGGGGTGCAGCCCAGTCACGTTACAAATGGAGCTGTCTCCTGAGATGGGAGGTCTTTGTGACCATTGAATAACGTATCACAGAAGCCAGGTCCTGTTAATTTTTATATTCTTTGCAGCAACAAGCATATCATCTAACGTAAATAAGCGCTATAATAGATATTTGTTGAAGTGAAGGAGGAAGAAGAATTTAGATTAGTAATTCCAAATCTGATGTTCTTTTTAAAATAGACTTGGCATTCAGATACTTTCAAAGGCATTTTCCCCCCCCGATGATTTAGAAGGATTGCACTCCACATAATAAATGTGGCCATAAAAATGCTGATTTTTATCTTTTAATACTTGAAATCCCTAAGAGCATGTTCAGTTCAGTTAACGGATTTTCGGATTTTCGATTTGACAACTCTCATGAATACGATAGTCAGGCTATCATAAAAAAGTGAGCTAAAGGAGATCTCTTTGTTCCGGAGGCAAGAACAATTCACACACATGAATATATGCCACCATATATGTCTGTGTAGAGGAAACTATTAGATGGAGAGAGCATGAGAAATTCAAAGAGAGCCCTTCAAGGAAGAAATCCAATTTTTTCTCTTTAGTTAAAAAAAGGGGGGTGGGGCAGGATGAAGAAGCATTGTTTCTATATATTGCAATAAATTTCATCTTGAAATAATCAAAGGAACTTTAAATCCCGGCAATTTAAAATATGGTAAAAGTTGAGCATAAACATGTATGTACTAACAGCCCAGTGTTTCTGTTGTCATGACAATGCTCTACTGTCTAATATCTGAGCCTCGTTTTACGTTTCTGCTTATTAATGGATAGAACAGAAAATTTCCAATCACTTTTAGAATTATTTGTAATATAAATATTTTATCTCTTTAAAGTTAAAACTCTGTATTACCTACTTTTTCAGAGCATTGCATTTAGTTGTTCCTCAAGATTTAAACTGAATTAAAGCACATCGAACTTGTAGTTCCAATTCCAACTATGACTTAAAAAGTTTCAACTTTTCTGTATGATTTTATTCCTGTGTGCACACTGGAAAGAAATATTTTTCAGATACTTGTGAAGGCATTTTTCTCTTCCTCATTTTTTAAAAAAATTTATTTTATACAGGAACATAGTTGATTAACAATGTTGTGTTAGTTTCAGGTGTACAGCAAAGTGATGCAGTTGTACATGTACATGTATCTATTCTTTTTCAAACCCTTTTCCCCTTTAGGTTATTACAGAATATTGAGCAGAGTTCCCTGTGCTGTACAGTGGTTCTTTGTTGGTTATCTATTTTAAATATAGCAGTGTGTACATGTCAATCCCAAACTCCCAGTCTATCTCCCCCCGGCTTCCCTCCTGGTAACCATAAGTTCATTCTCTAAGTCCGTGGGTCTGTTTCTGTTTTGTAAATAAGTTCATTTGTATAATGTTTTTTAGATTTCGCATGTAAGTGATATCATATGATATTTGCCTTTCTCTGTCTGACTGCCTTCACTTAGGATGATAATCTCCTGGTCCACCCATGTTGCTGCAAATGGCATTATTTTATTTTTTTAATGGCTGAGTAATATTCCGTTGTATATATGTACCACATCTTCTTTATCCATTCATCTGTTGATGGACATTTAGGTTGCTTCCATGTCTTGGCTGTTGTAAACAGTGCTGCAATGAACACTGGGGTGCATGTATCCTTTCAAACCATGTTCTTCTCTGGATATATGCCCAGGAGTGGGATTGCAGGATCACGTGGTAGCTCTATTTTTAGTTTTTGAAGGAACCTCCATACTGTTCTCCATAGAGGCTGCACCAATTTACATTCCCACCAACAGTGTAGGAAGGTTCCCTTTTTTCCACTCCCTCTCCAGCATTTATTGTTTGTAAATTTTTGATGATGGCCATTCTGACAGGTGTGAGGTGATACCTCATTTTAGCTTTGATTTGCGTTTCTCTAGTAATGAGTGAAGTTGAGCATCTTTTCATGTCCCTCTTGGCCATCTGTATGCCTTTTCTGGAGAAATGTCTATTTAGGTCTTCTGCCCATTTTTTTCTCTTCCTCATATTAAAGGGGTGTCACAACACAGTCAGATCACCTCCACCTAAGTGTCCTTCCCTGCTCCTGGGTCAGGATTAGATTCAGTGGCCTCCCCCCAGCCATCTTCCATGGAGGCCTCCCAATTGTCAGTATCTGTAGGTCTTTTTTCCTGCCCGGTTCAGCATCCCCAGAGAGAAGTCCTCCCAATCTCCTGATCAGGGGTGCGGGTGGTGCCAGCTCTCTGGGAGCTGAGTGTGGGGACGGAGGACAAGTGCTTCTGCAGTTTCAGAAACAGACTTTCAGTGAACCCCCTGCTTGGCCCGTGGCCCAGCCCCAGCTGCACATAGCATCCGGGAGCCTCTCTGTTCCAACTTCCGGAGGGTAAACTGTCCTTTTCCTGAGTGGGATCTAGTATCTAACTGCTCCTTTAAACACGTTCCACGAACTCCCCTGGTTTGAGCCACCTGCCCCATCCTTCAGAGGAGACTATCTCCTGAGCATTTCCAGGAGCTCATGGTGCAAAATCGACTTGCTTCTCGCTGGCTTCCTTCCTCTGGTCTGTTACGTCAGCAGCCACTTGTCCATCTGCTTCCCAGCTTCCAAAATTTGATAATATCTCTCATCTGCCATCATCTCTCCATATGTTCTCTTTGTTCCCAAGGTTTACTCATTGTTAAAAAATTCTTTTACTCTTATGTAAATAAGGTCTTAAGTGGAGAGGAAATAAAATCATATGCTCAATCTGCCATGTTTAACTGGAAGCTGTAAGAGGTTTCTTTCATTTTGTTCATATATTTTCTTTATACTTTCCTGCAAGGATATTACAATGTTAACATTTAAAATACCTAAGAGTTTTTTAGTCCATGCATTTTTTTTTTTTTTTTTTTTTTGCGGTACGCGGGCCTCTCACTGTTGCGGCCTCTCCCGTTGCGGAGCACAGGCTCCGGACAAGCAGGCTCAGCGGCCATGGCTCACGGGCCCAGCCGCTCCGCGGCATGTGGGATCCTCCCGGACCGGGGCACGAACCCGTGTCCCCTGCATCGGCAGGTGGACTCTCAACCACTGCGCCACCAGGGAAGCTCCCAGTCCATGCATTTTTATATGCATTTACTGATTATGTTTTTTATTACACTGCTTAGGAAGCAAAAAAGTTTTGAAATACCCTTTGAATTAGGGCAAGAAGAAAGATATGGCAAAGTTGGAAAGTTTACTAAGGTGCATATCCAGTGACAAATAGGTAAAGCATCATAGTAGGAAGTAATTATAATCGGAAAACTCCTTTAGAAGTTAAAGCCCAGTCATCTAGTTGTGATACTTGACAGAGTCCTGTGAAGATCCCAAATGTACTGACTTAACAGTACTTGACTAACTGGAGCTTGCAAGAAAAATAAAACAGAAAGGAAACCTTAGGATTAATTATTCATCAGAAACCTTAAGTTTCAAAACTAGCAAAAGCAACAACAGCTTAAAAAGTTTACCAAGTGCTTACTGTGTGAGAATAAATATATGGTCAAATAAAAAACAAATCTGGACTTAGTAAAGAGAAACTTCACTCAGAAAAGATTATTGCAAAGGGAGGAAATAATTTTGTTTTACAATTCAGGATTTAAATAAGTTTAAGTTATTTAAGTTACTTGTTTTAAACTGCACAACGCTGAAGCCAGTCTAAAAACAGATTTAAACACAACCCACTGCAAGGTAACTCAATGAGTTGCTTTTTAGTTAAAAAAATTTTTTTAAACAGAAAAAAAAAAACCCAACAGATCACAATGTACACCATGCAGCCACCCTGCCCAGCATGTGGAAGCCATGGGAGAAGGTAGCAAGAGGAACTGGGACGGACGGCAAGAACCTGCAGAAGGAGCTTCTGCACACAGATGACGCGCAGTGTAGAAACATCCTAAGTTCCCTTGGGTCCCCCTATTGTAGCGGGGGAAGGGAGACCACTCTGCACCTGAAACTATCACAACCTTGTTAACCAACTATACTCCAGTACAAAATTAAAAGTTAAAAACAAAATAAAACCACACTTTAATAATAATAATAATAAAAGCAATAGGGAGACCACTCTGAACATAAGATCTGCGAGTATCTCACGGGTTAAGCAGAAAGAGTTTTCTGGGGAGGAATAAACAAGGCTAGAAAGATCTGGATGTGGGAAATGGGATGAAAGGATGGCCAGATGGAGAGGAAATCAGAGAATGTATTATCCTGAGACCAGGTGAGGAGGAACCAACCTTCAGGGTCCAGGGAAAGGAGAGAATCTTAACCAAATTTGGTTAACAAGCATTCTGCTCCTTTGATCAGTGGGGACCAGCAGTTCAGCTAATCATTTATGAGGCAATGAATGGGGAGCTGGGGAGTCTGCGCCTGTCACAGGTCAACAAAGGAGGGAGCGTCTGTGTGAGTCTGATCTAAGTCATGCGGGCAGGGTGCTTCTTTGCAGTCAGTGCTTTTTTCCTGGAGCACAAAGGGTGGGGAGATTGCTTAACCTCTGCTGTTTCCCAGGATCACAGAAATTGGATAAATTTCAACATCGTCAATATAAATAAGCAAGATGGCTATCCCTGAAAAATTAAGTGGCTAATGAAGGGGATACCTGAGTAAAGTAATTCCATAAAGTGTAGTAAGTGCTGTCTGTCATAAATAAGTATGTTGGTTGCCATGGCAATGCAAAGGAGAGGCACCTCACGTGTGGGGAGGGGGAAGGGCAGACAGCGATGGCTACGCGCGCGATCTTAGTGAATGACCAGGATCTATCCAGGTGGAGAGAAGGGCATCAGCTCTGAACCAGGAAATATCGCTTATGTCCAAGTGGACTAGGAAAAGTCGTCTTTTCTGGCTGATGAGAGATTCTTCTCCTCCTTAGGAGATCAAATAATAACAAAACAGAAGTCTATCACTCACAGATGGAAATGTGAGTCTCAAATTGGATTAAAGCCCGGAAATTCTCAAGGATGAATGTATGGTGAGACTTTATACTCTGAAGGGAAGCTTGAGTGGTGTCCCAGCAACTGCTGGAAGCAGCTCTGGGTCTGGCTGTGGGTCCCCGACCCAAGCTGACAGCTCAGCAGGTGTGGAGAAGCCCCAGCCCACCCGCTTGTACTCCTCACTGAAATTGTTAAGCCAGTTTTCTTCAGAGTAGGAGTCTATTTGTAAATATGTAGTAAAAACCTAGGTAACACGTATAAATTATCTAGAGTTTATTTTACAATGTAAGGCTTTGGTTGTCTCTCAGCATCAAACTTCACATTCTAAAACGTGTCAAACTTCTGCTTTACTCTTTTTGAAAAAGAGACTGCAGCAAAAGCAGATTTTTCCTCTTTTGCCCCAAACACAGAGTAGAGCCTTTAGGGGATCAGATATCCAAGCACCCTGGGATGGAACGCCTTTCCCTGGGGGACTCACCCAGCAGGCACACCAAGTGTGGTGGATACAGGGACTCTGACTCTTTAAGGGGTCAGAGGCCAGGGTCAGGGCACAGATGGATGCTGTCTGAAAGGAGAGGTATAGCCCCTTGGATAGGATCAGTGAGGAATACAAGGAAGGAAGGAAGGAAGGGAGGGAGGGAGGGAGGGGGAAGGAAGGGGGGAAGGGGGAAGAAAGAAAGAAAGGAAGGAAGGAAGGAAGGAAGGGAGGGAGAAATAAAGAATAGGAACTCTCCTAATTTTCTGGAAGTGCTGGGTACATTTCTAATTGGATGAACTTCAATATCGTATTGTTGAAAGCAAATAGAAATTTTGTTTCTGAATAATCTCTCTTTTTTAATAGTTTCAATACTTTTTAAACTCCGGGGTAGAATATTTTCAGGTTGGCAGTTTTGGGGATGGGAAGACACTTCGTAGGTCCTGGGTTTTGCTTTGTTCTGCTTTGTAACCAGGTGTCCGTTCTGTCAGCTCAGCGCAAACATCACAGGCAGGAGAGAGGCGCTGAAGCTACTGGCCTTCTCTTAAAGGTATTGTGGATACAAACATACACCTTTAAAGTGCACTGAGAAGAATAAGTTAGGCCTAGCGGGTAAACAATAGAAAACATTCCCTCTTCGGCTTGTTGATGGTATTGGCGTTTTTCATTCTAGCCACTACAGTAGAATGAATTCTATTCCACACATTGAGAAGTCCATCATTCTGTTTAGAGGGAAAGGGGTCTGCAAATTGTGCTGGAACTAAAACTGGATGGAGGCGTGAAGCTGTTAAAGATAATAGACCTGTGTTAAAGCCCACAAATGAATGGAGGGCCCTCTGGCCCGCTGCCCCGCTCTCTTTGTGCTCTGGGGGCCATTTTCCGTACATACAATGTGTTCACAGCTGGCTGTCTGGTCTGTTTTGGGGCCTTCGTGAATATGCATGTCCCAAATCATAGGCCTGGCTCGCAGGCTGGGAACTCCCACCCATGCCTGTATCCTCCAGCATCTCTCAGGAGGGTCCCTCATCAATCCTGAGCCCACCATCTGGTATCGTTGGGCGGCCAGCTCTCCAGGCGCCGCGTGCCTCCGTGAATTACAACCCGGGAGGATTTGTGTTGAGCGTCACTCAGATGAACTTTCCCCTGGGGTTGAGAATTGTGTTTCAGACAAAAACGTATACACGGGAGACAGTCTGGCAGTATGTTCCACCTTTTAAGGCTGGAGGCGAAAGCCAAGGTTGTACCAGCAGGTTGGGATAAAGCTACCAGAATCTAACTGATGGCTTTGAAGGGCATTTGAAGAAGACTTGGGTGTGAACACTCCTGAGCGAAAACAGCTGCTGTTTCCTCATTCATACCCAGACAGTACGGTATGAATGGATGCTGAACTCACTGCCGTTTCCTGGAGGGCTTTTAATGCTTAGCATCTGAAGAATGGCGGATTCAAAGAGTCATGAAAATGTGTTAGTTGGCTTTCCAGCGGAAAGCGATAGAATTTCTAACCTTCAGTTACCCAACTCCGAAAACCCCAGATTCCTGAGAGGTGTTTACAGGGATAGTGCCAGGTGGTGGTTTGCCCCAGATCTCTCTGTTCGCTCCAGTGGTGAACTGGGCTGCACCTGCTCTTCTCTCCTTGGAGCGTCCAGCGGACTCCCCTTATTAGCACCCTCCCCCTCATACCCACGTCTCATCCTGGCTCCACTGTGCCCCTTGCAGAGGGGGAAGAACTCTCCTCCCCAACCAGAGGGGAGCTCAGGGCCCTTCTAATTGCATCACTGGGCTGGTGGGAGGAGAGAGAAAAGAGAGCAGAGCAGAGCCCTGCCGAGAGGAGAGGGCTCTGCCTTGGACTCAGCAGGGAGAGAGGTCTTAGCTCCTCTGTGACTTGGCCAGTGAAGTTTGATGTCGGCATGTACTGCCAATTCCCACCCTACACAAAGCTCCCTGAGCTACCTATCTGCCTTGCTTGGCATCCTGTTCGCCACTGCATTTCTCACGCGAGATCTACGGCTTGGTTTTCTTCTTGGTCTCTCCCTGAATGGTAAAAGCTTGGAAACCAAAGCTGTGCTGCCCTCACTTCTGTTGCCCCTGCATCTGGTACACTGCAAGGCACACAGAATTCTGTTACCCTTTGCTAAACAAATGAGTGATATTTTGCACATCTTTTCAAAGTTAATTCTGTCACCAAAATCCTATGAATTTGGCACTCTCATTTTGATTATACAGACAAGGAACCTGAGTCACAAAGAAATTAATAAACAGTAACAAACTTGGCCAAGTCAAGCTGGTAAGTTCAGATGCAACATTCATACCCTACTGTCTGGCTCCAGAGCTCCCACCCTTAACCACTATGGCCACAAGTGGACCATCCCGAATACAGTGCAAGATTGATCTCTCTTTAATTCAGGAGGACCAGATGGGGCACGGTGCTCGGCACATTGCAGTAGGATTAGACTCCATCTCCAGGAAATGGAGCTGCCTAGCTCTGCCGGATAACCTCTGTCTCCTCTATGACCCCAGAGCGATCTGCTCAACCCCCTGCCCCCAATTCCGGCATCTTGCTGTACAGACTGGAGTATGTGCGAGCTGACCCTCTATCTCTGCTGTTCTAGAATTGAGCACTGGGCCATAGACGTGGGTGCTCCATAAATGAATGAATAGCCAATAGGATCTGAGACACTCTTCCCCTTGTTGAAGGAACCAGTTCTCATTTTTTCCTTGGTGCCAATATTTGCCTTGACTTTTTAGCTATAAGACATACTTCTTTGGTCAGTATTCATTTTTTCCTCCTGTTTATTACATTGAGGTTTTGCAAAAGGCATACCATTTGGGGTCTGAACTACCTAAGAAAAAGTGCTATCCTAGAGAGAGTGAAGAAGTACCATAGGGAATGGATATGGAAAATTACATCCGTGTGACCCACTGTTACCAAAGGCAAATGTGTGTTTTGTTGGCTCAGAGCAGCTCATCTGCTGCTGTGTAGAATCTCTTTCGTGGTAGTTTTCTAAACTATCATATTGAAGGTTTTTAATAAAAACAAATCCCTTTATTAACCTATATTAAAGAGTACATTGCTACAGAAGAGCAATGCACCTGCCAACATATCCATGAGAGCCAAGATGAAGCAAGTTCAACTTTGTTTCTCATGACCATGTGACCTGCACACTTATCAACCACATTTTCCTCTATGATAGTTCTTGTAATTGTATTTTTTCCATTACTGACAATTACCTTTATGAAAATTACTTATAGAATCCCATTTGCATTTTAATTTTTATTCTCAAAGCAAAGACTAGGCTGACATTGCACTGTTCAAGACCCTCATATGAGTGCCCCATACTAGACGCTTTCACAGGCCGAGGGTCGCTCAGAAAGATCACACAGCATGTGGGACACCCTTTTCTAAAAGCAAGGGGTGCTCAGGGTTCAGGAGCAATGTGTATAGTCCTGGGTGAGACGGAAACTCTTCATTACATCTGGAGGACTGGATGTCCTCTAGAATATTGTGTCAGCTTCTTTCTCTCTTCCCTGTTAGTTGCTTCTGGGTGTGTGTCTGGCTTGATGGCATGTGCAGATATTTTTCAGCTGTTACAGGAAAAGAACAGGTCTTTCAAAGGCCCAGCCTTGACTAAAACAGAATGGAAGTAGAAAATGGGAAAAGGAGGAAAAGAAGAGAGATAGAAGGAAAGGAAGAGGTAGAGAAGAAGAAAAGTGAGTGAAGAGCCTTGTTCCTGAGCTGGATGGTGACAGCAGGTGCTGGAGAATTTGGATATAGAAGCTGGCAGGGTCACCGGGGGCAGGGCTGGGGAGGGTCCTGAGCTTGGGTTGTAGGGTAGGTATTTCAGAAAACTCAGCCCAAATCAGCTCAGGAGTGACTGACTCCACTGCCCTAAACCCATATCCATTCTTGGTTATTTTAGACAATGAAGAGAGAGCACACTTAACTCTGTGGTGATACACTTCATAAAAAAGCACACTGGTCCAATGGCTTAGGGTAAAATTGTGTCCATCAAATCTTAAGGAACATTTATTTAAAAATGAAAGAACTTCCAATGTACCTGCATAGGGCATTTTGCTGAAGTTATGGAATAACTTATGGAAGTTAAGTATGGAATGGAACTCAGTCTGTGCTTCTTAACTCAGGCTACCTGGGACCTGCCCCCAGATGATTATATCAGAATCTCTGGGCATGCGGCAAGGCCATCAGTATTTTGGAAAAACTCCGCAGCGGTGAAGCCAGGGCTGAAACCACTGCCATAAGCAGTCTCCGCATGGACATGTAGAGGACACAGATGAGCAAACAAAACAGAGAAAAGTCAAGGATGGGAGCCTTTCAGAGGCCCTTAAAGCCTGTGTCAGTATGCCTGTGCTCACCAAGATATAACAGGGTTCCTACCAAACACTAATGATAACCTTTTATATGCCTCTAATTAGAAAAAAGGCAGCATACAATTAATGTCCATTTATCATCGCTTTCTCACTAGCAAACCTTCAAGATTTTGCTCCCCTGAGGTTTCCTTGTAAACCGGGAAGCAGGTATTTCTCCCAGGTAATTTATTCATGTGACAGACCCTGAGTTCCTGCCCCGAGCAAGCCACAGTGTTATGAGCGTGACAGATGGAAGCCCTGTGCTCACGGGGCTTCTGCTCTAATGGTAGAAACGGCTGTGAGACAGTTTATCACACGAATAATGCCCCATGTAATTTTTTAAGCACAAGTGTGATAGTTCTTCAGGAGAGAAGAACGGGATTCTAAGGAATGGAAAGCAAGGGCCCCTGATCTGCTCTGGGGCAGAGATTTGAGAGGAGATCTGAAAGGGCCAAGGTTAGCATCCCATATCAACAGCGGAGTCTGTGCAGATGTCCCCAGGTGGTAAAAGGCATAGTATATTCAGGGAACTTAAGAAGGCCAGTCAGCGGGAGGCTTACAGCTTGGGTGGAGAGTGGTACTCACTCCTATAATTGTGCTTTCTTCTCTTGTTAAATGTACGCACCCTTGGCGTTGCTGCACAACTAATTCCCAGGGGGCACAGGTCACAAAAGGGGGCTGCAGCAGCACCAAGAATGAGCCCCAACTTACACGCACTGATGTGGAGCAGGGCTGAGACAAAGCCACGCGGAGGCTGGTAGGTCATCCTGAGACACAGCAGGAGGCGGCCGTTGAGAGTTTGAAGGAAAGGATCGGTAGAATAAGGTTTGTCTCTTAAAACATTTCCTCTGCCCGTTGGGCTGAGAATGGATTAGAGGGTGGTAAGAGTGAAAGCAGCAGAGGCCAGTCCCAAGGCTATTTCCTGCAGAGATGAAGGTGACTGGAGGAGCAAGGTGGTGGTGGAGATAAGGTGACCTGGACAGACTGCCAAGTTACTAGGACGTGAAATCAACAGGGTTCTGTGACTGCCTGGGAATTAGTGAGAGGAAGGGGAGAAGGCTGGGGTCAAGGATGTGTCTCAGATTTCTGCATGTGAACCTGTGTCTGGGATAGTGCCTGAGATAGGAAGGAATACAAAGACGGAATGGGTTGTCGTATGGTTCAGAACACACGCCAGGAAGTTTTTTGTTCTTTCTGTTTGATTCCCCATCTGAGTGCTCAGAACCTTCTTGATCTGCCACTTGGAGTCAGTAAAAAAACAATTTGAAATGATTTGCAATTCTGGTGTACTTGATTCCAAACTCCCAAATGTTTCTCGTTTGAAAATTCCAAAGAGAAAAAAATATGAATACAGAATTAGCCTCCATACATTAAAGTTTCACAGGGCAGGAATCACCAGGTGGTGAAGGATCAGTCTGGGTAGTTACATCAAGCACTTCCTGGCCTTCTAGCACTTTCCAAACACAACACAGGTGTGCACTACACTGCCTGCGGGTTTTTTTTTTTTTTTTGAGGTACGCGGGCCTCTCACTGTTGTGGCCTCTCCCGTTGCGGAGCACAGGCTCCGGACGCGCAGGCTCAGCGGCCATGGCTCACGGGCCCAGCCACTCCGTGGCATGTGGGATCTTCCCAGACCAGGGCACGAACCCGCGTCCCCTGCATCGGCAGGTGGACTCTCAACCACTGCGCCACCAGGGAAGCCCACTGCCTGTGTTTTTTAAGCCCCATCCAAATAATCCCTGAACTGTATCATTGAGGCACCTGGTCTCTTTGCTATGCAAGAAATGTAAGAAAGGTTTAATTTTGCCTGCTGCATAGGTTAATAAGTCTGTGAGGGTATTCAATGAACTAAAACACATAAACTGTGGCTCCTCTCTACTCACCCTCTTCCTCAGTGTTTTTGACCATGGAAGACAATCGGGGGTCCCACGTGGGTCATTGCTCACTTCATTTACCAGAGTTCTAGTTAGCACCTTGCACTCGGTGCGTTTCCTTCGCTTCTTCTATTTCCCAAGTGAGCTATTTCTCTTGCAAGCCTGTGTCCGTGGCATTATCTGATGTTGTACTGGAACATACTTTTCTCCTTATTGTAAAGCACGGCGATAATGCATTGCGAGAGGGAACCATTTCAATGAACCATTAGAAGACTTTTGGTTCCTAAAGTCTTTATTACTCTGAAGATAAGCTAATGGTGTAATCTACCATCTTGTTTAAAGTACGCACACATTCAAACAATCGTCAACCCCCAGACAGCTTAGAAAATGCATATTCTTCTCCTCCCCCTCATATCATTATGTTTTTGTTTATATGAATTGAAATCAAAGGTAAAGCAAAAATGAGCAAAGCAATTACCATGTTTAGCAAAGGAAATGAAGCTGCGGGGAAGCCTTTAGTTAACTGTGTGATTCCCAGTCACCCACATGGCTGTGATGGTAGCAGAGTTACAGGGGCATCTGGCCTTTTCTTATGAAGGCTTCCTCACTTCTCTCTGCTTGTGCAGCTGAACAGAGATGGTGTGCTGCTTGCCTGGTGGGCTGCCGTGGTGGGCTGATGGAGATTTCTAGAAAAGTTTGGGATGCATGAGGAAGTTGGTAGGGAATAAATGCATGTCCTCATCTGTCCCAGAAAGATGTAACTGGCACCATGGCTTGTCCTAGTAAGTCACGTTATGGGGTATATGCTGAACCTCGTCCTTCCTCTGTACTTGCTCAGGTCTGGACTCCTCCAAGGAATCCCACATTGTCAGGGCATCCCAGGAAGGTCTAAATCAAATAGGGTCTTCTCCGTGAGGCCTTCACCCCATATCGAACAATCTCCCTCCCCCATACAGGGCTGTAAGTGAGCTACCCTGGGCTCAGAAGGAGGTTCTGGGGCTGTGGGGTGTTCTCAGGCTGCTTTAGCTCCAGTCCAAGTGTTGCTCACACAGATGTTTACGGAATGACTTCTTGATGCCAGGCACTGCTCTAGGCTCTGAGGATACAGCAGTGAGCAAAATGCATGGAGATGCTACCCTCGTAGAGCTTCTATTTTAGGGGCTACCTAACCATGAGGTTCTGACAAATACTCAGCGCTGAGGCTCTGGTTTTCCTGAGTAGGGGAGGCAGGAGTGGCCAAGAGCCAGGCTGAGCCCTTTCATGGAAACCCATCATCTGGGCAGAGCTAGTGTGTCTGGAAACGATGCCACTCTGAGAGCAAGGCCTGACACTTTTCACTGTGTTTTCCTTTGATACACAAAAGAAAACTCCGGGTTACAGAGAAAGACAGATGCATACAAAGGCACCAAACATAACTTCAGATTAAGAACCACTGCTCTGGGAAGAAAAAGCCTTAAAAACCAGTCTCTTCTGACTTCTCTTCCAGACAAAATGATATAGATGGGCTTCTCTTTGCTCCTCTACACTAACCATAGCTATAATCCCTGGAAATAGCACGGAAGACAACCAGACAACCAGACAACCTTGCTGGAAGGTGGCAAGGAGAAGGTAAACTGGTTTAAGACCCCAGGACTGGAAAATAGCATAGCCCTGGGTTATCTTACATCCTTACCCATGGAAGAAAGTGACCCAGGGTCAATGTTTCCTGGCATCCAACTTAGCAACAGAAGGCAGCCCAGGTGGCCTCATTCCTCCCCCTGGGATCTAACAATACTCTCTCCAGTGACATAAGGTGAGCTGTGCATCATGAAAAAATAGAAAGTCTCAGCAAAAGAATAGAAGTTATAAAAAAGAACCAAGTGGAAATTATGGAACTGAAAAATATGATAAAAGAAAATTTAAAAACTTTGCTGGATAGTCTCAATAGTAGAATGGAGAAAAAGGATAGAGTCAGTGAACTTGAGGACAGATAAATAGAATTTAGCCAATCTCAACAGATAGAAGATAGACTGAAAAAAACTGAACAGAGACTCAGGGATCTGGGGGACAATATCATAAAATCATATATTTGTATGACTGGAGTTCCAGAGGGAGAGAAGAGAGTGGTCTGAAAGAGTACTTGAAGAACGATGACTGAAAACTTCCTAAATTTGGTGGAAAATACAAACCTACAGATCCAATAAGATAAATGAATTTCAAACAGAATAAAACAAATTAAGACACATCATTATAAAATATTTGTAAACTAAAGACAAAGAAAAAATCTTGAAAGTAGCCAGAGACCCATTACATATACAGGGACACTAATTCAAGTGACAGTGGATTTTTCACCTGACCATGGCAGCAGAAGGAAGAAGCATGGCATTTTCCCACTGCTGAAATAAGACAAAAACAGAAAGACAACTAGAAAATCTTCAAAAGCATGGAAATTAAACAGGACACTTCTAAATAACCTATGGGTCAAAGAGGAAGTCTGAAAGGAAATTTTTAGAAGTATATACAATTAAATGAAAATGAAAAGACAACGCATCCACCTATGTGGAATGCAGAGAAAACAGTGCTGAGAGGGTTAACTTATAGCATGAGATGCTGCTATTAGACATGAGGAAAGAGCTCAAATCATAAACCTAAATCTCAGCCTTAAGAAACTAGAACAGAGAAGAATGAACTAAACCCAAAGCAGTCAGAAAAAGGTAATAATAAAGAATGGAAATCCTTGAACTTGAAAGTAGGAAAATAAAGAGAAAATCAATGCAAAACGTTGCCTCTTCCAAAAAAATCAATAAAAATTATAAACCTCTAGCAAGACTGACAAAAATTTTAAAAAGAGAAGACACAAATCATCAATATCAGGAATGAAATGGTGATATCACTACAGATCCTACAGCCTTAAAAAAGGAAATAAAGGACTACCGTGAACAACTTTATTCTCATAAATTCAACAACTCAGAAAAAATGGAGCAATTCCTCCAAAACTACAAAGTAACACAATCAATCAATCAATATGAAACAGATAATCTGAATAGCCCCATAACCTTTAAAGTAATTGAATTCGTAATTAAAATTCTCCTGAAAAAGAGTCCTCCAGGTCCAGATGGTTCCACTGGAGAATTTTACCTAACATTTAAAGAATAATTAACACCAAGTTTACATAATCTCTTCCAGAAAAAAGAAAAGGAGGAACCATTTCCCAATTCATTTTATGACGCCAATATTACCCTGATGCAAAACCAGATCAAGGACTTCCCTGGTGGCACAGCGGTTAAGAATCCACCTGCCAATGCAGGGGACACGGGTTCTATCCCTGGTCTGGGAAGATCCCACATGCCGCAGAGCAACTAAGCATGTGCGCCACAACTACTGAGCCTGCGCTCTAGAGCCCGCAAGCCACAACTACTGAGCCCGTGTGCTGCAACTACTGAAGCCCGCGCGCCTAGAGCCTGTGCTCCGCATCAAGAGAAGCCACCACAATGAGAAGCCCGCGCACCGCAACGAAGATTAGCCCCCGCTTGCCGCAACTAGAGAAAGCCCGCGCAGCAGTGAAGACCCAGTGCCCCCCAAAATACATATAAATATAAATAAATTAATTAAAAAAAAACCAGACCAAGACAGTAGAGAAAAGGAAAACTATAGATTAATACCTTTCATGAATTTAGAATAAAAAATCATCAAAAAATTTATCAAACTGAATCCCATGATATATAGAATTATACACAATGACTAAGCAGGATTTATTCCCAATATACAAGGCTAGTTCAACAATCAAAATTCAATCAGCACAATTCACCACATCAACAAGGTGAAGAAGAAAAATCCTACTATTATATCAACTGACACAGAAAAAGCTTTGACAAAATTCAGTACTCATTTATGATTGTTTTAGTCTAACGAAAACTCAGCAGTTTAGGAATAAAGGGGAATTACTTCAACTTGGTAAAGAGCATCTACAGAAAACCTACAGCTAACATTATACTTAAGGGTAAAAGACTGAATGCTGTCCCCCTAAGATAGGAAATAAGGCAACAATGTCCACTCTCACCACTTTTATTTAATATAGTATTGGAAGTTCTTAGCCACTAAATAAGAGATAGGAGCTAACACTACACACCTATCAGAATGGCTAAAATAAAAACAGTGACAACATCAAATACTGGGAAGAATGAAGAGAAACTGACTCATCAATATTGCTAGTGGGAACCTAAAACAGCAGAGCATTTCTGGAAAACAGTTTGACAGTTCTTTGTAAAAAACTATGCTCGGTGCTTTGTGACCACCTGGAGGGGTGGGATAGGGAGGGTGGGAGGGAGGGAGACGCGAGAGGGAAGAGATATGGGAACATATGTATATGGTTAACTGATTCACCTTGTTATAAAGCAGAAACGAACACACCATTGTAAAGCAATTATACCCCAATAAAGACGTTAAAAAAAAAAAACTATGCACGCAATTACCATACAACCCAGCAATTAGACTCACGGGCATTAGTCTCAGAGAAATAAAACTGATATTCACATAAAAGCGTATACACAAATGCTTAGAGCAGCTTTATCTGTAATAGCCAAAAACTAGAATCAGCTCAGATATCCTTCAAAAGGTTTAACAAACGGTGGCAAATCTATACCATTGAATATTACTCAGAAATAAAAGGAATAAGCTATAAATGCAGCCACTTGGATGAAACTCCAGGTAATTATGCTGAATGAAAAAAGATAGTCCCCAAAGGTTAAATACCATAATGTTCCATTTATTATAATACTTTTGAAGTGACTAAATTTTAGAAACAAAGGACAAGTTTAATGGTTGCCACGGTTTAGGGAGGAATGATAAGGGCAGCATGTAGGGCCCTTGCTGTGATGGGTCTGTTCAGCATCTTGACTGGGATGATGAACGCACCAACCTATATGTCTGATAAAACTGCACAGAACTAAATGCACATATATAGACACACACAAATGACTAAAACGGCATGTGAGTCTGCAGTTATCTCAACTGAAAAAATATTCACTTCCTCCCTCTTCTTCATAAATATAAAGTTGTTCCCACCCCCTCAATACCAATAAGTCCATCTTGGCACCAGTTTCTGCTGAGCTTCCATGTAGTGTTTGACTCTTTCTCAGTAAAAGCACTTGCGGCACCCATCAGTAGGTCAGAATCAGCAATGAATTCAAGCCTATTGGCACATCATCCTACAAAATAGTCTCTCCAGGAATATCTAACCAGAATCTCACCAAGCCTGTGGACCTCTTTCCAGTTTAAAAAGAACAAATTAAACGGCATAACGAGAAAACAAAAGTGTAGGACATTCTACAGGACAAGTAACGAGGAAATCATTTAAAAAAATTGACGTATGGGACTTTCCACTTGCTTTTAGCTGTCCACACACATACGCATACATACGCATATGATAGATAAAGCAACTATGCCAAATGTTGACAATTGTTGAATCAAATGATGGGTGTATAACTGTGGTATTCTTTCTACTTTTTTGTTTGCCAGGACATTTTCTTAGTAAAAAGTTGGTGGAAAACAAACCCCGCTGGCCACGTCGGGATGGCATGGTCTTTCAGGTGCCTTCCCGCTGTGATATTCGAACACTGACATTCAAATCTGGGCACTGATATTTGTTAGCTGCGTCTTCTGAGCCTCGTTCTTTTCTCATGTATAAAGATGAAGGCTTTGGAACAGTTCTAAAATTCTGTATATCTTAAGGTCAGCAGAGAAGTTGATTCTAAATCTCTCAATAATCCATTCACACCATGAACAATCCTTATTGCCAGCACATTTTTTCTTTCAACATGAATCTTTCAAACAGTAATTTAAGAAATTTCTCTCTTCTTCTGGATCCAACAAAGAGAGAAGGAAGGAGAGAAAGTGTTCTTCAAATATTTGAAGAATGTTCTTTGTTCGCCCATCACCTACCTCCCTTCTGAAGCTAGTCATTTCTAGCAAGTCAAATCAATATACCATTATATCGTATACCATGTGCAAGCCTCTTTAGCCTTTCTGTTACCAAGATTCAGCCGTATTTGACTTTCCTCTGTACCCTTTTCCGAAGGCTGTCAGGCCAAGTTTTAGCCAATTTGCTCCTATTGCTCTGAGCTGCCCGACCAGTGTGTCTTATCCAAGGATAAGTCCCAAATTTGATCAGAATTCCAGGCATGACACCATCATTCCCCTTCCAGGATATAAAGCTGAACATGATTATGAAGATTTATGCTGACAGGTGTGTTTGCCCTCAAAGCCCAGCTTCAGGAGCAGAGAACTGAAAACCCGTCTCCCCTCTCAAGACCTGAGTATCCCAGGAGAGAGGCTGCCCGAGTCATGCAGGAAGAACAATGCAACGGAAGAGATCTAAAAGCTATGCGCTTAGGGTACACTGGGCATGTGGATTATAGTGTCCATCCTAACAAACAGAAGAACGTATGAGTCATTTTCTTTTGTAGTTGCTCTTAATAAAATGTACATTGTTATTTGTTTCTTTTTAAGAGTAGTTTTAGAGTCACAGTCTAATGGAGAGGAAAGTACAGAGATTTCCCATATACCCCCTGCTCCCATACATGTAGCCTCCCAGTCATCAACATCTCTCATCAGAATGGTACGTTTGTCACAACTGATGAACCTACACTGACACATCATAATCACCCAAAGTGCATAGTTAACATTATGGTTCATTCTTGGTGTTGTACATTCTATGGGTTTGGACAAATATATAATGAGAGGTATCCATCATTATATTATTATAAAGATTATTAATTATCTGGGCTAGACCTGGATAACTTGCTGCAACTTCTACACCAGCACTTGCTGCTTCACCTTGCACTTTGATGGTAAGGACATGGCTTCTTTCCTTAAACCTCATAAACCAGCTTCTGCTGGCTTCAAACTTTTCTTCTGCAGTTTTCTCACCTCGCTCAGCCTTCACAGAATTGAAGAAAGCTGAGGCCTTGCTCTGGCTTAGGCTTTGGCTTAAGGGAATGTTGTGGCTGGTCTGACCTTCTAACCAGACCCCTAAAAGTTTCTCCATATCAGCCATTAGGCTGTTTCACTTTTTTTTTTTTTTTTTTTTTTTTTTGCGATACGCGGGCCTCTCACTGTTGTGGCCTCTCCCGTTGCGGAGCACAGGCTCCGGACGCGCAGGCTCATTGGCCATGGCTCACGGGCCCAGCCGCTCCGCGGCATGTGGGATCTTCCCGGACCGGGGCACGAACCCGTGTCCCCCGCATCGGCAGGCGGACTCTCAACCACTGCGCCACCAGGGAAGCCCCTCACTTTTTTTTTTTTTTAATCATTCATATGTTCACTAGAGTAGCACTTTTAATTTTCTCCAAGAACATTTCCTTTGCATTGGCAACTTAGCTAACTGGTGTAACAGGCCTAGTTTTTGGCCTGTCTTGGCTTTCAACATGCCTTCCTCACTAAGCTTAATTATATCTAGCTTTTGATTTAAAGTGGGAGACATACGACTCTTACTTGAGCACTTAGAAGCCACTGTTTGGTTATTGGTTACTGACCTAATTTCAATATCGTTGTGTCTCAAGGAACAGGGAGGCCCGAGGAGAGGGAAACAGACAGACAGTGGAAGAGCCACTCAGCGGAGCAGTCAGAACACAGACTTTTATCCATTAAGTTATTATATGGGTGCGACTTGTGGTGCCCTAAAACAATGAAAATAGTAACATTACAGGTCACTGATCACAGATCATCATAACAAATAGAGTAATAATGAAAGCGCTTGAAATACTGTGAGAATTACCAGAAGACACAGAGATACGAAGTGAGCAAGTGCTGTTGGAAAAACGGCACTGATAGATGTGCTTGATACAGGGTTGCCACAAACCTTCGATTTGTAAAAAACGCCGTGTCCACGAAGTGCAACAAAGCACAGCTCAATAACGTGAGGTCGGCCTATGCTGCGTATATACAGGCATATAGGGGTCAAGACTACTGTAATAGGAGAGAGTGTTTGACAAGGGACAAGTGGAGATTTATGGCTGATGGGCAGGGAGAGGGAGTGGATGGACAATTCCTAAGAGGAATTTGGTTAGGTGCCAAGGATGGGGGTGGCGGGGAGAAACTTGGTTTAAGATATTAAAGGTGGGGAGATCTCAATATTCTCAAATTTCTCAATATTGTCAATATTCTCAAATCCTGGCTTAGCAGGACTTTTTGAGAAAACTGGGCTCTGCAGGCCAAGGATGTGGACCAAGGAGGAGGCCTGGATGAAGAAAACACTCAGAGGAGCCTGACTAAAGTTTGGTCAAGGTGGGGCTTTTGGTCAATACTCCGCCACTTCCTGTGGCAGGAAAGTGTTCCTAACAAAGTAGCATCTGACTCAAGGCTTAAGGACTGAGAAAGAGCCTGGTGACCAGAAGGGAAAGAACAGTCTAGGCACAGAGGAAGAAAGTGCAAGAGAGAAGCAGCAAGAAATTCTTGATTCCACACACCGCTCAGCCTCCCATCTGAGCCAGTGTTTCTTCCTTTGAATGTTCTGTGAGTCTCAGAACTGTGACAGGCATACTAGACCCAGGAGTCAGGAACCCTGTTATGACTGTGCAACCAACTGCTCATGAGGTTTCACTGAGCATCTCTGGATCTGAACTTCACCATGTAAGACAAGGAAGTTACTGGCATTGGGGATGGGGACCTTATTCTGGGGCCTGTACTGCACATTGCAGGATATTTAGCGTCAATGGCCTCTGCTCAATAAATGCTGGCAGCGTTCTCCAAATATTGTAAAAACCAGCAATGACTCCCTCCCATACGCATAACCAGATGTCCCCCAAACTGGGGCGGGAGTGGTCCTACCTTCTGCTGAAAATCACCTTGTCATCACCAAGATTCCTCGTAGCTCTCTGTTGCTTCACTCTATTTGAATTGTAAATCCATTCGGGAAGAACCAACCTCGTCTTAATCCATTCTCCCTCCCTCCAAGCTTCCCCAGAGTCCAGAGAATTAAGTGGATGGGTAAGTACCATCCCATATTTCTGAATGTGGGTGAAAGAGACAGAAGATTCCAGCTCTTTCCTCTGGGAATGTTCTTACGAGCCAGAACCAGAAATACCCTCCTTGTGCCTTGACTAATAGAAGAGGAATGGGTAATAGCCCACCAGTTTGTAGCAGATGAGAATCAAAGCAAGAGGGAAATTTTGAGATAAAACTTTCCAGAGCCTGAGCATTTAAATTTTTTCCTCTTTGGAAATTAAACTACTGACCTTTCTAAGTCGTCCTTTACAATCTCTGAGATTTTGTTAGGATAAATATAGGCAATGAAATCCTCCTACAGCAAAATTCCAAGTCCTAAAATGTTGTATTTTCTCTTTGTGTGAGAAATATATTTAAAATACATAAATCGTGTCTCTATACATATGTAATACATTTTCCAAATTCTGTTCTGCCATTCAGAGTAGGATATTTTGGACTTATGTTGAAGATAAATGTATGTTGATGTTTTACAGTATCTCCTGCAGTGCAGCTACTGTTAAGTGGCAGCAATAAATAATAACCACTGGCTCTAATTGCTTAGAGAATTGCCAAGTGATAATCTGTGATGTAATTAAGTAAAGGAAACCAATGTTGTCTTTAACCACCTCCATAAAATGATTCCCTACAGAGGCATCTGACCTTCCATAAGGAAAGTTACCTTAAGGGGCAAAATTAACCCTCTAAGCACACTCCCTCAGCTAGCAAAAGTCAACCAAACCCTGCATTGGTTTTGTTGTTGTTGTTAAATGAACTATGTAGAGCCTATGTTTATTTTTTAATGAATGTTTCAAGAGTTACCTTTTGTTTTGATTCTGATTCCCAAAATAAGCAGGGTGAAAATATGAGCTTGTGTTTTGCCTGGGGGTCCGTAAGTGAGTTCATGGGAGCTTCCAGGCCACTGGTTTGGGAAGAGGGTGCAGGGAGAGGGCACTGCCACTCTTTCATCTCCATAACCCACCACCTGAATTGGGCTGGGCTGGGGCCCAGGGAATGTGCATGTGGAACTTCCTCTAGGAGAATTCTAGAAATTCCCACATCTCTATTCTAACATGTCTGGTCCCGCCAGGTAACTATTATAGGCAGAGCACTCAAGGTCCCACCTGTCTTCTGAAACCTCCAAAGGGGATTTTTCTGGAAGAAAAGTACGTGGGGTTTGCAAAAGGCTTGTTCCTTCTGGGCATGAAATATATTTATCTTAGTTTCAGAAGGACGATCAAACTGCTTATCATTATTGCAATTTGTGAACCATCACAAGCATTATAGGAGTTGATCAAGACCAAAAAGTCCTACTGTCAGACTGGCCTCAGTGGTGCCAAAGCTCAGAGACGGTATAAACAGTGGTAAGGGGCTTCCTGAGCCTGACAGCTGTGATGGTCATGGGAGCCTTATATCTTTCTCTCTCTGAGAATCCAATAACCTTGGGGTGTCTTGAGGAAGATGAAACAGCTCAAGGGTGATAGCCAGATAGAGGATGCCTATCTGGAAACCAGCCAACAAGTTGCATTTCTATCAGAGTAGATTATAAAGCTCTCCTGAATATATTATCTACGAAAATAAGCCTTTTCTTTCCATTATGTAATGATTTCCTTGTGGCTCTCTCCTTTTAATCCTGCATACCTTTGATTGCCTGCTGCTGTTTAAGTAGCTTATGATTAGAAGGCTAGAATTTTCAAAAGGGGAAAGGATAAACCAACTTTGAAAACTTCAGTCAGATTGCAGACTCTCTGAATTCAATCAGTCTCTATTGAAGCTTCTGATGTGGACTACCCATATTTTTTCAGGGTTGAGACTCCTAGTTACAGGCAACTAATTTTAGAACCTTGGGACTTCTCCTGGTTTTAAGATCTTGTTATCCTGCCAGAATACACCGATCTCTTCGTTAAGTACAGAGGTTTGGAGTTCTCATTGGAGATGGGCAATTTTATGAATTAATTAACATTATGAGATGCTGCATACTTCCAACTCAAGTCACAGGTATGCCTTCCATGAAAGGTAACATCTATAGAGTTGTTTTGCTAATGCACTATTTAGTTCAAACTGTCTTGCACACAGTTTGTGATTTCAGAAAGGAATCTTGATTGCAAGAGTGATTGCAGCATATCACTCAGAGGGAAGGACCTCAGGAGGGCAAAATCATTCAAAGCAGTGTAGTACCACGGGATGTATGTTTTCCTAAAATGCCTCCTCACCTTATTGTCCAATGTCTTATCCTGAAAGTGATTTTATGGCTATAAGAGCCAGACAGACTTAGAGGAAAGAATATTCCATTTCAAGCAGTGGCCAGTACACTACCATGAACTCCACGCAAGATCTATAAATATCAATTGAATTCCATTGTAAGTAAGAGTGATGTGGCCATTCATATTCATTCCCCCATGTCAGAGGAGATCTTGCTGTTTGTGACCCCCGTTAGGCTGATGTGATCATAGCTCCACGTCTAGTCTTAAGTGCTTTCTTTGCATTCTTGAGACTCTTCCTAGTTTTTACTTTTCTGAAGCTCCTCAGCCCAAGAGTTACCAGAATAGATAAGCATGAAACTAGTTTGTCATAGTCATTTAGTAATGGACGGAATGCCCAGAGCTGACTCCCACTGGGGTGTTTTTTCTTCCATGGCTGCTGCTCCTATAGGCCCTGGCCCAATCCCCATCTAGAGGGCTAATGAAGTAAACCTCTTCCTTGCTTGTATTTCGGCTGTCTGAAAGTGGTGTTTTGGGACGAGTTCTTTCCCAGTGAGCTAAGAATCTTGTGGTATACTAGCCTTCCTACCTGTAGACATCCGTCTAGCATTTATTATTAACTGTTCTAGATTGTAATCTTCTTACCTCCCACACTAACCTTACGTGCATACAGCCACGGCCCTCTCCTAAACCAAAATTAATCCTTTTTTTAAAATAAGTTTATTTATTTTATGTATTTAGTTTTGGCTGCGTTGGGCCTTCGTCGCTGCGCGCGGGCTTTCTCTAGTTGCGGTGAGTGGCAGCTACTCTTTGTTGCGGCGCGCAGGCTTCTCGTTGCGGTGGCTTCCCTTGTGGAGCGTGGGCTCTAGGCACGCGGGCTCAGTAGTCGTGGCTCATGGGCTCAGTAGTTGTAGCTCACGGTCTCTAGAGCGCAGGCTCAGTAGTTGTGGCGCATGGGCTTAGCTGCTCCTCGGCATGTGGGATGTTCCCGGACCCGGGTCGTAGAACCCGTGTCCCCTGCATTGGCAGGCTGATTCTTAACCACTGCGCCACCAGGAAAGTCCCCCAAATTAACCTTAAAGCCTGGTTTTCTTTCCAATTCTTGTACACACGGTACTTAGTAGCATATTATTTTATAAATATGAGGCACAATGGAAAAAGGGCTTAAGGACCTACATCTGCCATCACTGCTCCTATCAAGGAGCATAAGAGACATTGAAGAGGAAGAAAATGTACCCAGTGCTGCTCCCAGAGTGGGTTTTGTCTATTTTCAGTGTTTCAAAGCTTCCAACAGGTTGGTTCAACATGTTTGCCTTCGTTCATTTACTAAGAATCATTTATCCAGCATCTACTGTGTATAGGTACTGGTGATTGACAGGGATTCAAAGACAAACACTACACACTTCCACCCCTGATGGAGCTCACAGTCTAGGTTAGAGAGGCAAGTGGTCCCTTCTTGCAAAGAGAACAGGAAATATTCTCTTCTGCAGACATGGCTTCTACTTAGGGTGATATTTCATCACTTGAGTGGCAGGAATGCAGACCCCGCACAACCGTGCACTTCTAGGCACCCCCTTGACAGCCCCGAAGTCAAGTCATATTAATAACTAATATTAATATTGTGCGTTGCTGTCCTGGGTGCTGATCCTTACCGTGTAAGAACTAGATACAACTATAGCACCTCTAACTCCCCTCCTACCCAGCAGAGTTCCTTCTGTCCTTAATAGTACCTCTGACCTTCCTCTCTTTACATCCCCATTCAGCTCTCACTATATTGCAATGGCCTCCTCTTAATTGGACTCTGTGTCTTCAGTCTCCTAACTCCAATCCACATAATCTCTGTTCCCAGGTCAAATCTTCCTACAGCATAATTGCTGTTGCTCCCTTACTCTGCATAAACAGCCAGTAGTTCTCCCAGCAAGCAGGATGAAGACGGATCACAATTCTAACCTTACTTCTATTCCTTTACACTTGCCCCAATGGCACTGGCAAACTTGCCATCGCTCCCAATACAACAGTCTCTACACTCTCAGAACTTACTGTTTACGTGGCTCCTTCTGCCCTTTTCCTTCTACGTCCAGCATCCAAACCTTCCCATTCTTCACAGCCCAACTGAAGATGTTCTGAAACCTCCCAGCCATGGGTGACCTTGCCTTATAACTCCCAAACGCTCTGCAATTCCTATCACTTTCCACCTGATACCATGTTCACTTATGTAATAATGAAAACCAACATGACCATCAACTCATTCCATGGATAGAACAAGTCAGTTGCTCTATGACTTTGTGTACATTAGCTCATGTTATCATTACCAGGGAGGTAGGTGCTAGGATCCTCTTTCTACAGATGAGGAAACTAAACCACAGAGAGATAAAACTCACTCGCTAAGCTTACACAGAACAGCTGAGATTTGAATCAGTCTGCTAACTCCAAACCCTATGCTTTTAATGACTATGCTTCACTGCCTCCCATGTATGTATTTTTTAATGTCTTCTACTGGTTTCCATCTACTAGCAGAAGAGTAAAAAATATCCTTTTATCTTATGTGTCTTCCACAAAGTAAAATTTTGTCATATCTTTGAATAAATGCCTTCCTGATTCCTTATCCGGTTTTAGGTACTTCAAAACTTTTAAAATAAAACATTGAGTGATGATAAATTTCATTAACTGTTTAAGTGAGCAGATAGAAGCATTTGATATTAATTTCATTCTCTTCAATTCTTGGGAGAATTTAGAAGCACTTGGACCAAACGTAATAAAATATTGTTTTTATTTATTCAAACCAGCTTCTCATTTAAAATAAAAAAAGGCTGAATGGAGGCAACCCTAAAAGATGAATTCATTGTTTGTGTACACACACACACACACACACACACACACACACACACAGATGATTTATACACTTGCTCACCACAGAAACACAAACAAGGAGAAACCCTGGCAAATTGGAATCTGAAAACTTTCGTTTCAGTTTCCTTTTTACTGGTGGATATGAATACTCTGCATTCTTGTGTTTATATCCTGAGATGGATGGGCCTGTCAGGATTGGTCTAAAGAAACAGTCTCTTATCTTCATACTTTACTTGAGTGAGAGAACACTGTCTTCACCATTTACATCACTATTTTCTCTATACTAGTTCAAAAGCCGGGCCCTGTTCTTAGACAAGAACATTACCCTTTATGTTCTGTCCTCCATAAGCAAATGCTTGAGTTGGAGGTGAGTTGGGGCTCCCTCCCGCCCTTCCTCCTCCCTCCGTTTCCCCTTTTTTCTTCCTTTCTTTCTTTCCTCCTTCCTTCCTTTCCTTCTCTTTCTTTCTTTTCCTTTTCCTTTCCTTCTTTCTTTCCTTTCTTTCTCTCTTTCTTTCTTTCTTTTCTTTCTTTCCTCCTTCCTTCCTTTCCTTCTCTTTCTTTCTTTCTTTTCCTTTTCCTTTCCTTCTTTCTTTCCTTTCTTTCTTTCTTTTCTTTCTTTCCTTCCTTCCTTCCTTCCTCTCTCTCTCTCTTTCTTCTCTCTTTTTCTCTTCCTCCTTCCTTTCTTCCCTGCTTTCTCCTTCCTTTTCTTTCTTACTCCTCTTAATCATATGAGCTTCATCAAACCATATGAGGCAGAGTTAAATCCCAGGCTTCTGTTCTCTGGGAGACCATCCCTGCTAAGACAAGTAATTAACTAATTGACTTTCCAGCTAACATTCAGGGTAATACATTTAAGATTAAGGTCTTGCAAATATTAATTCTACCACAGCAAAGTTAAACATTTTGGTTAGGATCTTCCTTGACCTAATATTAACTGAACACAATTATTTATTTTACTTTTTCTTGATTACCTCATTGAGAAATATAGATTTGTTTGCCTAGATGCATAATGACACACAGACACCATCCAGCTGAAACCTGCTTCACATACAAATTATTAGAACCCATTTAGGAAAATATATCACCCGAATTCCCATTCCAAACCACTTAGCAAAGACCCTCGGCCCTAGAAGAGGAGAAAATAGGTTCATCTGGATAGAACACAATGGAGTTTTGCACATTTCCTATTGTCCTGCTGCCATCACCACCATGAAAGCAGTGTAACCAAGAGGGGTATCTCTATATTCCATGCAAGTACAAATACTGCCTCCTATCCTATTGGGATGAACTTTCCAATTCACAAAGCTCTTCGCACATGTAATTCTGCATAACCATGCAACAGCCCCCTACATGGAGAAACAGGAAATCACCCCACGTTGGACTTCAGTCTTCTACATAGAGTTGCATGCTTGTTGAGTGGCAGAGCCAGGACGTCAAGCCCTTGAGTATAGACTCTTTTGCCACTTTACTCAGAGGGTTCTTGCCATGTCTAGAGGCCAAAATGCATCAGAAGAGTTGCAGAGGGAGCACATATTCCTCTCCATGTTGGCTTAGGCAACGTTATCAGAAAAGGGGCAAAGTAGGAACTGTGAAAGTCATGCTGTGGTTATTTTAGTAATTCACTTTGAAAGAAACTTCAAATGGGATGAAGAGATAAAGAAACATACTCAGATGCAATGTTTCTGCACCTGCTGCAAATAGATATTGGTGGCAAACCATCTGCACAACTAGTTTGTGGTTTAAGAAGGACCCTAAAAATCTCCAAGCAAGAGTCATAAACACGATGATATTGATTGTAAAGTGAAGAGGTTTCAAGAATTGGCCAAAAGAGCTTTAACTACTAATATTAACAGACTTCTTGCTGTTATATGCAGAAGAATTAGCATAGAAATAGGCACTGTGATTTCAGAATTAACTAAGACGCTTCCCACCACTTTTTCTGAGAAATAGTGTCACTGGCAACCACATTATGTCTTTAAGTGGTTATCTGATCACAGGTAGTCTCTTTTTTCTTATATGCGTCTAGCCCTGGGATCTAGGTTCTAAAATCTCCACTAAAAATTCAAAGCACAAAGGAGTCACTTCTTGAAACTTAAATATCTTCTTAGAGATAAAACATTATTTTGCATCTCATTTGTATTACGCTGTTGACTTAGACTTTAAAGCCTCGGGTGGCAATGTTGGGTGCTCAATTCATGAAAACAACAGTAGAACGACAAATGCATCCATTTTCATAATCTCTAATTGCTCATAATATAATGATGAACCTCCACCTCTAAACCCTTAATAAGTCCTAATTAATACAAAATTATCCCTTTTTGAGAAAAGTTCTTTACATGTCACTGGCAATTTGCCATTCACAGAGCTTTCGCACATTTTCACATTTGAGCTTTTAATTATCAAACTAAAACTGATCTAATCCATAGCTGACTATGTAAATGCCTTGCAAATTATAGAAGAAGACTGAAAAAATCTGAATATCCACTTGTCACCTGTTAGTTCATTTTGAGATAAGTGCTCAGCGACACTGAGAGAATTGCGATTGTAGGCAATACAGAAAATAATTCCCCCCCCTGGTTTATTAGAGTTAAACCGTGCTGTATGTCTAAATGAGTTGGTAGAATGAGTAAATTCTGGAAATTCTGGAAGAGACTCATGGAAACTTACCATGGCAGATTACGAACTCCAGTAAGCAGTTTAAAAGAATTAACTTTTTACCTAGAACAATTGTAGATTTACAGAATTATTGTGAAGATAGTACAGAAGGTTGCTCTATCCCCTGCATTGGGTTTTCTTTATTATTAATATCTTACATTAGTATAGTATATTTATTACAACTAATGAACCAATACGATACATTATTATTCACTAAAGTCTATGCTTTATGCAGATTTCTTTGGTTTTTACCTAATATCTTTCTTCTGTCCCAGGATCCCATCCAAAATATCCCATTACATTTAGTCTTCATGTCTCCTTAGGCTCATCTAGGCTGTGACGGTTTCTCAGACTTTCCTTGGTTTTTTATGAACTTGACAATCTTGAAGAGTACCGGTCAGGTATTTTGTAGAATGTTTCTCAATTAGAATGTGCCTAATGTTTCCCCCTTGACTAATCTGGGGTTATGGTTTTGGGGGAGGAAGATCACAGAGGTAAAGTATGATTTTCATCATCATATCAAGGGGAACTACTCTCAACATGATTTATCTCTGTTGATGTCGACCCTAGTCACCTGGCTGAGGAAGTGTTTGTCTGGTTTCTCTCGTAAAGTTACTCTTTCTCCCTCCCTTTCCACACTGTACAAGATCTTTGAAAAGAAAAGTCACTATGCTCAGCCCACACTTAAGGAGTGAGAAGCTACGTTCCACCTCCATGAGGGTGGAGTAACTATATAAAGTATTTGGTATGTCAAATTATAAAAAGCTGAGAGGATTTCACAACTCAAAGATATCATAAATAAGAAAGAGGAAATCCATTTGAGGAAGCCAGGAAGTAAGGAGTTCAAGGTAATGATCAGCTAAGATATAGGGGGCGGTCACACCCCTCAACAGGGGTAACCCTCATGACTTGAGACCCATCCCATTCAACTTTTTGCTGCCCAACTTTCTAGTTCTTCTAGAAAAGTGAAGTGTTCAAACATTTGGAAACTATAGTGAATTCCAAAATTATTTTACTTTTCTCCTGGGATCACCCCGTAAGTATAATACTTCATTCATTGCAAATGCCTACCCGTCAGTAAGGTTCTGGTCTTGAAAACGTATAAAATAGTTTTCAAGTTTCCAAGAGTCAATGTTTCTTTCTTGGGAGTGAATACAAGTGGATATGTGATGGAAGAGGTGCTATCTCTCATTTACAGAGGAGTAAAATGCGGTAGCAATTAAGCGATTTGCTAAAGATCTTCATAATCAATGATGTCTGTCTTCACTGTTCAACGAAAAGGGCTATCTCAAAATTCTCCAAAGATCTACTTGTTGTCAAATACAATAGCCCTTTCTCCTTCCTTATTCTCCTTCATCTTTCTGTTGCGTCTGACTTGGTTAACGACCTTATGGTATTGGGTAGCTATTAATTTACAACAAACCATCCCCAAACTCAATGGCTTAGAAAAGCAATGATTTACTGTTGCTCACACATCTGTGGGGCAGCTAGTGTTCATCCAGGCTGGGGTCAGCTGGGTGGCTCTACTTCTTTCAAAGATCTGCTAGCTGGCTAGCTGGCTGGCTGGCTGGGGAGTCATTCTTCTCTTCAGTCTAGCAGTCTAGCTGTGGCATATGTTTTTCCATGGCAACGGCAGAAAGCAAGAGAACAAGTAACATCTGAGGTCTCTAAGAGCTAGGCCCCAAATTGGTACACTGTCATTTCAGTCACATACCATCTGTTAAAGCAAGTCACATGGCCAAAGGGCAAGAAATACATTCTCATCAATGAGGTCAACACATAGCTAGTGTGTGGATGCTCAGATAAGTGAAGAATTGGGGTCAGTAATGCAATCTATCATATCCTTCTTGAAACACTAACCCCCTTTTTAGAAAACACATTACTATCATGATTCTCTCACTTTTTTTTTTTTTCTTCTATAAGCGGGCCTCTCACTGCTGTGGCCTCTCCCGTTGTGGAGCACAGGCTCCGGACGCACAGGCTCAGCGGCCATGGCTCACCGGCCCAGCCGCTCCGTGGCATGTGGGATCTTCCCGGACCGGGGCACGAACCCGTGTCCCCTGCATCGGCAGGCGGACTCTCAACCACTGCGCCACCAGGGAAGCCCTCTCTCACTTTTTATTTCCTTAACCTTTCTTCGTTCAACCTCAGAACTGTATGTAAGCTTTACATAAGGCTTAGCTTTTCTGAGTTTCCTGATTCTCTCCATGTGTGTATTCTTGCTAAGAAAGCTTACCCAGGATCAGACTCTCTAATTCCCTAATGTCATTTATAGTTTACCATTGGGCATTTCCATATTTTCCTTTGGAACTGCCTAAGCTCACAATCTTTGGTCTCACGCTCCACTTAGATCAATGTTTCTTCCCAATACAAAGCTGTATCTCTAGAAAAGACTTGGGTCTTTAGATCCTATTTGCCATGAATCCAAAAACAAAACTCAAAGCCCTAGTGAAAACTTACCCTACATTAATAGGAATTTGACATCTCTAAAATTTAGAAGAGAATATATGTAAAAGAAAATGATGAGAACATTATTAAAAACCACTTCCTATGAGACACGGTTAAAGTTACTAATATATATATATATTAATCTAGAGATTATATAGGGCGTCATGTCCACCATGTTTAGATAATTTAGTGTGTGGTATAGGAAGACCTGAGGTTCTCTTCTTTGTAGCAGAACTATACTCAGTGGGTGGATTTCGGGGAGGAAAAGTTTTGCTTGATATAAGGAAGAACTTTTGAGTAAGAAGAACTGTACAGAAACAGAATGGGCTAATATCTGTATTTTTCACGTGTCACTCCTCTTTCCTGAAATGTCTTACTTTTTTTCCCACTTATCCAAAATTCTATTTACCCTTCAAGGCTTAGCCCAAGCTTTCATTCCTCTGTAAGCTCTTCCTAATTACTCATTTTATCAAACCCTTTCAACTCATTTTGCTAATCTGCTACCCCACCTCAACTAAATTAAGGGCTCTTTGAAAGTAGAAATATGACATACTATTCTATAACTTCAAGTATTAAACAGAGCTCTGAGTTTATAACAGCCACTCAGTAAATTCTTACTGGTTTTTTGTTTGTTTTGTTTTTGTTTTAATGAAGTACAGATGATTTACAATATTGTGTTAGTTTCGGTAGTACAGCACAGTGATACAGTTTTAGGATTTTTTGCAGATTACATTCCATTATAGGTTATTACAAGATATTGAGTATAATTCTTTGTGCTGTACAGTAAATCCTTGATGTGAATCTATTTTATGTATAGTAATTTGTATCTGTTAATCCCATATTTAATCACATATTTTCTGATTTCCAAAATCTAGAATCATTAGATTTGGTTATAATTTGAATCAGATTGAAATGCTCAGCAATCTGTTCATTTCATCTGGTTTCACAAGATGATACAGCTTCTGATTGTAATGACAGCCTGAAGGAAGTAACAGATTTTGCCATCACTTGACATCCACAGAATTTAGAGATCCTTTAAGATCTTAAATTTTTAGCTCAAATAATTTGCTGGGATAATTAGCAAAATATGCCATCATTTCTTCGTGTCTGAAAATTATTTAAAACAAAAATCAACTGGTGACTGGGAACATATGATGTGGAAGAACACATACAACACTAGAGAACCGTCACTCTAGTTTGTATTCAGGTCTACCTGTTGTCATAGTTACTGTTGTACTCCAAGCGATTTCCTTCCTGAATCACACTCTGCAAACCTTCAATGAAAATAAGCCATTCTTCTTTATTTTTCTCTATTCATGAATTGAGGCTAAAAAATAGCAGCAATTGCACAGTTGTTTTTACACTTTGAGCAAGATTTTAACGATACAAAAAGAACAAGAGGTTTAATCAAAACAAGTGCCTCTGATGAAGGCCTTACCTCATTTTTTCAGCAATATTCATTAAGTAGCTAGATACTGGGGCCGCAACTATGATTATGGCCCAGGAGGGAGAGACAAGTAAGGGATGCATTTCAATGAAATGCAATCAGGTCTGTGGTGGAAGCAAGAGACCAGAGACCCAAGGAAACACAAAAGAGAGACATCTTGTAAAGTTTGGGGTTCTGGTGCAGTCAGATCAAAGGGAGGTTCCATCCTGTGATTCTCAAAGCATTGTTCCTGTGAAGTTTAGCAAATGTATTTTCTGTCACTTTGGGTACAGGACACTGGTGTTACGCTGCAGGCTGGGCTCACGGAGCAGAGGACAGGCAGCCAGTGCTTCACACACAAAGTCCTATCACCTGCTAATATTCACGCACAGCCTCTCCTTTCTGCTTTGGCTGCAGGAACTCCTTCACAGACATCCTCCGGGCCATCCTGCTGTCATTGGAAGTCCTTATTGAAGATCCGGAGCTCCAGATAAATGGTTTCATTTTAATTATAGACTGGAGTAATTTTTCCTTCAAACAAGCCTCCAAACTGACACCATCAATCCTCAAACTGGCCATTGAAGGGTTGCAGGTATGTTCAATGAATGCACCATATGAGATAGTATGCGACTGTGTGCTCTTTTCTTATTGCAACCCAAGTAATGTTTGCCTTTGAGAATGGAAAAAGAAAACTTTGATAGAATCCACCTGTGAATACTCTGTATTTTTACCCCAGCCTGAGTTGAGATGATTTTTTAAAAAAAATTAGCTTCCATTTTCATTAACAACTCTAAACTACTGTTACCACGGGCACAAATTACCTACCGCTGCTATTATGAATAAAGCTTGGAGATGTTTAGCCAAATCCATGTGAGAGTTCACACAAATTAAAACTAGAAAACATCTACTTTATGAGTGTGCCCTTATATTGCAGTGGCATGGAAGCTTTCCAGGGTTTCTGGAAGCATCTTTGCACATGAAAATATACCCGGTGGGTCCTCACTTCTCTGAAGGCAACGTGCTGAGGTGTTTGTACTAAAGTAAATCATTTCAGTGCAAAGGAAGCATATGGAACTCTACTTCCTGTTTGTATGACCAGTTGTCAGGACTTTGGGGAAGGGGTTTTTGTGCTGTGTAGAGGTTAGGGTAGTCAGTTCCTGGGGTCCCTTCTACTTTTAAGGACCGGTGATTCCATGAAAAGTAGCAAACTCAGAGCTAAGCAACACTGCTTAGCTTCCTGGTGACGCATTATCATTGTTCAGGAAGATTCAGAATCAGCATAGATAAAACTCAAGTCCATTCTTCATTTCGTAGGAAGACTGACTCCCAACAGACGGCAGTTACACGCAGCTACATAGATCACGAACTATTTGTTAATTCTCAGATCAAGCAGCCACTACTCAAGCTCTTCAAAGTACAAGACTGGGAAACCCATTTCCATCACCCGTCGTACTCTAGTGTGATGAGTAATCGATGGGCCTGTTTCTTAAACTGTGGCTGATTCACATTTGGCTCCCAGCAAATATGCAGCACTTACAGGGCCTCTGATAAACTCATGTTTATTGAATGGAACTTATTTTGTTGAAAGGGTTTCCTATTTCAGAAGAGGAACAAGTACACACTGTTCCAAGAATGCCACATTATCCTGGGGAGTTACATCACACAGTGTATCGGGGGCACATTTTTAAATTTGCTTTTGCATTTCTAGACTACAGAGTATCCTGCCTTGCCTTAAAAAAATCTCCATCATAGACTTGTTTGTCCTTTACTGTCAATCACTTTCTCTTAGCTCTCTTTTTCTTCAGCGTCCTCTCATCTAAGCCTCTGAACATCTGATCTTTCTCTCCTTAAAGCTTTTATCAAAGGGAGATTTAAAGTAAGCTGCAAGGTTTATTTCATTCCCTATAATTATGCTGGCCATATTTCCAGGATTTTCTGTGGTGTAGTACAAGCTTCATATAATTTTATCTTTCTAAAAAGAGATAATTCATTACATGTGTAAGTAGCTGTGATTCAAATTCTATGTATTTATAAGATTTTTCATAAATCAGGAAGAAAAATGTACTTATTCCAACCCTGTGTTCCAATTTTTATTTCTGGAAATGTGTGGATTATATAACATGTCCCCTGCCAACTTCTCTAGGCTAATGTGGGTCTTACTGAGTTAATGCATGTGAATGTGTTTTAAAACATAAAGCTGTACATAAGTTTGTAATATATTTTTACAAGAAATACTAGATGACCTTTTGTGGGGCAAAGCGAGTCATACCTGGGCCTTCTCTCTTCATGTACCAGGGTCCGGGTTGAACTCCACAACGTCCTATAGCTCTGGTTAAAGAATAGCCTCTACTGGGTGAAGGGGAGATGCATGGGGTCAGGGTCAGAGTGGAGAAAAAGTACTTCCTCCTCCCAGCATCTCACAGAGCAATGGCCTGGACCTCTCTGTTGCTAAACAAGGTAAACTCCCTTGACTGTGGGAAAGCATCAGGCCCGTCAGGCTGTCTGGACTGGGATGCAGCTTTTTCTGTGAATTCTGCCTGCCCAGACCCTGAAGACCTAAGAACTCTTAAAAAGGTGCAGACCCTCCTGCCAGGAGAAGCTGAGCTTGGACGCAGCTCCTCTGTCTGGGATATGGGCTCCCTGTCCTAACGAGCTTGTTGGCTTGGTTCTTGCCCTACAGTGGGTGGTCAGCTCTGGCCAGCCACTGGCAACTTCTCGCTCCAGGCTATCCTCTTTTGGGCGTTGCGGGAATTCGGACACCACGGTCACCTCTCTACCAGCTCTCCCAGGGACCTTATATCACTGCAGGGATTGCTTCCATCCACAGTGTAACCATTAACTGCTTATGGCATTTCAAAAAAGTCCTAACTGATACTAGCAGAATTCATGTCTTTGTGGTCACACTGTGGTACAAGGAAGATCCCATACAGGTCTCCACCTGTCAGCCATGAAAGTTCAAGATAAATTTCGTAACACCACTGGCATGGGTAAAGGCCATGGACTTTACTGGAGAAAAGGAAAGGGTCAGTGAGAGATGAGAAGTCACTGCTGTTCTTTTTTCCTCTGCACCATCAGAGAGGCCCAAAGAGGTTCGAGTGTCCTGTAGACATGCAGGAGATTGCAGGGGAGGGAGACCCTATGTTCCAGTGAAGGGAACTTGCTTCCTCTGCTGTCCTGCCTATTGTGGGGTAGATGTGAGAAAGTAACCTGGCACGGGGGTACTAATCAGACTACTTTTGTGCTAGGCCATCTGGTTTGGGGTTTCAGCTGTTCATAGGCGTTATCTAGGATTACCTGCTGATCAACTCCTAGAGAATCTGGGGCCCTGAAATATGGCAACCCCCTCAACACACACAGATAGTACAATACCTCGTGCAGGAGAAGGCGGTGGGGTGTTCAGGTTGTGAGACTTTAGAATCATTTTTGTTCAGTCCTTCACCTGCATCACAACCTAGTTTCAAAACCCTAAGTTTTAGCTCTATTACCTCTGTTCTTAGTTCTCTACAAAGAAAGTTGTTCAGTGAGACCCTCAATTACTATTGTTCCAGGTTGGGTTCTCTGAGGAGCAGATTCTGACACAGAGATTAACATGCAGGAGACTCATTAGGGAATGCTCTTGGGGTCAGCACCCGCAGAAGGGAAGCTACGAAGAATGGTTGGCAGCAGGAGAAGTTAAGCTGGGATTCAATCATTTCCAATGAAAGCTTCAGGTGTTCTGAAACTGAGATGACCCTTCAGAGTTGGCCCTGACTGGAGCCAAGGGACTGGACCTTTATATTCCCACATTGTTCAGTAACTGGGCGCAGGCTGTCCTGACAAGTGGTTGTGAGTTTGGGCAAAGCAGCTCTCTTCAGCCTGGGGCTCCAGAGGCTGGAGCTATTATCTGAGAATTTTCTCCTGGTAGCACCTCAAGCAGCTGGGAAATAAGTACTCAGTCCTAAAGGGGGCCTGGCAGCATATCAGAATATCTACCACAATAAGCAAAAGACGTTTAATACCCTGTAATGTCACGTCGAGAAGCTTCCTTTATTTTGAACCTGGATGTTTAACTGCTTTTTTTCTTGGTTATATACAGTCCCAATTATCCCCGAGTGGAGTTGATACCATGTAATACAGAGGTGATAGGCTCTGGGCTAACAGCTTGGTGACAGTCTTCTGTTTGGGTCTACCAGTTGTATTTTAATGCTTTAAATGGCAATTATAAGTTAGTAGAAGGAAGGAAATAATAAAGATTAGAGCAGAAATAAATGAAAAAGAGACCAAAAAGAATTTAAAAAACCAATGAAACTAAAGGCTGTTTTTTTTTTTAAAAGATAAAGAAAATTGATAAACCCTTAACCAGACTCATAAAGAAAAACAGAGAGAGGGACCAAAAAGTAAAATTAGAAATGAAAGAGGAGAAATTACAACAGATATTACAGAAATACAAACAATCGTAAGAGAATGCTATGAACAGTTATACACCAACAAATTGAACAGTCTAGAAGAAATGATTAAATACCTAGAAAGATACAATCTTTCAAGACAGAATCAGGAAGAAATGGAAAACTGAACAGACTGATTACTAGTAATGAAATTGAATCAGTGATCAAAAAACTCCCAACAAGCAAAAGTCCAGGACCAGACAGCTTCACAGGGGAATTCTACCAAATATTTAAAGAAGAGTTAATACCTATCCTCCTCAAACTATCCCAGGAAGTTGAAGAGGAGGGAACACCTCCAAACTCATTCTACAAGGCCAGCATTACCAAAACCAGACAAAGACACTAAAAAGAAAGAAAATCAGAGGCCAAAATCCCTGATAAACATAGATGCAAAAATCCTCAACAAAAATATTGGCAAATTGAATTCAACAACACATTAAAAGGATCATACATCCTGATCAAGTGGGTGCAAGGATGGTTCAATATCTACAAATCAACCAATGTGATACACCACATTAACAAAACAAAGGATAAAAATTATGTGATCATCTTAACAGATGCAGAAAAAGCATTTGACAAAATTCATCATTCATTCATGATAAAAACTCTCAACAAAGCTGCTATAGAGGGAACACACCTCAACATAATAAAGGGCATTTATGACAAACCCACAGCTAACATTATACTTGACAATGAAAAGTTGGAAGCTTTTTCTCTAAGATCAGAAACAAGACAAGCATGCCAACTCTCACCACTTCTATTTAACAAAAGTTTTGGAAGCCCTAGCCAGAGCAATTAGACAAGGAAAAGAAATAAAAGGCATCCAAATTGGAAGGAAGTAAAACTGTCACTATTTGCAGATCACATGATACTATATATAGAAAACCCGAAAGACTCCACCAAAAAACTATTAGAACAAATAAATAAGTTCTGTAGATTTACAGGATATAAAATTAATATACAGAAGTCTGTTGCATATCTATACACTAATAATGAGCTATTAGAAAGAGAAAGCAAGAATACAATCAAATTTTTAAAAAATAAATACCTAGAAATAAATTTAACCAAGGAGGTGAAAGACCTGTATACTGAAAACTACAAAACATTAAGGAAAGAAATTGAAGAAGATGTGAATAAAAGGAAAGATATTCCAGGCTCATGGATTGGAAGAATTAATGTTGTTAAAATATTCATACTACCCAAAGCAATGTGCAGATTCAATGCAATCCTAATCAAAATATTTATGGCATTTTTTACAGAACAAAAAATGACCCTAAAATTTATAGAATCACAAAAAATGTATAGAATCACAAAAGGTTCTGAATAGCCTAAGAAATCTTGAGAAAGAACAAAGCTGGAAGTATCATGCTCCCTGAGTTAAACTATACTACAAAGCTACAGTAATCAAAAGAGTAAGGTACTGGCATGAAAAGAGATACTGATATCAAATGAACAAAATAAAGAGCCCAGAAATAAATCCATGCACATATGGTCAATTGATCTATGACAAGGGAGACAAGAATATACAATGGGAAAAGATGGTTTCTTCAATAAGTGAGGTTGGGAAAACTGGACAGCTGTATGTAAAAGAGTAAAACTAGAACATTTTCTCACACCATATACAAAAATAAACTCAGAATGGATTAAAGACTTAAATGTAAGACTAAAACCTATAAAAATCCTTGAAGAAAACATAGGCATTATGCTCTTTGACATTGAGCTTTGCAATATTTTTATGGATTATTTCCTCAGACATGAGCAACACACGCATAATTAAACAAATGCGAGCACATCAAACTTAAAAGCTTTTGCACAGCAAAAAAAACCATTAATAAAACAAAAAAGCAACTTACTGAATAGGAGAAAATATTTGCAAATGCTATGTCCAATAAGAGGTTAATATCCAAAATATATAAAGAATGTATATAACTCAACATAAAAAAAATCCAATTAAAAAATTGGTAGAGGACCTAAATAGGTACTTTTCCAAAGAAGACACAGAGATGGCCAACAGGCACATGAAAAGATGCCCAACACTGTCCATCATCAAGGAAATGCAAGTCAAAACCACAAGGAGGTATCACGTGACACTGTCAGAATGGCTATCATTGAAAAGAGAAGAAATAACAAATGTTGGCAAGGATGTGGAGAAAAGTACACTGCTTGTGGGAATGTAAATTGGTACTATGGAAAACAGTATGGAGGTTCTTCAAAAAATTTAAAATAGAACTACCACATGATCCAGCAATTCCATTCCTGGGTATTTATCTGAAGAAAACGAAAACACTAATTTGAAAAGACACATGTACCTCAATGTTCATAACAGCATTATTTACAAGAGCCATGATATGGAAGCAACCTAAGTGCCCATCAACAGATGAATGGATAAAGAAGACATGGTAAATATACACAATTGAATATTGCTCAGCCATAAAAAAGAATGAAATCTTGCCATTTTCGACAACACAGATGGACCTGGAAGGTATTACGCTTAGGGAAATAAAGAAGACAGAGAAAGACTGTATGTTTTCACTTATATGTGCAATCTGAAAAATGAAGCAAATGAACAAACATAAAACAGAAACAGACTTACAGATATAGAGAACAAACTAGTGGTTACCTGAGGGAAGAGGGTCAGGGAGGGGTAAAATAGGTGAAGGGGATTAAGACATACAAACTACCAGTTATAAAAAAACAAGATGCAGGGATATTATATACAGCAAGGTAATATAGTTGATATTTTACAATAACTTCATATGGTGTATAATTCATAAAAATATCTAATCACTATGTTATATACCTAAAACTAATATAATACTGTAAGTCAACTGTACTTCAATAAAAAAATCTTTTAAGGGCTTCCCTGGTGGCGCAGTGGTTGAGAGTCAGCCTGTCGATGCAGGGGCACGGGTTCGTGCCCCGGTCTGGGAAGATCCCACATGCCGCAGAGCGGCTGGGCCCGTGAGCCATGGCCGCTGAGCCTGCGCGTCCGGAGCCTGTGCTCTGCAATGGGAGAGGCCACAGCAGTGAGAGGCCCGTGTACCGCAAAAAAAAAAAAAAAAAAAAAAAAAAAAAAAGGCATGTGCATAGAACTTTGGTTATGTATTTCACAGGCTGAATTAATGAGTTATAATAATAATAATCATGTACAAGACTGCTCTTTAAGGGGTAATCAGATGTTTTTACATCAAAAATTTCCTTGCATCAGCCAGTCATGAAATTCTAATAGTGTACACAGTATATATTCCTCCTTTAGGACAATGGGGCATGTCATTGTTTAGAATATTAAGTTATCCCAGATACATAAATATTCTGTGAATATTAGTTCAAAAAACTCGAGTTAAAAATACTAATTTTGAGAATGCCTAAAAGTCACTTTCTCTCACTCTGCTGTTTCATTTCTTAAATGTGGTCAATAATGTCTAAAAGAGCCATTATAGCTATTCATTACAACTTGTTTAAATTTGAATCAAAGAAGTAATATTTATGCCACCATTTTAATAGAGCAAAGCATTACTCTCAATTCTGCTGGGGAATTCTGGCAGGATAAGCAGCCTGCTGAACTCCTGTTCTTGAGTTTTGCACCGTTTCCAAAATCAATTTTTGGACTTATTTCTTGTGAATCACTGCCACCCAACCATTCCGATCCGCACACAGCGTTGATCAACGTTCAGCCAACCCAGATACTTCAAGAATTTACTGTGCCGAAGCGTTTCACTTAGGAAGAGCTATAGCCTTTTGTCCCATAGGCTATTTACAAAATATTTGATTCCCTAAGGACCCAGATGTTTGTTAAGGGTTTAGAGAAGCTTACTTTTCACTCACCAGAGGAGATCTAGGAAGCACGCTTTTTGTTTTTTTCTCATTTCTGTGCTTATGTCATTTTCTTCCAGCCAATCAGACACTTTATCAGTTCATTAACTCTTTGTTCCAGTTTAAGGTTTACTGTGTGACTTTTGTTGTCATTTTTGTTAAAAATGGTTTTATAATATTTATATCTACTTTGATTTAAACTCTCCCAACAGCTTTGAGCCAGTCTAGTGTGGAAGGAGGTTCATTGCTTTTCCAACTCTTAACCCAAAGGTGGGAGGGGATTGCGGGCAAGGCTCAGAGGCTCAGGCAGCTGGGAATCATCCATCTCCTGGGCGTCCCTTTCATTAAACTGTTTCCAACCTTCATCCGTTCTCTCTAGCCTCCTTTCCACATCCCACTCCTTCCCACATTCTGATTTTCCATCTCTTTTCCAAAACATACAATATGTTCACTTGCCCTTGGGGAATCCAAAGTGCTCTATTCACTTGAAAGACTAGAACAGTAAAACGTCCGCCAAGTCACCGGGAAATCTGACAGTTCCTGAGGGTAAATGAATGACTGGTGTGATTAGAAATTTGTAAAGTCTGGTTGGGCAGATGCATTTCGAGTTACAAGTAGATTCACACCAAATCAACAGTCTATGACTCAGACATGCAGACATACTGACTTGCGGTGTATTCATTCAAAAGAAAAGGTGAGTCTGGTATTCTTCTAAACCAGATGACAGCAGAGAACAAAGCAACCTGGCTTCCTGAAGCTACATTCTAGGGTTTTATTATGCAGTGTAGTCCACAAAACAGCAATCTCAACATCACCAGGAGCTGGTTAGAAATGCAGACTCTCAGGCCCTACCCCAAACCTACTGAATCAATCTGCATTTCAAGTTCTCCAGGTGATGTGTACTCACATTACAGTTGGAGAGCACTGCTCTAATAGACGGTATTGCGGTATAAAGCGATGGATCGCAACTGTAAGTACACAGACTCCCCAGAGGACTTGCTACAACACACACGGCGGGACCCCACTCCTAGTTTCTGAGTCTGTAGATCTGGAGAAGAGCCCATGAGTTTACCCTTCAAAAACGTTCCCAGGTGATGCTACTGCTGCCGGTACAACCACGCCTTGGTGCAGGTGAGAGCAGAGTCCAACTATTTGGGCTTCAGTCCTGGCTCTGCCACTTTAAGACCTCAGGCAAGTCATTTAACTCTTTCAGTTCTCGTTTTGTTGTCTGTAAAAATGTGGTGTCAAAACAGTACTATCTCATAGGTTTATGGTAGAAATTAAATAGTGAATGAAAAGTGCCCAGGCCATAGTCAGTGCTCACTGAAAGGCAGAATGCTACTGAAAGAACGAAGAGGCCAGCCCTTATCTGTGGGCTCCTGTGGCTCTAATTCACGCATTTAAATGAAATTGCTCTCCATTGCCTCAGCTCTGAAGTTTGACCTCACCAGCCTGTTCACTGACCCCCAACAAGGGGGCTACCTTCTCACCACAGTTAACGACGTGGGTCCAGCTTGGTGTTACTCGTTGAGACTGTGGCACTCGAGGTGTTTTTTCTTTCTGTTTATGTGTTGCGATCCTTTTAATGATCACCAGAGTCCACTCCCAAAGCCTCTGTAGCTGAGGGATTAATGGGGTCAAAATTCACCTCTTTCATCCTGGAGGACTCTTTTAAGCAGTAACATTTACAGTCTTTGATGCTTACAGTTTTCATATATTAAAGAATATTAGATACAAACAACTGAAGGAAAAGGATATTTGTATATATTTTGCCAAGAAGGTTCTTAATTCATTCTGAACACTCCAGGGGTGACTGAAGAACACTTTCTCTCTAAACAAACTACTTTCTCAGGCCACAAAGCTGTAATTCTGAGTTTGCAGTAGTGCAATATGTTATTGTAGAAATATCAGAGGAATAACATATCCCTTTTAATGCTCTACCTTGTTAAATATCAATTAAACTCAGGAAGACGATTAGAGGTAAAGACATTCTGGTGATCCAGATGGCAGACAGGATGGCCCATTGAAAACAGTTCCAATCATATAGGTCTATCTCTGGCATATTTTTGATAACTGGTTTTTCTGGACTCTCATGCATTATAGACCTAGCCAGTGCTCAGATTCATCCATTCAAGAAACAGTTACTAAGACTTGACTTTGAGTCAGCCACAAAAGTAAACAGATACAGTCCCTGCTCTCAATAAGTCATCATTCAGAGTAGAGGCAGATCTATAAACAAATGATGAAAACAATGTTGCATGTGCAGGAAGGGTCATATGTACCGGGTTAATAAAATCCCAATCCAGGCAGGAGGAGTTAGGAATGGCCTCCTGGGTGAGGCCACACCTCCGCTGATTCTTAGCAGATGACTGTGGAATAGCTACATGAAGGCAGGGTGGGAGAAATTTCAAGTAGAGGAGATATTATGGGCAAGACATCACTCACTAAGAGAGAGAAGCAGAATTAATTTCATAATCCTGGCGTGCACAAGGAAGGGCCAGGCAAGCAGCTTGTATGCCCCTGTGTCATGCTAAGGAGCTTGGTCTCTTTCTGCAGACGTTGGGGGCCACTGAACATATTGAAGCAGGATGACACCGCAGATTGGTATTTCATCCGGGATCAATTTGGTAGGTATGAGCAGGGAAGATTCAAAGGCAGGGGAACCGAATAGAAGACAACTGCAATCATTCAAGTAAGAAACAACCAAAGGTGAAATTAGGAGTGATAAAAGGATTCAATAAGGACATAGGAAGTAAAGCAAAGCAGTGCTTGGTGGCTGGATGCTTGAGAATGGAAAGCGGAAGCGCAGGAGTTGAGGATGAAGCTGGGTGTGCAGCTCCGGTGAAGGGCGGAGGTGGTGCCGACCCACGAGATGGTGCAGACGGGAGTGCGCAGGTGTGGGAAGAGAATGAGTGTTGGACATGTTGAGCTTAAGATGCCATGGGGTATTTAACTGTTTATGTTAAGTATAAGCTGAGGGAAGAGGTCTGGGCTGGATCTATAGAGTTGGTGGTATTTGAAATCATAGGAAAGATCATTTGGAGAAAAACTATGGAGTGAAGCCAGTGACTGAGAAAAAGAACCCAAGTGAAGAGCAACAAAAATGACCAAGTTAGACGAGAAGGAGCCCATGAAAGAGAAGGGGCAGGTTGACAAGGAGGACGAGCTCATTCATCAAGAAACTGAAAGGACAGGGCTTCTCTGGTGGCGCAGTGGTTGAGAGTCCGCCTGCCGGTGCAGGGGACATGGGTTCGTGCCCCGGTCCGGGAAGATCCCACATGCCGCGGAGCGGCTGGGCCCGTAAGCCATGGCCGCTGAGCCTGCGCGTCCGGAGCCTGTGCTCCGCAAGGGGAGAGGCCACACAGTGAGGGGCCCACGTACCGCAAAAAAAAAAAAAAAAGAAACTAAAAGGATGGGCCTTCAAGGAGGGAAACTATTTCAGTGTAGCCGTGGGAATGGCATCTAGAAAGCTCCGGTTTGAGGAGGGCGGTGGAGAAACGGAGATAACTCTATCAAGAAGAATGTCCCACAGACCCAGGGGGGTGGGTGGACTGAGGAGAGGGACCAGGAAGATGGTTCTGGAAGGAGTATGCCGCCTTACTTTTCCACTGGACAAGAGTTTTCAGCAGAGGAATATATTAAGGGCCTTCACGCAGCTGTGGAAGATCAGTCCTGACAAAGAATTGACCTCTGTGAATTGTTTAGTTCCAGGATGACATTCCTCAGCACACCAAAGATGAGATCTCTGTACTGACTTCATTTTCAGACAGGCTTTTTCACATTCTTGACAGGAGCGAGGGGACTGAGGGTGCTCTAGACAGATGAGATTATGAGCCCACCCAAGATGCTAAACCCAAACCACGGAGACTAAGAATGTTGGAGGGGGGCCCCCCCAAAGATGGTGGGAAATGACAAAAATTTTCACTTAGAAACGTAAGGTAGAAATCAGAGGGAAGTTTTCTTGCAATCCTCTACTTGCCATCCAATGTAGCAACTAGGAATCAGGAAGTCGAGTTTTATTTCTGTTTGGCAACTGTAATTCCATGGATAACCTTGGGAAAATGGCATCACACCTGTAGACCTAAGATTAGTCATCAGCAAAACCCAATGGGGATTGGATGAGGGCAGTGGTTCTCAAACTTCATCACGCACCACAATCACTGGAGTGTTTGTTCAAGTTCTGATTACAGGGTCCCAACCCTGGAGTGTCTGATTCAGTAGGTCGGCACAGGGTGAGGGCGTGTTCGGGTAGGTGAGTGAGAATTAGCATTTCCAAAAAGTCGCCAGGTGATGTGATGTGCTGGTCCAGGGACAACTCTTGACAACACTGGACTAGATAATTCTTACAACCCTTTTAACCACCCAATGCCACAAATCTATAACTTTACCTTCATGGATATAGCCTTAGTGCTTATGTCAGGGACGGAAAATAGGCTTGCCCTCCCACACCAAATCTAAACAATCCGAATGCAGCTCAGGTAAAAAAGAATGCTGGCACTGATTGGTGATGGTTCCTTTCACTGTGGATGGTGAATGTCAAGGCTGCCACATATCTTTTTAGCCCAAAGGTAATTTTTCAAAGTGTAGTAGTTTGTTTTTATACTTAGAATAAACATTTTTTTAAAATAAATTTATTTATTTAATTTATTTTTGGCTGTGTTGGGTCTTCATTGCTGCACGCGGGCTTTCTCCAGTTGCGGCGAGCAGGGCCTACTCTTCGTTGCAGTGCATGGGCTTCTCATGGCGGTGGCTTCTCTTGTTGCAGAGCACGGGTTCTAGGCACGTGGACTTCAGTAGCGGTGGCGCACAGGCTCAGCAGTTGTGGCTTGTGGGCTCTAGAGAACAGGCTCAGTAGTTGTGGCGCACGGGCTTAGTTGCCCCTAGGCATGTGGGATCTTCCTGGACCAGGGATCGAACCCATGTCCCCTGCATTGGCAGGCGGATTCTTAACCACTGCACCACCAGGGAAGTCCCAATAAACTTTTTATTGATATGTTAATATACATCCAGAGAACTACCCAAGCTGTAAGTGTGCAGCCAAGTGAGTTTTCAGAAAATGAAAACATTTAAGTAATCAAACGCAGATTAAGAAGAAGAATACTGCCAGTTACCCAGAGGCCTCTCCTTCCCCCTCCCAGTAGCTGACTCCCAAAGGTAGCTACTATCCTGACTTCCCACACGGTAGATTCGTTTTGCTAGAGTACAGTTTGATTTACCTACCCCCCGTGTCCAGGTGTTCCCGAGTCAATCATTCTTTCCTGGCATCACAGCACTTGCTGTATTATCTGCTTGTACTTTTTTCATCAAAGATCTAAACTATTAATGTCTATGTTTGGAATTTAATAAATAAGATTATTCTTGGAAAATACCAAGGCTAAGAAATGCAGTAGCACATTGTCCTTGTGGAATTTAACTATGTGACAATTGTATCTCATAGAATACAGAATATGCAGCATCAAATAAGTGTCACAAAATAGCTACATTAAGAGAATCTCTCTAACTTTCCCTTAGAGCCCGTTTATTTTCTTAATTTGGCCATGTAGTTTCCAAACTTACCACATATTAGAAGCCTGTAAAAGAATTTGGTTGAGGGGCTAATTCACATTGCCGTATAGACTATATCAAGAAATAACAGTTGTCAGCCACGGAAGAAACACAAATAAGATAAAAATTTTACTATTGAAACTAGAGAGCACTATAATTGAGGTCGTTTCGCATAGAGCTTAATGTACCTGAGACCATTGTATACCATGGAGCAGATATGATGTACACAGCCATGATCCTGAGCTACCAAAAGCCTTAGTCACATTCAATAAGCATTATTGAAGACACCATGGAAATGTGTAAACAGTAGAGAGATTTTCATCTAAAACAGTAATAATGTGATATAGAAAATTTTACAGTTTAAGAGACAAATCCTTAGTCACTTGTATCACATAGGAATCCCAGAAATTATTATTTGGACTTCAGAGAAGTTTTATTATATAGTGAAAATAGCTTCCACATTGCCAAGACGGAGCTCTTTACATTTTATTTTTTTTGGCCACGTCATGTGGCACATGGGATCTTAGTTCCCTGACCGGGGATTGAACCCACGCCCCGTGCAGTGGAAACGCCGAGTCTGAACCACTGGACCAGCAGGGAATTCCCATGGCTGGAGCTCTTTAAAAGTCTGTCTAATAGATTCCCTGAAATGGAAGAACAATAAATGCCCTCAGCACCTCCAGCTGTTGAAATCCGTAACATTCCCTAAACTCAACTTCCACTCCCAAACCCCTCTCTTGGGGGTTCATTACTCATGTTCAGTATAAAAAAATCTTTAAAAAATATTGGTGATACTGGTAAATAAAAATAAGAAAATGCAAATTACACACAACCCTATACAGAAATAGACCTTTTAAACCTGGGCATCTGGTCTTCTCACTTTATAGCACACAGTGAACAGTATTCTAGCTCTTTATTTTACCTCAGCCATCATTTATAATGACTGCATAGTATTCCATTGTTTAGTTATATGATAATGTAGTAACCAATTCCCAATTGCTGAATGTTTAGATTGTTCTCAATTTTTTCAGTATTATGTAAATTCCTGACATGAATGTCCTTTTACTAAATTTTTGGCCACATGAACTACTGCCTTAGGATTAATTTCTAGAGGTGAAATGAATCTTGAAGATGCTCTACAGAAGGTTTTTTTGTTTTTTGTTTTTCATATTCATCAGCATTATATGAAAGGGTCTGCTTCTGAACCAAAATCAGCACTGGGTATTAAAAATAAGTCTTGATCTATTTGTAACCTCTCCACTATGCCTCCACCACACGGCCCCTTTTTGTTTTAATTTGCTTTGATCACTTTGACTACTACTGAGGTGGAACATTTTCCCATATGTTTATTAGACATTTTTTATTAGCTGTTTTGTGTATCACTTGTTAATGTACTTCAACCATTTTTCAGTTGAGGTTTTTAAATTGCTTTATTTCTAATTTTGTAAGAGATTTCTATTACCTAAGGAAATTTTCTCACGTTCATTTTCTCCCGTCACAAACATTTTTCCATAATTTGCATCTACAATGACTAATGTTTATTTTTGCTGTTCTTGTTTAAAGCAGTATAAGACGTTTATATGATCAAGTCTGTTAAGTGGCCTTTGCTAGGGCTTAGAGTCTTTTCTTTCCCAAATGTTATATAAAATTCCTTCCTAGGAATTTTATAGGAATGTTATATAAAATTCCTTCCTAAAATTCCTTCCTATATAAAATTCCTAGAAAAAATATTTCCTTCTAGACTTAGATCTTTTTTTAATTTAACATTTTTATCTATCAGAATTTACATTTGAAAAGGTGTGGAGGAAGGGATTTAACTTAATTTTTTTCTCGGTATTTTGATTTGTCTTAATCCCAGTTATTGAAGAATGCCTCCTGAAATGCATTTTAGCAGATGGATAAATCAGTGATGAGGAAATATTAAGGAGAGTGATGGCAGAGCCAGTTATCCTTTAATACTTTCTGTTAAAAGTTTGAGTTAGTTTTTGATAAGTATGGGTAACATGAATTGGCAAAGGCTGGAAGAGGAGATTCACTTTAATTCAACAACTATTTATTCAACTTTTCACGCGCCAGAATTCCAGGTAGGCATAGGTGGAGGGACCAGCTGGTCATGCCCCCAGGACGGGACAAATATTAGCTTGGTGTTCCTTCCATTCCACATAGGAGAAAATGAAAAATGAGGGGTGTTGGCCAGACACAGGGCGATTGTTGTTGCGCACAAAAGCTGGACTGAAGACTTTGAAAAATATCTTTCACCTCTAAGGAACTCTAAAAAGGCAGTCATAAACATGATTTCTCCTGCTTCAATAATACTAGAGTGGAGTTTAGGAATTTCAAGATGTTTGATGGAGAGTATTAACAACGTGAAAAAAATTAAATGGTTAAGCTAATGCCAGCTCAGCTGAAATGTCATTAATTGAGAGGAGTAATCCCTGATGCCTTAATCCAGAGACTCATTAAGGATTTGGAAGAAATTATGAATAACTTGTTCCATTAACTGAATGAGGTTTTAATTAAGATATTCTTAGAAAAAAAAGAGGACAGGGCAACGTTAAAGTGGATTTTCAGACTTTGGAAGGGGGAACTCAGTTTTGAAAGAGATCTAGAGAAGAGAAGACCTGACTCAGAAGTTAAGACAGACATAAAGCCTGAGAACACTCTGAAATATTTTTCTCTGGTCAGAGCACAGTATTGTTGAGTACTTTGGTACAAAGTTCTATTTCTTGATTATTCTTGTGTTTTCTTTTTCCTATAGATACTCACATTTCTTTATATTTGTAAAAAATTGAGTGTCTTAATTACAACACCTTCCATAAGAAAGTTAGCTAAATATAATAATTCAAAATATAATAGACACATAGAGAAAATAACCAATTATGAGCATAAACTAATATTCAATATTTAAGAGCAACCATAAGTGGCTCTACTCTGCTCATCCAAGTTTATTTACCAGCGCTGCCCAAAACTACCCCCCCTTTCCTGCACCACTTGCCTAATTTCCTCCCTGATCACAGATGAATTATAAAATTCCCCTCTCTCCATTCCCATTCCCCCTGGTACCTCAGCTTGTAATGTTGCCAATCCCCCTACCCTTTTACCTGCTAACAATCCTCTCCATCTTTTATGATTAGTATGATGTCACGTTGCTAGACCAAACCTTACTTCCTCTGTGAAGATTTTCTCCAGATTTTCTAATTCTTTTTTTATTTATTTATTTTTTTTGCGGTACGCAGGCCTCTCACTGCTGTGGCCTCTCCCCTTGCGGAGCACAGGCTGCGGGCGCGCAGGCTCAGCGGCCATGGCTCACCGGCCCAGCCGCTCCGTGGCATGTGGGATCCTTCCGCACCGGGGCACGAACCTGTGTCCCCTGCATCGGCAGGTGGATCCCCAACCACTGCGCCACCAGGGAAGCCCCAGATTTTCTAATTCCTGATGAACGTTTCTTCCCCTAAAAACATGGTTTCTTCTAGACCACTGAATTTTAGATCTAAAAGAGAACTTGGGAATGGTATTGATCAGTAGGTCTCAATATTTAGCATGCTTCAGAATCTACAGGAAAGTTTAAAAAAAAATACTGAACCCCTCTACAGAGTTTCTGATTTCCATAGGCCTGGGGTAGTAAGGTCTGAGAATCTGCATTTCTACCAAGTTCACAGATAATGCTGACATTGCTGATATGCTCCTTTTTGAGAATCACTACTATAGCATACGTTATTTTTTGCTTTTTTTTAGATTCCACATATAAGAGAGAACATACAGATACAGGATTCGCCTTTTTCTGTCTGACTTGTTTCACTTAGCATAACGCCCTCGAGGTTTATCCATGCTGCTGCAGATGAAAAGATTTCCCTCTTTTTATGGCTGAATAATATTCCATTGTGGTGTGTGTGTGTGTGTATGTATATATATAGAATCAATTTTATATATATATATATATATATATATATATACACACACCACAATTCATCCATTTATTCGTTGATGGACACGGGTTATTTCCATATCTTGGCTATTGTAAATAGTACCTTAATGGACATGGGGGTAAATATATCATTTTGAATTAGTGTATATCTATCTATCTATCTCTCTATCTAGTTGATATACATATATATAGTATGCGTATGTGTATATATGTGTGTGTGTGTTGTATACATATATATAAAAATTGATTCCCAATTCCAATTCCAAATGATTTTATCTCAGTATTTTTCACATTTCCATCTTCTTTCCATCTCCAGAGCTGCCACTTCAGTTTGGAACCTCATCAGTTCTCTCCCAAAAGACAGAACATTTTTTAAAATTGTTCTTCCTGCTTTGTTCTAGGCTTGCTTTGATTCTTCTAAAGGTTCCATATTGTCTTCCTAAAAGTCAAATCTGTCTTGTAATACACACCATTTCCTTTTGTCTTAATTTAAATAAATATTTTTCATGATAAGTTGAAAAAATAAAAATTTACTTGAGCTTATTGGAAAATTTCAAAAATATGAAGAAGAAAATAAAAATCAACCAGAGAGAACCACAATTCACATTTTGGTGTTTTTCCTTTTCACCTTTTACTGAGATATAACTCACATACCATATAATTCACTCATTTAAAGGGTACATTTAATGGGTTTTAGTATATTCACAGAGTTGTGTAATCATCACCACAATCTAATTTTAGAACATTTTTATCACCCCCTCCCCCAGAATCCCATACCCATTACCAGTCACTCCTCATTAATCACTTCCTCCACTCGCTCCAGAGCTGTAGGTAACTACTAATCTACATTCTGTCTGGATAGATCTGCCAATTCTGGATGCTTTATATGAATGGAATCATATACTATGTGATCCTTTGTGACTGGCTTCTTTCACTTCACATAATGTTTTCAAGACTTATCCACGCTGTAGTATCTATCAGTACTTCATTCCTTTTTATTGCTGAATAATATTCCATTGCATGGCTACCCCATTTTTTTTTTCATTTATCAGTTGCTGGCCATTTGAGCTCTTCCCACTTTTGATGATTATGAATCATCTTGCTATGAACATTCATGTACACATTTTTTCCAAAGTGGCTGTATCATTTATATTCCTCCCAGCAATGTATGACAGTCCCAATTTCTCCACTCCTTGCCAACCCTAGTTATTGTCTTTTTTTTAGTTATATCCATATTCATTGGTGTGAAGCAGTATCTCATTGTGGTTTTGCTTTGCATTTCCGTAATGACTATTGATACTGAGGATCTTTTCTTGTGCTTATTGGCCATTTGTATACCCTTTTGCAGAATTGTCTATTCAAATCCTTTGCCAATTTTTTATTGGGTAATTTGTCTTATTATTATTGACTTGTAACACACATATATATTCTGGATACAATTCCCTTATCTGATATATCATTTGCAAATACTTTTTTCCCATTCAGTAAGTTGTGTTTTCACTTTATTGATAGAATCCTATGAAGCATGAAAGTTTTAAATTTTGATAAAGTCCGATTTGTCTTTTTTTTTCTTTTCTTTTCTTGTGGGTACCTTTTGTATCGTAGCAAAAAAAAACCTTGTGTAATCCAAGGTCATGAAAATTCACTCCTATATTTTTTGGGGGGTGTCTGTGATTCACTTTGAGTTAATTTTTGTGTATAGTGTGAGGTAGGGGTCCAACTTCAATCTTTTGCATGAAGATATCCACTTGTTCCAGCATCATTTGTTGAAGACTACTCTTGCCCTATTAAATGGTATTGCTTCCCTGTTTGAAATCAATTGACCATTAATATATAGATTTCTTTCTGGGCCCTTAATTTTACTACACTGATCCATATATCCATACTATGCTGGTATAATGTTGTCTTGATTATTGTAGCTTTGAAATAAGTTTTAAATTGTGAAATGTGAGTCATCCAACTTTATTCTTCTTTTTCAAGATTGTTTAGGCTATCTTAGGTCCCTTGCATTTTCACATGAATTTCAGGATCTGCTTGTCAATTTTTGGGAAAAAAAAAATGGAACTGGGATTTTGATAGGGACTGAACTGAATCTGTAGACCTGTTTGGGGAATTCTGTCATCATATTAACATATTGACATATTCTGTCATCATATTAACATATGTCATCATATTAACATCTCAGATTAACATGAGATATCTTCCCATTTACCTATTTAGGTTCTTGCAAAAATATTTTATAGTTCTTGTTATACAAGCCTTGTACTTCTTTTGTTAAATTTATCTCTAGGTATTTTATTCTTTTTGATAATATTTTAAATGAAATTAATTTTTCATTGCTAGTATATTGAAATATAATTAATTTTTGTACATTAATCTTGTATCTTACAACCTTGCTGAACTCATTTATTAGTTCTAGTAGTGTTTAACACTGGATTCCTTAGGATTATTTATATACTAGATCATGTCAACTGAAAACAGATAGTTTTACTGTTTTTCCCATCTGATGACTTCTTTCTTGATTAATTGCTCTGGCTACAATCTCTAGTACAATATCGAATAGAGGTGGTAAGAATAGACATCCTTGTCTTGCTCCTGGTCTTATGGGAAAAGCATTCAGTCTTTCACCATTAGGTATAAAGTTAGTTGCATGTTTTGTAGATGCCCTGTATCAGGTTGAGGAAATTTCTATTCCTAGTTTGGTCAGTCAATAACCATCTCCTTTTAAAATCCTTCAGTAGATCCCTATTTCCTATCAGATCAAGTTCATGCTCCACAGCCTGTGACTGCAGATCCTCCTGGAGCTTCCCCTGCTTACTTCTCCAGCCACATCTCTGGATACTCCCTCTGTACCTCCTTTTCCAACCTCATCTCCAAAATGTTGAGCTCTACCTATTGTAAACTGTATGTAGTTCCTAACATTCCATGTTACCTCATGTCTCTTTGTTTTACCTTCTGCCTTATCCCTACTCTTTTAGTTCCTAATTATACTTCAAGACACAGCTCAAGTGCCACTAATTTCAAAAAGATATCAATTAACTAGATCTGGTTTAGGTGCCTTCCTCTATATTCTTACAACACACTGCACATATTCCTATGCTAGAGTTCACATACTATTCTGCATTGTTGATTTAAGTTTCTGCCTCTCCAAGGAGGATAAATTTCTTAGAGTCAGGGGCCATATCTTAACCATCTTTCATCCTCAGTGCCTGGAACTCACTCAGTAATTTGATGGACAGATGAATGGATGGATGTTGAGATTTATGTCACTTTTTAATACTGAGCATACATAAATGAATAAAAAGACTCACACAATCCTAAAGTTCTTAGCAGCCATAAAAAGCAAGAGACCTTAAAGGTAAATGGAGTTGTTCCAGGGACCATGGAATATAAATGCAGGAAAATATGGAGGGCAAATAAATAGACAAGTCAAGCAAAAAACCCAAAAAGTGTTGAGTTTACAGACCTTGTCTCAATTACTGGAAACAATGGTTTCTAGGAAACACCTTCCTAGGGACGCTGATGCCCATTTCTCCCACTGCTCGACAACAATATCCACCACTAGTTATTATACATTCAATTCAACTCAAAAAATACAGTAGACTATATCAATATATCAATCTACCATGTTCATGCACAAAAGAAGTAAGAGCTGTAGCCTCTGACTGTAATAAAAGCAGGTTTCACCAAATGGTGAACGCTCACACACAAGATTCAGTGAGACATTAGAGCAGTCAATAATTAAATGTCAAGATGGGTAGTGCAGACAACAGCATTTCAGTAGAGGGAGACTCGTTCACTCACGATTATTGATTGTGCACTAGCAGTATGCTAGGTACTGGGTTGGATGTTGAATATATAATGCTGAATAATTGAGAATCTGTGTGTTCAAGGAATTTATAGGCTAGTGAGGAAGCAATGCAAATTAACATATAACTTATATTTATTCATTCAGCAAATACCATCACAGATACTATCTTAGGGGTGCTCATGATACAGCAATGAATTAAAAAGACCAAACTCTCTGCCCAGATAGAGCAAACATTCTAGTTGGGAGAGGAGGACAATAAGTGGGTAGATAAATTATATAGTATGATAAAAAAATAAATACTATGGAGAAAACAGATTAGAGTGATTGAGACTGCTGGGGCATAGATGAGAATGGGGTGCAATTTAGAGCCCTTGTGACTGGCCTCATCAAGAAGGTGACACTGGAGCTAAGACTTGAAGGAGGTGAGGCTGTTAACCATACAGCTACTGAGGGAAGGATGCTCCAGGCAGAGGGAGCGGGCAAGCCAGCGCCCTGAGGTGGGAGTGCCTGCGGTGTTCACAGAACAGCAAAAAAGCTCTAGTTCTGAGGTTAAGTGACTAAGAGCAGCTGTAGGAGATGAGGTCAGGGAGGCTGGGTGCCCTATGGGCCTTGGAAGGACTAGTCTTAGTAAATGAGGAACAACTGGAGGTCTTTGAGCAGAAGAGTGATGCAATCAAATATTTAAACAGATCACTCTGGCTGCTTGTGAAGAATAGACTGACAACACAAGAGCACATGCAGGGAAACAGGTTGGGACATGATTGGCAACATTTAGGCTTGAGGTTATTCTAGTGGCTGAGACCAGAGTGAAAACAACAGGGGTGGTGGGAAGATAACCAGACTCTGGATATATTTTAAGTTAGAGCCACCAGAATTGGATGTATGAGTTTTGAAACAGAGAGGATTCGAAGATGAATTCAGGGTTTTGGTGAGGGCTAACACCTAGGAGAATGGAGGGGAGGGCAACGCCTTCAGGTGAATCTGATCGGGGATGGGGTCGGGGAGCTCAGAAGTTCAGTTTTGTACACTGGAAGCTTGAAACCTTCCAAGTGGAGATTCATGTTGGCAGCTGGATATGTAAGTACCAAAGCAGAGATGAGCAGAGGATTCTATGGGAACGTGTAGGAAGGGCACCCATATGAGGCTTCCCGAGGAAATGACAAACACTGCCTCTCGAAAGGAGGCTGGTGTGATCCAGAAGGCTGCAGCGAGTGAAACGGGCATCGCACAATAGGAAAAAAATGGCTACAGAGAGAGTAGGAAGAGAATTCCAGACATAGGAAATATCTAAGCAAGATCCTTGGAACAGGAAAAAGCATGGTGAGTTTGTGAGAGTAAGCAGAGCCCTGCCTGGGGTGAGGAGTTCTTACTGGAAACACTGGAGCATAAACATGGACCAGATTTGGGGGCGCCTTGAAGACTAGGCTCCTTGTCTAGAAAATCAGCCCTGGCCCACTGATCAGCTTCGGGTGCCCTCCCCAACCAGTGTTCACATTTCCATCTCAGCACCGTCCCAGGGTATCCTAAGAGTCTGTTTACTTTTCTCTTGGCCTCCCTAGATTGTAGTTCCTTGAGAGCAAAGACCTTATATGTTGATTTTTATCTACCGCAATGATTCATTAGTGGAATTTTAATGTTTTTTCAAAGAGTGAATTGTATTTGATACACACACCTCCTTATCATATTTTCATTTCAATGCCTAGGGGAGATTTTAATTAAAAGAGAAATCCTTGTCTTTACTGAATAGGTGAAAGGGCCATTACAATTAGACTACCTTGTAAGAGGCAGCAGACGAGAAAGATTTCAGAAAACAGGATTTTTCAAAACAGCAACTATCAACTGGAAACTTGAAGCAAAGAACACAGGTCAGGTTGTTATGAATTAATTAAAGAGAGGGAAACGGTGGTGGATTTGCAGTAAGGGCATTTGTCTACGCTACTTGCATACCTTATAAGGATGAAAGAACTAACGCGCTAACTGTACCTGATAACGAGAACTTTGGCATCTGGTACTCATCCCTTCAGAGACCTGTCAGAAGGGCCCTGGGCTCAGCCTGCCCAAAAGAGACCCGGACAGTTATCTTTTGCAGGGCAGGAGATTCAATGTCAAGTTCAATCTCCAGCCCTGGCAAAAAGAGTAGGATGCACTATGATGTGTGCCTTAAACCAGCCAGTTACCACGATCTAGGGGTTGGCCACCAGGACCCAATCGCGGCTCTGCTCAACACGCGCTAAGGGGAAATGGCTGCTGCTTGAGCCGCCAACTGGGTATGCTGGAATGTCACAAAGAACTCTCCAGGCGCAGGGAACAGAAGCACTAATTCATCTAAAAATATTACCGTGTTAATTACTGTCCTAGCCCTGCTTCTAGCCCTGACTCTTCTGACTTAAAAATACTATCACTTGTTATCCTTGAAATGACAGGATTGCTTTGTTCATTTAGGAGAAAGTGTCTGCTGAAGCCCCAAATCTGAATACCCGTGGTTTGCCTTTCAGTTGTTCTTTCACCCAAAAAGGGTGTTCCATGTAAAAAGAAGCTAGTTCACAAATCAAACGATGACACAGGGCATTTCTTCAAGACAACCATTATGCCTCAGTGCCCAGCAGAAGTACTCCACCTGTACTGCCCATTTCTCACACGGAACATTAAAACCATTTGTATTCAAGGGTCGAGACTTCATAAAGTTACTGGTTTTTACTACTTTACCAAGGATACCCTTAAGTGGAACTGACACACATTTTTCTCCTGGGGCTGGCAATGTGGAAGACCATGAGTTCTAGTACAATTTGGTGCCACTTTCTTGATTCCTGTTGCATCACTGGTGCAAACAGCAACACAGTGAAAGAGGCAAATAATCTTAACACGATTATGAAAATAATTTTGACCTTGTGGTCCCCCTAAAAGGGTCTCAAGGATCCCTGCAGCATGGCAGACCATAATTTAAGAACTGCTGCTGTCTACAAATCCTTGAAATTCTTGGGTCAAAGGCTATAAGTATTTTAAGGTGCCTGGTACATATTAGAAATTGCCTTTCAGACATGATCCACCAATTGGCATTCCCCTCTGTAAGGTATGGAAGTCCATTTTATCAGGCTAACCCTCTATGGAATTAAAGCTCCTATGTCCTCTTTACAGGTAAGATAAAGAGTCCAAATTTTAACTCATAGCTCTGTGTGTCTGAGGGGAAAGAGTAATTTCTCTTCAATTTCTGTTACTTCTCCCAACTCAGCTATCTCAACCATGGAATACATTGCTCACGTGAACTCCAAACCATCTTCCAAAACAATATGTTACAACAGATCCATGAGTTTAGAGAAGAAAATAATGATAAAAAAATACGTGCATGGCCCATTACTTTCCCTTCTCTGTGCTCCAAGAAAATGCTTTTTTTCAGTAATTCACTACACAGAGACTAGTCATCAGTTGTGTTTCAGCTCCTTTGATCTGAAATGTGATTTTTAGGCATGTGTTCATTAAAATAAAATTAAAGGCTAAAAGAGTTAACATATAATCCTCAGAATGGAAGAGAACCTAAGATAGCTCCTAATTAACTGACTGATTACATGCAGTTTGACATATAATTCTCTCCAGATAAGATCATCTTAATCAAAAATTCTCCAAAAGACAAGATTCTGTAGTTTCAAGGATTTTACAGTATATTGAACATCATTATTACTTGTGATAAATTTAATAAAATAAGATTTATCCTGGACCCAGATCAAAAGGATTTGGTTTCCCAAGGTTCCGCGTCACAATGTACACTGCATCACACAAAACAGCCCACAAAAGTTGTGCCTCAAAGGCTCAGTGGTTTGCAGAAAACTCCAGAGAACATTTAATTGGTCCCCAACATATGAAGAATACCCATAACTATGTCTAGACACCCAATACATGTTTGTGTTCCTTTCCAAAACCTGGCTCACTATCTGTAATTTTAGCTCATTAGAAAAGGACATATGTTGCAGAAGGAAAATACTTTTTCAAAAAAAGGATTTAAACCTCATTAAAAAGCACAGATATTATTTGTATTTTTAAATGTAACTAGGTATGTCTCCAGGACTATTAATATTATAAATGTAGCCTTGTGGTTAGGATTTACTAAACCAACACATCAATTAACTCTAGTTGTTTATACAATTTAAAAATCTATCTTCACACTGATAAAAATGGCATTTGAAATTGGAATAAAGCACCTAAAGAAATATTGTATTGTCGATGACAGAGAATTCTGTGCAACTGATTTTTAAATCAGTTATTGGAGGAAAACTAAATTCCGTTCAGCACAAGTTCCATTGATTCTCAAGAAAAATTATGTGTATAACAAATAACTCTTCTGAAAGTCAAATAAGCCTTTTAAGTTAAATAAGCTTTTTAGTGCACTTTGGGCCTTCTTAACCAATACTAAAATTATAGAAGAAAGCTGGTTTTTTAAATCAGAATTTCTGAGATATCAGTAATTGTCCTAAGTGTGATAAAAAACAGTGATGACTGAACAAGTAAGGGTCAACCTAGAGTATTTTCTTTGCCCGACTGAGTGTTTTAAAAGGTCATGCCCATGTCTAAGAAGAGTTTACTTGAATTTATTCATTCACTGAATAAGAATTTGCTAATTTCATCTGCTAGGTTTTATGTACAAAACCCAATTAGACGTGGACTCTAATCCTTCATTTATTCATTCACCAAATATTTATGGAGGTCTTATTATGTGTCAGACCCTATTCTAAGCACAAGAATATGTGGGAGGGCAAGACAGATCAGGCCCCTCCTCTTCTGGAATCTGCAGTCTATTGGGTCGTGGGGAGAAGAGGGTTAATAAATGATAAAAAAGTAAACAAGTGAGTAAAAAAGACCATTTCAGACAGTGATTAGTGCTATCAAGAAGGTAAAACCAGAGGACGCGATAGAATAATGGTTGGCGCGGGAGGGCTGGGGAGCTTTGCACCTAAATGACACAGAGAAGAAAGTCATTCAAAGATCTGGGACAGCAATTTCTAGACAGAGGACACAGCAAGTGCAAAGGCCTTTAGGAGAGTTTAAAAAAATCGGATTGGGAAGACAGGCAAGTGGAAGCTTTCTCCTTCCTGCAACTCCGCACCTCGCCTCCTCCAGGTGCGCCCCATGCCATGTCAGAACCTGACTCTCATCTCTAGACCTAGAAATCGACCCACCAGACCAGGACACTGTCAGGGTTTCGTACGCCTACAGCACGTCATAGACTTTCTTTATCTACGTAGATGCATTGAGGAATTGTTATAGTTTGCATGGAAGCGTTATAAAATCAAACTATATATAAACCACTGTTTATAACTGAGGAAAAGCAGCTCAGGCACGTAAGTGCAAATACCTGGGATCCTGGTGCTATTCATCTCAATGAGAGACACTGCCTGTACTTCAGTCACTCTTGGGCTGAAACATGACTGCTGTAGATCTACTTGGGTGTCGTTAGCAGGTTGAGAGCAGTGACCTATAGAGGAAAACAGTGCATTAAGAAAAGCTGATGCCTCAGAGACAGATATCCAGAGTTATTGGGAAACGGCGGTCTCCATATTGTTGACAGAACACCTCAAATCCTCAGGCCACTCATCAGCACAGTTATTTATCTTCTTCTCCAAGTCAAAGGAAGAAACATGTCAGGCTTAAAAGCCCTAACGGGAACAGAAAACAAAAGAGGAGACAGAGTAATTTGTAAGAAGCAGTTTTGAGTTTTGTTTTGGTTTTCATTAAGAGGACTGTTTCAGTGATACTATCAAAATCAGACATATTTCAATATGACTGACACATAATATATATGTTTTGAATAGGCAATCCATTCACATTGCATATAAATCAAACAATATAAAGGGGTATTCATCAAATGTTTCTACTTCATTCCTATCCTTCATTTCCACAAGGGTAACTTCTTTTCTTAGGTCCTTGTGTCTTTGTTTTTTGTGTAACAGAAATAGAAGTATATATTCTTATTTTCCCCTTTTTATTCAAATATTCCATACTCTGTACAGTATTACCCATCTTGCCTTATTATTTAAACAATATGTCTTGAGGATTTCAACATATCATTTCATAGAAAGGACATCTTTCCATATCAGCACATAGAAAACTTTCTTTTTATTTGCTTTTTACATGTTCAGAGTATTCTAGTATATGGATGTACCACAGTTTGCTAAACACAGTTCTTTATTAGTGGATATTTGGTTTAATTCCAATCTTTTGCTATTACAACCAATGCAGCAAGGAACAAGTTTGTACATACAGTATTCTGCACATGTACAATTATATCTGCAAGATAAATTCCCAGAAGTAGGAGTTTTGTATAAATTAAAAATTATCCATTTGTAATTTGGGTAAATATTCAGAAATATCCCTCCATGGGGGATGCACTACGATATCCACTATCATCAGTCATTATGAGAACACCTATTATCCAAGGCCTTGCCAAGGCCAGAATGTATTTTCAACCTTTTGGATTTTTGACAGACTGACAGAATGAAAAATGTTGTCTCAGTGAAATATTAATTTGCTTTCTCTATGACTGAGGTGGAGCATCTTTTCATATGTTTAAGTGGAATTTGTCTTTCCTTTCCTGTTAATTTTCTGTTCATAGACTTTTCCCATTTCCTCTATTATGTTGTTGGTTTTATCAATTTACATTAGGGAGATTAGCTCTTTGTCATATGAATTGCAAATATTTCCCATAGTTTTCTTTCAGTTATCTTTTGATTTTACTTGCAGGATTTTTTGCTGTTTTGGTTTTGCTAGATAAGAGCATTTTTAAAATTATAGTGTTTATCAGTTTTGTGTGGTTTCTGGATTTTCTCCTAAAATTTCATGGCTTATTTTGCATTTACATTTTTGCAGCTTATCCTACTGCACAGTGTGGGTTTCTGCTGTTGTTTTCCTAGAAGGCTGTCTGGTTCCAACACAATTTATGGACACATTTATTTCCACCCTTCTGATTATACTTGCCACTTCATCATACGCCATATATACTTGGGTCTTTTCATGCATAAATACCACACCGTTTTAACTACTGAGGCTTAAAAATGTTTTAATATCCAGTAGATTTAGCTCCTTTGAGAAATTCTACTCGATATAAATGTATCGGCTATGAAAAGAAATAGATCTGACTCTCCGAAGCTGACTGTATGATTTCTTGGTTCAGAAGCCACGTGATTTCTTGGTTCAGAAGCCACGTGGCCTCCCTGAGAGCCGCCTCCTTCACTCTGCTTCTACTCTGCACACCTGCCCCACCTCTCCCCATCAGATTTACCCTTAAAGCTGCTGTTTGTGGGCACAAAGAACTGTTTTCTCCTCCGTTCTCTGTGCTTTTATTTGTAAGATGGTAAATGCAGTGATTTTGAAAGCTTTCAGATGTGCGAGGACTTACACCTGCCCTCCAGGCTGTTGGATCTAGATCCTAAAAGTTGTTCTGGGGAGCAGATAATCATTAACTTTTTATAGATGGATTAGAGAAACGTAGGCTTCCAAGAATATATTTTGGAGATAGAGACATACATCAAGCGGGTCAGGCAGAAAGGAAAACGGGGGCGGGGCGGAGGAAGAGAAAAGAAAATGAATTGGAAAAAAAAGTGCTTTTCAGTCTCCAGAGCTTACTGGACTTGGAATCCCAGAGCAGCGCCACCCAGTGACCGCCGTGTCCCGACCTGACACCCGCAGAGACAGGAGGGAACGGGCCGCCTCTCCGCCCTTCCGGAGCCGGGGAGTCAGAGACAGAGACACAGACGGAGACAGAGAGGTCGAACCTCAAAGAAGCACACTTAACAGTTCTCACCGGTCGGGGTCAGCTCCAGGGCCTCGGGGGCCGCTTTTCGCCGGAAGCCACGGAGAGAGCAGCGCCCGCGTCCCGCGCGCGCACGGGGCGGGGCCGAGGAGGGCGGGGCGCAGGCGCGGTCCGGGTGGGAAGGCGGTGCCCCCGGGGCCCACCCCCCGCGCCCTCCCGCCGCTCTGCCGCCCAGGGGCCGCCCCTCGCGCGCACGCACGCGCGCGCGCACACACACACACACACACACACACACACACACACTCCTCTCACACATCCCTTCACACCCTCACACACTTCACACCCCTCTCACACCCTCACACTCCCTCGCACACTCGTTCTCCCCCTCGCACAGACACCCCGTCATACACTCACACGCTGCCCCTCACACACTAGCGCCGCCTTCACACACTCACACGCACTCACACACTCAGCCCTTCACAGACTCGCCCCCTCGCGCACTCACTCTCACTCATCACTCCTCCTTCAGTGTCCTCGTTCTCACTCGCTCTCATCCACTCTCCCTTTCTCTTCCAAGTTTTTCCCACTTTGCTCAGAATGATAGCCCTTTGGGGGGAGGAATGAGAAGAAGCCTGCCTGACCCCAGGGCTGAGCGCAGCTCTGTCCGGGCTTTGTCCTTATCCAAGAAAAACAGAGCCACGTGTTCCCTGCACCTCAGCCAACATTGTGGGCCCCGAAGGAAGCAGCTGTGCGCCCAGGAAGGCTCAGCCCCCGAAGGGCCCTCACTGTGCATCACCCGCTCCCACCCTTGTTAGCAAAGGGGACACGGCGTTCTCTGTGGCTCATACCACACTGGGTCCTGGGGGTACAAGCAAGGAAAGACAAAGTGCTACCCTCAGAGAAAGTGATGGTTTGGTGGGGATGGGAATAGGTAAACCAGTAATTAAGACAAAACACATGTTTCAAATTATTTCTAATTTTAAAATCGTATTTAAAAAGCACACACATACTATGAGACGTGCCATGAAAGCCGTGGAAATACTGTGAAGATTTAGAAAAGCAAACGACCACACGTGCTGGGGGTCTCAGTGGAGGTTTTGTGATAAGGAGGACTGACGGGGACTTGGTGAATCAGGAGGAATTTTCAAGGAAGCCCTGAGCTGGCATCTGCCTGGGGTTGTAAGAATCAGTTACTGGTGGGGATGGTGCTGGGAGGCGATCGTGGTATCGTGATGAGTGGAACTTACTTGTGCAAAGCCCAAGTGTCCTCAGGGATAGTGGTGTCCCAATTCCTCCAGCACCGCCAGGCTGCGTGGCTCCGGGGCCAGTCGAACCCTTTGCGCGAGGAACCCTGGGGCCAGTGTGGCCAAGACTGGGCCACACAAAAGGGGGTGCAGAACTAAGGCTCAGACCTGGGTTTGAGTTATTGTTCAGAGGGCCTTGAATGTCATTGAAGGAGTTAAGACCTAGTTTAGGAAGTTTGAAATTTCCCTAGGCTTTTCTAGACCTTTCTGTCAGAATTATATATAGTCTCTAAATTGCAATTCTTTATTCTCCTTTAATTGTACCTTTTTTTATTCCCCACTAATAACAGATAGCTATTACTTCCTCTTTGGTTTTTGCCCTTCTGATTTACATTCAGAAGTTTTTGTGTATTTTTGGAATTAATATTTTGGTTTAGTTTGTGTGTAAATAAGGCCCTGATGCTTCAAGGCTATGACAAACAATTTTGTCATTGTGCTGTGGCCCTTGAATTCGGGATACTGCAAGTCTGGCAGTGTGGCGTGTCACTTAACCATGAGCAGGCTGGCTCAGCCCAGGGTCGACTTCTCAACCCCTTTGAGTTCTGTTTGAAACTCCTGGTCAGATTTATTTTGTGGGGCAAATTACATGCTACAGCAACATTCACAAAATGCAAAGGATATACAGTTAACCCTTGAACAGCACAGGTTTGAATTACAAGGGACCACTTATTCTCGGCTTTTTTTCAATAGTAAATACTAAACTGCTACAGGACTGGAGTTGGTTGAACCCCCGAATTCGGAACTGCCCATCTGGACGAACCTCGGATATGGAGGGCGAACTACAAATTATACCAGATTTTCTACTGCGTGGAAGGTTGACGCCCCTAACCCTCGCGATGTTCAAGGGTCAACTGTACTCCATTAATATTGCAATAGAATTGCTTTTGGCTACTCATAGCTAATATGTCTCCTTGATCACAAATACATACTTTGAGGGAGTGATTAATGATGCCAGTAATGTAATTGCCATTCTGAACATGGAACTTACTGGAAACTTAATTTCTAATTTTGAATAACTGATTAGTAACTTAACCCTGGGGGGACCTAGTCAATCAGCAAACACTGAGCATTCTGTGCTAGGCCACCAGAAAATAATAATAATATAACATAATGTAAAATGAGAGAGTGCAGGGAAGAAAAAGAAATAAATCTGCGTTTCTGCCCCAAGGTGGCTCGCAGTTTTGTAGGAATGATAGATATATAAACTGATACAAAGAAGAGTGAGAAGTATGAAAATAAGGGTGTGCCCAAGATGCTATGGAGTTCTGAGAAAGAAATGCCTAACCTGGGAGTTCATGCAATTAGGCAAAAAAGGCCCCGTGACTGAAATGGGATCTGCAGGGGACTTTAAACAATAAATAGGTTATAAAAGGCAATGAAGGGGCTTCCTTGGTGGCGCAGTGGTTGAGAGTCCGCCTGTCGATGCAGGGGACACGGGTTCGTGCCCCGGTCCGGGAAGATCCCACATGCCGCAGAGCGGCTGGGCCCATGAGCCGTGGCCGCTGAGCCTGCGCGTCTGGAGCCTGTGCTCCGCAACGGAGAGGCCGCAGCGGTGAGAGGCCCGCGTACCACAAAAAAAAAAAAAAAAAAAAAAAAGGCAATGAAGAAAAACAGGGTACTCAAGCTTCATCTGGAATTTATCAGAAAACTTATTTTTCATATTTTCCATTCTTTTTCTTTTCTCCTGGGATATTTTTATGACATGAAATGGAGAACAGAATGAGACTTTATTTTAATTGAAGTATAGTTGATTTACTGTTAGTTTCAAGAATGAGACATCTTTAACAAACAAAGATGTTATTGTGAACTTCCAGGTCTCAGAATTGTTTTTCGAGAGATGGAGCAATGGCCTCCTCCTTGGCTGGGGCGGTGGATGGGGTCTGAGGTTTCCAGATCGATGTATAGAACCAGCTCCTACCTTTACCATCGCTGTCACCAGCCCACAGTCAATTGAGAAAAGCTGTGGGAGAAAGAAGCTACGGAGGAAAAGAAAGCAACACCATCATTAAGGTGCTGAGAGTTGATCTGATTAAACTGAGCCTGTCTGTGCAGGAAAACAAGCAGCTTCCTGCACGCCAGTCGGACGAGGGGTCAAATGCAGCTCCCCCTTACAGCACCTGCCTCTGCTTTAGTTCTCCCAGCCAGGGACAATTGGCCTGCTTACCAGGCATGAGGTTTAACTTATTTTCTATACCCCACGGGCTTATTTGCTCCGCGGCATGTGGGAGCTTCCCGGACCAGGGATCAAACCGTGTTCCCTGCATTGGCAGGCGGATTCCTAACCCCTGCGCCACCAGGGAAGTCCCTCCTAGGAGATTCTTAATTGTCTTTCAAATGGTGATGGCTAAGTCATTCCACGGTGTAGACCTCTATTCAAAGTCATCAGAATGATCAGCTGCTCATCAGGAATGTCTGGACCCCTGTGCACAGGAAGGCAGAGCTGCTGGAACGCCAGCAGAGCTACAGAATTCCAGGAACTGGAGGACTCAGCTCTCACAGAGCCGTCCGTGGCTGCCAGTACACAGTCCATCCTGTTTGCTCTCCAGATAAGCAAAGCGTTTCCAACAAGTGGCCACCAATCTTCATCCTCAAAGTGATGAAGCACACGAACTGTCATTAAGAAGGGGACAGACTAGCAGCCCCAAGATGGTGCACAAGATGATCCACCTGCTCAGCCATAAAAAGAAACAAAATTGAGTTATTTGTAGTGAGGTGGATGGACCTAGAGTCTGTCATACGGAGTGAAGTCAGTCAGAAAGAGAAAAACAAATACCGTAAGCTAACACATATATACGGAATGTTAAAAAAAAAAAAAAAAAGGATTCTGAAGAACCTTGGGGCAGGACAGGAATAAAGACACAGATGTAGAGAATGGACTTGAGGACACGGGGAGGGGGAAGGATAAGCTGGGACGAAGTGAGAGAGTGGTATGGACATATATGCACTACCAAATGTAAAATAGATAGCTAGTGGGAAGCAGTTGCACAGCACAGGGAGATCAGCTCGGTGCTTTGTGACCACCTAGAGGGGTGGGCTAGGGAGGGTGGGAGGGAGACGCAAGAGGGAGGAGATATGGGGATATATGTATATGTATAGCTGATTCACTTCGTTACAAAGCAGAAACCAACACACCATTGTAAAGCAATTACACTCCAATAAAGATGTTAAAAAAAAAAAGATGATCCACTGATGTATAGGAAGAAAAATTTCTATTTTCTAACTTCATAGATTTTATCCACGCATTCAATTTATACATAAGTATACATTATCAAAAAGTTTGGAGACCCCTGAGCTAGACCCCGACAAGTACAAAAAAGCCTGGTCAATCCCTTAACCTACTTCCCTGTGCCAGAGACTAGCTGCTCTGCCCTGAGAGACATTTGATGATAGCTGGGAGCTCTTAGAGGGTCTCTGGACTTGGTAGAAGAAAAGTAAAAGAAGTTATGAAGAGCTTGGCGTATTCAACGTGGAGTCCGACATCACATCCAGAACCAACTGGCCTTCTGTTTATCCTTTCAGTCAAAACGTCTTATCCCTCCGTACAGAGAGTTTTACTTTGCTTCGGTACACTGCCCGCAATCCTAACAAGTTGTGATGTGTTTGTTCTATGGAAAGGAAACAGCTGCTTGGGACAGAAATCTCACTGTCCTCTCAACCAGAAGGTTTGGAATGGAGCCTGGCTCTGTTTCTGGCCTTATCACTTGAGGAAAACCCTTGCTTTCCCCACATTCAATTTCTTCTCCCATAAAAATGAGGTATTGCTAATCTCAACTTCATAGGATTATTTTTGTGTTTTTTTAAGTGTAAAATTTTTACTTGATATCTCTCAAACTACAGAAGTACTGCATGCTTAGTTTACATAACGAAACAAGTGCTAACAAAACGGTATGAAGGGGCTTCCCTGGTGGCGCAGTGGTTGAGAATCCGCCTGCCAATGCAGGGGACACGGGTTCGAGTCCTGGTCTGGGAAGATCCCACATGTCACGGAGCGACTGGGCCCGTGAGCCACAACTACTGAGGCTGCGCGTCTGGAGCCTGTGCTCCACAATGGGAGAGGCCGTGACAGTGAGAGGCCTGCGCACTGCGATGAAGAGCGGCCCCCGCTCTCCGCAACTGGAGAAAGCCCTCGCACAGAAACGAAGAATCAACACAACCAAAAATAAATAAATAAATTTAAAAAAAAAAGAAAAAAAAAAAAAACGGTATGAAGGCAAAGCTGATTTTCTCCCTTTCCCCCTCATGCCCTCCCTCCTGATACAGGCAAAACACGCAGCCCCAATGTACACCCTTCCACCTCTTTCTCCTTGCTCATACGAACATAAATAAATAAAGAGGAATTTTTTGTATTAAAATTTATGATATATACATTATTCTGCAACAAGCTTTTTTCCTACTCTATACATTGTTTTCAGAAGCAAATGAAATCAGATTCCTAAAAGAGCTTGGTAAACTGTAGTCGCCACTCAGCTTCCTCTTTCTAACACCAATGAGAGGTAAACTGAGTGAAAGCATAGGTGAGTTTACTAAACACAAATGCAGTCAGTAATTTTGCTGCACAGAATCCAGAGTTGTCCCATCTGTCCAGCCTTGGTGGAAAGTGCCTCAGTGGAAGCAGTATGAGGGCCCAAGGCTGGGGAAGAGGGGCCCCAGGACTACCTGATCCATGGCTGCCCCCAGCACGAGGCACCCTGCAGGTGACTGACCAATAAGAGTGGGATGACAATGTAGGAAGAATTGATGAATAGACTAATGAATTTAAAAAGGAACAAATGAAGGTACAAACGAGACTACAAATGGGACCATTTCTTTAAGAAGTGTTTTCGTGAAAATATGGAAGGAAATAATGAGGGAAAATAGGGAATTTTCTCTAAGAGATCTGAGGATGCCTCTGAATAAGCAATGGAAAAAAATTGGCTGACTCATTGAAGGCTGGTGGCCTCCAGGGACCTGTAATTGTTTCACCAGCCAAGGGAACTCCAAAGCTGAGCTGGAAATCAGGCTTCTCTTTTACCTTCTTACGTTAATCTAGAAACAGCAAATGCTGGAGAGGGTGTGGAGAAAAGGGAACACTCTTGCACTGCTGGTGGGAATGTGAATTGGTACAGCCACTATGGAGAACAGTATGGAGGTTCCTTAAAAAACTACAAATAGAACTACCATATGACCCAGCAATCCCACTACAAGGCATATACCCTGAAAAAACCATAATTCAAAAAGAGTCATGTACCAAAATGTTCATTGCAGCTCTATTTACAATAGCCAGGACATGGAAGCAATCTAACTGTCCATCAACAGATGAATGGATAAAGAAGATGTGGCACATATATACAATGGAATATTAATTACTCAGCCATAAAAAGAAACGAAATTGAGTTATTTGTAGTAGGTGGATGGACCTAGAGTCTGTCATACAGAGTGAAGTAAGTCAGAAAGAGAAAAACAAATACCGTATGCTAACACATATATATGGAATCTAAGGGGAAAAAAAAAAGGTCATGAAGAACCTAGGGGTAAGACAGGAATAAAGACACAGAACTACTAGAGAATGGACTTGAGGACACAGGGAAGGGGAAGGGGAAGCTGTGACAAAGTGAGAGTGGCATGGACATATATACACTACCAAATGTAAAATAGCTAGCTAGTGGGAAGCAGCTGCATAGCACAGGGAGATCAGCTTGGTGCTTTGTGACCACCTAGAGGGGTGAGCTAGGGAGGGTGGGAGGGAGACGCAAGAGGGAGGAGATATGGGGATGTATGTATATGTATAGCTGATTCACTTTGTTATACAGCAGAAACTAACACGCCATTGTAAAGCAATTATACTCAATAAAGATGTTAACAAAAAAAAAGTGCACCTCAAAGCATTACCAGAATGAGCAAAATGTGCCCTGCATTGTGTGGTCCCTCCTCCACCGGCCCCGCCCTGCAGATGAGACCACCTCCCACGGGTCCCCTCCCTGCTACCTCCTCTCCTAGGCTGTGGCATCAGGGCCAGGCGCTTATTTCTCTATTAACTACTGTCACCCCAAAACTCATATGAGTAAGTGTCAAACTGCTGTTAACTTGTGCCGAGTTACAGCTCTTTATTATGTGGTAGTACTAAAAATTAAAATATTCTTCAAGTCAGGCCATTTAGAAATTTTTCTAATTCGCAGAACACATTAAACTAATGATGCTAATTGGCTTACTCAAAACAAACTCATCATGACTTTTACATCTTTTCTAGGGCAGGACCAGCATAGATAATATTCTATAGGGATTTCTCCCTGCAAGGGACACAGGCTTTCCTTTCTCACCTAATTATAAGTATCTTCCAAAATGCAATCTGTGTGGCGTTATATAATTGTGCTTAAAAACATTTTTCAGTAAGGGGAATGTGTCCTAAATCTAACCAAATATATATCAAAATATAAATGTTCAATTATTAAACGGGAAAATTTACTGTGCTCCACGTTCTACAAGACGGGCATATGTGTACTGCCCACATGGATTTTATAAAGATTCTAAGTGTACTGTGAAGTCTGTTTACTGGCCACCAAACACATACACACAAGCAAAACCTAATATTTAATGATACAATGAGTAACAGCCATTTTCTTAGCCTGATTCAGATTAATGGAATATTTTTTCTTTTTTTTAAAGAACGATTTTCTTACATAAGTTCTCTGAAAACACTATTCAGGGAGATTTCATCTGTGCCCCCTTGTCCTCTTGCCTCTTGATAGAATTCTTACCTAACAGCTAGTAGAGGCATCCAAATACATGTGCTGACTAAACAACTACATTTTTCAAATATTACCAGCAATGTTCCCTTTCCACTACCTAAGAGGAAACCATGCTTGACCAAAGTGTCTCTCAGGAGAGTGGACTGAACTAAGACAGAAGTGTAATTTGAGCAATACCAAAGGATTAGAATGGTTAATTTGCAAATATGACAACATTGATTTTCTGTATGTAGCAAAGGCGTCTCATTTACAAATCAGGAGTAATCTGCAGAGACTTGGGAACATTCAGCAATGATTTATAAGATTATTACGCGAGACTCCAGAACACAGACCATCTCTGTCTATACTCAGACACATAGACACACAGACACACAGACACACACCACATAAAGCCATCCTGCATTATACACAGATATGCCTGTTGAATTCTGTATCACAATGGAGAGGACTAATTAGCAAATTTGTAAATGAGCTCCTGTTTTTTTCCCCAAAGTTGTCAGACGTAATAATTAATCTGTTTTCCTAAACTGTCTGCCATTATTATCTACACGAGTGCCTCTCAGTGAACACGGGGACTTCACGAAGGTTTTACTCTTCCTGCAGAGCCAAGACTCCAGGGCACCAAGGGTTGTGGGCAAAGCACAGAGATTCCCCTGACCAATGGCTGCGTTGGGCATAGAGAACCTCACAAAAGACTCACTCCTCGTTTGTTCGTTCTATATCACCAGCAGCAAATAACCACAGACACAAATATATAGACACCAAAGTGGCTTGGACTAACCTCTAAAGTAAGATAATTAGCAGATAATTCATTTGTTCTCCCGCAGCAGTAGAAGCTTTGTTAATCAGGCAGTAGGTTCCATAGATTTGCCTTTAATTACTTACAAAAAGGCACATGTTCTCCTACATCCACGAATAGTCCAATATCACAAGTATTAGACAATATGTATAAAATTGCTGCAGTTCTTTGTTTTCTTGGATCCTTCCCCTATCAAACTGTGTCTCTCTCAAGGGAGGCTACCCAGTCACTTTATCACTGTGTCTCTAATACCTCCACCCAGACATGGTGGGTCTTGTTAGATTATTGATGGCAAAGAGCTGGAAGCACATATGAGTTACTCTGGAAGATTCGTGTGTTTTCTTTTTCAATGGGAACTGTTCACATAAAGGAAATGCACAGGGAATGTATCCTGAAGATTAAATCCCTACATTTTATGCAGTGGAAATGCACTTGCTATGAGCTCCTTATCCACGTGTATAAGAAGAATATCGTTTAAAAATGACTACTTGCATCTTGGCAAGGGGCTCCAGTAGTTTTTGATCGTCCTTGTGCAGCTGGTTCAACGCCTCAAATGTCCAGTTGAGCCTGTACGTAGCAGCAGCGGTTACATTAACCTATGTGTGAGACCTAGCTCTTAATGCCCAGCTACACAGTCTGCCTGTGGTCAGCTGGGATTCCCCTTCCAGAAAGCAGTCTTGGTTATAAAATGGTGTTAACATTTCAGAGGGACTGAAGGGTTTAGATGAACACCTCAAACCTCATTCTTATAATTTCCCCCCAGTGATGACAGCAGTTATAACAAGTTAGTGAGCAGAGACTGGCCATGCCTCTCTCTTCACCCCTTTTCATTACATTCCCTGTTGCCTTCACAAGGCTGACCTTTCTTTAACTGAGTTCTTTGCTGTTCATCCTCAGGGAAGAGAAAGCTACATTGGGAGGGGGTGATATATTTTTATTTCACCCAATATATCCAAAAGAGTGTGATTTCAACATAAAATACAAATTTTAATCTATTAAAGAGATGGTTTAGATGTTTAGTACTAAGTCTTCAAAATTTGGTGGGTATTTTGTACTGACACCACATCCCAACTTGGATAAGACACATTTCAATTGTTCAATAACCACGTGTGTCTAGAGGCACTGGACTGCCTATCAGCTATAGTTCATTGAAGCTTACACTGGATGCCAGGTAGATAGAGAACTGATGGTAGCTCTGGGCCATAAATGTTAGAGGAAAGTCACTATAGCTAGGAAAGAACGTCCATTTTTCTGTTTGCATGAGGATTTGTGGTCAAGATGAACACAGTTCTGTTACAGCTGTGTAACTCTCTTCCAATTTTCGTTTGAGAGAGCCCCAGGTCCTGCTGTAGAGGAAACAGATCTATAGAGCCCGGGATGTAGTGTATACACAAGGTATTAGAGAATTTCAAACCTTTCTGTTGCTCACTGATTCAGCCAGCGATGAGACAGCTCTTCAGAATCCTAGAAGAATACTGCTACTCAGATTTCTTTAAAAATGTTCATTGGATGAGAGACCAAATGAACCAATAACCCAACTACCCATTCTCTGATACACAGAATATTTGCAGCTCTCAGCTAATAAGTTCCTGCTCATTTGCATACTGGTCTTCAGTTTAAAGTGCTTTCATATTTCATCAGAATAATTTTTTCTCTCTCATAAGGTCATAATTTTCATTGGATTATAAGTCTCCTTATGTTCAAGAATAAAACTCATTGATTACACTATGCACAATGAGCTGTATTTGGATTCTCGAGTTATAATGTATTTCATCAAGACTGAATCTCAGCTATGATTAAAAAAACCAGCTGTATTGAAATATAATTCACGTACCACAAAATCAATCCCTTTTAAGTGCCCAATTCAGTGAGTTGTAGTTTATTCACAGAGCTGTCCAACCATCACCACTGTTTAATTTGAGAACATTTTCATAACCCTACATAGAAACTCTGTACCTAATGGCACTCACTACTCAGTACCCCTGGCCCCAAACCCCATGTGGCTTCATTTCAATTGGAAAAGTCACCTCAAAGGCTGAGTTGAATGTTTTTGTGATTAGAATAGACAGTGGACTTTTTTGGTGTGGTGGTTTCTCTTATTCATTTGTTCTATACATATTTATTGAATACTGTCTGGGGTGTAAAAGAGGGAAGAGAGTCGACAGTTCTGCGTGTGAGATGTGGTTCTTCTCTGAGATAAACTCGGAGTACACAGACTAGCTCTCTTTTCTGTGCTTGACGGATGAAAGATCTGATACAACTCCATTTTGCATGAAGCTAGAGTTTTAAGCTGGTAGAGCACCATCATTTGGTATCTCTGGCCCTAAACAGCTGTGAATACATTTTCACAAGTTTATTTAGAGTTAGAACCTGGCTCCAAACAGGAGACCACAGGATGTAAGTGAAGAGTTTTGACTTGCTTCCATCTCACACTTGGCCTCGATTCTATTCTATTTCAGTGGGAAACCAACCAGGGTATAGCCCATGAACACCAATCCATCATTTCCTACACTCATCATCCCGACACACACGCCCTCTTCCTGGGGGTCCGTAGTGCCACCTTAATATACTCAAAACATTCTTATGGGCATTAATTTCTGTTGCATGAATTCTCTGATGTAGGAAAGGCTTACCTGACAGTCAATTCCCACAATACCTAGCCACTTCTAGCTCATGATTTTATTGCTTCCTTGTATGTTTGCTAATTGTGTTCCGTGTCTGTCTTATCTTCCTAAAGAGAATGAGGTTGCCTTGAGAATAGAGACCAGTGTGTCCCTGTTCCGCACCACCACTGTGTCCTGTTGCTGTTAATACATGACGAATCATGGAATTGGTTTAGCTGTCAGGTAGAAAGCTGTGGGTTGAGCCACTGTTTCTGCTGACTCCCATTTTATAATAGTTAAATGGAGAGCTGGGCCCCTGACAACTGGTATGGCTATGTCCCTGCATTTGGTGTCCAGCCCAGCACCCTCTTTCACTGGATGTGCCTTGTGTCTGAGCACCCGCTGTGTGCCTGGCTCTGGGCCAGGTGTTTGAAAGCAGCATCCCTCCTCTGTGCTCCCCTGTATCCTCATGTCCATCATTGCGTTTACCCCATGGTACAACGCGGGCTGTGTTTTCTGTCTCCCTCCCTGGGCTGTGAGCACCTCATGGGCAGAGTGGAGTTTTACACAGAGCCTGGCGCACAGCAGGCTCTCAAATTAATTTTTGTCACGTGAATAAATAACTTAAAAGGCAGTTGTTAGCAGCTCTCTGACTAGCCAAAAAGACAGCACACACACATCTGAAACAATGAGAGAACAAGACAGTATCACTGAAAGGGTTAATTGCGCACAGCCGACAACGTGTAAACCGAATAAACTTTAGGTGCCCATATCGTCTGGTATAGAAGTAAAACATGTTTGAAAAGTATAATCCAACCACTAAAACTCGTTTTACAGTACATCAGATTTTTATCTGCATCTTTTAAAGAGCTTTAAAGGAGATGTAACTTACGTTCAACAACAACACTTCACGAAATCACCTTTCTTTGTCTGCCCATCTTCTTGTACTCCTTGCTTCTCTGCAGCCTCTCACCCCGGTCCCCAAGTCTCTCCCCTCACTCGATGGGCACCTATTTTGCAGGCATCTGCCCCTTGGCTTTTTTCTCAGTGCCAGACTCAGCCTCTCTGGCTTCCTTGACTCCCTCTCTTTCACTCATTATCCCAAGTCTGCACTGCAGAAAAGAGCCTGGAACCAACCCACTTAGCAAGAGCATCCTTCCTTCCTAGAAGTGGGTGGAGGTGGGGAGAGCGGTAAAGAAGGTTTATATGGGTGAAGATTATGAATACTCCAGTAGTAATTTTGTCCCTGTTACCAGTGAAATAAGATTAAGAAATGCAGAGAATCTAACAGGGCTGGTAAAGAGTTGTCCTCTCCATTTGGGGACACGTCACTTGATGTTGTGACATAACAGCAGCAAGTTCCCAGAAGTTGTTTATGACACTTAACCTAAACTTGATGGGACGTCTTGCCCCCTCCCCAAACGCAGAATACGAATCGCGTCTCAGGAAGGGGTTCTCTGGTCTTCAAAATTCTCTTTGGTCCTTCTTACAGGAGTTTCAGCTCCCTGTTTCAACACAATCTGTGGCCAGGGGTAAACAGAGGTCCTACCTGGACGGATCACACACGTGTCTTCTGTGCTGATGTGTAGAGCTGAATTCACCAGGCTCCTCAAGCTAAGTAGGCCCTGTGAGGGTTCAAGTCCATTGCTTTGAAATTCCACAGTGTGAGTCTCCAACCCAGAGGCAAAAATTCAGTAACGTCATAACACAGCATCCGTGTGTCAGTCGGGGTCCAGCCAGGAAAACAATAAGTATTTTAAACAGAGGTAACTTAATTTAACACAGGGAATTGGGTACACCAATCTGAGGAGACAAACAGGGATGATGGGGCAAACTGGAGATTAGCAGGAACCAGAAGCAGAGACCTACCTGAGGCTGAAAGACAAAGCGTTCCTGGGACCCAGCAGCGGAACCCACACAGACCTGTCCCAAGGGAACAGGAGCCTGGAGGAGAGGCCACCCAAGCTGGAACCATGTGGGGGAAATGCCCTGGTTTCTCCCCCATCCCACCCACCTCTGAGTTCCCCGTTGGCTGAAAAGGAACCTGGGAGGGTGGCCTGGGTGCAGGGGCAGAAACCCTGCACTCTAGCTCAGGGAGGGGAGGGTGAGTGATGGACCTACCCTGGGGTAAACAGGCCCAGGACACACACAACCCCCCTGAGATATCACTGACAAAGCTGGAGAAAATAAGGATGCAACGGAAAGACAGACTTGGCATGCAGAAGCAGCCAGGTCACCTGGGCATGCCCACACCTACTGCCACGAGAGGGGACATGCAGGGCCTATGCCGGTTGCCAGACACGGCGGATGACACACTCTGATCCAGTGAAGCCTCACAATCGCCTGCAGAGTTTTACCAGCAGCAAACTAGGTCCAGAGAGATGAAGCAACTGGCCCAAGGTTGTACTGCCTGTAGCTTTGGAATCAGAGCTCACTGAAGGCGAGTTTGCATCCACCGTGCTGCCCCTGAAACGCAGTGTTGGGTACTCAAAGGTGTCGATGAATAGGGGCCTTTCGGCGACGCCACTGGAGGAACAGAGCTGGTGCCGAGGCAGGGAGAGCTGGCGCTCTTCCACCTTCCTCTGCAGGCTTCCTTCTCAGGCCTACAGCTCTCCTCTGCCACCGACACTCACATCCTCCGCTCCGTCCCCATCAGCACCCTCAGCGCACAGATGCACACAAACCTCGCATCCGAAACAGCTCCAGATCTGCTCCCGGGCAATAACGGGAGGAAAATAACTGAAGTGTTACCCTGACAGTGGCATCCTTATTTTACCAGGAGGTCGGCTCGATGGCAGAGGCCTGATTCTTTAATGATGGATCTGCAGCTTGTAGAAGGGGGTGGGGATTTGCTCTCACCCCTGAGGTGACGCCCAATAAGTTACAGCTTGCTGACAAGGCTGACGTTGGAATTTTTTGCTGTTGTTGTAAATTTGAATTCATTTAATCCTAAATTTGGGAGGCCTCAATTATAAACATGGAAGAGAAAAGCCGAAAGATAGACACAGACCAATTACGCACTGGGGTCTGTGGTGTGTGTGTACGTGTGTGTGTGTGTAAGGGGAGAGAGAGCAAAATAAGAATTTTTATCCTGAGTTAATAGTCCATTACAGAGCTAGAGTTAGTGGATAAAATGTTAACTAAAATTAAGTACAAAGGAGGAAACATTATAGTATCCTGAGTAAGATCCCTAGAATCTTTTCCCGCAAGTAGGGGATTCCCATTTCTTAAGTCGAAGTCCACAGAGGGGATGTGGCTAGGAGAGCAAATCTGAATACTGTGTGGATACAAAAAGACACATTCTTCCCCATGGAGCTGATTGAGACACTCCCTGACGATCAGATACTCCCTGAAGATGTTATCCTGCAGATATGTGCGTGTGTATGATAGCATTAAAAGAATTTTCTTGAAGATAATAGGTAATTCTGGAAGCTCTAATCTGAAATGGAATACCTTAATGATGTAATTTTCAATAAATTAGTGGTTTTGCTGGTATAAAATATAAAGTACTTATAAGAATTTGTGTTACTAATAAAAAACTGGAAAGCCATTTTCCCCAAGGTATTTTATAATGATGGAGGTAGAAAATATCTAATTTTATCGGGAATAATCTTCTCTCATTTGGCCCTTAAATTCCTGAAGATTCTCATAGCTGAGTTAAAAGCACAAGCAGTAGAATTTAGAATCTAACACGTCCTGCTGGTGAGCTGTTATTCCCTCTGGGATCATTTCTATCATTTTTAAAAGAACTGTCCCTGTAAGCTGCTGTGTCCATGATAAAAATCACTCAAATATTTATAATGGTCAATATTTATTAGAGAACTGATTGAGATTTTTTTTTCTTTTTTTGGTACGCAGTCCTCTCACTGTCGTGGCCTCTCCCGCTGCGGAGCACAGGCTCCGGACGCGCAGGCTCAGCGGCCATGGCTCACGGGCCCAGCTGCTCCACGGCATGTGGGATCTTCCCGGACCGGGGCACGAACCCGTGTCCCCTGCATCGGCGGGCGGACTCTCAACCACTGCGCCACCAGGGAAGCCCAACTAATTGGGATTTTTAAGTTGTACCCTTAAAATAGCACTTAGGCCACTGCAACATATAAATAAGTGTATAAAACCGTCTACATAAGTGCCAACACTCTTTTGCAGATGCATTTATAAATCATAAATATATGAATGCATGAGATCCAAGATGCTTAAGTCAAACCTTAAAGTTCATGGCACCATTTGGGTACTCGTGTTGGGATTTAGGGAGAATTTCCTTTGGGTAGTGCAGTAAGTGGTTATAAGACAAACTAGGCTCCATTCCACATGGCAGACACATGAGCTTAAAGAAGAAGTAATGAGGTAATTTTTCAAAGAAAGGGAAAAAAATTCCCCAAGATCAGTTATTTGCCCTCCACGTTCAGGATGTGTTTTTTGTTTTTTTCATCCAGGAAAGCAGCAACCCTATCTAGGCAGTAAGAAGCAGTATATTCTCTGCCTGAGTGAAAGGAGACTTGGGCTCTGTTCAGGTCCGGCCTGGCTCTTCTCTGGGATCCCAGGTCATAATGACCTGTCAGCCGTCTCCACGGGCTCTGCTACCGTTGGTGCCCTGTTCTCAAGGTGACACCAAACCAGTGCTTAACGTGGTCCTGTTTAAAGGCAAGATTCTGCTTTATCCTAATCTCAGACGGACGTAGGTACCATTTAAACTCTAATAGGTGGCGTGGTTCTTTCCCCAGACCTGAGATCAAGTAATTGGGATGGAAATATAGACGGATGTCTCAGGAGGAGAGCCAGTTCTGTTCTTTGTTCCTGCAAGAAGTTGCAGGGTGTCTCTTTCTCAAGATCACGGGTAAGCTGGGTGAAATATGACTAATACAGATTTTCAAGTGACTAAAGCACAGTTCAAACTTTAAAAGCAGATAAAGTAATATCTTGAAACCACGTTTGCTCCCTATAACTATATGACTTTCATAGTAGCTTTCTCTAAAATGGTATCTGACAATATTCAAACTGTCACACTGCCAACTCAAGTCTGACCGATCCAAGTACCTGAAGTACATTGTTTTCTGACTTACACAGAGAGGTGAGGAAGTCCAATATTTTCCCTCGTGGATTTTCTAGAATATTAGTTTTGGTTAATAGATAACCTCCCCCAAATGGATCTTATGTTGTAAAACGCATAGGAAACAAAAGGTTGAACAAAGTTCAATTGGTTCCTTTGCTACCAGACTTTTTCAAAGGCTTTAATTAAATAGACCAACATGTTCTTTAACTTCCTAAGAGAAGGCCAAGAATGCGGCGTTTCACTTGGAATCCTCTTTTTGTACGAAGAGACCCTGCAGAATAACATTTTGCAGTACGTATTTTGGGATATGCTAGTTTAATGATCCCTTTCTGTGGGGGTGGTGAGGATGCTCCCACCACAGGCTTTTTGCTCCTGTTTCCTTTGCCTGAAATACTAGCCCCAGGCAGCCACATGGCTGGCTTCCCACATCACCTTTACTCGGAGGTGACTTTCTCAGTGAGGCCTTCCCTGATCAACTTTTTAAAATTCAGGTCCCTTTCTCAACATTCGCTAGCCTTCTTCCCTATTTATCTTCCAACGTGGCACCTTCTAGCTTTTTTCCCCCTCTATCTTTTGTTTATTATCTCTCCCTCCCTCCCAAATAGAGGGTAAGTTCCTTGAAGGCAGGACGTTCCTATTGCCACACTCAAGGGACAGCTCTCAGCCGGCATCTTATCCAGCCTATTATTCTATTCAACACCATCGAACGCTCCGTCAACTGTGAAAATACTGAGATAGTCTGAAAATGCTCCCTTCACTCAGCCTCCAGGACACTGTCCTCTTTCCTGCCTGACTGGCCACCCTTCAGATATCTGTCCTGGATTCTTCTCACATTTGTGCCTTTAAACGTGGCAAAGCGGAGGGCTCAGTCCTGAGATTTCATCTCTGCTCTAGCTTCACTCACAAAGCACGTGGATGCGAACATCATCTACAGGCTGATAACTCCCAAGTCATTTCGGCAGCCCAGATGTCCCGACCCATCGTGGTAGTGGCCGAGCTCATCAGGGCTGGATAAGCTATGCTGAGTTTGGTTTTACTAAGAGAATGAACGTTTACTTCTTACCTACTGTCCTTGGTAGGCAGCTCCACTAAGCACGGATCTCTCCTCCAGCAAGTGGCTCATAGGCTGGGGCTCCTTGCATTCTGGGGCTCCCCCATCTTCTAGGGCATCAGAGTTCTTCATTTCCAGCCATGCGGAAGAGAGAAAAAAAAGCATGGGAGATTCACATCTATTTTGTTTGCATATAGAAGTGGTGAATCTTACTTCTACCTACAGTCTTACTTCTGCCTACGTTCCGCTCTCCAGAACTTGGTCGTATGCCTCATCTTGTAACCTGGGGGCTGGGAAGTGTAGTTTAGCCAGGTTCCCAGACAGGGGAGAAGACCAGGGTACAGGTGAGCTCCACCAACTCCACTGCTAGGAGGAAGGGGCAGTACCACAAGTGAATTTCATGGCTTTGTCTTAATAGAATCCTCCCTGCTGTTTTGGAGATGGGTTACTCCTAGCTTTTTTTTTTCTTTTTTTTTTGTGGTACGCGGGCCTCTCACTGCTGTGGCCTCTCCCGTTGCAGAGCACAGGCTCCGGACGCGCAGGCTCAGCGGCCATGGCTCACGGGCCCAGCCGCTCCGCGGCATGTGGGATCTTCCTGGACGAGGGCACGAACCCGTGTCCCCTGCATCAGCAGGCGGACTCTCAACCACTGCGCCACCAGGGAAGCCCCACTCCTAGTTTTTGATATGGAGAAGTGATGTATATCTAGTAATTGGAAAATAAATTGTGCTCAAATACAAGAAAATTTTCAGCTGACTCAAATCTCGTACAGAATGAGGCTATGTTAAAATGATTCTAACTATGCTATAAAAGTACAATGTTCCCTCATAAGGCAGGGCCAGTATGGAGAAATTTAAGTGACCTTTAAAACTTCCAGCACGCTCATTAGGAACACTTGTTCATTCTGTTCTAATAGCAACTGAAACTCTTTAAATGACAGCACTGTCAAACCATGAGGACAGTCCTCTTGTAAATGTCATCTAAAACGCTCGCAGCTAAAGCAAGATTAAGAAATTTTAACTTGGATTTGAGATTTATGCTTTGAAATGTTTATTGTTTTATCTCAATTAGTGAGCATATGCACCCTTAAAACTCTCATGAAGATGGTCGACAATCCAAATTTTGTGACATATATAGTTTGTACGAACCTACAGTAGGAGATAAGAGCTTCAACTGTAAGAACTTACAGGTCTGGATTCAACTTCATTCAGTCTCTTACTTGATGTGTGAACTTGAGCAAGTTTTAAACTACTCTAAGTAAGATTATGTTTCCTCATCTGTAAAATTGGGATATTATAGACACTATAACACGTGTATTATACCTACATAAAATTGTCATGGGTATGATATGAGATAACATATGTAAAAATTCCTGGTAGATACTAAGTGCCCAATTCTTAACTATTAAATTACCTTTACTGACTTCAATGTTTTCTCTTAAATTATATCTATTAAGACTTTAACATCTTACTACACTTACTTATTACGAGCTTAGTTACAGACCAAAGATATTTTCGTGGTTAAAACTTTAACATTTGCCAGAAGGTTTGCTTCCAGTGACCTCTGTGTTCCTTTGACCGCGCTTCTTTCTCTAAGACACACCATGGTTTTGGGACTGTAAGGCCTAAAGGGTGAAGCACGTCGTATCTTCTGGCATTGATTGCCCGTGCAAATCAGTGATTCAACCAATCTGGATTTCTCCACTAATTGGCTTTTTTTTTTCCCACTAATTGGCTTTTAAATAATGAGCAACGATCATCTATTTACCACATAAGGCCCCTGAGGGAAACTTGAAGATGAAGTATTGTGTACTTCATAGTCAACTAGAAGCCCTTTTATAGGTTACTGTGGTTAGAGAAGCAGGAGGGATTTTTCTGGCAAATTAAATTTTCTTTGCTTGAGCTCAGCTCTGCTGACTCAGAGTGACCAGGCTGGATGGATTTGCAGTCTACCCCTTCTCTCCTCCCAACAGCGGTCACCTCCTTGACGACAGTCACCTCCTTGGTCACCTTGCCTGGCCAGCAATGAGATTGCCAGAGGCCAGGAAGAATGCAGTTCTCCTCCTTGGCGCTCTGTTAAGTAGGAAGTAAAAACAAAACAAAACAAAAAACAGTTGGTGTTCTTGCTCTATAGACTTTCCTACCAGGTGTGAGGCAGACATCAGGGTAATCAAGATACTCTTTAAGCTTACAATCACATTTTCTGTTGTCTCGGCAAAAATTTGACAGGCACGCACCATGAGATAGATAGTTTTTGATCTCTTTCCCTTCCGTCCTTCCTCCCTCCCTCCCTGCCTCCTTTCCTTCCTTTTAATTTCTTTAAAAACTTTTTAAAATAGAGATTATCTGTAAGCTCATTCTTAGAAAACAGTGGGGCAAAGAAAAATGTAGGGTCTCCTGGTGACAAATAAACGCTTGAAGACTCTCCAACGTAGTCATGTCTATTTATTAATCACCAAATCTTTGGATAGCTCTTTTATAGAAGGCTTTCCTATTTGGCCTCTGCAGCATGTTCAGCTTTCCCTGACCTTCACCTCCGGTTATCTATGCTGTTTATTAGCTCTGCTCTAAGAAACTACCATAAACCACAGAGGCTAAACTCTGATCTGTGTCTTTCTCTCAGACGAAGCAGCGCAGTGTCCCTGTCTCTCCCACGGACAATGAACGGATGGGACACAGAAGTGCACGTCCTGTATCCCTGCACCCCTGCATTTCACTCATATGATGAGCTCAGTAACTGCAGGGTGAACTGTTGACCAGAATGGAATATGAAAAATATCATCAAGGAACATTGTTTGGGTTGTAGCCAGGGAAGATTCTGAGTTTGATCTGCTCGTCTGAACTGGTTTGACAGAAGGCCGGTTTTGCTTACTCTGTTTAGGAGAATTGCCAAAGCATTATAACAGTTCTAGGATCTGCAGATAAAAAAAATTTCATCCTTTAGCATGCCCTGATCTGAACCTGCATAAGAAGCCCCAGCCCTTCCTACCCTCAAGAGAACACTGGGTTGGTACAGCTTCTCAGAAATCAATGATGCTTTCTAGGAGCATATATTCAAAGAAAGTCCATAGCCCGTAATCAGCTGGAGCTATCTCCCAGCGGCATCCGAATACGCATGCTCTTTTCTCTCTCATGCTTGCTACTGACTTGCTATGTAAAGCATCTGGTGTGTCACTGTTACTGCGTGAGCTCTCCATTTCCTTGCCAATAGGTGGATATGTGACTTTCACACTAATGAGTACCACATGGCGTAACAGAAACCCATCACCATGACATATAGCATTTTTAGAAGGCTCTCCTGCATCAGGGAAGCCCATTTATGCTGCTGAAAATGTTTTTATCTGTCTGCTTTGATGTGGGAAATGGGTGTCATTAGTAGGACATGAACCAAATCCCAACTTCATGCTTGTGTCCTCGTGTTGCCTTCAGACCTACATACATGCAGTTGGGTGAATGAATGGAGGCCTTCAGCCAAGGTCCTGAAAGACACTCAGAGTCACCACGGGGAAGAAGCAGACGGTCTAAAACACAGCTCATGTCCTCATCCTCTCCCTCTTTCCTTCTTTGCCTTTGGTTTTCAGAGGAATCTAATAGATGGGCAGAGGGCATAGTATCTGTGAATTTGAGTGGTCCTGCTCTGGTTTCCACATAAGTGCAGTAGAAGAAGAGAGGAAGGATGGGAGTTAGAGACAGCCAGACTGAGCAGAGCTCCCCAAGCCTTGCCAGGCAATGTGATTTTGAGGTCAGGTGTGTCTTGAACCCTGTTGGAAGTATGTTCGCCTGCAGGCATTAGAAACTTAGTGAATATCGCTAGTAAGTGCTTTATTATCCAGCAGGAAACTCGGCCAACGGCCACCAGTAACATCTGTAACTGATTGTCAAGGAAAGAGGGAGGAAATAGTTTTGGCTCTACCGTGTTGCTCCTAAATCTTGATCAAACACAAGAAAAGGCAGCTGAGTGATGCCTGAATAGTGCAGTGTGAAAATGAAGTGCAAACGTAGTGCCCGTTTAGAAATGAAGGCTTTTTCTAATGGACTGCACGAATCACTTAGTGCTGCTCCAGACGCCCAAAGAAAAGAGAGGAGAGCCCCTGAGAATGTCCTGCAGTGTATCTTGTGCCTTACCGTTTACCCTGGCGTTCTTTGTTTAACACTTCACATAAGGCAGAAAAGATTAGCCTTGGAAAAGCTTCTACTATACTTAAAAAAATGGCTACTCCTACTGGGGAGTTTTGAAATATTCACAGTAATCATATTCTTTGATTTTATTTTGAGATAATTGTAGACTGACACGCAGTTGTAGGAGAAAATACAGAGCGATTCTGTACAACCTCTATTCAGCTTCCTCCACTGGTAGCATCTTGCAAAACTACAGAGCACTAGCACGACCAGGATATTGACATCAGTGGAGTCAAGTTACAGAACACCTTCATCACCACAAGGCTCTCTCTTGTTACCCATTTATCAGTCTTGCAGGGCGTTAACAGTTATCCTCTCCCTGGGAATTCCTTCTAGGGAGCTGATCTGGATTCTTTAATTAACCTCAGTCCTAAGCCCAGGTACCTTGCACGGCTCTGAAAGAGTCATGCCACATCCATGATGCTGTGACTCTGGTTCACCCTCTTATTTTCCACAATAAAGTCCCATCTCCAATCCTCATTCCACAGTTACATTTCTGAACAATAGAATGTACAGTAGAACCTCCTCTATCTCCTTCTCTTTCCTAGTTGATTTATCCCACTCAACTGGCTTTCCCAATTTCTTAAAAAAAATTTTTTTTCCCGCATGTTCAGACCTATTTCTTATCACCCCACCACTCTCTTGGTCACTGGCTCCTCCTTCATTCATTTTTTTTCAAACATCTTTATTGGAGTATAATTGCTTTACAATGGTGCGTTAGTTTCTGCTTTATAACCAAGTGAATCAGCTATACATATACGTATATCCCCATATCTCCTCCCTACCTCCTACACTCTCGGGTATCAGATCCTTATTTTAGTAACCCTTGAATGCTCTGATTTTTATCTGGTGTAGGAAAATAAGGCAGATGGATGAGAATAGCCTTCTCTGAATACTCAGAGAGCAAAGAGGGGATCCTAGCTTCAGATTTCCTGGTCAATCATTGAGCCAGTATTCCATTTAGGAGGGATTTAGAGGTAGCACTCTTTGAATGTGGAGTTCGAATGTTAGTTAGTTTGGAAGATACGCTTGTAGATTATCTAGTGAGAACATGTATTTGAGTGACTTGGGGTTTAGAGGAAGGATTGATTATAGCGATGTTAGCACTCCAAGCTACCTCTTGTGTCACCACTATTCCAAAGAAAAATATTAGAGAAGCATGGCTGTAAATTTAAAAAAAGGACACCAAGGAACACAAACCTGACCTCAGCAGCCGAGGGCATGAGTAGAGCTCAGGTAGAGAAGGAGGGAGAAGGAGTCAAAGTACCAGAAGGCCGTGGCGATGGGGGGGGGCCATTTCTGCCAAGTGCTTCAAAGAATATAATCCAGTGTTTGTCCTGTAGTCGACACTCATAAGTATGTGCTGAATTGAAGAGGTGCAAGGTCTGGGGCTTCCCTGGTGGCGCAGTGGTTGAGAGTCCACCTGCCGATGCAGGGGACATGGGTTTGTGCCCCGGTCCGGGAAGATCCCACATGCCGCAGAGCGGCTGGGCCCGTGAGCCGTGGCCGCTGAGCCTGCGCGTCTGGAGCCTGTGCTCCGCAACGGGAGAGGCCACAACAGTGAGAGGCCTGCGTACTGAAAAAAAAAAAAAAAAAAAAAAGAGGTGCAAGGTCTGAACTGATTGTTCAGTGAGGAATTAAAGACAGTAAACCAGTCATTACACAAAGGCAATTTTCTGTCTTCCCCTCTCCTCTATAAACTCTACCTTGTATTATTTGACACTGATTATTTGATATTATTCCACGAGTATCAAGCAGGTCGTCAGTTGTCCAGTGTAAAAACATGATCCCCTATAGAAAGCAAAGAAGGAAGAAAAGGAGGGAATACCGGAAATGAAGGGAAGGGAAGAAGGAACGGAGAGCTTGGGTAATCATTAGTGCTGTTCACCAGCACTCCGGGTCTTTTCTTTACCAGCCACATGGTAGAATTATACTTCCTGACACCCTAGAAGTCAGCCACGTGTTTGGCCTGTAAAATGTGACAGGTGAAGCATGTCACTTCTGGCAGCCAACCTGAAGCGCTAAGGTGCGATTCCCCACGCTGTTTCCCTCAGCTGTGGCTGCCCTGTTCCAGACGGGGAGGCTACATCCCTGGCCGAGAACAAGTCAAGCCCGGCTCCCGCCAACGCTGCAAGGATATTCTGTGTGAACGAGAAGGAAATCTTTCCAGTTTTAAATGATAAAAAGCTGGGGTTGTGTGTTACTATAACATAACATAGCCTGTCCTGAATCATAGAACATAGTAAGTAACAGTCTTTCGCAGTAGGATGGTAGGTGTTTTTTCTTTTCTTCTTTCTTATCTTTTTGTATGTTCTAATTTTTCAAATAATTTTTTAAATCAATTTTGTACTCTTCTAGAATGGGTATATTTTTTGTAATAAGGAAATAAATTAATTTAAAATAAACTAGGGAAAAGATAATTTTAATGATTTGAATATGTTTATAATTCAAAATTATATTATATCTTTATTGATAAATGCATGAAATACACAGAAATTAATGCCACGTTCTTGAACCTGGGGTATGTTTTTGGAGCGTACTCGTTAGTCACCAAGAACTCTGAAAAACAAAATGTCACACTGTCATGGAATCAAGGTTTACCATCTTGAGATAGGTCTGCTCCAGCCCCTAAGAAATGCACCTTCGTGAGGGTGGTGGACTCCTTTGGGGTCCTGGGAGACATTTGTGTGACAGACAACTTCCCATTTATCTGTGGTTTGCTAATGAGATCAGGCAAAACGACCAAGAATGATGGGCATTGCTTAAAAGAGCCCTCTGTTTTCTAATTCTCCCTTCCCTCATCCTTCCCTTTGCACAATACACACACACACACACACACACACACACACACACACACACAATAATTAATAATGCAGTCAGGCTCATTCGAGGATAACCATACCATTTGCACATTGCCCTTATTACACAGGAGAGCCTTGTTACATGTGTTTATCTGCACATATTCGTTTGCCGACCTGAATGAGATCAATAAGATCCCATGCCTTCAAGATGGCAGACTCCAAGCCAGGGCCAACCCACAGACAACTGATGGGTCTCAGCCCTGTTTTCTTTCAATCTCTTCTGACACAAATCGAAGACGGTGCTGCTGTCTTTGAGGACTGAGATTCCACAGACAAAAATTAGGAGTCTCTAGATATTTCGTAAAGGTTAACGTTTTCTTTGAGATTTTACCTAGTGCCTTTGCAGTAGGATTTACAGAGTTTTCTTCCACTTGACCAACCTAGAAATATATTATATAATAGACTCTCAATAGAAATAAAAACGCTCTTACTGGTCCTATTGAAAAATGTTCATTGCAGCTCTATTTACAATAGCCAGGAGATGAAAGCAACCTAAGTGTCCATCATCGGATGAATGGATAAAGAAGATGTGGCACATATATACAATGTAATATTACTCAGCCATAAAATAAACGAAATTGAGCTATTTGTAGTGAGGTGGATGGACCTAGAGTCTGTCATACAGAGTGAAGTAAGTCAGAAAGAGAAAGACAAATACCACATGCTAACACATATATATGGAATTTAAGAAAAAAAACGTCATGAAGAACCTAGGGGTAAGATGGGAATAAAGACACAGACCTACTAGAGAATGGACTTGAGGACACAGGGAGTGGGAAGGGTGAGCTGTGACAAAGCGAGAGAGAGGCATGGACATATATACACTACCAAACGTAAGGTAGATAGCTAGTGGGAAGCAGCCGCATAGCACAGGGAGATCAGCTCGGTGCTCTGTGACCGCCTGGAGTGGTGGGATAGGGAGGGTGGGAGGGAGGGAGACGCAAGAGGGAAGAGATATGGGAAGATATGTATATGTATAACTGATTCACATTGCTATAAAGCAGAAACCAACACACCATTGTAAAGCAATTATACTCCAATAAAGATGTAAAAAAAAAAAAAAAAGAAAAGAAAAGGATAGTAAAGCCCTGGTTTACAGATAAACTCTTTGCTCTTTTTCTCCTTCTACAGCTCCAGAACCCATGTTTAGCATGTAAGACAATGAATTATAGTTATTTTTAGTTCTGGATAACAAGTTCAAAAGGCCCTAAAAGACTGAGGTTATTGCTTAGTGCTCATTGCAAAGGAAAACCTTCTGGGAAAGGTCTTGCTTTTTAAGAAACCAAAGAATTTTTAGATCCCAAACTGTACCTGAAAGAGAAAAGAAAACCTTATTAAGAACTTCTACTTTTCTAAATTTACATTTGGAATAGTGAGAGATTATGACAAATGTGCAAATTGGTATAAATGGTCTCTCCAACCTTACTTGGTGGTTTAAGTTTTTTTAAAAATAGAATAAACAAAAGAAAAAATACATACCCCTCAGAACAAAGACCTTTTACTGAAATTGTCTAGTTTACCCTTCAAAATATTTAATTCCTTTGTACTCTGTAAGATGTCTAGATAGAGGCAAAATTATTGTTAAACTTTTTAAAGGTTGACCTTTAAGCACAGGTCCATGTACTTACATTGGAAACTAGGTCTCAATGTAGAAGGTGCCCATGGAGCCTATAGACTCAAAGGGTTCTGAAAAAAGTTAATAACCCTCATTCTTTGTGACTAAAAAAGACCCAGGCAGGGCATTTCATACACCGCAAGGAGCAGCTAGTGGCCTGAACTGTTAGCTCAGATAACGAGGCTCCTTCTGCTTTCATCCCATCTTCCTAACATTCTACAAAGATGTTTGTTGCAATGAAATTGATTGCCAGCGCACTTGGCAATTCGAATTGCATTAGATGTTCCTTCTTTTTTAATGCCATTAACCACACGAATGCAATCTTTGGAAGCTCTATATCAGGAACTCAGGACCTGGTGCTGTGGGACTAGTTCAGGTTTTATGGTCAAGGTCCCTTGTTCTGTGGATCTAATTAGCATGCAGAGCAGCTTCTCGGCTTCTAAAGTGTAAGCTTATGCCCTGAGCTGGATTCTAAAATTGAATGCGTTTTTTTAAATGCTCTTATTTCCTGATATTTACAAAATGTGTTCATCTGCAGAAAAGGAGGACCTCAATTAGGGGAATCAACTAGCCCATCAATGAGCAAATGTCTGTCCCTGGGACCTACTGTGTGGATCCCAGGTTGAAGTAAGGAGTCAGTTCTGAAATCTGTGAAAAGGAGCCACAGATGTTGGATGCTGTCAGACTTTGGAGGATTTCAGAGAGCCCCATCTCTGAAGAGCCTTTGAAATCCTTTTCCAACCCCTCCCTACACAGCTTCAATCACCCAGAAAGTTGAGTTATTGTCATGATCACCCAGTGGAGAGGGCTGGAGCCGGAGAGCAGAGAATGAGAGTAAAGGGTAAAGACAGCCATCTTGTAGGGCTCATGGGAACTGAAGCCTTGGTGCCCTGACACTACGAAGAATCCCAGCTCCTTCACTATTTGGGCTGCAAACGCTCTGGTGTGATGTCGGAGGTCATATAATTGTGACTTGGAAAAGACAGGCCTGATGTAGGATTTCTCAGTTGTGGAGCCTTGGGGGAAGAGGGAGGCAAGGGGAACAGAGAAGACCTTAACAGCTGGGAAGTAAGCGTGTTTCCTGTCTCTCCCTCCGCTAGCTGGTGCTTCAGTCTGAGAGAAGCAGCAGGCTGCTCCCCTCTAACCTGTGATGTGCGCTCATTGGTGTGCGTTTCTTTCTTTCCACCCAGGACAGCTTTCCTGCCCGCTTCGGAGGAGTCCATTTTGTCAACCAGCCCTGGTACATTCATGCCCTGTATACGCTCATCAAGCCATTCCTTAAAGACAAGACCAGGAAACGGGTAATGAAAACAAAAACCCAAAGGGGGGATTCAGAGGCACAGTTACGAAGCCTGTTCTCTCCCTCTCTCTCTCTCCCTCTCTCTGTATTTTTCATTGTTTTTTTCCCTGCTTTTCTGTAGTCCCTGAGCATTTGAGCCTCAGCTGGAGTTTGCAAATGGCCTGGATTTAATCAGTAATTGAGTAACTGAGTTATTTTACAGTCCGGGTGACAAACCAAAGGAAACATGGAAGGCATGCAAATACCAGATGCCCCTTTTACTGTAAATGCTTGTGGGAAATATGGAGTCAAGCAGCTTCCTGTTCGTGGAATATTTTAAGAGCTAGCATTTTGTCCTGTGAATATATTATTGCTATGAAGAATACTGATGATTCGTATTTTTCCCCATGGCTCTTGGGTCATAGCTGCCAGCTCCGTCACCTTTGAGATTGGGAAAGCATTCTTCTTTGGAAATAATAGAGCTCATAGGAAGAAGGCTTTTAAAATCTTGACTGCGTCAGCTGATGACATTTGGGAAGCCAGCCTCTTCCACCAGAGCTGGGTATTTTTTCATGGCATTCTGATTAGCTGAGAAACCGAACATTTTTTAACCACTCGGAATCTCAGTTTCTTCATTTGTAAAATGGAAAAACTAACACCCACATCACAGAGTGGTTGGAGTAATTTAATGAGACAGATAGCATAAAGCCATTCATGGAGTAGAGACTCCACGACACCAATTTCTCTTTCCCATTTAGCTCTCTTTTCTTGTAAGCTTTCCGATTTCAGCTATCACCTGGCTCAGGGACATCACCTCTTAAAGGAACCAGGGTCAGTCTTACAGTGCCTTACATAGGCCTCTATGCCCCAGGGACCCCGTGCTGGGGAAGAGCTCTGAGTATTCGGGGGGGGGAATGACGATGTGAGGGACACCCTCCCATACACACTCTGCAGGTTTCCTAACTCCTAGACCTCAGATGCTTCCAGATCCTTAGGAAACACGGCAGTAGGGTATGGGATACGGGGTAATTCTGCTGTCCCCAAATGAGTGTGGAACTGGGAACTAGAATTCACCAGCCCCAAGAGGCAGAGACATTCTGGAACATTCTGCAATCTGTCTGGAGTTCACGACAGTGATACGGGCAGAGAAGTGCCCTAGACTGTTCCCAGTGTGGCTTCATGCTTTCCACTGGCTTCATTTTCTGCTTAAGAAGGATCCAGTGGGAATTCCTCCCACAAAGCAATCGACATTTGTGCTATGCCATTGAAGGGGGTTTCTGAAGCTCTGGGTGCAGAACAGAATCTGACAGGTGGGGATTCCACCTCCTACCTGCTGAATTCCTCCACCCCACAGGACCCCCGGAGAGAGGGCCAGTTTCAACAGCGCTCCTTTTCCTCTAAGAACTGGAAGTGTTGCGTGGGTGGGTACCAGGGCCAGTATTTTGCTCCAGCTTTTCCATGCTTCAAATACTACAATTCCTCCAGTGAGACATTTTGCAAAAGCCAGAATATGTGAATTTCTTCAAAAAAATTCTTGTTAAAATTCAGTCATAGCCAACAATCCAGTGTCAGAAAATGTACATTGTTTTCTGAAGTGCTACAGTATTCTTGTGAAGAATTTTAACACTTAGCTTCTTGTCCCCTTCCTCCTTAAATGATGTCATTACATCACAAGTTAAAATCAGTACAACAGAACAAAGTAGCAAGTATTTATTATGTACTTATATAGTACATTACAATAAACAGGCACACCACGGAGATATCGCGGGTTCGGTTCCAGACCACCGCAGAAGGCGAGTATTGTGATAAAGTATTCTATTAAGTGTGCAGTAGCATTATGTCTAAAAAAATGTTCATACCTTACCTCTTGCACCATTGGTGGGAATGTAAATTGGTACAGCCACTATGGAGAACAGTATGGAGGTTCCTTAAAGAACTACAAATAGAACTACCATATGACCCAGCAATCCCACTACTGGGCATATACCCTGAGAAACCCATAATTCAAAAAGAGTCATGTACCAAAATGTTCACTGCAGCTCTATTTACAATAGCCTGGAGATGGAAACAACCTAAGTGCCCATCATTGGATGAATGGATAAAGAAGATGTGGCATATATATACAATGGAATATTACTCAGCCATAAAAAGAAACGAAATTGAGTTATTTGTAGTGAGGTGGATGGACCTAGAGACTGTCATTAAGAGTGAAGTAAGTCAGAAAGAGAAAAACAAATACCGTATGCTAACACATATATATGGAATCTAAAAAAAAAAAAGGTTCTGAAGGACCTAGGGGCAGGACAGGAATAAAGACGCAGACGTAGAGAATGGACTTGAAGACACAGGGAGGGGGAAGGGTAAGCTGGGACGAAGTGAGAGAGTGGCATGGACATATATACACTACCAAACGTAAAATAGCTAGCTAGTGGGAAGCAGCCGCATAGCACAGGGAGATCAGCTCGGTGCTTTGTGACCACCTAGAGGGGTGGGATAGGGAGGGTGGGAGGGAGATGCAAGAGGGAGGAGATATGGGGATATATGTATAGCTGATTCACTTTGTTATAAAGCAGAAACTAACACACCATTGTAAAGCAATTATACTCCAATAAAGATGTTAAAAAATTATTAAACAAATTCCTCATTAACAGTCAGAGACTTTACATGTTCTTTTTGTTCTCCTTGAACTTGTGTTTCCATTATACTTCCCCCACCGAATCATAGCCTCATATAACATTTTTTTATACTGAAAAGCATTTTATCGGTCACCCTGTTACATTTCTTTGCAACAAAAATATGTATATAAATTTAAATTACTCTTTGATTACCCATGACCCTAATGCTTTAAGTATCAAAATTTTTTCTTTTAAGTTGGGTAATCATAAAAATGCTATTAATGCACAATTGTCCAAAACAACGTAAATATGTTATAAATGTTAATAATTATTAAATTTTAAAAGTAAAATTTTTATTAAAAAAAAGTTCATACCTTAATTAAAAATACAAAACAAGTGTAAAAAAAAAGTGTAATAGTTACATCGAGGATCACTGATCACAGATCACCATGACAAATATAATAATAATGAAAAAGTTTGAAATATTGAGAGAATTATCAAAATGTGACCCAGAGACATGAGGAGAGCAAACGTTGTTAGAAAAATGGCACCAATGGACTTGATGCCATGTGCCTGACATAGGGTTGCCACAACCTTCGATTTATAAAAAGCATGATATCCGTGAAGTGCAGTAAAGCACAATAAACAAGGGATGCCTGTAGTATGTAGTATGTAGCATAATATACTTATATGGTATATTATACTCTATGTATTTTAAAAATCACAGTTACCCTTCATCATGGTTAAGTACGGGGGTGTGTGTGTGTGTGTGTGTAATTGATGGCCCTATACTTGAGTACAGTTTACACGCATTAAGCCTGCAACTTGAAGAAGTGTGGGAACCGATGTCATTATACAGATGCCCTTTAGATAAACTTTCAGGAGTCAATTCCTAAATCGCAGGCAATGGTAATCATCAACTTGTGGCTTATCCACTTTATAGATCTGTTTGAAAATGTTGTTATTTGGGGGTGTTTTCTCCCCTGCTTGACTAATTTCCATCACCATCTATCATATGCTTAGAAGATGCAAACTTGTTTGTTGAGGGTATTGGCAAATCCAGACAAAAATAGAAAATCGTTGCAAAAATATCTCACGGTAAATTCTCAGGTCCCAGTTTTCAGTTCCACTGACTAAGAATTCACTGAGCTTTTTCCTTGTGCCCACACCACCCTGGGAGCTAGGAGAGTGTTAAAAGAGAAAGACGACACTGTCCCTTTTCCTGAGCATTCTTTTCTTGCTATGGGGAAGCAAGACATAAATGAACAAATCAGAAAAAACTAGAAGTCATCACACAATGAAGAGTTAATTTAGGGAAGAGGGGAGAACCAGAGTGGGCAGGTGCCACGGGGACAGACTGAGAAAGAAGTTGCCACTGGGTGTAGGCTTGGGAAGGATGGGGAGGGTTGAGGAGGGTTCAGAGGGTACGCCGGGGGAGAACACAGCAATGTGGAGCTGTGTGTGAAGCATGACTCGATGGTTTTGGATGGGCTGCATCCCTACTCTTTTCATCAGCAGGGATAATTAAGAGATGACGTCGTACGTGTAAATTTGGGCCATGGCCAAGTAATACCCAATTTGTTCATGAACTTCATTTTTAAGGACTATTAATTCAGGCCCTTTTCTGAGCAATAAATTAACATTTTATGCAGACTAAGCTACAGACACAAAATTGAACGCCTCTTTAAACCCCGTGATCACCAGCAGCGCATCCACTTTGTCACTGCTAGATTGTGTATTCGATTAAATGCTTGGTCATAAGTTTTGGATGTTTTCCTTGCTAATTATTTTTTCTTTCCAGATTTTCCTGCATGGAAACAACTTAAACAGCCTCCACCAGCTAATACACCCTGAATTTTTGCCGTCTGAATTTGGAGGAACCCTTCCTCCTTATGACATGGGAACCTGGGCCCGGACGTTACTCGGCCCTGACTACAGCGATGAAAATGACTACACTCACACCTCCTATAACGCAATGCACGTGAAGCACACATCCTCCAATCTGGAGAGAGAGTGCTCACCCAAGCCCATGAAAAGGTAAGGCCTGGGTTAGCAGAGCCTCCCAGTTAGAGGTCCAGAGGCATTTTGGATTTGGGCCTATTGTGGGTTAAGTAATTGAAGACCTTTATGGGCACAGAACTTGAATAAAATAAACTGCAATACATTCTCAGCTGATTTCACCAGAACTGAAAGTAAATGGGGGTTGGCTGGCCCAGAAATACAGTTGTTCCCATTGTATGATAGAAACAGTAAAAGGCTGGGACCTCATTCATGTCATGATTACAGCCCTAGTCTCTACGGAATCTGTTAACTCACACAGAATGAAATGTGGGACCTTTGAGATCCATTGAATGAAAAAGCAATCTGCTAGAAAACGTTTCTATCATCGATGCATTTGGAACCATTTATTGAGCATTTACACTCACAATTTTCATCCTTTGTTTCCTGGAGGTCCCCTCGCAGTGCGCTCAGATACATCTGCATTTTGATCTGGGCTCAAGCTGGCATCCCTGCTATTCAAGGAAAGGGATGATGATGATGATGATGGTTTTAATGTACTATCTGGGATTCCAGTCTCATTCAGCTCATTAATTTTCCAAACAAACATTCGTGTCTCAGCCCTGGAAGAGGAACTCCTAGCCTGATGATGGTGGAGCCGTGGTTCCTTCTCAAACGCCCAGAAATTACCACAGGCAGAAAGGCACATTTTCTTTTTCCTTGTACAGTGAGTGAGCTGAATGGGGCCTCACAGCTAAACCCAGCCTGTGATGCAGGCGCACCAGCCACCAAATCAGGCGGAGTCACTTTGAGGAAAAGCAGAGCCAAAGTGACTTTGAAGATACACAGAGTGGTGTAGAAGCCTGGCCTTATCCATTCGATAGGTATTTAGGGAGAGCTCCTCTGTGCTGAGATCACAGGCCCCTGCACCTCATGGAATCAAAAGACCAGTGTGTGCAAAGCACCTCGAGGCAAAAAGTGGCAATATTGCAGCACCCACGTAGAAGAGCACACACGTAACATTTTAGTTATAAATTCTATACCGACTTTCTAAGTTGGCACGACCCGGCAATGATTGTGCTGCCTTCAGTGTGTATTTACATGTAAAGATGTTTGTTCCCAGGATTATTTTTTAGCTAGAGATAACACCATGCGTCAGTCAAAACTGGCAAGTTTTGTCATTTCCAGTAATTTGGGGGGTTTTGATGCAGCCTGATCATAGATAGAGTTTGGCTGTGTATATGCAATAACTCCTGTTTTCATTCATTTATTAAACCTTTAGAACTTATTAGGAATCCAGAAACTTGTTTGTAGAGGACGAGGCCTTAAAGACCTGAGCTGCACCTTCACTCATGCCAGGAAGGAGTGGCCCCAGCTTCCAGGGAAATGGTCCACATCACCCAGCCTGTATACCGGGCGATCAGAGGGGCCAGTGCTTTGGGGTCTTGTCCAGCTGCACAATGGAAGGACTGCTTTTGATCCCTTTGACAAAACGCCTCCGTCCCTATGTTCCCTAAAGTCCTCTCCTAGATCCCACATGGAGGAAGTAGGACGATGTCAAAAGACATTGTGAGCCATCCGCTTTTTTGGAGGGAGTGGGGAGAGGGTGAGGGAACGCTTGGATCGAGTTCAGATTTCTGAGCCAGAAGGAAATTTTTGGCCATGTTGTTCCCTTTTGGGTCCTGCCTGGGTGGTTAAAAAAAAAAAAATAAGTCGTTTTAACTGTTTTCAGCTGTCGATAGAATTGGCCATGACCTTGGTGACCTTTCAGCATGTACTCCTCGTCTTATAGGGTGAATGCACGCGTTTGCTGGATAACCACTCATTTCCAGCAGAAGTAATACATCATCATGAAATACAACCCATACGAAAAGAATGAGGGGTGGCGGTGTGGAAACAGGAGGACCCTTGTCTTCTAAGCACTCGGGGCAAAAAAGGGCCCATTTTACTGTGTGGCCCGGGAACAGATGTTCCATATGGAGGTTACGTTCAGTAAAATTACGTAATGCGTCATTTCATAATGAATGCCCCACAGTCCCTGCTGCCCTGTAAGTTGTCTTGTGACTGGTTTATAGCTCAAACAGGATTGAACTTCGTACTTTCGGGGTGTCACTCCTCTCCAGGCAGCTCATGCCTGACATATCGTCACTTCTAGAAGCAAAGACCTCAAGGGTGCGCCACACATGCCTGGTGTTTTATGTCGGTTATTGGATACCGAAGTGTTGCGTGGGTGCTGACAGGAAACTGTTAACATATCTTAAAGAACCGAGAAAAGTAGCTGGCTAGTCTCATCATTACTTGTGCATCCGGCTGAGGTGATGTCCTGCTTTTATACAACTTGCTTTGCTGGGGCAGAAATGGGGGTGGTGGTGCATCTCCTTGCAAATGCATCCTATCGAGCCATGCAACATTAGAATGGAAGAAAATCTATGATGAATTCAGTCCATAAGGACATGAATGAGGCCAGATAAAATATGGTGGGGGGGGATGCCACGTTCTCCTCTTTTTTAACGAATGACATGACAGATTATGAGATAAAGAGTTCTAAGCTCCTGGCAAAGCCAGGAAGTAGGGTTGAATTAGAGGAAAATGAACAGACGTGGGTGTGACTGGGTGTAGTTTCAAGTGCAAAGTGTTTGGCTACTCACAGTGTCTGTTCCGAAAAAGACTCCTGTTTGCTGAAGACTCATAGTCAGATGCAATTACTTGGAAAGGGAGATGTAGTCTAGGCAAGAAAAGCAGAGAAAGCTTATTTCTTGTGAACATATTGCTGTTGGTAGACAAACATTTTGCCTGATTCCAATAACGCTGATGCTGTGTGTACCCAACATCTAGCAGTGGGTGTCTCGTATAAGTTTTAGTGATCGTATGGATGAAAACAAATATTTGACATGCTATGTGACAAAAATCTCTTTGAAGTGTCAATCATAAAAACAATGCGCTGCTTGCATAGAGAATTTCAGCTCCTTTTCGGGTTTAGGCAAACCTGCCGTAGATCCTATCTGGGCTTAAATTATCCAAACTGCAGTGTTCGAGTTCTCACGTCAAGGCCATAAGTGAGCATTGTTGAGCTTTCAGCATCTCATAGGAAACTCCTTCAGGGCCCCATTTGGGATGCAGCTGCCTGTGTCCCTGTGATGACGGCGGTCAGCCCCGCTGGCCCGGCTTCCCTCTGCTCCACTGCTCTTCAAGACGGGCCTCAGGGGCTCCAGGCACGTGTCACCGCATCCTAACCCCCGCCGCTTGCTTCTGCTTTGAGACTTTGAGGCAGTGTTTACGGTTCTCTTCTTCTCACTTGCCTTTTTTTCCCCCCCAGTCTCCCCTTATGGGACTAGATGTGGGTTCCGGTCACTTCCTTCCACTGATTTTTCTAGTTATGTGATGTTAGGCACACGTGGAGCGTTGGCTGCCTCAACTCTAAAGTGGATATAACCTCAGGGGCCGCTGTCAAGAGTCAGATGGCAGCAGGGGGAGACAGTACCCAGGACGCCCTACAGAGGAACAGGATGCTAAGTAGTAGCTTTCCTTCTCCAGCATGGTTCGTAAGGATTTCCAGTTTTTTAGAGTTTTAACTTCTTTCCCAGTGGCAGTTTCTCACTAATGCTGGAAATTCCCAACTCCCTAAGAGAGAAGCAGGCAGTGATGAGGTGTGGTGGCCTGAAGGGAGATGCCTTGAATTCCGGGTTAGGAGTCAGCCTTACACTGGCCATCTCCCTCTTCTTTGCCTTAATGTGTGCAGAGGGCAGGAATTTTGTACCCTTGGAGCCCTGCACCCAGGACGGTCACGCACAGTGGGTGCTGGACACAGAAGGCAAAGTCAGGGCGGGGGGAATTAGCGACAAAGACCCCCTGCCTCTCCTCCTCTCTGTCTGCCAAGAAGGTCTAGGCTTCATAGGAGCACTGGTTTTCCACTCACCAACCCATCCTGGTGTAAGCCTGCCCTCTTGGGCTTGGATAGCAGTTCTATCCTTATTGGTCTTTATTAGTGTTATTCCTTCCTCTCTGTCCCTCTAATCTAACTTATTATCCGTGGAATCTTAAGTGTAATCTTTAAAAATCATAATGATGCCACCCCTTTGCCCAACATCCTCTACAGACTTCCCACTGGTTCCCTGCATTGGATGAAGGCTGCTCCCCTTTGTCACAGGCCCCGGCCACATTGGCTTCTGTCCACCGCCTCCAGGGCCTCCCTGCTCCGAGATGTTCTCCCCTGGCTCGTGGCCCACACTTTCATCAGGGCTGGCTTCTCCACCCACAGCCCTGGAGGGAGTTCTTCACCCTCTCCATCCCAAAGACCCCTCCCTTCCCATTCTGTTCTCCTCTGTCACTGAGCACTGTTTTCATTAAAAAATTTTTTTAAATATTTATTTATCTGGCTGCGCCAGGTCTTAGTTGCGGCATGTGGGATCTTTAGTTGCGGCATGTGGGCTCTTAGTTGGAGCATGTGGGATCTAGTTCCCTGACCAGGGATTGAACCCAGGCCCCCTGCATTGGGAGCGCAGAACCTTAGCCACCAGACCACCAGGGAAGTCCCTGTTTTCTTCTTAATAGGGATCACACTCCCATAATCACACATCTGTTGGCTTATGTATTCAATCTCCCTTCTATAGATGATACACCCTCTCAGGGCAGGGGCTGTGCTGTTTTATTCACCAGTATGTACCCCGTGCCTCACAAATACCCCAGTAGATAACAGATGCTCAATGCACATTTCCTGAAGAAGGAAGAAAGAGGGCAAGGAGAGAGGCAGGGAGCAAAAAGGAGAAGGGAAATAGGAAAGACGGAAGGAAGGAACTGTATGGCAGTAAATGCTGTTAGGGACAGAGGACTTTGTAGAGTGATGAGGTTAATAGTCAACCACGCATAATGGAGTAAGACAGTATCATCATCTTATTTGTAATCAATGTTTGATCAGAATTTGAAATTGTCTCTAAGGGTATCTATAACTAACTCCTTAGTCTGATTATTTCTCCTAGTTACTGAATTTTCATTAACAATTAACTTTTATAATACTTATCTTTTTGAAAATTTTGTTCATCTATTCATTCAGCAAATATGTATTGAGGACCTACTAGACACCAAGATGTAGTACAAGATAGAGTCAGTAAGAGACCAGGATCTACGTCAGATTCTGTGGGTTCAAATCAGGAGCCATGTGACCTGAGTAGCTCTCTCTCTGTGACCTTGGTTTCCTCTCTCCAAAGGGAAAAACTATTAGAGCTGCCTTCTTGTGCTGTGAGGATGAAGTGAAGTGTTAGCTGCTGAGGATAGAGTGGTTGGAAGGGCAGACCCTGCCCCTGCTCTCTGAGTCCACAGCCTATGAAGGGAGACAGACTTTAAACACATCACTGTACAAACAGCTGGTTTATTCTCACCAGGACAAGTGCTTTGACAATGACGATGTACCATGAGGGGCATCTTGAGGGCCCTAATCTGGTCTGGGAGGGGTGCTGGTCAGACAGGGCTTCCCTGAGGAAGTGATGCATAAACTGAGACTTGAGGGTTGAGAAAAAGCTTCCCAGGTGAAAGGAGAAGCGTGGAATTGGGAGCAAACACCCTGCATTTGGAAGGAGCAGGGTGGTTCCTGGGACGACTGTGTTTTACCAATTATAAGATGTATTTTTTTAATTAAAAATCTCTGAAATCAGGACCTGTCGTACAAATGATGACGTCTTAGATTCAATGAAATACAGAATTAAAACAAAAACAAGAACAGAAAAGCCCAGAGAGGCTGGAGAGCAGAAAGTAAGACGAGAAGAGGTGGGGGGGGGGGCATGCAAGACCACATAGGTCTTGAGAAGGATGTTGACCTTTATCTCAAGAGCAAAGGAGAGTCATGGAAAGGTTTTAAGCAGGGGAGTGACATGAAAATACGAATTTATGAAAAGGCTCACCCAGCCTTTTGTGAAAAGTATGAACTGGAGTGAGGGATGGTACATGCACGGAGACTGTCTGGGGCTCCCGCAATAGTACAGGCAAGAGATGGCGGTAGTTGGACCGGGGCTGTGTGAGTGGAAGCAGACAGAAGGTGGACTCAACGATATTTAGTGGGTCGAATCAACATGACCTGATGATAAAGTCATTATGGGGAACAGAGGGAAAAGATTTCAGGAATGACTGGAGGTCTCTGGCTTGGGTAACTTGCTGGAGAACATTTCTGCTTCCCAAGATAGGGAACTTGGAGGAGGAACTGAGTGGGGAGAAGGTCAGTAGAGCAGACTACCCCATCCTTCCTGAAACTCTCACTCTACCCCCTTGGCTTCAAGGAAGCCACTTCTGGTTCACCTCCTACCACTCTGATGTTCACTCTGGAGCTCTCCTCCGTTCCCGTGGCTTGCATCCCTTTATGCCTTGGAGCCCCTAACTTATGTTCATTCTAGAATTCTCCTCTGAGCTTTAGAACCGTATAAGCAGCTGCCTACGTGACTACTCTCACTGGATGCCACACAAGCCCTCACACTAACCGTGTCCAAAACTGAACACATAACCTCCTCCCCAATCTTGTTGGTTCTACCCACTGAACACAGGTCTAGATGCATTACTCTAAAATCTGACTTTTGTGCTATTTTGAAAAGTTTAGTTGGAACCAAAGTATAAAACAGTGATCCAAACTGAATCACAGTAGTCGTTCATCTTGGAGAAGCATCCTCACTAAAGGAACAAGACCGCCTTTCCCCAGGCCCTCTCTGTCACAGTGCCCTGATTCATTTGCTTCCCAGCACTTCTCACTTTCCGGAAGTTTCTCGTTTGCTTCCATCTTCCACGCTCATTGTCTGTGTCAGCCCCACTAGTCACGTGAACAAGGCTTCTCTGACTGCATCAGTCCCGTGGTCCAGCACTTACAGTGATGCCCAGCTTGGAGACAGCACAATCCTGACTTTCCAAGGGTGTTTCCAACCTGTGTGTGAGCTGTTGACACTGAGTCTGGGCAACTCTCTGGAATGAGAGTATACAGAGCTGCCAGAGTGACAGGTGTTTTTATATTAATCTGAATCTCTTCCATGTGAATACCTTGAAGGCAGAGATATTTTCCCTTCCTTATTTAGCATATAGTACATACTCAAAACTTTTTTGTTTTAACATCTTTATTGAAGTGGAATTACTTTACAATAGTGTGTTAGTTTCTGCTTTATAGCAAAGTGAATCAGCTATATGTATACATATATCCCCATATCTCCTCCCTCTTGCGTCTCCCTCCCACCCTCCCTATCCCACCCCTCTAGGTGGTCACAAAGCACCGACATGCTCAAAACTTTTGAAAAAATTTATCGTGTGACATGAACACGGACAAAATGCGAAGTGGGAAAGCAGGATTGTTCAGCTTTGAATTTCCAAAATGTTTTCCTGCCCCTTGAAATATTTCCCAGATTTGAAGGTAGATTTTCCTAAACCGAGAGCTCTTCCCCAGTAATAAATTTGGCATTTCATGAGCTCTTCTGACTCTTTAAGATATTGCATCAATGAGTGAACAGAAGCAGGAATCTGGTTTGAATAAGCCACACCTGACAAATCCTTACAGCTCTTCTTGAGGTAGATGAAAGCAGATTTCCTTTTAGGCGAACCTGGGATGGGAAGGTTCCTTACTGCCCCACGATGATTTAGCCAGGTAGTGACAGCTCCAGAGCAATGCTTTGAAAATTCTCATGTGCGCCCAAAGCACCGGGATCTTGTTAAGGTGCAGATTCTGATTCAGTGGGTCTGGGGTGGGCCTGAGAATCTGCATTTCTCACCAGCTCCCAGGTGGTATGGGTGCTGCTAGTCTGGGGACCACACTTTAAGTGGCAAGGCCCTAGACTGGAATATTTCCCCACATGCCAGACTGGACACAGATGTTCCTGGACTTATTCCAAGGGTTGTTGAAAAACTGAGCCTTTCAGGTTTTGAGAATTTTTAAAAAATAGATATGATTAAAAATAGAGAATTTTAATAGATTAAAATTAATAAAAATAGACAGTTTCTTATCCCCATGCTATAGCTCAAGTAGATGAAGCCCACGGAGGTTAAATGATTTAGCCCAGATCACAGGGCTGGTAGGTGGCAAGATATTGTAAATTCGGTTCTCTTCATTCCAAGCCCAATGCTCTGTCTCCTTTATCACATCTGTTCTCACACTTTTGCGTATTCCTTCCTCCCTCCCTCCTTTCTTCCTTCCCTTTCCTTCCTTCCACGGGAGCTTACAGAGCACCTTTTCGGGGCATTTGCCTTTGCGCAAAGCACTGCAGCTGTCTTGGATGTCTGTTCCCGTTCCCGCCAGCCCGGATTGTACCCTGTCTTTAAGACACAGTTGAAAAGCAACTTACTCGGTCACACTTTCATGTACTGCGCTGTCCCCAAACCCCATTCTGAGTGGGGAAGCTACAGCTACTCAGGAAGAAAATTGATATTCAGGCTAATGTAGTACTATCAAAGAAGGTCCATTAACGTCCTGTCATTTAGATCCATTTAAGTCATCTGACTCAAAAACAGACTTACAGAAGGTAGTTTTTATCGAGAACCCTAGCCATCCTTTTCAAACTCAGGTGGAATGAGTCATCCTCATGGTCTCAGCTGGTGGCAGCCTCTGGCATTTCTCTACCTGCTTCGGAACACCATATTCTAGTTCTAGCAAAGGAACTCCACTGAGGCTGTGCACCATCCATTTCACAGGGAGAAGAAGAATTTGGAAAAATTAGGGATGCTCTGAAAGTGCCTGGCGGCTCTTTGTGCCCGTCTAATTCTAATGAAAGATGAGTGCGTTCAAAGCAGGTGGTACCAGCCCTGTAGCCGTTTGCTGTGTTGCTATTTTAAGATAGGATCGGTAGTATTAAAAAACTCTCCAGAAATATCTGCAGGTTGAAAATGTATTATTTGAACCATCCTCTGAGCGCTCAGGACACCTGAATCCACATCGGAGTTACCTATAGCAATGCATTCTGTTTCTCAACATTTTGGAAACCTGCACACACACAGAATGTGAGCTCATGGCAAGGACAGTCATCTGGTTCAGCTACAGACTGGTCCTAAGACATCTGCAGACCTCACTCTGCTGCCTGGGGTTCCTCTGAAGGAACACAACACACGCTAATTATGACCTTGAACACTCTCATCCTCAGGGGCACTAGGGCGACTCTGCTTAAAGGAATGCTTTGGGAAATTGCTCGGTAACATTAAGAATATTTTTATAATTAAACAATCCTCTTCTCTATATCTATTTTCTAAATTTGCATTCTTTTCTTTGGTTTTCTTCAAGACGGCAGGCGAGGGCTGCCTCTGTTACCAGAAAGACTATCAGCTGTTCACACTCAGAGATCATATTCAGAGAAGTGTTGGTAAAATGATGTCTTTCCAACTGAAATAATTTCTCCTTGAAAGAGCTCCAAGAACTTTATTGTATCTTTTCTCTCTCATAGCCCTCTAGAGAATGTGGTAATATCCTGTCCTCATTGTACCGGTGAAAAACTGTGAGTTAACATGACAGGAATGCATTGTTTCATAAAGAGCAATAAACCATTTTGCAAATAAATGAAGCGGAACATCCAACTGCAGCTGCCAGTTTCCGCCGTGGCCTTTCCTGGTCTTTCCTTCCATCCCTTCCTCCTCGTCTCCAAGTTCCTGGCAGCTGAGCTCTGTTCTCAGATAATCTTATCTGCTCCCTTTCTCCATCCTAATGGACTCTCCATGTTGACTGATTCCAGTTCTGTAGAGCTGTTCCCAGGTATCTGGGTGAATGCTGTACATTGCAAAGAAAGGATCTTGAAGTGTTTGTTATTAAATTCTTTGCTGGTCATTATAGATGAAGATACGATTGTACAACATGTAATTATTAGAACACTTTTTTTTCCTGAATGAAGTTCCGCTATTTTCTTTTCTGATTTCATCACTGTGCCTAAAATAAAGTTTTAATACATAATAGATGATTTTGTTCACCACTAGCTTCGTCGATGCCAATAGAAGAAATGCTTCTCTGAGAACTTGAATATTAACAGTTCTGGATATATGTTAGTATCCTTTGGTTTCTTACGAAGTTGTAGGTATTTCTTGTACAGTATAGCATAGTGTTTAAGAATGTGGGTTATAGAGTCACATGGGTTCAGATTCTAGTTCCACAACTAACTGTGGAAACTTGAGCAAATTAATGAACTTTTCCAAGGCTCAGTTTCCTGATCTGCAAAACAGAATTAACAACACTCACCTCAGTGGAGAAAAGGGAACCTTCCTACACTGTGGTGGGAATGTAAGTTGCTGGAGCCACTATGCTATACCATAAACAGTATGGAGGTTCCTTAAGAAACTAAAAATAGAGTTACCATATGATCCAGCAGTCCCACTGTGCCTATATCTGGAGAAAACTCTAATTTGAAAAGATACATGCACCCCAGTGTTCAAAGAAGCACTATTTACAATAGCTAAGACCTGAAGCAGCCTAAATGTCCATCAACAGATGAATGGATAAAGAAGATGTAGTATATATACACAATGGAATACTACTCAGCCATAAAAAAGAATGAAATAACGTAATTTGCAGCAACATGGATGGACCTAGAGATTATCACACTAAGTGAAGTAAGTCAGACAGAGACAGACAAATATCATATGGTATCACTTATATGTGGAATGTAAAATATGATACAAATGGATTTATTTACAAAACAGAAACAGACTCACAGACATGGAAAACAAACTTATGGTTACCAAAGGGGAAAGGACCGGGGGTTGGGATAAATTAAGAGGCTGGGATTAACATATACACACTACTATATATAAAATAGGTAACCAACAAGGGCCTACTGTATAGCACAGGAAGCTAAGCTCAATATTTTGTAGTAACCTATAAGGGAAAAGAATCTGAAAAAGAATATATATATATATATATATATACACTGAATCACTGTGCTGTACACCTGAAACTAACACAACATTGTAAATCAACCAATACTCACCTCAGAAAATTATTGTGAGGTTTAAATAAAGATAATGCAGGCTAAATAATTAGTGCAGAACCTGGCATGAAATAAGCACTCAATAAATGGTGCGGTTGTTATTGCTGATGGCCACGATGAGATGCTGACAGTAATTATAATAACCAGCCTTGGGGGGGAAACTCTCCTGTAGGTGATAATTCTAAAAATATCCAATTAAAGTGTGTGTTGAAATCTTCCTTTCCAAAACATTCTGAAACTGATTTCAGATGTGACAAGCAAGATTTGCTGGGTGTCAACTGGAATTTTTCTGCACACTGGAAAACGCTTGCTGGCTCCAGACCAGACGGGAGCTACTCTGCAGCAGGAAACTGTGACCTGTGGACATGTAGCAAGAAGTTCCTTTAAATAAACTAAAACGCTTTACAATGACACAGGAAAATCGTTATTAAGTAGCACCTGGCCGCTCTGAGTTCAATATTTAGAAGCTTACGGAAATAAAAATATTTTTAAAAGGTAAATCTTTTTGACTCATGAAATCTAAATGTATTGGGCATACACAGACTTCAGGAAAGGCTTTCCAGGTCTGGTTAAATTTTGTCATTTTTAGTATTGTTATGGTTTTCTAGAAGGAGGTAAAGACAAATGCTGAGATAGAGAGGAAAGACTATCTGAGCCAATTAGCTTAAAGTCTGAATTGTAGAACTTTGAAAAATGACGTCTAATTATTTTCAAGAACTAATGGGTGATTTAACCCAGTCTCGTAGACTTCATGACATCTTGGGGTTAAAAATAGCACTTTGTCTGAGATCATTTTACAGTTGAAAAATGTGGGATCATAGAAGCCAAGTGAGGTGTTCCATAGAGCCCTAGTTCGTGACAGCAAGTTGGTGACGGGCTGATGAGAAGAGGCACTGAACTCCCAGTCTAGTTCTCTTTCATCAGCTCAGCTCTCCAAGGACCCTCACAATGAACAGCAAAAAACATCTGTAGTGGTCACACAAAGTTAATATTAATTTTGCTATATGTTCAGAAAGGACTTATTTCTTTCCCTTCAAGTAGGTTAAATTTCTTCCTAAAATCTTTTCATATGATTTATTCATTTAGAGGTAAAATAATGGTATGTGTTCACTCTCATCTAAAGGATAACAAATTAACGGAATCTAGACTGATGAAGTTTCTTTCTGTTTAGAATTCAAGCAACAACAGCGATACTCAGAAAGCAGCTCTCATGTCACCTCGGGCTTTGTGTGTGTCAATGTGAGGGTTAAATGAGTTAACACATGGAAAATAACGCAGCACAGTGAATACTGGCAATGACAGACCATAATGTTGTTGCTGTGGTCCTTTGGGATGACTCTGAATTTCTAAATGAGGATTAGTATATTACTCTGGCTCAGCTACAAGTGTGATGGAGGGAATGAGGTCTTAAATAACATGGCTGTCCAACGGAAATATAATGTGAGCCGTACATGGAATTTTAAGTTGTCTTGTAGCCACGTTACAAAAGTAAAGAGAAACACGTGAAATTAATTTCAATACGTTTTAACCCAATGCGTACAAAATTATTATTTCAATATAATTTTTAAAGTATTAGTGAGATATTTTATATTCTTTTTTTCCCCTACTGTCTTTGAAATCCCATGTATACATTATCTATACAGTCCATCTCAACTCAGACCGGCCCAGTTTCAAGTCCTCAATGGCCACATGTGGTTAGGGCTCTGTGTTGGACACCGCTGCTCTAGTCCTATGTACACGTGAGCCCAATTTCATCCTTTCTGAAAGTGCCTTTTCTCCTGGCTCTGTCCTCCTTGCTATAAGATCAGTACCCATCATGGTTAAAGAGAAATACGTTATATATTTAAATTTGAGTTATACTGCACATAGGCAAGACCTGAGTTGAATGTTTGGCTCACTCTAAAAATAGTTCACTTAAAAAGCAATAGAATATTTCTTTTTCTTGGACTGGTTTCTTTATATTTCAGTAAGTTGTGGCTAACTATATTGTCAAAGTAGAGGGAGGTTTACTTTTTATTTCTTTACTTTGATAGGGAAAAGCTTTGCTGACATGAAAAATACTTAGGTTTACCTTTTGTTAAAGTGCTTTGTTGATTTATGATTCGTGATTTATTTACTAGTTCAGTAAATATTAACTGTTTCGTGTTGCCTGAAAGCATGATTCTAATACTGAAGAGTTTGGTAGCTGGACAGAAGAATACATGTGTTACAACTATAACTTACGACTCCTTATCAAGGACATTATCAAAGGCGTTATAGTAGAAGGAAACCCCATATTGCTTTACATAGTGGAAAACAACAACAAATAGATGTGCTGAAAGCTACATAAATAATTGTTAATCAGATGGGAACTTCTGTGTTACTTCTGAAAATTACAGGATATAAAGTAAAATAATCAGGTTAGCTTTCATGTGGAAGAGTCGCATCACTTATTTTGAAATTCTAAAATATGAGTCTGGATCCATTCTCAAATCTTAGTCGCACTTAGTGTCAGGTTACCCGACACATCAAGCAGGACACACAATTTTCTCTTGTAAGTTTAATCATGAGGCTATGGGAACTTGGAGTTGAATTCATGCTTTGTGACCCAATGTGTCAATGAACTAAATATGCCAGGCCTTAACTTTCTTATCGGCAAATGCGGAAGAATAACAAGGGCTAGAAATGTAGGAGCACGTCACAAGCTGACACTGGGCTAGACACCTGACTTGCTGTAACTCATCTAATTCTCATCACCCCCATGTCCCAGGTTGTGGGCACTATGCTATTTCCATTTTACACATGAGGGGGTCGAATTTGCCCAAGCTCACAAAGCCAGCAGTGGAGCCATCATTCAAGCCCAGGCAGGAGCTCCTGAGGGAACTGCCTTGATAACTGAACGTACAGGGGAGAAACAGGGGTTAAACAGAATTACTTAGAGGCATCTTTAAAAATATCTTTTAAAAAGCCCCCACTCTTTCTGTTTAGAGGTTCTTATACAGGTTCACTAAGATATTAGGCAGTTCTGCACTATTCCACAAAACCAAGCCCATCACTAACTTTAAGAAATAAAACCAGAAGTATGGAATACTTCCTGATGAAGTGACGAGGCTGGTCCCTGGAAGAGAAATGGGGAGGACCTGAGATGAATGAGGGTTTGACTAAATAGCCTCTGAGGTTCCTTAGAGCCCTGGCCTTCAGTGACTCTAGGTGAATGTCTGGGGTTGAAGGGCGGAGCTCCTGTGCCCTTATTTGGGGTCCACAAAGCCCAAGCCAGGCCATGGCAGTTCATTAGTAAGAATATGTGGTGACAGCTGTTGAGATAAGGTAGCTAAGTGAAGTTCTGCAAATAAGCCTCTGACTGAGAACAGAACTCTTAGTTCAACTGCAAGTCTGTGCAGAATGGACTAGCTCATGGTGAACATTTTCTGTCTTTATCTTGTTCTTTTTGGAATTTAATTGCCTTTGGAATCAGTAAAAATTAAACCATGGCTATAGATGTTTGATGACATGCAGTGGAGAAAGTTCCAAATTTTGGAGAGGAAAAGGGGAAGGTAGAAAGAAGAAAGGTAGAGAGAATGGGGGCGGGGGGGGGGGGGAGAGAGAGAGAGAGAGAGAGAGAGAGAGAGAAAGAGAGAGGAGATATAATAGCAGGAAAACAAAATGTGGCTATGAAGGCAAGAATGAAGCCTTTGTGAGGGTAGTCTGCTATAGCACTGAGATAATGATGGCTGAGATGGCTCAAATAACTCCCCTGCTTGCCCTTGGGGTTAAGCTGGCTTTCAGTGTTGGAAAGAGGACCCAAGGGAAAAGTCTGAAATGTTTATTCTAGCAGAAGTGTTAATCTTCTTGGGAGAAGGCAAATCCACCACATGGAGGGATTACCACTGAGCGTGATCTGGGCAACAAAGTCGCAAGGCAAGTGGTCCTCCAGTTAATGCACAACTCCTGAGCTCTCTGTTTACAAGTGGTGGAGACATTTCTATCAGTGAGCAGTGGATCGGTCTTCCCAGAGAGTACTGTGACTCAGCTAAACGGCCTGAGGGCAAGATTTAAGAAAGGTGTTTCTCTTGGCTTTATTTATACTAGATTTTGAAAACAGCAACATATGCTTTCTGTTTTTCCAGTGAATTTCAAACACTTCATGATGAGTGTGTTCCTTATATCAAATGTTCATTGTGTGACCAGGTAAATGGAATCACGTCATGCCGGAAGTAGAGAGGCTATGGTCTCCTTCTCATCAGGAAAAAAGCAAACAAGGGGAAAAAATGTTATGTTTGGTCCCTCATGGTCGGTGCCTCAGAACTGTTCAATTGTTACTCACCACTCACCCAAGACAGACAGTTTATTGGCTGAGATAACAAAACTAGCATTCTGTGTCCCTGCTGTCAGTATGGGTATTAAAAAATCCCAAATAGATCCAAATCTGATGCCAAGTGGAGGGAAGAGTCACCTGAATAAGGACTGTGAATGATGTCACTGGGTGAATGATAGCTTTTTCCTTCCTTCCTTTCCTTCTAGAGCTAATGCCTCCCCTCCCCCAAATGCCCTGTTCTCAGGGTGCCTATCACAGTAATCCCATACCCATCTGTGCGTTTATGACTGGGCAACTGAAGCAATATTTCCACTAAAGAATGAGGGGTTCTGAACATTTTCTCACAGTCCCTGGCATATAGCAGAGGACATTCACAAGCACTTCTTACCATGAGTGAGTGGAAATAAGTGATTGTTGATTGAATGTTCAATATTTAAGAATTTGTTGATTTTTTTTTCCCCATAGTGGCTCCCAAAATAGGGGAAGGGAAAGTTTGGAAACAAATCCAATACTCGTGAAAATCACAGACAATCATTTGGATGGATAACAAATTTCTAGATCCAAAAGGATAGAGATACAGTGGTAATATAAGCCAAATTAAAAAAGATGAAATACTCAACCACGCACTTTCAAGATGGGGGAGAAACGACTTAACAGCAGCATGTGTAAATATAGCTAATATTTCCCTCGGCTTTATTCCGTGAGTGCCAGAAAGGTTAAGGCAATTCTAGGTGCATTTTCTATGCTTCAATAGAAGCATACAAAAAAAGAAGAAGAGAGGAAGCAATAATTTCATTCCCTTTTGAGGTGACGTCCTGAGGGCAACCAGTTGATGAAGAGATGCAGGAGAGTGGTAACTTTAGAAACCTTGGCTCAAGAGGCGTTTGGTTAGTTTTAGTGCGGGCAGAGAGAGGGCTGGAGAGCACTAGAGAAACACCTAAAGGGCTGTTACGTGGACCAGATGGATTACACATACTCTGGCGGCTCCAGCAGACGAAACCAGAAGCAGTATAGAGAAACGGCAAAAAGACAGGTTCTAGTTCAGTGTAAGAAAGAACTTGCTAGCAGAGCTCCTCCTCTACGAGCATGGAGGAGTAGATTTCTTAAGTCAGATGTATTCAGCAAGAGGCTGCGTGGCTCCTGACTGAATATGTCCTAGTGGGTTAATCTAGTGGGTCGCCAAGGTCCCTTCTAACTCTGTGGCTGTGATTCTCTTGCCATGTTGTAAAACAAAGCCAACTGGCATGAAAGGAGAAGAATACACTTCAGTAATAAAGGACCGGCCTTGTATATCCTTCATCTTCACCAGGGCCTGAAGGGCAAAGCAGTTAGGCAGCTGTCCAAGGTGCTGCATGGAGTGGCCTGTGTGGGCAGTTCTACTTCTGTTTTTCAGTTTGTTTTCATGCCTTCTGGGTTTTCAGCTTTTCTTCTTCTTATATAAATCAATTACCCCGCCCCCCACGTGTATGCGTGCGCACACACACACACACACACACCAGGCCTTATTTAAAAGCAAAGACAGAAATACGTAGGCAATGTGTAAAAGAGCTGAACTACACTACCTGGGGCTTCTCTGCCCTGTCCCAGGAGCAAACGAATCCATTTCATTTTCAAAGGTTAGACTTGGTACCTAAAGTTGGACTGTTTGACGGGATTGACATTTAGAGTAGCTAAAAATCTCTGCAGTGTGAGGTAGACCCAGGAACATTGTGAGGGTGATATACCTGTCCTGTTCTCTATTTGTGCAGCCTTTCCTATGTTACTTGATTTTTTTGGTCCCTTAGTTTTTCCCACCCCCCAGATGGAAGCAATAATAGCATCACTCCTTAGGGGTATGAAAATGAAGTAACTTCATGCATGTAAAGAAGTTACAACTATACCAGGTGCACAGACAGCAAATATTAGTGTTATTATATACTGTGTTTGGGATCCCCAGATTTGATAATTGGCTAGAGGGACTCACAGGACCCAGAAATGTAGTTACACTCACAGTTAAGGTTTCTTATAGCACAAGGATACAGATAAAAATCAGCAAAGGAAAAAGGTGCAGTGGGTGGAGTTCAGGTACACTGGACCACTTGCAAGCTTCCAGTTTGCCTCCCGTGCAGTCACACAGAGAGAGCTCAATTCTCTCAGCAATGACGAGTGACAACACATGCACAGTGTCACCAACCACCCACCCATGCCTTGATGCCCAGGGTTCTGGGTTTTATTGGGGTGGGGGGGGTCCGTCACATAGGCATGCAGAGCATGTGTGACTGACCTTAGCCACTCGGTCTTCAACTCCTCCACCTTCCCCAACAAGAAGTCCAACTGACAGGGTGTGACCCAAAGCTCAGGCATACGAAGACACTTTATCAGTCAGGACACTCCCAGGGTTCAGAAGAACCAGTCAAGGGACAGTCCTGAAGACTTTTAGAATGTGGAGGGTTTGGGCAACTCAGGCCTACTGAGTTAACCATTTACTGCACATATATGTAAATCTTGCTTATTTGAACAACCCAATTCAACCATTTTCTTAATGTTTTGAATGGCTTTTTTTTTTTTAGTATGTGAACGTTTATTGAATGTCTACTGTGTGCATAGCTCTTATCATCTTCTCTCTAGAAAGCTAGAAACTAATTTCAGTTTCAATCATGTTATAAACACAGGAACTTGTTATTACTCTAGTATAAAAGGACACACCAGAAACTAAGATCAATGCCATTGTTGCAATAATGGTGATAACACAGTGCCCCATAAATTTTGACTACAAGTACATGTCAAGTGCTTTAGGTATAGTATTAGTTTTAGTCTTTCTCAACAACGCTGGAAGGTAGGTAACAGCTCTGCTTTACAGGTGAGGCAATAAAGGTCCAGGGTTCTGAAAACTCCCCCAGGACTCCTCAGTCAGTAAGGGGTCAAGAATACATCGACCATCTGATTCCAAATCTCATGGCCTTAACATCATACATGATAGTTTCCTATGACCTTGAGAAACAAAGGCTCTCAGAAATACTTTGAAACATTAAAAATCTAACAAAATTTAGGAGACTTTACACATCTCAAGATCCACAGAATGTTTAGACAGGGGGGGCAGAGTTGTGGCTAGAACACATGTTCATTTTACCAAAAGAAGAGATTCCTGCAAAGAAGATTCCAAGATGCCTCGCTCCCTCAAAATGTGGTGTAGAAGACACAAAAGCAAGGAACACAGAGATACAAAAGGGGGGAGAAGTTATATAGCTATTTTGAGTGTCTTGGTTAATAAGGGGGACATAAAGTCTGAATGCCTCACAAGATTCCAAAATGGCTGACACCATGACTTATTTGTAATCATATCTTTTTCCTTCCCCTGTTATTAGATCTCAGTCTGTGGTAGAAGCTGGGACCCTGAAACATGAGGACAAGGGAGAGAATGAGAACACTCAGCCACTCCTGGCTCTGGACTGAACCCTGAGCCACCCTGTGCTCCGGACATCGCCAGCCCTCAGTGGTAGCAGCCACCAGGAAGCACATGTGCAACTGACCCCACAATGCGTGCGTTCGGCTTGACACAAGGGCCTCCTCTCCTGCCACCCAGTAATGACTGTCACCAGCCATTGGTCTAAGCAGCCAAAGTTGAACAAAGACTTGAGAGATGCTTTTTTTTTTCAATGAGGGAATTGGAGGATGAAGCAAGGCAGTTATGGAAACAAGATTCCCCCCATCCCATATTTATAGTATTAAGTGAATTGAAAAGAGAAAAACTAAATCTGATGCACACACTTCATTAGGATAAGGATCTTTCTGAGGCTTTGCAGAGACTCTGTCCAGTTTTTGCAATTTAAGATTAAGTGCATTTCCAAGTAGATACATAAGAATTAAACTGTGCAGACACAATTGTCAAGTTTAACGTAGTGCAAAGCCCCAAGACAACAGTATCTCCAGTGATTTCCATTCCTATATTGAAATGCTTTCTTTGACCTCATCACCAGCATCAAATTTCAAATTGTTCAGCCTAAGGGCACATTCTCGTAGGTCTGGCTGTTTGCAGAGCTTGTTGTTGTTTTTTTTTTTGATATCCTGCAAAAATGATTTTGATATCACATCTTTGATCAGGCCACCAGCTGATTATCATGAGCTAATTTTAAACAAAGACACAAACTGAAAGATCTCTATTTCATCTTAGCAATGTGACTTCCCACAGGGGATGTGTGTCTCTAGAGGGTGCGCGGGGGTCTCATTGAAAATACATGTCACTGATTAATGAATCCATTCAAGTTGCCTCACTTGGGTCACTACAGAAAAGAAAAGTGCTCCCCACGTCCCCTCACCTCCTCTTGCAACCAGTTAAAGGTGTGGAGAAAGGGCCTGGCTGTTGCCGAGAGGGTAGGTGTCAATCATGGAGGAAGACCCCTAAGGATGGTGAAATACGAAAGAACTGAAAATAAGAGAAGACCAGGAATGCAGGATGAAATGCCAAAGATCACTTTATTTCTTTGTTTATTATCCTTAGAAATGGAGTCCCCAGCTATCCATTCAAAGGAAATCAGATAAAAAATAAGCAGATTATCATAAGATATAATATCCTTACTTGTGCCATGTTTCCCAAAACCAGGTGTATGTTCTCAGCTATCTCTTATTCTCCCAGCCATCTGCATGACATGGGCCTTCATTAGTATGACCAGTTGGTGGTCAATGTCAAACAAAAAATATTTTAGTTGATAATGAGCAGTAAAATATGATTTTACACGTTAAGTACTTGGGAGGGTTACTTGTTGGCTAAAAAATTCAAAGGAAAGAGGTGATTCAACTGGCCATAATCATCCTCAATAGATACTAATCTTAATCATGTATTACATCTCTTTCTTAATGGATCTAGTGTTATAATTTTTTTCTACTGGTAGAAAATAATAACAGAAGTGATTTTTGTATTCCACCCTTGAAATAAAATTGAAAGAGAATTTAAAATATTTCTTAACCAACTGCATCACAGTATAAATAAAACCAATTCATTTCGTGTAGACATTTCAAATAACAAAAAAATAACACTGAAATAAGTCTACCAATGCAATGACTGAAACACTTTTCTTATATACCACAACATAGGGAAGAAAGATGAAGAATTAAAGCGAATTGGAAAACCCATTTTATTACTTGAGTTTATAAAATAGTTGTGGGATCCAGTATTTCAAATGCTACTGAAGTCTATTATTGCCAACATTCTGCAGCAGTAATAGCTCTGGCTTTCCAATCGGCAATATTTAGAATCCTCCTGTAGTGACCCGATTTTAAATACCATACTATAATTACTAAGTTAAGAGCTAGTTTTGACTCTATTCCATGATTTCATTAAATGAATCAAAGATGATGGTTCAACAGTGACAACTTACATTTTGAGTTTCTTTATGTGTATGCAATATACATACAAGAACCAAATTCAGTAAGTGACATGAATGTTACCACATGAACACTAGATTGTATTGTTCTTTGTCAGTCATTTCTTCTGTTCAATAAATACTGAAGGACACAAATGCTTTTTTATTTTTCAGGAGTTTGCTTTTTCTTCTGGATTTCGGTAATTAATTTTGACATTTTTCCTCACATGCTTCTTCATCTATTTTAGTGAGATTTTTCAACATTGGCAAAACAGAAGGAAAGAGGACAAATATTTTACAAACTCTTTGACTGGAAGCTGAAGTCCTTAAAGACAAGCAAAGGGGGTTCATTTCAATATTAAAGAATGCTTTCTAAATAAGATAAAGGAAGCATCTTTCTTTGTCCTTCAATGGAAAAGAAAGCACAAGTGTTTTTTCTACCTGCAAATGAAATCTGGTAACCTATGTGTCATTTCTCCAGCATTTTTGTTCATATTGGCTTAAAATTCAGTGCATGAATATCATTACATTCTTATAGCTAACATTTCTAGTTAGCTTTGATTTAAAAAACACAAAATTTAATGCATCAATATTCCACTAAATTAATGACGTGGTCATCTTCGGAACGAGTAGGCAACTGTTCTTTCTATGCAGTAGGAAATTTTAAAGCCGAACTATCAATAATGATTGCCATCTCAAAGTGAAGCTCAAATGGCAGAAGTTTCTCAAGCCAGGGAGATGTCAGAGTCTTCCAAACAATTTCAAAGAGGAAAGCGATTTTTACATCCTACACGCAGGACAGAGATCCTGGCATATTCTTGGTCTTCCACTCTGCCATCCTTCATAGTTTTACAAAATTTTGATGGGAATCCTTTCAACGGCCTCATCACTCACAAGGATCCCCAACAGAAAACACTCTGGATTCCAGCCCTGTTTCATAGACGCAAAGAGACCAGGAGCCAGGTGTCCTAGCAGCCCCCTATCTACCTGATCCCAAGAGAAAATTTTCACTTGGAGAAATTTTACTTTTTGTTTTCTAATGCCTAGTGCTTGACATTAAAAAAATTTACATGCGTCATTGTTATAACTCATTACAAAATGACTCTAAGTACTTCTTCAGTGTAAAAAGTTCCTCTTAGAAATAAATACCATTTTGACAGTATCTCCACCATTCACATAGCGAGGAGAGGAATTAAGACATGAGCTCTCAATGGTGACAAAAAAGCAAAGAGACGCAATGGGTAGGGAGCAGTACGGTTCATGAAGACATTGGCATAATTATGTCTTTCTCCTTTGTATTAGGAAAATAGAATCGTTTTTTCATATGAGTGCCTTTTACTAAAAATAATTAAAAGAGGGACGTCTGAGTTCATCAGGAAAGTTACGATTAAGCAGAACTAAAGCGTTTATACAGCTTGCCATTAAACTCAACAAAAAAGTAGCGGTGTGTGATGACAAAATCATCCTGCTTCCCTAGAAAAATATAATTGCATAGAAAAATTAAAAACTAAAGCAATCCATTTACAGTTTCTACATATACTCTCATTTACACTGATTTCGCCTATTCTAAGTGGAAAAAATATCTTTGGCCGGCAAGGTAGAAGCTATCATGGGTTCACCTGGAATACAGGCATCAGATGGGGGCTGTCATGGATGAAATACCGCAGGTATTTTCTAAAAGAATTGCAGCGAGGCATATATTCCCTTTAGTGTCATCCAACCCTCGGAGGAGGTTTAGAATTTTTCAGGCTGCAAATCCAGGGAATTAAGGGCTGTGGTGTTTGAACATCTATGCCCACATCCAAGGTGACTGAACCAGAGAGGCAGCCTCTCTCCAGCGTGTCCTGAGCCTGCCCAAAATGCTAAATCGCAGGAAGGCTGCGTCTCTGATGGGGTGTCAGCTCGGGGTGCCACACATCCACGATGAAGATCAGCCGGAAAGACGTGGCATCCTGCCACACCTCATGCTCAAAGGAGTCATCAAAGATGAGCACCTTGCCTTCTTCCCATGTCCTGGAACAGAAAAGCATGGAAGCTTGTGATTCAGATGCCTGAGGATCAATCCACGTCTGTGTTCAGGAAGGCTCTCTCATGATAACCTTTGCAATAGGACCAGGTAAGTGAAACACAGGATGTGTTCTTTCCTCGGTGATTAAGAAAGAATTTCAGGATGCTTACCATGAACATCAGCTTTCACGCTCAGCACTGAAGGTATACAAAAGGCAGGAGACTGGTGATAAGGGTAAACTTATTCTTGGTACAAACCTAGGCAAGGCTTGTTTAGTCGGGCGAGCACTCAAAAGTGTGCCCCAGTGGCTCATTCCCAAGATGACCTCCCAGTCAATGGCTCCATGGTATCCTCCCTGGCATTTCAGAGATTGGTGTGGAAGTACAGACAGTGACTGGGTCTCAGGCATTTTGATGTCCCATAGGCATGGTGTCTGTGCATCTCCAAATGATTCTCTTTTCAACCCATTCCATTTGTTAAAGTTCCATTTTATGGAAGGGCAGATTGTTTATACTCCTAATGTTATACGCTGTGCAAGTGGGTTATCCATGGAATATTTGAAATGAATGCTGCAAAACATCCTTTAGGGCTGACAGCACTACTTCACAAGATACCTGTAGAGGAGCTAAGATCTAAATACGGTGTTAGTCTAAATAAGACAGTCGAGAGAGTAAAATGCAGGGCGCAATCATACAATGCCTTTCAAACCCAAGGAAACTTTATTATTTCTGCTAATGTTTTCTTCTTTTTCGAATAGGTATTAATTGTCAATATGGTAAATGCTAAGTTATGTTTCTGAAATGAAGTTTTTACTAGGAAATTTTTTCTAGATATCAAAATTCCTCTCAAGTATTTAAAATCTTACTTCCTGGATTAGCAAATAATTAAAATTATAGGAGGAAAACGCTAGCTTGATTTCAACTTATTGCATTATCATAAAGAAGTTTTCCTTAGGGAAATGATTTGTCTTTTTATGTTCATTACCTGGTGATTAATCAATATTAAATTAGATAATGTTACACACGGCAAGCTTTCTCAACCTTGGCAATACTGACATTTTTGCCAGGTAATTCTTTGTTTTGGCGGGGGGCGGGGGCTGTCCTGTGCTCTGTGAGACGTTTAGCAGCACCTCTGGTCTCCGCTAGATACTAGTAGCACGCCCTTACAAACTGTGACTATCAAACATGTCTCCTGGGCTTCCCTGGTGGCGCAGTGGTTAGGAATCCGCCTGCCAATGCAGGGGACACGGGTTCCAGCCCTGGTCCGGGAAGATCTCACATGCCGCAGAGCAACTAAGCCTGTGTGCCACAACTACTGAGCCTGTGTGCCACAACTACTGAGCCTGTGCTCTAGAGCCCACAAGCTACAACTGCTGAGCCCACAAGCCACAACTACTGAGCCCGCGAGCCACAACTACTGAGCCTACGTGCCACAACTACTGAAGCCTGCGCACCGAGAGTCTGTGCTCCACAACAAGAGAAGCCACTGCAATGAGAAGCCCACACACCTCAACGAAGAGTAGCCCCTGCTTGCCACAACTAGAGAAAGCCCGCGCACAGCAACGAAGACCCAATGCAGCCAAAAAAAAAGTCTCCAGTCATTGCCAAATGTCCTGAGTTGGAAGGCAGTGAAGTGGGAGACAAATTTGTCTGAGACATATTAATGAATCTGACACTAAAATTTCCAAATAATTTAAATTAACAAATATCTGCAAGTTAAAAGCTCCTTGAAGTTGGGAACCAATCCTCTGTTCTGTTACCCATTCTCTCCCCAGCCCCACCTCCTGCGCTGCCTCACACACCTACCCTGATGTCTTTGTTTTAACTGAAGTATAGTTGATTCACAATGTTGTGCAATTGCGAGTTTATTGTTTATTTTTATTTTTTGGCCATGCCGCACAGCCTGTGGGACCTTAGCTCCCTGACCAGGGATGGGGCCCACAACCCCATTAGTGGAAGCACACAGTCCTAACCACTGGTCCGCAGGGGAGGTCCCACCTACCCTAAAGTCTTGCACTCAATAAATGAGTTGCTTGGCTCTTTGATCCAATTCCTCTGAAGGGTCAGGGTCTACTGGAGTCCCATCCAAGTGTAACGAAGGACAAAAATATATAGACTCAGGGGCAAATGACTGACTATGTATTCATTACCATGCAAAGTCAAATTTGAAAAGAAAAGCAAAGTTAAGAAATGAAAAAAATGACAAGAAAAAAGAAGCAAAATGATCCCTAGCTTATACAGTTTGGTGGTCATTTCCTCGGCCTTGTTATCGGTGGGACTAAGCAATGTCAGTGACAAGCCTACAATACAGGCAGAAGACAAGGGGGGAAGGGCATGCAAAAGAAAACAACAGTACATCCATGTTCACAGCAGCATTCCTCACAGTAGCCAAAAGGTGGAAGCAACACCAGTGTCCACTGACAGATGAATGGATAAACAAATGTGGTCTATACATACAATGGAATATTCCTCAGCCTTAGAAGGAAATTCTGACAATGCTACAACATGGATGAACCTTTAGGCCATCATGCTAAGTGAAATTAGCCACTCATGCAAGGACAAATACTGTATGATTCCACTTATATGCAGCACCTAGAGTAGTCAAATTCATACAGAAAATTCAAAATTACTTTGGCATCACTCTCTATGAGTAATCTCCCTCTATTTGAGAAGACTGAAAACTTCCCAGGGGGTGCAATATCAAAACTCCGTAAGAGAATCTGTGACATAACGCTTGGTGCGGCAATGACAAGTGATTCTCAACGTTTTCTGAGTGGTAGAGAGCCTAGAACCTACTTAAAGTACTGGAAGTAATTAAGACAACTAAATTGAACGTTCTAAGTTTGCACAAAATGACATTTTTCACTAGATTACGGTAAGTATAAGAAAGCCAAAGATTTAGGAATGCTGGATGTGAGAAAAACCTTAAGCATTCCATTCATTAACTTAAATTCCTTATAAATTGGGAAAAGCTTTTAGCGCTGGTTCATTCATGGCATACCAGTGCCTGTAAAGGTGGAACTTAAGTTAGCACTGGGTTGTGGCTTTGCAGATATTTTGGGTCAAATATGGACTAGTGTAAACCACTGATTAAACAATTTTTTAAACGTGAAATCTGGGAGGTATTCCAAGGGGCTGGATTCCATTAGGGCCATAAAATTCTATTAGATTTATACTTGCCTTTCTATTTTCTTTCAGACACTTTCCCAGAAAACAGTAAAGATACTCAATTACTTATTGTAGATTCTTAAATGTAGATACCTTCTGAATAGGTAAAAAATGATGTCTTTCAATCACTTATGAGAGCTAGAATGACTAAAAGTGCAGCCCTAATTGGGAAGGACAATAAAACTCCATCCAAGTGACATGCAGACTAAAGTGACTTGCGTTCAACAAGAGATGTGTCACCTGTCTGGGAAAGGATGAAGGATTTCCAGAACAAAAAGAGTCAGAGCTCAAAGATGTCAAAGGTCTTGCACCTCTTCTGCGTGAAAAACAAAGACACTCATTGCAATGCAAAGAAAATAGTTTTCAGGTCACTCGCTTTGAGAGCAAATCTCCACCACATACATTTAAGTTATGCTGAGATTATGACAAGAAAAGGACCCTCTGGAGAAAAGATTTTCAGAGCAGCCTTGGAAAGAAGTGTTCCTGGAGGCGTTCACCCAACCTTCCTCTGAGGGTCCAGAAAGGCAGGATAGCAGTGGGGAGCTGCACCCCATCCCCAGATGGCTACCTCAGCTTAATTTTAGCATTTCTTACTGTTGCGAGAAGAACGTCTCTCCCTGGTTTGCCAAAAGATAGAAGAATATCTGGTCACAAGATAAACCAACATTGTGTAATTCCTCAATTTCTCAGATTATTATAATTAATGATAATGGTATAATGGTGGCAGCATAAACCTAATAACTATAATTTTGCCATAGAAATACCATCACCATTAATAATGCTAAATAATGACGCTACGTGCTTATAGAGTTTTCCACCTAAAAACGTTATAGATTATATCTCAGTGATCTTTGCTAAAAGGTTCTGAGGTAGACAAATGACGCGGTTCTAATTTTTCAGCAAAGGAATCACATGCAAGCCAGTTCGGATGCCTGCGGTGACACCGTGATTCTGTGGAGGAAGCAGAAAGGCACTAGGCTTGCTTCATTACAGCCGGACCTCTAGCTCAAGATCGCGGTTGTAGGAAACATTCTCAGCACCTATAGCTGCTATGCTGAGGTGGCCTGAAAGGAATTTAAACAGGCTGACTGGAGTACAGAAAAGGGTCAAAGGGCTCAGGAATCAGGCTGCTTTAACACAGCTCTTATCAATTCTGATCCATTGAAATCCCTCAGTTTCTGACTGCACTGGAAAGCCTGGCACATCCTGGAATTGAAATTAAAACTGCATTATTGCCACTTCCTCTTTTTTCTCTCCTCCTAATACAGAAATACACATGCACATACCTTCTTTGTCTGTCTATCTATCTATCTATCTATCATCTATCTATCAGGATAAAGCATTTTTCTGGAAGCTAGGACACCTGTGTTCTTGTTCTGACCACTGCTAACTAGCCATGTGGCTGTGATAAGCATGTCACCTGTGGGCCTCAGTTTCCCCATTTGTGCAATGATGGAGGAGGACAGGAGGGCCTCCAAGGCTTCTTTCAGCTCAGAAATTCTCTTAATTCTCTGAGCCAAGCTGTTGGCTGGGACTTTAGTCTTCATATTGCATTTTACAGGATACATTTCACAAACTGTCATCTGAGAAATGGGTATGGTATTTGCTATTTTGTTGGATGTCAAAATAGTAATTTCAATAAAAGATGGCTAAATTACAAAGAAGCTCTTTTCCCAACAGGTTCTGTATATATGCACCCTAGTATCTCTCTCCACCCCTCCTGGGGGACCTCATTCCAGCCAGGCTGCCGTGGGGATTCTCTCCCCTCCAAGTGGGCCTGGGGCTTCGGCTCCGCTGTGCAGTCCCTGCGCTGCCCCTGTAACAGCTTTTGACTTCCCCCTCGTGGTCCTCGGTTACCCCGTAGCAGAGGGCTCTGTAACATCGTGAAGAAAGCCAAAAGGGGAGGACAAAGAAAGGGAAGAGGGAGAGGAAACCTCCCGAGGCCACAGAGCTGGGATGCCTCTGGCCCCTCTCCAGGGTGGCGGCACAAGGGGAAATGGAGGGGGTGGCCATCCGCTGTGCCCTGCTGTGCCCCCCTGCCTCAGCGTCCCTCCCAGCCCCAGGCCTATCACATCATAGCCCCCCTCTGCATCTGATCCATTCCTTCACCAGCCCTGGCCCTGCACACCCTCGACTTCCCGTTTCCCCCTCCTTCCTGTCTCCTTAGAGCACCCACCCTCATCCCCGCCAGAGTGCGCACTGCAGGTTCCAAGGACCACCTCCGACAGTACAGGAGTGCTTGGTCTCACGCCCTGGGAGGTAAGGGGCAGAAGTCCCCATTTCTGCAGCAGTCAGAGACGAGCACAATAAAAGCTCAAAAATACTGAGCATGGTTACCACATCACACTCTGTAAATACAGTTCTGAATGTATCTATACGGATCACTTTAATTCTCAAAACTACACCAAGACATACTTTTATTCTTCCCATTTTACAGATGAGGAAATTGAGGCTTAGTGAGGCCATGCAAGTTGTCTAAAGTTACACTTCATAAGAGGGGAAGCCAGGATTTGAACCCAGGTCATGAGACTTTGGTGCTCTTAATTTACTTTCATGAAGATACAGGATGTTAAAATCTGAAGTGAAAATTCAGGATCTGTTTTCCCATAGAAACATTATTATAAAGAATAGATACATGTATATGTATAACTGAATCGCTTTGCTGTACACCTGAAACTAATACAACATTGTTAACCAACTATTCTCCAATATAAAATAAAAAGTTAAAAAAACCAATAGTCACTGGTGCTACAGCCCTATTAACAGAGACCATGAGTTAGGAGGCTTTTAAGGGCTGGCCCAGGAACCTCCACATCATTTATTACTGCCATAGCAAAATGGATCTCAACTTTCCAAATTCTCAACCATCAGTTCAATGAACAAATGTTTGGACAAAATCTGTTTTCAATGTGGGAAGTGCTGTTTCCCTGTCGAGACATAGATATTCATCTGTGTGTATGGATAGCCATAGACACCCCATGCTAACCAGGACAGGGGTAAAGAAACTTTATTGGTGTTTTTAATTCTCCAAATTGCTTAAGAAAAAGAAGAAAGAGCGTGAAACGTCACTATTTAACAACAAACCTTAAGGGAAGCATCCCATCCAGTTAAAAGTGACATTTTTGGTCCTACAGTCCCAGATGGACAGGCCTGAATGGTGGATAAAGTAATGTGGAAAGGTCACATTACAATTTGAATGGAAGATGGGTATATTTTGTGAAACAGAAGATCTATGACTTCAGGGAAACGACTAAAAAAACCAAAAAACAACCCCCCTCTCCCCCAAAAAGGAAGAAGAGGCAAAAATATTTGGTTCCAAATGATCTGGTAATTTACAGCTTCTATAACATGAGGAGAAAAAATTTAAACTATCTTCTTGGACACTTTATGAAAACATAACACATAACGTCTATGAACAATTCATGGTGGATTAAAAACAACGGTCTCTCTTTGACTGTTAGTATTTTAGCATGCCTTCTACACAATCTTCCTAATAGGAAACTTGAAAGAGTCATGAAAAAATATATTCTAGAATACTCGAGGTGTGTGGGAAAAGGTCATTATTTCCACAACCATATAAAGAGGAATTAAATGACTTATTGCCCATTCATTTCTTCAGTCTGTTGCTGACACTCATGCCAACACATGATTTTCTGGCTACGTATAGGTCCTGTGCAACGTTTCAGGTCAGCGATTCACAGGCAATGAGGCTGGGTCTCCAGGAGAGCTGCACGGTCACCCTTCTTTCCCTTGGTATGGTTCCGGCATGTACCAGAAGCCCTCGTGGAGACTCAGAAGAAAGGATTTGTCTCTGGGATCACCCAAAGCTCACACACCTTGGCCACTCTGTGAGGATAACAATTATTCCCACTTGCCAGCGGGGGCCTGTTTATCCACTGACTCAAGTTCATTCAGCTCTGACTCAAGATCGCTAATGAGCTCATTTTACTGACTGCAAAGCATGGCCTGTCGAGGGGGACACGAACAAACCCCCAGAGATGGAGACTCCCCAGCAGCCTTCTCTACTTGTTACTCTGATGTCTGGAAACAAAAACCAGCATTCAAGGTGGTCACCTTATAAGTATAGCATGATCCTAATCTTGTGAACAAAACTCAAAAAGCCCCCAAACCTATATATAAGTGGGTCTATGGCATTGAGGCTAGAAGCACAAACTTTCAAGCCAAACTGTCTGGCATGGAACCTTGGTTCCAACACTGTAGTGGGCTGAATGGTGGCCCTCACCCCCAGAAGTATGTCCCCCTGGAAGCTGTGGATATAACCTGATTTGGAAAAAAGGGTCTTTGCCGTTGTAATTAAGTTAAAGGGCTTGAGATCATTCCGGGTTAGGTTGGGCCCCAAATCCAGTAAGTGCCTTTAATTATTTATTTGCTTATTTTTTTGGCCATGCCCCCAGCATGTAGGATCTTAGTTCCCCGACCAGGGATGGAACTCGTGTCCCCAGCATTGGAAGTGCAGAGTCTCAACCACTGGACCGCCAGGGAGGTCCTCAGTAAGCGCCTTTGGAAAAGAAGACAAGGGCAGAAGGCGGAGGGAGGAGGTGACATGATGACAGGGGCAGAGATGGCAGTGGTGCGCCTACGAGCCAGGACGCAGCAAGGAGAGCCCGCGGCCACCGGAAGCCAGGAGAGAGTCAGGGGACAGGGACTGCCCCTCAGAGCCTCCAGAAGGACCCAACCCTGACCATACCTTGATTTCGGACTTCTGGCCTCCAAAATGGTGAGAGAAGAAATTTCTGTTGTTTTAAGTCATCCAGATTGTGTTAATTTGTTACGGCAGCCCTAGGACTCTGATACAAATATCGACACTTGCTAAGCTGAGTGACCTTGGGGAAGTTGCTCAGCCTATTTATACATCCGTCACCTCAGCTGAAAAGTAGGGATTTTAATACTCCCAGTTACACGGGGTTGTCGTGAAGGTATGCAGAGGGCTTCGAACCGTGCTTGACACATAGCAGGCACAATGCATATTATCACTAGGAGCTTCCTCATCATGAATATACATTATACAGGCCCTGAGAAGCGTCTGAGCAATATCCCTGAGTACCGAAATCAAAAATAATATTTACTTTCTTTGTCGTGCTTCTCTGTGTTTCACAAATTATGTAGCAGGGGCATGCATCAGTTTTGTCATCAGAAAGCATTTATTCATTTTAAATGATCATTTTACTTATTGAGATAGACAGCTGCATACCTTCAAGCCCATCTTCAGATAGAAAGAGCTGTGCTATGATTTGCAGCGATGGAATCTTTAACCAACACGCACGCCCGCTAGCAGGAATCGCAGTGTGATGATTAATACCTGAGAACTACAAGGCACAAATTGCTACTCCTTCAAAAGTGGAGAAGCTCTGAAAAATTGCTTCCACTTGCCCATAACAAGGAAGCCTGATGTCCTGGTACGTGTGCTTCTGTTTCCACACTAACAGTGCTTCCATAATAAGTGTGAAACTTCCCAGATTTCATATTACGTATGATTTCATATTACATACAGATTTCACGTTCTGTCCTCAGAGTTTATAAACTGACTCTACTATTCAGCTCTCTAGCTATTTTCACTAGAAGCATTGCACAGTGCTTTAATTTCATTGACCCATTTCTCTCATGAAAAACACTCTTTTTGTAATGAAATACTTAGCCTGACCCGGCCACCCTGGAGTTAAGGATTATGAAGGATGAGAATGTAATGCAACATAAAACAAGTACCATAGAAGGGACGTGGAGAAGGAGGCTGACCAGCATTGAGGAGGGAGAGGAAGGGCACCGATGCTTCAAAGCTCCCTGGGGACGAGACAGCGTGAAACAATCCATCCTCCGCAAAACCGCCGCCCTAGCCCTTGAGAGGCGGGGTGTCGGCAAGTGCTTTTTAATAATCACTGTGAATTTGTGAACTATACCATCTGCAAAGTATTGTTATCAGCAGCTACTTACTGCCACCTGAAGGAGGCTGGCTTTTAGCCCAGTGGGAATGGAGGGGCAGCCCAGTCAATGCTCTTATTCAAGATCACCCTACAAGTGAGCCGTGGGGCTGGGCTTACAGCCCTTCCCTACTTCTGGTGGGTGCAGACAGTTCCCCTAATCACATTCCCAGCTTCAGTTTAAGACCCTAAGTTGGTATACTTAAATTAGGTCTGAAGCTCCTCTCCATCTTCACGGCCCCTGTGAGTCTTATTTGACCTCCAAGGAGTTGACCTCGGCCCCTGTGAGTCTTATTTGACCTCCAAGGAGTTGACCTCGTCAAACTCTGCCTTCCCCAGCACACTCCCACCTCCTCTCTGTTTTCCCTGGGTCCCCTGCCCCTCTCCCCTTTGGCAGAGAGACCCTGTAGACCCGAACGGAGCTCAGCAAGGCTTGGTGAGCTCCTTTGCATCTTGGAAGAAACTTCGCCCGGTCTGGCCATCTCTGATTCCCCCTCCTGGCTCTTCCAGCTCTGCCCTCTGCTGCCCCAGCTCCTTCTTGGCTCTCTTTCCTTCTGCCTCCGAAATGTCGATGTGGCCATGGACTCTCACGTTTCCTCTAGAGCCTCCCAATAAGCCTGCTTCTAAAACCTTTATGTCTAGACTTGACTTCTGCCCTGAGCTCCAGACCTCACTATCCAGCAGACTCCTGGATATTTTCATTCCTGTGTTCCAACAGCAACTTAAACAAATAATATGAAGACCAGACTCATGATCTGTTCCCCTAACCTGCCTCATGCCTCCCAAGCTCTCAGCATCTGCTAAAGCATCAACACCCCCCTACTGACCAAAATGGAAACTGTCGCATCATCACGGGCACCCCTCCCTTGCCCCACATGCTCGAGATTCACTCGAGTCAATCTTCATCACATCTCCTGCCTCTGTTCTTTACTCTCCCTTTCTTTCCAGGATCCCAATCCCTGCCCTTCTGGGGTGGGCTACTGAGGCAGTCTGTTAACTGTTCTTCCCAAACGCCCCATCGGACACACCCAGGGTTTCCAGAACGCCTTCCTAAAAGAGATCTGATCCCACTAGTTTGTATTCAAAGCCTTCCATGATTTAGCTTCTAATCCACTCTCTCACTTTCCAACCTCATTCCGTATGTTAAAGGAACGAAACAAGGAGGCCATTAGACGGAGGTGTTCTAATGCCTTGGTAGCCTCGTAGCAAAGCAAAACCTACCGCGGAGTCAATTCACTGGAATCTGAGAAAGTGAAACTTAAGAACGACCAATCACGATTAGCAGCAGCCTTTCCCAAACGAGGCAACCGCTTACACTATAACCAGTCAGATAATCTCCTTGCATTGCTTCAGCAGCTCCTCTATGAAAACCTGGCCCCCAGCACGTGCCAGTGGAGCACTCCTAGCCACCTTTGGTTTGGTGCTACCTGATTCGAATCATATGTGTTCAAATAAATTCTGGAAAAATTTACCAGAATTTAAAGGTCCGTTTACCTCTTAACAGTATCCCACACTCTTGGCTGCTGAAAGCACTCAATATTCCTCACACGTGGCTTGTAATTTTTGGCTTCCGTGCCTATGCTGATGCTGTTTGTTCAGCCTCGAGTGCCCCTCCCTTCCAGCTTTTAATGTGCAAATGCTTCCTGTCTTTAAAAGCCACCACTGTCAGGTTTCCCAATTCTCAGCGCAAATGAGCTGCCTGCCCACCGACCACCTGCAGCATCCTCGCCTGAGCCTCTCTTATGACTCACGACTTTCGAGCTGTGTTTTCTCCCTGCCTGGACACCTCTGGTGGGGGAAGACCCCCATGTGAGTCGTCTCGGAACCCCTCATGGCACGGTGGGCTGCTGCCCCAGGCCCGGGGCAGGCAGGTGTCTGCCAATAACCAATGAACGACCAGTACCCTCCTGCACACCCCTCCAGCAGACCTCCACCAAGGGCCGTGATACATGTGTGAGAAGACAACTTGGTTTCTGCCCTCCAGGCACTTACAGCTCAGTCCCAGAGATTAGACCAATATATACCAATTAATAAAAAGCAATGGAAATAAAAAGCAGAATCACTGAGAATATACCCTGTAAATACTCTAAGAAGTCAAAGGAGAGGTTCCTTTTTAGGAACAAAATTGGATCTTAGTAATAGGTTAATTTTGGATGGGTGAAAAGGCGGGCATTCCAGGGGAACAGAGTAATAGGACCAGGACAGGCAAAGGCATCAAAAGAAGTTGCCCTGACATTCACCATGTCCCTTCTCAGGCCGGTACCCGGGCTAAGTGCCTTGTAGGCATTATTTCGTTTAATCTGGACAACAACCCTGCAAAGTAGATAGCAACGCTGCCGATTTTATAAGTAAGCAGGCTGAGGCTGCAGGGGATTAAGTGACTGGCCAAGGTGACACAGGATTAGTTGGCACAGCTGGGATTTGAAAAGGCAGCCACGTCCGCTGCACCATGCTGTGTCCTCTAGAGCAAGACATATAAATATCACAGGGTGTTTTCTTCAGGAAGGAGACTCTTTGTACTGATGCATAGTTCAAGGTGTAAAGCAATAAACACAATGTGTAGTATGTGTAGGGTTTAGTACAAGTTAGCTGACTGCATGCAAGTCTGTCCATCTAGAAAGAGAAGCAAGAAGGTTCGTCCATCAGACAAGAATGCTCTGGGGAGAAATGATTAAGGAGGGCAGCCCTAGAACTGGGGAGTATCTCCAGACCCACGGAACGCTCAGAGGTGGGACACCGACTAAGAAGCTGGATTAATACCACCCACTCCAGTCTACTTCAGTGACAAAGGAAGAGAAACAATCCAACCGAGCACAGCTTTGTCGTAACGAACATCCATCCTCAGAGGTGACGAGTAAGAGAGAAAGGGATGGGAGGAAACATACTTGGTCTCGTTGGCACACCGGATCTTGCAGCCTTCCTTGGGAATCACCAAGCCCAGGTGCATTCGGAGCCTGCAGTTCGTGGGTCCCGTGTGCGGCCACACGTGGGTTCCCGGGTGCATGACGGAATATTTGATCTGCACAGAAAACGTACCACCCTGTTCATCCATTTACCAAGGTTTGGGAGAACTGCTAAAAGTACAAAATTACTGTCAATTCAGATTAGTGCCTCTGCAGTACTCAGAATTTATATCCTCGTCTTATTTCTTTGTGAAGGAACTAAAAGTAAGGACTCCTATTTTCCACAAAGCTATAAACGCTGAACATTTTCCACCCTCAGTGCTGCCGTCGAGGGCATGACATTATGTTTTATTAAAAAGCAAGTGAAAAAAGAGGCATTCAGTGGGTCAAAGGAAATAACCGTTTCTTTGTAAACATGAGCATTCCCATTTATTCCCCTAATAACTGACTGTGCTCTTCCCAGCACAGAAAACATTCTTGGTACCTGTCCTCTTCGGCATCCTGTCGTCTCGGGGAATTTATCTAGTAAAGAACAGGTTTTACGAGCTCCTTTACAGGCATTTTCATTTTTCCTTCCTAGAACAATAAATGATAAAACCACTGTTAGAAACAAATCACAGTAAAGCTTTAACTCATCCCGTTTTGACCACACACAATCTATACTGTCCTCCTTACTGTAAGAATGAGAAGGCCGAGTAAACACGAGAAGACAGAGTGTCCTGTTCCAATAAACACTGACGGGCACAGCAAGGACCAGAGCTCTGCACCCAGCCTTGGACTACCGTATTTGACTAAGGATGTCTAACGGGCAAGGCATGTGTTGAATACTTATTTTTCGCCCTGTGGCAGGCAGAACAACGGCTCCCTCCTAAAGAAGACCACATCCTAAGCCCAGGAACTCGTGAATAGGTTATGTTACGTGGCAAGGGAAAATTAAGGTTGCAGGTGACGTGGAGATTACTAACCAGCTGACCTTTAAAGAAGGAGATTATCGTAGATGAACTGGATGGGCCCAGTGTAATCACAGGGTCTAAATGTAGAAGAGGGAGTCAGTGCCAGGGGGATACAGAACGAGAAAGACTTGAGTGGCTACTGTGGGCTCCAAAGACGGAAGGGGACCACAGCCAAGGAATGTGGGCGGCCTCTAAATGAATGCAGCCTTGGTGACACTCTGACTAGCTCAGCGAGACCCAGAACTGTAAACGTACAACATCTGAGTTATCTTAAGCCACGACATTTATGGTCATCGTTATAGCAGCCACAGGAAACTCATCCACCCCCCAGCCCCCAAGGAAGGAAAATGGCTTATGTTACACTTCTGACCTAAAAGTGCATTTTCTAGGACTATATTCTACTCACCCACACATTAGTTTTCATTGAAATTTAATGTATTTTCCAATGTACAGGTCATCCTTTATATGCTGATAAGAATAGGATTTCAGTGACGAGGGGAGAGGTCTCTGAGAGATGGGGGTTTCTCTGAGGGCCTGGCCAAGAACACAGATTTGGGGACATAGTCTAAAGCAGGCTGGACTAGGCAAATTCCTTCACCATCGACAAAATCACTGTTTCTTAAGAAAGATGTGCTTAGGAAGGTACAGCATCATTTGCTCTCACGGACGAGGAAAACAATGGGTTTTTTTTTAAAAGGTAGAGACATTGTAATTCCCTATTCAGGATTCCTACAAGGTACTGATACATCTAAGCTGAGTTCAAGTTTATTTAATTAATGTTAGTTGTGTCCTAAGATAATTATATACTGAGAATAAAATGAGCGTTAACAAGGAATGTATCTTAATGGCAGCGTCCTCAATCAAATGGACCTCGATATTTTAGAAAACAACTTCTATATTTGTTTTTCCTAAGTAATCTGTCTCTTGAGGAAAATGGTAGTTGCTGTTTTTAGTTACTAATTGAATATGAGTTTAATGATAATGTCAGTTTGAACCAACAGATTCTTGTACACGACATCATAAAGAATGTTCAAGCCCTAGCTTCCCATGCCGTCCTAAAAGCAGGATCTGGGGATGACTTAGCGGTAGTACCAGTTGTGGGTTCTGTGTGTTCAGGCAGCAGCTAGGTGAGGCCTGGGGCCTTGAGGAGCGGCTAGAGGTGTCTGGATTTCCCACGGGCACAGTGGTGAGGGCTGAGCACGTGTCACTTGGAGAACACGTGTGTCTTACCCGAATGAGAGCTAATAAATGGGGAACCTAACAGATTGGGTCACTAGGATTGCCACTTGGTGAGGAGTGAATTAGAGAACATCTCTAGCCATTTAGCCACATAAATCTTTTCTAGTCTGTAAACACAGATTCTCTGTAGGGGAATCTTATCATTCGTGGATTGCCGGTGGTAGTTTTAACTATTCACACGTGATTGGGAGGGTTTAGGAACGCAACTACACTTCCATGGTGCTCAGCACGGGCCAGGGACCACTCACCTGATGCCCACACACCAGGGAGGGGGACACTATTAGAATGGTATTTTATAGAAGAGGAAGCGAGGCACGGAGAGGTCACACGGTAAGTGGCAGAGTGGGAATTCCAGTCCAACTGGACCCAGAGTCCATGTTCTTAACGGCGACCTAAGGATGTCTCCGTTACTGTTACATAATGTATGCTTATTATGTAATAAAAACTAGAATCGCTATCATTTTTCTGTATGTCAGACCTTTGCTCACTGATCCTGGTAACAACCCCATACTCGAGGCACTATTTTCTTTTCTTTTTTTCTTTATTTTTGGCGGTATGCGGGCCTCTCACTGCTGTGGCCTCTTCCGTTGCGGAGCAAAGGCTCCGGACGCGCAGGCTCAGCGGCCATGGCTCACGGGCCCAGCCGCTCCGCGGCATCTGGGATCTTCTAGGACCGGGGCACGAACCCCTGTCCTCTGCACTGGCAGGCGGTCGAGGCACTATTTTCATCGTCATTTTTCAGCTGAGGAATCTGAGGCTCAGAGTCAGGAACAAGCCCACATCACACACTAACAAGTGGTGCAGCCAGGACCCCAACTCGGGATCCTCGGTCTCCAAAGGCTATGCTTTAAATCATGATTTTCACTATGTCGCGTCTTGGATTTGAACATAACCGTGCAGAACAAACCATTCCGTGGAGGAGAAAACTGCCCAGCAGCTGAACTCAGTGTGGTTTTGTTTTTAATTTATTATTTCTCACACAGTTTAAAGTAACTTTCAAGAAGTGATAAACTTTGTTTCTTTGGGAAAAACAGCCCCAGAAAGAGATCTAACTGCTGATGCAAATCTGAAAGAACCAACTGAATATTTCATCTACATGTGAAGAATACACTTTATGAGGGGTATCATGGAGGTGAGATTTTTAAAGGTTCTGGGTTGTATCTCTCTGAAGTTTCAAGGCTTTACTGCTGGGATGACAATAGGTTCACCTTGCATGACAACTCTGATCAGTTGACAGTGGCTACCTAGAACACTGTGTTGAGCAGGATTCAGAGGTTCAGCTTGAGCTCATCCAGAAAGGCTACTGGGATGGGTTAGCACCATCTCCCATGGGCTCTGGAAGAAAGCGTGACTGTGCATGTGTGGCATATTTGTTAACACTATGTTTTAGCGTTCATCGTTAAAACAATAAACGAGCAAAACAGATGTTCTGTAACATTCACACAGCAATTTGAAAACATCTGTGGGGAAAAATTAGTTATGTATATTTGTTGAGTCGGTCTTTTTTTTTTTTCTCCAACTCAAAAACGTTGATCATTTAAAAAGGAATAAATATACTTCAGAAATGGTTGGGTTACTTAGAGAACTTCCATGATTCCCACTTACATATGGATAGAAATGAAGCCTGCAGCCATAGCTTCAAGGCCTTCAAGATTCCAGCAGCATCCTTTCCTAACTAGGCTAGACAACCTCGAAGTCTTCACAAGTCAGATCCTCATGGGCCTCCTGTCTGAATCTGAGCTCTCAGTGTGGCTAAGAAACGACCCCGCCATCTCCCTCCCCTCATCTTCCTGACCCCTCCTGCTGCAGGATTCCCTCCCCTCTGTCTCCAGGCCAACAGGGCATCTGCCTTCAGGGGTGCCACCCTGCTTCTATGCAAGCTACAATACTAGCTGCCTTCAAAATTCTTTAAACTGTGAAATTTGTTTCCAGAAAACAGTTACTGGGTTTCTCACAGAAGCCTGGAACCACAAACAAAAGACCACCAAGAACCTTAATAAAACTTCTTAAAAGAGCAACTATGGGAGTTGTATTATTTTATGATCATAAAATAAAACTAGAAATTAATTTCTATTTAATTGACTGCAACTGATTGGAAAACAGATACTTATAAAACACAGACACACACTTCTAAATTATTTTGAATCGAAATGGAAATTGAGATAAAAATGAAGTCGTTTCTGGGGGGAATAATACAAGTGAAAATATAAATTATAGCTTAAGGAAAGTATCCAAAGCTAAATCTAGAGATCAGTCCATAGCCTTAAATGCTTTTATTAATGAAGATGAAAGAATGAAAATAAAGTTACTAAGAAGTTCTGATTGAAAAGTTTAGAAAAAATGGATAAAATAAACAACAAAAAGAACATGAGGAGGAAGAAAACTATAAAAGCAGGAATTAGAAAAAAATCAAAATAAGGTGAGATATAATTTGAGGTTTTTAAAGAACATACTAGATCACTTTGTCAAACTTAAGGAGAGAGGAAAAAAAAGGAACATGCAAATTCCATTCAGTGGGAAGAAGAATTTAACAAAGATCAAGGAAGTAAATAATATTTTAAGAAATTACTCTAATTCATGGAAAATCAGGTATAATCAAAATATATGAAAATGTATAAGTTCACAAATATTGTATGATTCCACTTCTATGAAGTGTCTGAAGTAGTAAATTCATAGAAACAGAAGGTGCAACGGTGGTTGCCAAGGGCTGGGGGAGGGCAGTGGGGAGTGTTGTTAATAGGTACAGAGTTTGAGTTTTGCAAGATGAAACTCAGTTCTAGAGATTGGTTGTGTGAAAATATGAATATACATGACCCCACTGAATGTACACTTGAAAACAGGTAAGGTGGTAAATTTTAAGTTATATGTACTGTGCTACCATTAAAAAAATTTTTTAAATACACAAAAACCTTAAAAGTCAAAATGTTGCCCCCAATGAAACTGTCTCCATTATTTATTTCCTTTCTTGTTTAACACTTTTCTATGCCCCATAATGCTTTGCATATTTCAACCTTATTAAAGCATGTGCTTTTAGTGGAGACTATGGTTTCCGGAAATTACTGCCAGGATGCATACTATTCTGAAGACTTAGTGTAGGAAGCCATGAAGCATGAGGATGTTGATGGAACGGAGCCATCAGATGAACTGGTGAATGCTTACGGCCAACAGAATTGACTCATTTAGTGAGATGCCAATAGACAAAATTAGCATGTTGTTCACATATTGACCTTATCACAGCTCTATTTAAAAAAATCTTGCTGGCAAAAAGCTGACACAGTCACTTGAAATCATGTGATGTCTCTTCTGTTGGACATTTCCCTGAAAATAGTACTGAAGTCGTTCTTCTTTCTCTGACGTGTAAATCTTAGTATTCTGAAAGCATACCGACATAAACAACAGTGCTATTTGTCCCATGATATAAACCAACTGCTTATCATCCTCTCAATTTATTTTCTGCAGCTAAAGATGTGTGACACATGCTGTTTAGTCTTCAAAATAGATTTACTTTTGTTCAGCTACCGTTAACCCAGGTTAACTTGAATTTTCCAGAAGAGAATTGGAGAGAGCTTTAAAGATAAAATTCAGTGCTCCTCATTTCGAGGACAGATTGATATATTAACTCATTGGACACACACAGATTGAGGCCCTGTCTGTGTACCTGGGCCTGGGTTCAGCTCAAGGAATATTAGGTTGACTGTGAACCTCTTCCTATTTTTTTTTTTGCGGTACGTGGGCCTCTCACTGTTGTGGCCTCTCCCGTTGCGGAGCACAGGCTCCGGACGCGCAGGCTCAGCGGCCATGGCTCACGGGCCCAGCCGCTCCGCAGCATGTGGGATCTTCCCGGACCGGGGCACGAACCCGCGTCTCCTGCATTGGCAAGCGGACCCTCAACCACTGCGCCACCAGGGAAGCCCTCTTCCTATTCTTGATGAGCTCAGACACTAGTTATTATTGACTTGTCACTCTGGTTTGTCACCACCCCAACGGCTCTCACCGCGGTGGTATCATTTTGGCACGCAACATCGTCTCCAAGGTACAGGAGCAAAAGAGGCTCAGGAAAGCTCCTTTCTAAGGCGTCGATGAGCACACGGTGGGCTCTTCAGTTACGTCTGTACGGTAGGGTTACTCTTTGTAACATATCATTTAACAGGAAAGACCAGGAAAATCAAAATACAACATATATATATATATTTATCCAAATACACACATGCATATACACACCCATATATTTACATGCACACACACACACACACACACAGATGAGTGTTCCTACATAGTTTCAAGAAGTAACAAATAGATTTTCATAATCTGGGTTTCCCAGGTAGTTTCCTTTAAGTCAGGGAACCCTAGCTCTGGGAGGTATTGGCAGAAGTCCCCCCTTCCCATCAGGTTGCAGAGAATGATCTGGAAGTAGCATGCTCACCTTGCTGCCACAGTGTAAACTGGCTCCAGTCACCCTTTTCCCTCAGGTTCTCATCTTCAGGCAGAAACAGGCCCTGGGCTCTATCCATCACTGCAAGGCCTTCATCTCGGATTAACTTCCAGTTTCTTTCTAAGGACTAGAGGGAAGATTCTGGTTTTACTGGACTGAAAATATGCCTGGTAAAACACCTTATAGTGACGTTCAGCTTTTTGTTTGTCTGATTAATAAGTAATGAAATGTTCCCTCTCATCTAGATTACTTATTTCAATTTCCTCTAGGACCTCTTGTCAAGGGTGTAAAAAAACCCACCTAATAATTAGTTTTCAGAACCAAGTGCCTTCGCAGCATAAATGTTTCAGTAATTCCCAGGAACCGCTGAGAGCAGTTCCGTCTAACGTTTGTTTTCACGTCTGCCTAAAGGTCGTTTTTTCACAGACCCTAACCAACCGAGAGGACTAATCTTGTTGAGCATCATTACATCAGGACCCTGCCGTACAGCCCACATGACACTCCAGCGTCCAAACTGGAATACAAATCACAGACTTAATTCCACCTCCCAATAGAGGTCCTCATAAAGACGCCATTCAACGTGGTAAATATTAATTAAACTTTCAAGAACATTGGGAAAGTGTCCATTGGAGCATGTGACGTGTTATAAAATTAGTAGCAAAACAAAGCCAATACATGTCCTCGTGTTTAGAATTCAGCCAAACAAAAACATTTCTTTGACTTCTCACTTTGAGGGTGCCTTAGGCTCTGTCAGTAAGTGCCTGGCTGGTGAGGGTAGATCCCATGGGAGGAGAAGGACAGGCTCTCCTCCTGGGAACCCTCACTGCACAGCGATACTGATGAGCAGTGGAGATGGCAGAGGGGTGGGTGCTATGGGGGACGGCAGGCCAGGGCAAGCATCCGGAGTGGCAGCCTCGGGGGAAGTACTATCAGGAGAAAAGAACGAAAACGGCATGAAAGAGGCTAGGTTACACAGAGAAACCGGGATTTTGAAACATTCATAATTTCAAACATTCCTACGTTGCATGGGAAGTGGATGTGGTCGTGGAGTCTACGGGTACCCGGATAGCGAAGAACACAACAGATGATTTCAACGAGAATCGGGGCTCAAGAGCAAGGAAGTAAAGCTGATGAGTTACAAACACATATAAAAGATGGAAGCAACAATTAGCGTGCTCTGAAAATGGACCGAGTTGCCTTATAAAACAGGGGTCTCGGGCTTCCCTGGTGGCGCGGTGGTTGAGAGTCCGCCTGCCGATGCAGGGGACACGGGTTCGTGCTCCGGTCCGGGAAGATCCCACGTGCCGCGGAGCGGCTGGGCCCGCGAGCCATGGCCCCTGAGCCTGCGCGTCCGGAGCCTGTGCTCCTCAACGGGAGAGGCCACAGCAGTGAGAGGCCCGTGTACCGCAAAAAAAAAATAAATAAATAAATAAAATAAAATGAAACAGGGGTCTCTATCTTTTGAAGTATTCAAGAGAAGGCTGGATGACCAATTACAGGTGGGGCAAAGCACAAGAGAAGGTGTAAAGTGTTTTTACCAACCCGTGCTTTATGAATTAACGATTCAACGTAGGAAAACCAAGAAGGAGCCAGGAAGACGGCACGAGCAGAGGACTCCACCAAAGACAGATACACTCAGAGATTTGTGTGAAGACACGGTACCAACTTCAGCCAAACCCCGGGAACGCTTGTGACACTCTGTGACCGCATTAGGTATATTCCAATATTCTAGGGCAAGCGGTAGGTTTTAAGATTAGATACTGATTTTATACCGCTTTTTTCCCCCTTGTTACTTTGAGTCTATTGACATTTCTTTTTTAAAAAAATTCAGCTTTGAGGCTTAATTAACATATAAAATTGTAAGACATTTAAAATGTAGATCGTGGTAATTTGATATACATATACATTGTGAAAGGAATCCCCCCACCTGATTAACACATTTATCACCTCATATATTTATTTATTTGATATTTTGGGAGTGAGAATATTTTACTTCTATTCCCTTAGCAAATTTCAATTTACAATACGGTGTTGTCAACTACGGTCTCAATGTCATACATCAGGTCCTTAGACCTTATCCATCGTATAGCTGGAAGTCTGTACCCTTTACCCAAACCTCTCCCTACTTCCTTCGCCTCCAGCCCCTGTCAGCCACTTTTCCACTCTGTTTCTATGAGTCTTACTTTTTTTTTTTAATTGAGATTCCACATTGTAAGTAATACCACACAGTATTTGTCTTCCTGTGTCTGGCTTATCTCACTTGGTGCCCTCAAGGTCCGTCCAAGTCACAAATGGCAGGATTTCTTTTCTCGTGGCTGAATAGTGTTCCATTGTGCGCGCGTGTGCGCGCGCGCGTGTGTGTGTATGTGTGTGTGTGTGTGTGTGTGTGTGTGTGTGTGTTACATCTTCCTTATCCACTCATCCACTGATGGACACTTAGGTTGTTTCTATATCTTGGTTATTGTGGATAAGGGTACAATGAACGCAAAAGTGCAGATATCTCAAAATATTTCACTTTGAATTACATTTGCATTTCTCTGGATATAGACCCAGTAATGGGATTACTGGGTCACTTGGTAGTTCTATTTTTCACTTGTTGAGGACCCTCCGTATTGTCTTCCACAGTAGCTGCACCAATTGATTTTATATTTCTATGAAACCCACCCACTGATTTGTGTCAAAATCTGGAGCTGCTCTTATCATCTCCATGCTCTCTGCTGGTGTGGATCATCTGTCCACAAATAATCTTGAAACCATGCCCCATAGAGTTAAAAAAACCACCCTGAAACTGTGCCCCATTGGGTTAACAGAAACTTGGTGACTAACAGAAATTCTTCAGTTTGTCTTATAGTTTGCTATATATCTGCTTGCAGCCTACTTTACTACCCACGCTCGCCTTAATTATTTTCTTGCAAATTGCATACCCTCCAAGCTTCATGTTAGCCTAAACAATAAGACATTTGCCTGAGTTGTTTTCTAGGCACTTGGAGTCAGCTGTGTCTAGTTCAAGCTCCAGCTGGCTAAGGCTGGTTGGGACCACTGACCCTAAAACTGGGCCTGTATAGGTGTCTGATGAATGACTGTTTGATGTCGAGGACCAAAACCTGCACACTCAGATCATGCTAAGTGCCTCCATTGTTATTTTATTTTATCTATTTATTTTGTTTTATTAAAAAAATTTTTTTTCTAGGCCATGCCATGCAGCATGTGGGATCTTAGTTCCCCGACCAGGGATCGAACCTGTGCCCTCTGCATCGGGAGCATGGAGTCTTAACCACTGGACCACCAGGGAAGTCCCTCCGTTTTTACGCATACATTCCATGAAGAAGCGTGTAACTTAGAAACACCTTGGGCAGACCACTGATTACCTCACCTTTTCCCTACATCCAATCACCTTTCCCCACCCCTAAGATCACCCTACTTCTTTATCCCATAAATATCTCAAGCTCCTTGCCTTCAGGGAGGCAGATCTGAGACTGGTTCTCCCGTCTCCTCCCTTGGCTGCCTGTGAATAAATCCTTTCTTTGCTGCTGCGAACCTGGTAAACGAACCTGGTTTGGTAACAATTTCAATATTATTTCATCCCAAGAAGGTAATTCATAAATAGTAAGTCAAAGACTGCATTGCAATTAAGAGATACTCAAAACCCCTCACTTAGGCAGGTCCCCAGAGTGAGAGAAGACCACGGTTTTCTCAAGAATCCCAAGATCAGGGAAAGAGAATGCACCCCAGATGGATCTCCCCAAATGTACCTAAACTGCCAACGCTCCCCGCAGCTACTGTAACTTATTCAAGTTGTTAGATAAATCTGTCTAATTCATGTTAAACTGCCACAAAGACAGGGGAGAATCACCTCTCTAACACTTGAAATTACTTCTCAAATGAGGTTATCAGTGCCTGATATGGCAGGCAGGCTCTCACCCTCTGCCCTCCCAGTACTTTAGTGGCTTCTTTCATTTCTTTTGAAGGCTGATTTTAGGGGCATCTTTGGAAAGAGCTGATCTTTTGTTCCTAAAATAGGCCACAGAGCCCTAGGGAAAATGTTCAAGTGACTGCATCACTAAATAAAATGTTTAAATTTTCTTTAAGGGCAGGCTGTCTTTTACATGTGAAATGTCGTTCCTGCCCCCTTCCGCACCCCTCTCCCCAGGGTCCCCCCAGGGAAGTGTCGCTGCAGAGGGACTTTTCTGGGAATAGTGATGACTTTTTAAAAAAACTTTCTTGTTTGCCCCTGTTATACGTGCCGCAGGGGTGCTGGAGGACCGTCCCATCTGGCTGAAAGGAGCAAACAGATGCAGGGTCTCCCGGTCGGTCCCAAGCTGGAAACACTCTTGCGGCAGTGCCACCGACCTGCTCAGTACGCTCAGTGCTGAGCAGACACTGCACGGACATTTATTTTCATCATGAAACAGCCACTCAGCATTTCCTCTTTAGAGTTCAGTAGTTTGTCGTGGAATTTGACAACTGGAAGTGTCTGTACTGTGAGTGCAGTGGAGACTTTTCCACTTTAGGGATGACAGAGCACTTGGGCCGGTGACTGAGCCTAAGGTATCACCATCTAGCACCAGAACCGGCTCTGCGGTGCCCCCTGATTATCCCCGGGGCACCTGTGGGAGGAGGGTGTCAGGCTGCGGTGGGCTCGGGGCCCTGCGCCCCTCTGGGGCAGCAGAGCGGCCGTGGGTCCCCGTCTCCTGTGACTTACAGGGCACACACTGGGCACATACTGGTGGAACAAGGTGTCCCTGGCTGGGAACTGGGTGTGTCTCAAAGGGGGCGCACGCTGACAACTGGGGAAAACTGGGCTAACCAGATCACACCAGTTCTACCTGGTGACATGATGAAAAACACAAAGGTCACAACCATCACGATCCCCTACGTGTTCAACAGAAACATTTTTTCTACGAAAGTAAGGATTCTGCTTGGGGGTGTTTTTCAGCTTTGGAAAGACATGGCAGGGTCTCTTTTACGGGCATCAGGGAGAAATCTGGAATGGGACCCGGAAATGGCATTTTCAAGCACAAACCAATGAACTGCACTATAAAACATTCACATGGTTACAGGGGATTAAAGACCAAACCTAATTACGTGTGTGCTTGTGAGAGAGAGAGAAAGGGAGGGGGGACTGGGGGGGGAGGGGTAGGAGGAGGAAGAAGGGGAGGAAAGAAGAAATGTACTTTCTCTACAGTAACATTATTAGTTGTCTGACTCGGCAAAAAATTCCGCTTTTTAGGAAATTCCAACAGGAACCTGAAGGCTTACACAGACCGGGCCATGCCTACATTTTTAAAGGTTTCATTTGACCTATTACTTCCTTGACCCTAAATTCATTCATTTCATGAAACTGAAAAGAGAAACTCATAGGGTTAGTATTTGAGTTGGTTGCCCAGAGGACAACAGCTTCTGATTCACGTTTCTTCTTCTGGCTACACAGGCTTTAGAAAAGATGATGAGGTGCTTGTTTTCACAGTGCCTCATGGCCTCGTAAACCCGTCATCAGCACTCGCCTCTCAGTTACACCTCAGCTATATTTGGCGCTCAGTCATCTAGAGATGGACTTCCCGGTTTCAAGCCTCATCAATCCCAAACTGTGCGCCAGCTCTCCTTAACCCACACCCTCCCTCCAGTTCAGGGTCGTTTCCTCCTTTCCCAGATATTCTGCTCACCCCGCTTGGACGGCACACTTTTTTCTTCCACATCAGATTAAGTCCTATTTTTAAAGGCTTCTCCTAACACTGATTTCTTGCGGAAAGCCTTTAGAGGAGCAGACTAATTCTTAACTATTTCCCTTCATTCAATTAAGACACACACATTTTTTTAAAAGTCAAATATTACTACAAGTCTTACAATGAAAGCAGCAGTACCTTACTCAAGTTTTCCCCAGAGTCCAACCCCCAACTAATCCCTTTAAATATTGTTTTCTCATATCTGCCTGCTTCTATCTAAGTAATCTGTTTATATTTTGCTATCTCTTGATTTATTAATTCTAGACTTGATCTCTTATTTTCTGTCAGGGAAGGGAACAAGTTAACGATCTGATGTCTTCTTTTCCCTCGTCTCCATCTAGCAGTTCAGCTCATGTCACAAACCTTTCATACATCTGGGTAAACTCACATCTGGGTTTTACTGAGTTGTAACAATTACTCTTCATGTCACATGCAGCATTTATAGATTCTGCCTCCTTTGCTTTGGCTTAATTCTGTAATGGCCTTATCACTGTTTCTTCTTTATAGCCCTGCAAGAGTGCTGTAAAACCTCTTATACTATTCTACGCTTTGCCAAAAACATCATGTAAGCTATTACTTTCTTTCTCTCTTTCTCCGAAGATAGCCCTCCAGGAGCCACCTGCCTCGCTCTGCTCTGAACTGGTCGGTGTCTGGGCTTTTGCCGGACAACTGTCATCAGGGAGCTTCTCCTGACCTCTGCCCAGTATGAGGCTCCCTAATTATTGGATTCTAATCTGGATAAAGGATTATCTGTGTTCTTGAGAAAGGACACACCACAGGTAAAACTGAATTTCTAAAAATGTCTGAAGCTATTCTTTAAAAAAAAAATTTATTGAAGTATTTACAATGTTGTATTAATTTCTTCTGTACAGCAAAGTGATTCAGTTATACATGTGTGTATATATATATATACTTTTTCATATTCTTTTCCTTTGTGGTTTATCGCAAGATATTGAATACATTTCCCTGTGCTCTACAGTAGGACCTTGTTGTTTATCCATCCTACATATAATAGTTTGCATCTGTTAATCCCAAACTCCCGATCCATCCCTCCCCTATACCCCCTCCCCCTTGGCAACTGCAAGTCTGTTTTCTGAGTCTCTTTCTGTTTCGTATATATGTTCATTTGTGTTGTTTTACAGATTCTGCATATAAGTGATATCACATGGTATTGGTCTTTGTCCTTCTGACTTATCTGAAGCTGTTCTTACACTTGATTGAAGGCTTGACTATGTACAGAATTCTAGGTAGTAAATAATTTCTACATAGACTTTTGAAAGCATTGATCCATTGCGTTATATAACATTTAGTGCTGCTGTTGGGAAATCTGATGCCTTTTGGATTTTTTTTTTCTTTTCCCCTCTAGAAGCTTCATAAAAGTCAATACAGTGTAGTGGTTAGGGGTGTAAAACATGGGAGCCAGGCTGCCTGGTTTGAAAATCTCACTGTGCCACTTATTAGCTGTGTGCTATCGGGCAAATTACTTAACCACCCTGTGCCTTAGAGTCCTCACTTATAAAGAGCATGAAATACTACTACTTCTCTCAGGAATCTATAAGAAGATTAAATGTGCTAAAAGTAACTGTGCTATATATGGATAGAGCTATGATGATAATGATGAGAATTTTAAGATCTTCTTTGTTGATTTTTTTTTACTTTTTTTTTTTTCATAAATAGTAAGTCAAAGACTGCAACAGGCCTCTCACTGTTGCGGCCTCTCCCGTTGCGGAGCACAGGCTCCGGACGCACAGGCTCAGTGGCCATGGCTCACGGGCCCAACCGCTCCACGGCATGTGGGATTTTCCCGGACCGGGGCACGAACCCGTGTCCCCTGCATCGGCAGGCGGACTCTCAACCACTGCGCCATCAGGAAAGCCCCAAATTTCCTTTTCTTATAAGGACACTAGTCACATTAGATTAGGGCCACCCTAATGACCTTATTTTAACTTCACATCTTTAAAGGCCCTATCTCCAAGTACAGTCATATTCAGAGGTACTAACGGGATTAGGAATTCAATATATAATTCTTGAGGGGACACAAGTAACTTGTAACACTAATGCAGGTTCAGGTTAGAACTACATCCAGCTAAGAAAGCAAATAGCAGATGGGAAGGGATCAGGAATCAAGTAAGTCTATAGCAGCAAAATAAAGCATAGTCATGGGAAAAGTCAGGAAGAGTTACACTTTTAACACGTGAACAGACCATAATACAGGAATTCACAGAGCTCAGGTTAACATAAGCAAGATTAGGTAAGTAACTGTGTATGACTAGCTGTTAAGAAAAAAGGGAATTGAGAAAATATAGACATTGGCAACTGAGAAGTCCCAGAGATGTGCGTGTACTTTGAAAGGTTCTGACTCTAAGAGAAGGCATGTGGTCGAAGACTATTCCAGGCCAAGTTTACGCATTCAGTTGGAGTTAGAACGCATTGATAATAGTGGTGCGTTACTAAAATGTATACCATTTTTACCTCATTATCTAAGAACATGCTGGCTCTAGTTAATTATTTTAGGAATTACAGATCTGATTTTTTAAAGTCAGTTTCCTTAAATCTTCGCTAAAACATGGCTGTACTTTACACTGTGATGAGAAGACACGGGTGGCAGTGTCCCCTGCCTTAGAGAGAATATACCAGGTAGAGGGGCGTCCTCCTGAGCACCGAGCTGAAGTGACGAAATCCAAGCAAACACCACAGCGCGTGCAATGCTCTCACAGCAAGCTGATTTTAATAAAATCTCTAGGGAAATTAGTAGCATTGAAGGAGCAATCTCTTGCTGGTCCTAGTGCATTTTTTTTTTTTTTTTTTTTTTTTGCGGTACGCGGGCCTCTCACTGCTGTGGCCTCTCCCGTTGCGGAGCACAGGCTCCGGACGCGCAGGCTCAGCGGCCATGGCTCACGGGCCCAGCCGCTCCGCGGCATGTGGGATCTTCCCGGACCGGGGCACGAACCGGCGTCCCCTGCATCGGCAGGCGGACTCTCAACCACTGCGCCACCAGGGAAGCCCCCTAGTGCATTTTAATCACACCTCCTGTTTTTCAAGTTTGAATATAAAAATAAAGGAAAACATCTGACATTTCTTATCGTGGAAATAAACAAGGACCAACCAAATGAGAAAAGCAAAGGCTATTTATTCAGACAAGCAAGGGAGTCTGCCACGATCACCAGTGTATTGGCAGAGACGTGGGAAAACTTTCTAGTGAAAAAAGAGAAGGATTCAGGGGTGCCCTGATTGGAGGCTGTTGGCCTGGGGAAGCTGTAGGCAGGCTGCCTAGAAGCTGGGTGTTCTGGTGATTGGTGAGCGGAGCATATTTGGCTTTCTCTGGTGGGTCCTAAGTTGGAAGCGGGGACAAAAACTAGGAAAGCTGTCAGTTATCAATCAAGTCCTGGCCATTTGGGGCAGAATGTGTTAGAAGTGATTGTTTAGCTTTCTGGATTGCCAGTGGAGATAGTAATCTGGCCTCCTGCCAGGCTGATCTACAGTAGGCTCGCTTCCTGGTTTATTTATTGTAGAAAAGGGGTTCGTTTCCCTGGCAGGCTGCTGAAGATTGTAGGTCAAGGTTCTATTTTTATAAATGGTCTGGCCATTGCCGCTTAGTATATACAGTCTCTCGTATCCTTACTGAACAGAAAGGATAGCATAAAGTATGTGGCACAGGGCAAGAGAAGAGTCTTGGAGGACTGAATTTTGCTCTTTCTAAAGAGTGGGAAAAAAGGGGTTTCTTCTCCTAGGAGAAAGGCAAAAAGATTGCCAGGAGAAGCAGCCAGCCTGAGGGCTTCAAGGACACAAGAGTGCAAAGGAGACCCACATTCCGGTACTCTAGCCCAGACTGGCAGGGATGCCAGCCAACATTCTCAGTCAGAGGAAGGTAAAAGGGGAAATAAAGTTCTGTCGTCCCTTCCCTGCTCTACCCACGGGGAACGGTGCAGCGGGCTAGGTCAGGAGGGAGTAAAAACCCCAAAGCCCCTAATCTCAAGGGGCTGCAAGTCTGACAGAGACTTTCCGTTTATATATATAATAAACCACTTGATAAACAGAGAAGCAAGTTATCTACAATGTGTGTGTGCACATGCATCCATCGGTGCGTATGTATATTAAGATATAGATCATGACCTACTGAAACAGAGCAGGACCCTGTGGTCCTGGCCCACCATGTCCTCTGCCTGCCTTTTGTCTGTGGAAAAACTTTAGCCAACGAGTACGTTTAATCAGAGAAGTGAGAAAATGCGGAAGCAAAGAAAAGCAGTCAAACAGGACAAAACAATAACAGTTTAGTCAGGAAGCAAAGTCATGGACCTTTAATTCCTCCTCAAGGGCTACAGATAATATTCTGAGCCCTATCCTGTGAGCTGTCTTGTAGATACTGAAACCCTTACCGGGTGGAAGAAATTAACTACATGATGAGCAGACTGCAGCCATGACATGAGCTGCCACATTACGAGAATTAGCCCCAAGGAAATGGGAACAAACCGACCCGGAACTGAAGAGTAACTGTACTTAAAACAATCAAGATGATGCTTGTCAGACCACCACGTGACCAATTTCAAGATGACTGTCAGAGCTGCTTGTGCTGTTTCTGCGCACAGCCCCTCCCTGCACCTATAAAAGCTCTTGCCCCCTGGCTGTCCTTTGGACAGGAGTCCGCCTCCACACACCTCGCCCTCTCCCCACCCCCATCCCCGCATGCCAGCTCTTGAGCGGTAAGCAGCCGGATCCCACTTTTGGTAACACTGCTTGATCAAAAATTTTGGAACTGCAAATGGCGTACTAACCTACAGATGCAGCTTGCAGTGTAGTGCCCGGGTCTGTAAGTCAAACACTGTACTGCAAGCTCCCGAGGTGGACCAGAGATAAAGGCAATTTTGAGGCATTTTTGAAAAAACTGACAAATATTGAAAACTCATCAATTTTGCTTTGAGAAAGAAAATGACCTTTGAGTTTGAAATAATTCAAAGAATTTCTAATATTTCACCCTTTTGATATGTTGCTATAACTGGCATCTTAGACCCCCCTATAACCGTAGCAGAGTGTCAGCTCTTATTAAGGGCTCACACTTAAACACACACGGGAACATTCACGATGGTGGTGTTTTGTTGTGTTTTGTTCTGTTTTTGCACCTTGTAGGAGAGGAGGAACTGAGGCAATTATTTTGCATTTGGAGAGAAAGAAACCGAGGCCCAGATGGATGAAATGACTTCCTTAAGGTGTCAGAGCAGAGAGCAAAACTAACCTGCTTCTAAAGTTCACTTTTAAATCACATAACCATCGAATTCTGTAAATTCTCTGGACTGTTGTTGTCATTTTTAGTGAAAATATCATTGGAATCCAAAAGTCGAAAGTCTGATTTAGAAAAATAGGATTAAACTATTACGTTAATCTTAAGAAACTGCTTTCAGCACTTCTTTATAGGATGATACTTACTTTTCTACAAAATTGATAATCCTCTTATTTTATAGCTTAATTCCACTGTAAGTCTGACATTTTTGCTTCTGTCTCAATCCAATTCATTTCAAAAGCAGTTCAGCGAAAATATTCAAATATTTAATCACACAGATACGAATGCTGAACCACGAATTCACTCCTGTATAAGTCCTATTTTTGTCCAGGTGGCATTATTCATACACAACGGGTTTCTTAATTAATAAAAGCCAGAGTCTGAGAGAAAATGCCAGGAAGAGTATCGTTCAATCAATCATTCTTACGCACTGTGTCACAACACTGGCAAGTTTTACTGGGCACTTCTCCAACTGTAATAAAACTACCGTATGAGGAGGGAAAACTTATCAGCAATGCTATAAGCTTCTATCAGAGCAAATGCTGTGAAAACCTCAGAAAAAGCATGCAAGAGTTTCCCTTTTTCCCAGTGATGAATGCAGAGTTAGGTAGCAGGGAAAAAAATAGAAAAGGGTTATTTTGAACTATGGTTTTCAGTTGCTATTGGCTGTTGTGCTCTCCATGTTACTACAGCAGTTTCAAGGCATGCATGTTTACATCTAAATTAGCCATGGAATAATTTGGATCAAAAAGCTAATCTCAAAAAGAAGAAGAGCAAACTTCTTAACTATGATGGCTTTCCTCTCACTGGAAGAGATTTCTCTTCCCTTTCCTATTTATAACCTAGCAAAGACATTAATCTATTTTTGTTTCAATTTCTACGTTAAATACCCCCAAAACACTTAGGGTTTTCATATCTGTTATTTGGGCAAAAAAAGTACTCAATTTTAATGAACATATGCCTAAAAGAGAAAACTCTACTGGGATATTTTTCACTAAATTTTTTTCATCAAGTTGCACAGCCTCTTAACACCCCCAGTGCACAGAATTGCCAAATTGCAAGCTACACAATAAGGGGAAACAATGACAATTCAACAAAATGGAAAAACACAGATGATAACATTTTACTGAACACTGTCCCGTGCCTTCAAGAAAATTGCACTCTACAGCTCACTGGAACATACAATGAAAATAATTTAAATGAAAATGTGCTATGCATGGCAGTTAATCATGACGTAAGGGCCAGATCTGGGTAAGTATTCTAAAAGGATTTTGGCCAAACATGGCAGCTACCCCATCTAGAAGGTTTCCACCTTACAGTATGAATGCCTGGGTGATGATCCATGACCCACAACAGTCAAATCTGTAATTTGAAAATGGAAAAAAATCTTGATGTGCAAGTGTGTGTCAGCTAAACGGTTCTGGGCCCTGGGTTCCTCACACAGAAGGTTCTGCCTTGTCATACTCACTACTGGTGAGTGGTCACCCGAAATTACTTTAAGTCATAACATATACAATATTAACGTTACTGCAAATCAAGGTAGTTAGTAAAGTAAAGCTAACTTTACAATCACAACCCCCAGCTGTCACACACTCTGAGATTCTATGCTGCTGGGGACCCTGGGATTAATGCCCAGGACTTGCTTTTTTTCTTCTTAGATGAAGCAGAGCTTAAAACAGGCAGGGCTGAAATCAAGCCCAGAGAAACAGAATTTTGAAATAGAGATTTTAATAATCTTTTTTTTTTTTTTTTTTTTTGCGGTACGCGGGCCTCTCACTGTTGTGGCCTCTCCCGTTGCGGAGCACAGGCTCCGGACGCGCAGGCTCAGCAGCCATGGCCCACGGGCCCAGCCGCTCCGCGGCATGTGGGATCTTCCCGGACCGGGGCACGAACCCGTGTCCCCTGCAATCGGCAGGCGGACTCTCAACCACTGCGCCACCAGGGAAGCCCCCTGAAATAAAGATTTAATTGGCTAGAAGGAGAATAACACGAGACGTAAGAGCAGACCTCAGTAGCTTTGAGGGCGTAGTGAGGTACCAGTGAGGGCACGGACTTGAGCATAAGAAGGCCTCAGTTCCAATCCCAGCCCTCACCTATTAAATATAGGGCCTTGGGCAAATCTCTTAGTTTCTCTAATCCTTACTTACTCAAACGTAAGTGGGTACAATGACACCTATCTTGAAGAGTTGTTGTAAAGATGAGAAGTATTATATACCAAAGTGCTCAGCACAATGATTACAAATAGGCATTTCATACACGATGGCTGTTATGTTATTATTTCAATAATACATAAAATTTCAAAATGTGCTTTCCGACTAATTTTTTAGAAACTAGAAAATACTTTCCTATGAAAACAAGGTAACACATAAATTAAAATTATAAATGATAACAATAACTAATGTTGATTGAGCACTTCCTACCTACTTATTAAATAAACAGCCACGGAACAAGCACTATTGCCACAGGCACTTTGCAGATAATGAAACAGAAGCATGAAGAAGTGTTGCTCAATGTCACATGGCGAGTAAAGAATGAGACCAAAAATTCAAAACCAGGCAGTGTGGCTACACAGCCAGTGCTCTAAACTGCTTCACTGTATTGCCATCCACGGCCGAAGGGATAAAGAGGATGTGGTGTGTATAGAGAGAATGGAATATTACTCAGCCGTAAAAAAGAATGAAATTCTGCCATCTGCAGCAACGTGCATGGACCTAGAGAGTATTATGCACAGTGAAATAAGTCAGACAGAGAAAGATAAATGTTATCACTTACATGTGGAATATAAAAAATAAAGCAAACAAATGAATATAACAAAACAGAAACAGACTCACAGATACAGAAAACAAACTAGTGGTTACCAGCGGGGAGAGGGGAAGGAGGAGGGGCAAGATAGGGGTATGGGATTAAGAGATACAAACCACTATGTATAAAACAGATAAATAACAAGGATATACTCTGTAGCACAGGGAATTATAGCCATCATCTTATAATAACTTCTAATGGAGTACAAACTGTAAAAATACTGAATCATGATGTTATATACCTGAAACTAACGTAATATTGTAAATCAATTATACTTTAGTGAAAAACCAAACGAAACAGACAAACCAACAAAACCGCGCAATATGGCTGTGGAGCAGATGCTCTAACCTGCCTCGCTGTACTGCCTCACTGATGGTCAAGTTAGGTGTTCTTCATCAACCCCCAGAAACCTGTTTAGTTTTCAACATACTTGAACCACAACATATGTATCACAGTTTCCCAATTTTTAACAGATTTATTGAGACATAACTCACATACCATAAAATTCACTCAATTAACTTTTTACAATTCAGTGGTTTTTAGTGCATTCACAGACTTGTGAGCCATCGACACTATCTAATTTTAGAACATTTTCATCACACCAAAAAGTAACTCCTTACTCATGAGCAGGTGCTCAGCCTCAGACCCTCTCCTCAGTCCCTGGCTCTCACCCCTTCCTCTCTCCGCTGATTTGCCTCTCGGACAGTTCATATAGATAGAATCATGTAACACGTGGTTCCTCCATGCTGTACCATGGGCCTTGGCACGTCTTCCCTTTTTATTGCCATTGTGTAATACACTACATTTTGTTTATTCTTTCATTCATCATTTAGATGGACCTTTGGGTGATTGGCCACTTTTTTTCTATTATGAATAATGCTACTAAGAACATTCAGGGACACATTTTTGTATGAACATATGTTTGCATTTCTCTTGGGGATACACCTAGGAGAAGAACTGCTGGGCCTTAACTCTGTGTTTAACATTTTGAGGAACCGCCAAATCGTTTTCCAAAGTGGCTGCACCCCTCTGCCTCCCCACCAGCAAAGTTCCAGGGTTCCAGTCTCTCCACGTACTTGCTACCACTTGTTAATGTTCATCTTTCTTGTTGCAGCCATCCCAGTGAGGGTTAATGCTATCATATTGTGGTTTTGATTTGCATTCCCTAATGACAAATGTCATCGATCACCTTTACATAGGCTTCTCAGCCATTCATTATCTTCTTTGAATAAGTGTTCAAATCTTTCCCCATTTTTTAACTGAGTTATCTGTCTCTATATTGAGTTATCAGAGTTCTTATTATATTCAGAGTTCTTATTATATCATATATATATATGTTAGATATATGACTTGCAAATACTACCTCTCATTCTATGGATTTTACTTTCACTTTATTGATCATGTCCTTTGAAGCACAAAAGTTTAAGTTTCGATGAAATCTAATTTATTTTGTCTTTTGTCACTTGTACTTTCAGTGTCATACCCAAGAAAACCATTGCCTAACTCAATAATGTTATGAACACTTCTATGGTTTCTTCTACAAGTTTTATAGTTTTATCTCTTACATTTAGGTTTATATCCATTTTGAGTTTGTTTTTATATATAGTATGAGGTAGCTTTATTTTTTGCATTTAGATATCCAATTGTCCCAGGACCACCTGTGAAAAAGACAGTTCTTTCCCCTTTGCATTGTCTTGGCACCTTTGTCAAAAATCAATTAATCATAAACGTAAGGGTTTATTTCTGTACTTTCAATTCTTATTCCACTGATCTATATGTCTATCCTTATGGAACTATCACACTGTCTTGATTACTTTAATTTGTATGTAGTAAGTTTTGAAACTGGCAAGTCTAAGTTCTCTAACTTTGTTCTTTCTCAAAATTGTTTTGGCTATTCTTGGTCCCTTGTGTTTTCATACGAATTTTAGGATCCGTTTGTCAATTTCCATAAAAGAAAAAAAAGCCATGTGGAATTCTGATAGGGATTGTGTTGAAAGTTTAGATCAACTTGGGAAATATTGCTATCTTAATATCAAGTTTTCTGGTCCATAAACATGGAATGTGTTTCCATTTCTTTAGAGGTTTGAAATTTCCTCCAATACAATTTCATAGTTTTCAGTGTACATCTTGCACTTCTTTGTAAGATTTATTCTTAAGTATCTTTTAAGAGTTGGATGATGACTCCCAAATTTACATGTTGAATCTTACTCCCCCAGTACCTCAGGATGTGACCCTTTTTGGAGACAGGGTCTTCACAGATGTAATAAAGTTAAAATTAAGACATTAGGGTGGGCCCTAATCCAATATGACTGGTGTCTTTTACAAAGGGTGTCCTTTATAAAAAGGGAAAATTCAGAGACAGATACACAAACAGGGACAATGCCACGTGAAGATGATGGCAGAAATTTATAGGTCACACAACTCCAAAGGTTGCCAGAAAACCACCAGAAGCTAGGAGAGAGGAATGGAACAGATTCTCTCACAGCCCCTGGAAGGAAGCAACCCAGCTCACACCTTGATCTTGGAATTATAGCCTCCAGAACTGTGAGACAATTAGTTTGTGATACTTTGCTACTGAAGGTATATCAAGCTAATACAGTACCTTATATTCTTTTTTGAAGCTACTGCAAATGGAACTGTTTTCTTAATTTCATTTTGGGAGTGGGTTTTTTTTTTTTTTTTTGCTAGTGTAAAGAAATACAATTGATTTTTGTATTCTGACCTTATAATAAAATACAGAATAAACATGGTCTAGGAAGACTCACTTAATATACGTTTATTGAAACCTCATTGAAAATTTCTTTTCCCCAGTAAACCAAATTGATCAGTGAAGTCTTATAGGTCTTAAAGAACAAGATGTTCTTTAACAAAAAAATTATGAAAAATGTAAAACATATACTTAAAGGTAGAGAAAAGAGTATAAGAAACCTCTATATATCCATCACCTAGATTCCAAAATTATCAATATTTTGTCACTCTTGCTTTTCCCTTCTCACCTCTCTCCGATGAGTGAATGTAGCTATACTGCCTGGTGGGACAAACAGCCCACGAGTTTTGCCCCTGGGTAACCCTACCCCACCTGAATGGGAGTGAACTGAGAGGAGGTATTTGCTATACTAGTACAGCTGCCTGCAATCCAGACCAGCACAGTGGCCAAACTTAATGTCCTTTCCAAGGATGGAAAAGTTAGGGTATAAATGAAGAAAAGGAGAAATAATAGCTGAAGGTAAGAGGATGAATAAATAGGGTATGTAATGAGGGAAATCCAATATTACATTAACACCTCGAAGAGGCTCAGGGCAAGATACTGTCTCTTAGCTCAGCTACACCAGATGTCTGAAAGGGTAAAGCCATATGTTGCCAAGACCACTCCTACTTCTGGAACTTACGAGATCTAACGGAGGCCTGCCAACCTGAGGGGCCTCGCCCTGGGAGGTACTTTCATATAATGTGAGAATGGACTGGACTCATTATTATTAATGACTGAATGAGATCTAGTAATGTGCCCACATCTGTTAACTGTTAGGATTCTTTTGTTAGAAGGGATCTGCGCTCAAAACCCAGAGGGTGGCTTCGGATAATATAAGAAATATATCTGGTCTTTGTTTCCAGTTCCCGGCATAAACCTCCCAAAACCCATGAAATTTCCTGAATAACTGGAGTGACTTTTGTCATTCATAAGGACCCCTTTTGAGCACACCTGAGTTTATGCTAATAGAACGACTTAGCATGGGGCCCCAGAGAGCCTCCGGATGGGGCTGGTCACCAGAAAGACCAGGTGATTAGAAGGCTGGAACTTCCAGCCCACCCACCACTGGGAATGGACATGGGTGTTGCAGATTAAGCTCTATAAATCTCTTGAACCACAGATCTGATGTGCTTTTGGGTGGGTGCGCTTGTCCACGGGCCAGGAGGCTGTGTACCCCAGTTCCATGAGGATAGGAGCTTCCGCACTCAGGACGCTTCTGGACTTACGGGTGAAAGAGTGGTGAGAACCCTCCTGTCTTCCACTAGGCCAGACACCAAAGAGATTTGTAAGACTACACGACAATTCCCATCTTCTTACTTCACTTTTTTTGCTTTGAAAATATGTTTTTTAAACTTATTGACGTTAACATGTAATGGAGTTATTATTTTATTTTCATAGAAGTCATATAAAGATTAAATTTCCTTTCAGTTTTAATTTCTAAAAATTATCTTGATACACATAATCCCCCAGCACACACACACAAAACTCCTTGGGGTGCTCAGTAAGTTTTAAGAGTGCAAAGCGGTCCTAAAGCCAAAAGATTTGAGATCTGTTCTTCAACAAATTTCTTTCTTCACCATCTCACCTAAACTCTTTGGCTGATGGGATGAAGATCCTTTTTGCCGTATTTTCTGCAAATGCCACTGGAAAGAAAATCTATCTCCTCCCTGACATTCCTTTCCATGAGAAGCCGTCTTTGAATTTAGACGACGAGACAGACAAGGACTCGACAAAGTTAACACTCACCTTCACTAATTCCGTGTAGCCCGTTTCCTTGGGGGTCCACCACGGCTGGGCTTTCAGTCCGTGAACGTTGTAGAGCGAGCGCTGCCACACAGATGCAAAGTGGCCCCTCTGGTGCCCAAGCTCGTACCACTTATATGCCTGGAAGAGTTCAGAAAGACTGAACTCGAAACGAAGCAGTTTTACTAATTTTACAATTAAAGTCCCTAAAAACAAGGTGTGACTTTTAAATAAAGAGCTTGCTAGTCAGGTGCCCAAATCTGTTACACTGGCAAAAATACTGTTATTTGATTGGGTCTCTGATTATGACCTATTATTTTAAATAAATGTGTGTTTTTTATTTTCACTCCTAGGCTGAAAGCTCTCTGAACACAGGACTCCACTGCACTCACTGGTCTCCCCGGAGTGTCCAGCAGAATCTAGGACTTTGTTGAGTGGATAAATCATTTAAGACACAAAAAGGGACTATGTTTATATTTTAGCTTTCATTTCTTAAAGTCTGTGTTTCCTTTCAAAGGAAAGGAGTATGATTTTCATCATTTCTTCACAGATATCTGCATTTACTGAATTGGGATGTTAAGAAGGACAGCAACTTCCTTGTTTTGTTTTTTGGCCACGCCTGGTGGCATGCTGGATCTTAGTTCCCTGACCAGGGATTGAACCCGTGCCCCGTGTAGTGGAAGCGGGGAGTCCTAGCCACTGCACCACCAGGGAATTCCCGGACAGCAACATGAACAGTCTTCTCACGTCCACATGAAGAAGGCTGCCCCAAGGTAACGAAGTATAAATCCTCCATTAAAGAAGCAGACCGAAAGAAAATATTATTCTGAGTTAGCAGTAAATAGAGTGATAGCCCACGTTAGATTTTTTTAGAAGGGAATTTGTGTTCCTAGTATTTTTTCTTCCTGCCATAAGGGATAACATTTGCAGTTGCAGGCTAGCTGTAACATGATACAACTTGCCTCCAAGAAGACTAACTAGCCTTTTCAGGGACAGCTGGCTGCAGTCTGCAGCTCCACACGTACCCTTCAAAGGACGCCCGAACCATATCCTCTCCCAGGGGCCCTCCCCACATGCCTCCTGCACCGTGCTCACCGCATTGTCTTTAGACAGGAAGACGGTTCTAGGAGAGTGCCTAATGGTATCGCCTCCATTATTTAATTCTGATCTGATGATTACTTTTGAAGAGTGATTTCAAATACATATTTTGATCAATGAAAACAGGCAGTTAATATCAGGCAGAGTAAGAAGATAGAAGAATATCTTCATAAAACCCCATCTTACTTTAGATGTAAGAAATAATCACTTTTAAGTCTCTTAAAATTCATAAGTCAAAAAATTTCCTTCGTTAGAAAAATCAAGTGTGATAGCAGAACCACTCCTATTTTCAGTAACACTTTTCAGCTTACTACTAGCTTGTGCATGCGTAATTTCATTTGATCTTTCCAATAACCCCAAATAGCTCCATTTTACAAATGCTCGATCTGAGATTTAAAAAGACTAAATATGTTGAATTATCACCCAGGGCAATTTATTGGCAATTTATTCCTCTTTCCTTCTATCTTTGTATCATTAAAAAAAAAAAACTATCACAAGGGATCTTCTTACTTAATTATCTTTCTCAATAATATCTCAAATTAAGAATGTATATACTAATCACTTATATGTTTTCCTTGAAATACATGTAAGTGGTAACCATAAAGTAATTTCTTTAAAAACGGCTCACGGTTCATTGATTTCAAAAAATATAGCATTTTACCTTTGAAATTAAATTGACTATTTCAGTTATTTTTGTCCAATTTAAATTTAGGGTCTTGTTCCCTATAATCTTCAGTGTTAAACAACATTATTAATTACAACAGATGATTTTTGGAAACTCTTACAGTCCATTAGATTTTTAATCATCAGCAATTCATTTTAAGGACTGGGCATATTGTTAGAGTAGTGAGAAAAATTCTTATAGGAAAATATATTATTATCATATTATATTAATATACATATTATAGAAAAACTTATAACTCTAGTTCAGGAGTTACAAGTCTTAGATTTCAGTCTTGGCCTTAACACTCACCAGGCTGAATGTCTGGGCAAGAGACTTTGCTTACGGGGGCATGTTTAACTGCCCATAAGAGCTTTTCTGACACTCAAAGTGCATCAAACAGGGCCCTTGGTTTTATACCCTCTGCCATTTAACTTTTAGAGAAACAAAACTGTGAAATGATATATTCGAAATTTAAAAAAATCATTTTCAACAATACCTTCAATTATATAGGGGACCCAATGAATTCAGCCAGACTTTTTTTTTTTTTTTTTAACATCTGGACTACCTCACAATAAAGGTTGTTAGAAAATCCATGATCAAGTTGTTAGAATCCTCTGAAAATGTCCTCTTTACAGGAATACTAAAATAGACAGAAAGCATAGCTGGGCACCTTGTTAAATATGGTCTATATCAATGTCTACTATACTTCAAATTAATGCCAGGTATAGTTTACACACACACACACACACACACTCACTACATAACTACATAGAAATAGTATGTCAAGAGAGTCTAACTCAGAAAAGCCCAGGCCACGTTTGGGGCCCGTGGTACGTGACCCCAGCCAGAGCCTGTTCTGCCTGGAGCGTGGTGCACGGTGGGACATGGGACACACACTTGTGATGAGAACAGGTGGTTCAACTGGCCTGGGAGAACCATGAATGCCATCGTTTGGGAAGAGGGCTTTATTTCTATTTTGCACCATGGGGTTCTTGAGCCCAAGCTGCCTGGAAGAAAGTAAGACTAAATCAGGAAATGACAGCCAGGTTCTTGCAGCCTTCACAGAGGTGGACGGTAACAAAGGCTGGAATGAGAACACCGACCAAGCAAGAGGGAAGATGAGATGGACGCCAGACCTCCGAAGAAGCTGACTGGCCTGGCCGGACTGGAGTGAGGAGGGGGCTTGTCACAGGAAAGGGCGGAGCTAAGCTGATTCAAGTCTGGATCCTGGGAGCTGGCAACACCATCCAATGAGAGCCAGAACCCAGGAAGCAACGTCCTTTAGAGGAGAACAAGCGAGTTGTCACTGCGGCATCGTGTGAAGAAACTAGGCAGGCAGTAGATTGTGGACTCTGAGTAGGAGACAGGAGCTCGAATGTGGATTTGGGAGTTACAGAAATTCTGGGAAAAGCTGAGGCTGAATTGCTACGAGAGTATCACGATTGGTCTTTCTCCCACTTCCTGCCCATACGAAATGATCCCGTGAGAAAAGTCAAAACTACTTTATTGTCAGCTTCTGCAGCACAGAGGCTGTGGGTTTGCTTCTCTTTTCATGCCTGGAGCAGAGCTTAAGAGCATGAAGGAGGGTTGCTTCCGGTATGAAAACTCAGAGCACGAGAGTCAACTCAGACTCAACATCTAACATGGAGAATATGCTAACGTGGGATTTCTATAGGCTTGTTTCTCCTATAAGGACGAATCTTTGTGAGCGTTTAAATTCAAGAACTGTGCTGTTCTTTGCGTCTTAATGATAATTAAGCTGATAGAACAATCCCATAGGTTCAAATCCCAAGCTCCCAACAATGTGTAGTAGTGAATTCTTTGCCCTTGAAGTAAGGGCTGTTTTCATCTAAGATGTGAGAATAAATCACAGACTTCTTTTATCTGCCTTTGTCCTGGACCATGAGATGTTAAAAGGTAAATTAATTAGTGACAATTACATTTATAGCCATCACATATGAACACTTATCAAGTGTTAGATACTGTAGCAAAATCTTTCTTATCGCTCTCATTCAAAGGAGGTACCAGGCATTTACATCTTAAAAGAATGAAGGAACACAAAAGTGAGTACTAATCAGCAATTTGTTCTCCCTTCTTTCTCTTCGCCTCTCATTTCTCATTCTATTCCAGTTGATTGACTGGTAGGTCAGAGGGGGAAAGGTATAGATACACAGAAATGTATAAAGAAAACAGTGTCAATTATCCAAATTTCTGTTACCCGAAATTGGTTCCTGTCACTAGCTGGCAATTACCCCATCACAAAACCCCTTGCTCCAATGAACCCTCAATTGTCCAAATGGTCCCATGTTCTTATTAATTTTAGAAACCCGAAGCTATGTTATCCTTAGATGTCACTTTATTACATATATGGAATGCATGGTTACAAAAAGCCAAGGACTCACTACAGCCTTTGATCCCAGACTCTAAGGACAGCCCAGCCTAGAGCCATGCAATGGTGAAGGACAGCCCAGCAATGTTGTGTGAACCACAGTGGATGGTGAGGGTTTGGGAATTTACATTGTATGATGTCATGATTAATGACCAAATGTTATGTTTAAAGAAGCTGACACTGTACTCAGAAAAAAAGGAATAATCACAAAGAAAACATGTGATTTGCTTTAGCTACTATATTTTCTGTGTCAATAGCAGTCATTATTATAGCTATAGGTATTCATCTTCAACTTGGCATTAAATATTTTGGAAGGTAAATTACACAATTAACTACTGGGTTCAGTGTGCTTAGGAATCAGTTGAATAAAGACTTCATTCTAAAAATAACTACTTTTTAAATTCCAAAATAAAATAAAAATAAATCTAGGCAAACTGTAAAATTATCTCAAAAATATTTTCAATATTTCAAACACATCTCTTCATTTCATAATTTTAAAAATACTTTTTCAAGGCAATATCTATCTCTATAGATACACACACAGACATACACACAGGCACACTAATTTACAGGCTACTCATGATTATTCAGGTACTTTCTTGAAAGAAATTATAAAAGTCAAATCCCAAAAATTCTTTATAGGATTTAGTAAGAATTGTCAGGTTGTTACAAAAAGTTTAAATCACCACCTTCAAAAGTTTATGCTTAACACATTTTTTTCAATTGTAACTCTCTCATAGAAATACTTTCCCCCTCCTCTATCTTCTGTTAAAGAGAATAAAAAGTTCACGAATGCATTACCTCTTTGTTTCCAACTCTTTGCATGGCATCCCCCAGGTGGAAATAAAATCGCCCATCATCAGTGCCAGGATCCCCAGATTCTATTCCTTCCTGTAGAAAGGACAGTGTCAGTATTTATGAAAGAATTAAATACCAGATTTAATTCATTGATTTACTTAATGTTTTCTAAGAATCAGAAAATCACCTCAATATTAAAGTTTGGCAATTAGGTTACTGGTCAACATTTACAATGCAAAGCCAAAAGGAGGTGATAAATTTCAACTTAACAATATATTCATCATCAATTAACAGTGGAATACCCCACAAAATCAGTATGACACTTTGTGAACTGTGTCCGCAGGAGCAATCATATTTTAATATCTCAAAGAATTTCTTTGTCCCAGTTTCTATCACATTTATTTTGCTCTCCAAATCTGACCATATGTCATCTAGAGGCTTTTTTATCCCTGAACCAAAATGGTTAGTTGCTCATAGATGTTTGAAATGATAGAGACCCAACTGCAAATAATATTATTTTTCCACTCAAAACAAATGTGTCCTCACTTTTCAATGAAATCTTTGACAGAACATACAACAGGATTAAAGCCAGTTGGAATCTTTAATTTTATTAAACACCTCCTATCCTAAAACACTCAGCTGATTTCCATCCCCACTGTCCACAAAAGAACTGAAATTTAAATTTATGTACAAATCAGAAAGAGAGAAAATATTAAAGCAAGAGAATGAATTCAGAAAAGTAAAAGAAGGATGAAGATACAACGTATTTAAATGTCTAAAAAACTGCATCTTTGAGGCCTCTTCACAAGGAGCCCGTTATCTTTTATTCAGAAGAAATTTTATTTGCATAATGTTGGAAAATAGCACGGAACAGAAGCATCACTCATGAGAGGAGAGCTGTGATCTCGGCTCCTGACTGACTGACACTCAAATAAACGCCCCTTTGCTCATTAATTAACCAACCCTGCCCTCCACTTCCTCACCTCTGAGCCAGGAGAGTACTGTTAGGTCCTTATTATATGAAAGGAAATCTAAGGGGAACACTTTAAATCAGAAAAACCCACATGCCCACAGGGTCATGGTAGGGAACAGGCAGGTTGCAGAGGCCCAGTGATAGCCAAGACAGACTGACGGGTGCATGCCCACCTCAAGGGGACACCATTGCTCAGCTCCTGTGCTGAGAGGTGGGCCACATGTGAACTTTCCAGAGACACCAGAAATCTGCATGATTATATAAAATGTTCAGATTTTCAACTAAGGCAAGCAATTAAAATTGTTTTTAAGAGAATTATGCTGGCCAAATAAAACATGCAAGCTACTTGCAATCAGTGGGTCACTATTTGGGATCTCGGATCAAAGTCATGTGAAAGAAAGAGATCACAAAGGTGGATCACAAAAGTACTAATTAAAGTTCACAAGTAGTCAACCTGGCTGATATGGTAGCTAATAGCTAGTGTTACTATTTAAATGACAATTAAAATAAAAAATTCAGCTCCTCAGTCACACCAGCCACCTTTTAGATGCTCAACAGTCACGTGTGGCTAGTGGCTACCATATTAGAGGATACAAATAAAGACCATTTCCTTTGTGGCAGTAAGTTCTGTTGGAGACCCCTGAGCCATACGAAATGTGATTCTGGTGAACTTCAATTTTTATGTGAGAAAAAAATGATAGCATATTTTAATCTGAGTCTTTAAGGCTATCAGGCTCTTGGGGATTTGACCTATTCAGTCTGCATTTGTTACCTCGCTTTGTAAAGGTTTCCATAAGCCCTGTTCAAAGCATTTCAATGTATAATTAAATTGTAAAAGTAACAGTTAACACATTGTCCATATTTTAAAATATTTTATCAACTAATAACAACTGCAGTTTTAGGAATTTCTTCATAAAAGTTTTTCCAAATAGTCTCTGCTCACATAGTTGGTACTTCTACCTCTGATACTCTTGACTCTTCTGAAGGTCCACACTGTCTGTGAATGTCATGGTCCAAGGGTGTACATTTCAGCATTGACAAGAGTCAGCAGTGCATGCCAATCAATCTACAATACATAATCAAGGGTGTCCAATTGACTCAAAGGGATCAGAAGAGGAAAATGGAGGGAGTTACCTTTAGATAGGGGATGCTCTCAGCGATCTTGTTCTGTGCCTTCAGAATAAAGCCATAATGCACTTTAGCAAAACCGTCATCAGGCGTCACATTCAGAACCTAAACTCAAAGAAAACAAAAAGCAATTGTGATGGACTATGAATTCTACAAATGACCATCAAAACAATTTTAATTAGCTTTGCTGTACAGTACTTGGACTGGATTATGACGTTATAGCTTAAAATGCTATAGTGTTTTGTCTCATTGCAATACCTTAGGCTTAAATGGCCCCAATTCCCCTCAACTCAAAATGTTCTCCAAGAATGAAGAAATGAATGAAAAGGCAATGACCATTAAAGCATCGCTTTAACAATGCAAATCAGCAAAACCTCTATCAATTTCATGACTTCAGTATTTTTGTAGTGATCAGGAAAAACTGCTTTGGGGGCTTCCCTGGTGGCGCAGTGGTTGGGAGTCTGCCTGCCGATGCAGGGGACACGGGTTCGTGCCCTGGTCCGGGAAGATCCCACATGCCGCGGAGTGGCTGGGCCCGTGAGCCATGGCTGCTGAGCCTGTGCATCCGGAGCCTGTGCTCCGCAATGGGAGAGGCCACAACAGTGAGAGGCCCGCGTACCGCCAAAAAAAAAAAAAAAAAAAAAAAAAAACTGCTTTAAATTAGCTTTACTTGAAGTCAACTCCAAATGGTTATTATACATTTCTTTATGTACAAGCTTTATACATTGCCTTAATTATGAGAAAATTTAGATTTGCATTGAAAATATATCATGATCCATCATAAATTTCTTGAACACCCAGACTATTTTAAGGACTGAGGATAAAGTGGTGACCAAATCCAATATTCTGTGATAAAAGCCAGGTTAATATTTAATATCAATCAGATCATGGTTTATTATCATATGCATTTACTATGATTAAAGATAAATTATGCAAAATGCCTCTAAAGTAAATATTAGCAGTGAGAAACCAAAACAACATTCAACTTGTGAAGCTGCTTTAGACCAAGAGTGAAGGGTGAAGAAGGTTTGAGCTGAATGCATGTAGAGAAAAGATGACCATCCTACAGCTTCTCTTCATCCTTGAGCCTGAGTAGGAAAAGGGAGTCATGGGATCTTTTACACAGAAGGAGTAAGTGTGCTGGGCAGGGACCCCATACTCTTGGTGAGTCCACAGTGCACCCTGCCAATATTTTAGTGTTTTCCATCTTGCATCTGCGCCTGTACCTCATCCACTAGCAAATCCAGCCAATGATACCATCACAATATATTCAGAATCAAACTCCTTGTCACCTCCTCCACCGCTGCCATCCTGGTCCAAGTCTATCATCTCTCTGCTACCTTCTTACAGGAGCCTCCTAACTGCCGATCCTCTGAACCCCAGCCCCACTCTCCTGTAACCCATTCTCCACGTGGGTCCTGAAATGACACACTAAATCCTAAGTCAGATTTTATCCCTCCTCTATGCAAAACCCAAAGGGGTTCGATTTCACTCAGATTTCACTCAAATCCAGTGATCCCCAATTATGGGACCAACGGCAATAAAAGGAGGAAAGCACCACTTTGTGGGTGGACCCAGTCTCGAGACTGAGTATGAAATCACTATACCTGACAGCATTTTAAAAACAGAAGGACTCATATCATCTCTACTGAGTAGGGACATCTGCATTTTGATGCAAAGTGCACCAGCCTGAAAACCACTGATCCCGCGGCCTAAAGTAAAGAATAACGAGTAAACGTGTTCATCTTTCTTTTACAGAGGCATTAACTTGGTCCAGCTTCAAAGTTCATTTGGCATCCTATTTAACTTGTACCAAATGACGTCCCTCATTGCTTGAAGGAGTCATAGTTCTCTAGATTACATAGTTACTTGCGACTTAGCAGTTATTCATTAGAGCATCCATTATAAGGCAGACATCCTTTTAAAGGTATCCTTGCTAGAAGATCAGGCAGTCAGTGCCCTCTGAAAGGTGAGTCATTTATTCCACATGCTCAAAAGGCTTGCATTCTGTAGTCTCTCTCTAGTTTGGTCTTTTAGTAAAAAACGTACAAGATTATGTGTTTTTAAGTTCATGAGTTTAAGCTCATAAGTTTTTCAGTTCCTTTTCCTATCATAAAGAACACTTTTAGAAAGGCTGCTTGTGGACTGATAAATATCAATATATAAGTTTTAAAAAGATCACAAGTGGGCTTCCCTGGTGGCGCAGTGGTTGAGAGTCCGCCTGCCGATACAGGGGACACGGGTTCGTGCCCCGGTCTGGGAAGATGCCACATGCCGCGGAGCGGCTGGGCCCGTGAGCCGTGGCCGCTGAGCCTGCGCGTCCGGAGCCTCCGCTCCGCAACGGGAGAGGCCACAACAGTGAGAGGCCCGTGTACCGCAAAAAAAAAAAAAAAAAAAAAAAAATCACAATTATAGGTTGAAGGTTTTGATGTACCAAGTGTTAACTAAAATTTAAAATCTTCTGATGAAGTGGAAAAAAAAGGAGATAAAAAAATTTAGGATATGTCAACTATAATGAGACAAATTTGATTTAACTTAAAGAGATTGAGTGATTAGGTGTATTAAATGCAATTTACAAATAACATAAGAACTTCATGTTCAAAATAATTTGATTAATTGTTAGTAGCAAATTGCTGCTTGCTTACCTCTTCATAAACCTTCTTGGCACTATCATTATCTCCTATCAAGAGGTACCCCACTCCAAGGTCATTCTTTAAGGAAGTATCATCAGGAAATAGTTGAACTAATTTCTGCAGAGTGAGCAGGGAACCCCTCATGTGACCTGATTGGTGGAAAGAAAAAAAAATAGAAATAAAAGCAGATTCTGTACACCTCTGTATTGAGACTACAAATCATAAGAGACTACTCAACAGAGCCTGAGGACCAGCTTAAATCTGATTCTATATACTGATGGCTAAGTACCTATTAGAATTTCATCCTGCAGCTGCAGAGGCATCAGTCACTCCCATAAATAGATACTGAATATAATGCTGATTATAAATCCTTTAAAGACACTCCTATTTTCTAAATTTGTCAACATTTCCCCTTTTATGTCAAATTCCCTCTTAAGAAAGTTTTAGTTACCAGTTCCTTATTGAAAAATGTTTACTGGGATATTTTTGATTTATTATAATTAAAATTATGACTACAGGACAGACAAATAAGAGTACTATGCTGTCCTCTTCTCTCAGCAATGACCTAGTCCTGGAGCAAAGGAGACATCATCCAGTATTAGGGGACCCTCTGGTGGACGACAGGGGCCTATGCACACACGAGTCATGAAAACCCAGCTTCAAGTCGTTTTTAAGGCTGTTGGATGCACGTTGAAGATTTCAGGAGCCAACTGTCATCACTCCTCACCACGGTTGGAAAGACAAATTGTATAAGGGAGAATGTGCAAAATGAGAGTCCACGTGACAAAATTAATTACCTAAAGGGCTTTGCTGACCACAAACTGAAAAGCAGACAAGACATGGTAGGACCATCAATAAGCGAATGCATCTGGACGCTCCAGTAATAGAAAAACTGTTCGGCATAAAACACCACCAACTCACCCCACGGGCCGCTCCCCGTTCCTCACCAGTCTGGGATGGTGTACCCCTCCTCCCCCACCTGCCCCACTTGGGCTCACTTTTCTGATGCTTTTAAACTTCCCCTGTTGAACCACAAATTTATGGTTACCAAAGGGGAAGGGGCAGGAGATAAACTAGGAGTTTGGGGTTAACATATACACACCACTCTATATAAAACAGATAAACAACAAAGGATAAAGGCCCAGGTGAGAGTCTGTCCTGCTGCCATGTCTTCCCCGCCCCTTCCACTTTTTTTTTTTAATATTCTTTCCATTATGGTTTATCACAGGATACTGAATATAGCTCCCTGTGCCATACAGTAGGACATTGTTGTTTATCCATCCTATATGTAATAGTTTGCATCTGCTTCCATGACTTTGTTTTGAAAGTTCTCCTCTCCTGAGAAGACTGCCCTCTCAAATGGTAGCCCAACTTCAAAGGTCAGCTAAACGCCGCCTCCTCCAGGAAGCCTTCCTGCACCACTGCAATGAATACTGACTTTGCCAACCAGGAAGAGGGGAGTGTGGGGACTGGCGTCCAATCTCCAAATCCTCCCCCACTTTGAATCACAAGGGACTTCACCACCTAGTCTGCACACGAGTCCCTCCTCTAGTGAAGTTGCCTCATTCTCATTCGGAGGAAAGACTATATTCAAATACCGAAGGACTGTTTCCAAAGAAGGTTAAATCTACTGGTGGGCTGGTCTTTCCTCTGGGCCAGGAATAGGGCGAGGCAAGAGAGGCAAAGTTGAAGAGGGCACCAAAAATTCAGTCATCAAGATGCATATTTTATACATTAAAAAAATAAAATAAAATTACTGTAAAAAATCCACAGTGCTAAGCAAGCCATGTCAGAGCCCTAGGAGAGAGGACAACTCAGTGACACTGATTTTGCGCCCACGGCGAGCGCCTCCATGCAGCCCCAGCCTTGCCTTTTCCATCTTGTATGTGTGCTGTGTGTTTTCCTTCCCCAGGACTGGCCCTTATGAATATGTCCATTCTTCTAGAATAAGACCATTTCTTCTACTTTCCAATCATCGCTTAGGTTCTACTCCTGTCACAGGTTTTACTCATCTACCAAAGCAACACAACTTCCTTTAATTCTTATCCTTGATATAAAGTTCAGTTGACTTTGAATATTACTTTTATGAGCACTTCCTAGTGTAATCGAGATAATTTGTCTACATAACTTATCCAGCCAGCAGAAAACCCACCTTAGGGGTTACACATAGCTTAGATTCTTCCCTCCTGGCTTACCGATGGCATTTTAGGTGAGAGAGAACCAATCACTGGCCTGGTTATAATGAAGTTAGGGTACAGGGAGTCTCCCTTGCCTTTGGCACTGGGATCCTGGGTCAGTTAGAAAGGATGCTTTATGCTGCTCTTTTCAAAGCATTTGAAAATTTACTTAGTGATTAAAAAATTTTTTTTTCTATCATTTTCTTTAGTATAGAGTCAAAACTTACAGGTAAAATCTTTAGAGTGCTTAGAACTCCTAACATTCCTCCATAAAAACTGTTGCACCGATGATTTCAGCCACCATGAATCAGTCGGTTATCGTTAAGAGAGAAAAGAAGAATTTGGCATGATAGGAAGTTTCTGACTGCAGACCTTTTAATTTATTAGCTATGATCCCTTAGGCAACATATCCAACCTCTCAGAATTCCATTTGCCTCCTCCTTAAAGTGTGTGTGTGGGGGATGGGTAAGTGGCCAAGTACCATGTGCATCTTTGTAATTAAGAAGGATTACTCTTTCAGTCTGACACAATCAGAGAAGTTGCCTGAAATTAGTTATAAAACTCAGGTTTCCTTCCATGTAACTAAACTCTTCTAAAAGTATACACAGCCTGCAGGTCTTTCCAGATAAAAGCACGCCATTGATTGCCACTGAACTGATTCTTACTCCATTTCACCTAGAAATTGCTGTCTGTCTGACCGCCGCCTCAAGCTCAGCTTCACCAGGTCTGCGGGGACGTCAGGCAGGCTGGCCACCTCTTGGTAGGTTTGGATGGCCCTGCGCAGAACCTCATTGCTCCTCCTTTTCTCAGCCAAATCATCTTCACACTAGAGGGAGGGAGAAATGTCCCAGGACAAGCTGTATTTGCAGTTGCTCAAAATAGTTATGAAAAGTTGACTTTGGGACATGCTTTAAAAGTAATTCAAGACAAATTCAAATTTTCTTTTTGTCAAGGATTAAAAAAATAAAGGAAAGCAACATAGCATGTTATTTTAATAATATGAAGAAAAATTAGCTACTAAGCTACAGATGAGAAAGGCTATCATAAAAGCAAGACTAATATATGTGAGGGCTGATGGAATTTATATCCTGTTATACATCATTAATAGACAGAACTCCAGTCCACAGTTCCTGTTCTTTTACTAGGTTATTCCTGTGTTCATTCGTTCCTTCAACAACTATATTCTGTTCTAGACAGGTGGCAGACAAATTGAACAAAACAGACAAAGCCCTTTTCTCATTTTGCTTCGTTCTAGAAGGGAAAGTCAAGATACAAATAAAAGTATCATGTGTCTTGTGGCCGTAAGTGCTGTGGATAAAAATAATGTAGGCTTCTGTGTACTGAGAGTGGGGTGGCAGGAAGGATGCTAGTTGAATCGGGATGATCAGAGATGACATGAAAGTAGTGAGGCACGAAAATACCTGGGAGAAGAACATTCCAGGCAGAGAGGACAGCAAGAGCAAGGGCCCTGAGGCAGAAGTGAGGAATAGAGGAAAGGCTGGTACGTTGAAGGGGAGCTAGGAGGAGACTGATGGGGGGTGGGGCATCGGGTCATGAAGAGCCTAGCAAGCCACTGCCAGTCCTACTACACTAACTCTACCTGAGAAGGGAAGACACTGACGGTTCTTGACGTGATCTCCTGTATGAGTCGAAGGGACACTGGCAGTGATGTGAAGAATAGACAGAGGTGGGTAAAGGGAAAAGTGGAGATCCCAGTTAGGACATTCTGGCAGGAATCAAGACAAGGGGTGATGGCAACTTGGACTAGGGTAGCAGTAATGAGGTGGTAAGAGGTGGTCGGATTACAGGTACATTTTGAAAGTCAAAGCCAACAGACTTGCAGATGGTCTGAATGTAGAGTATAAGAGAAAGGGAGAGAGAAGTCAAGGATGAATTCAACATTTCTGGCTTGAGCAGTGACCAGTTGGAACTGTCATTCCTGAGAATGGGAAGCTAGAGCAGAAAGAAGCAGGTTTGTAGGAATATGGGATCAGGAGTTCAGTTTTGGACAAATTTAAGCTTCAATGTCTATTAGGTACCCAAGTGGAGATATGGATAGAAAGGTGCCTACATGTGTCTGGGGTTCAGGAGAGAGGTCAGAGTGAGAGGAACGCTGGGGAATCATCGAGGATAGAGAGGGTACTTAGAGCTAAGAAGCTAGATGCAGCTGTGAGTGTAGACAGAGCAAAGAAGAGGTCCAAGAACAGAACTCTAAAATGCTGCAAGATTTCAAGGTCATCAGAGGTCAGAAAGGGCCAGGATAGGACCAGCAAAAAGGACGGAAGGAAGAGAGAAGAAAATAACAATTTAAAAAGTGGTATTCTGGAGGCCAAGTGACAAAATGTATCGAGAGGGAGTGATCAATTATATCAGAAGTGGCTGTCAGGTTGAACAAGATGAGAACTGAAACTAGATCACTCTGGATTGGGGACAATGTGATGCCTCTGAGGGTCCCAGCAAGAGCATTTCCATGGGGCTGCTGGGGACCCACAGCTGAGAGGCTCAAGAGAAAACAGGAGGGAAGGAGGTGAACACACCTCTTTCAAGGAGTTTCGGCGTAAAGGGGAGCAGAAAAATGGGCCAGTAATTGGAGGGTAATGTGGAGACAAGGGAGTGTTTTTTAACAATGGGAAATATTACACCATGTTTCTAAGCTGATGCAAAAGACCCCGTAGAGGGCGGAAATCTGATGATGCAGGGGACACAAAAATTAGAATGATGTCCTTCAGCAGGTGAGAGGGGATGGGAAAGGGACCAGAGCAGTTCATCCATGCTAACATCCACGAGAACAGGGACTGAAACATTAGAGGTAGGAAGAGAGGGGAGGACTGTAAAATGGTCATCAAAATCTCATCAGAGGGGGCTTCCCTGGTGGCGCGGTGGTTGAGAGTCCGCCTGCCGATGCAGGGGACGCGGGTTCGTGCCCCGGTCTGGGAGGATCCCACATGCCGCGGAGCGGCTGGGCCCGTGAGCCATGGCCGCTGAGCCCGCGCGTCCAGAGCCTGTGCTCCACAACGGGAGAGGCCACAACAGTGAGAGGCCCGCGTACAGCAAAAAAAAAAAAAAAGAACCTTACCAAAAAAAAAAAAAAATCTCATCAGATTTAGTAGACTACAATTTGAAGCATACCATTTGAGAAAAAAACGATATAGATGCTAAAAGTAGCATGTGTAATTTTTTCTCAGAATATCCTATTTAACATGTTTACCTTGTTAAAACAAAGTGTGTGCTGTAGGCAGTATGTAGATGCCTGCAGAAACAAAACGAAGTCTAACTCCACAGCTTGGGGACACAGTAAGGAAATGATACATCCCTCCTCCACCCCAAAATGAAAAACTAGCAAGAATCAGCACAAATTGATAAAGTAAGATACCTGTGGGAAGCTTTTCATAACATACCACATCAAGGAAAGAACTTGTTAATATGTACTGATAAGGGTAAGTTTCCCAAGATGATAAGGGCTGGAATTGAATCAGTGGTGACGGACAGTGGACAGTTTTATGATAAAGGAAAATTGACAGGATGAAAATCTCTAGATTAGAAAAGGGCAATTCACCTGTGCTTGACGGGGGGGGGGGGGGAAAGCTTCAGAATATACAACAATCTGTTCATATCTGCAAATGGTCTCCAGAGTAGACTTATCTACCAGGAGAGAAAGTCCAATGTCAATATCCTGTATTGGTCATCCTGACTGCATGGCCTTCTATACATTCATACGCTGGCTTTTCTGTTTAAGCATCAGTTTCTTGTGAGTTTGGCTATGGTGAGTTAACTCCCCCAAACATGGTCGTTCATAGATGACGTCACAGAATGCCAGAGTCCTAGAGCTGAGAGAGCCCTTCTGAGACCACCTTGTTCACCTTCTTCATTTGGTAGCCTCTTCACGCTACCAAACAGATCCCGGAACTGGAGGGTCTCTTCAAGGTTAGTTCAAGGGCAAATGTCAACCGAGACATCATTCTCTATATAGAGGGGAATAAATATCTTAACTAAACTCAATCTGAAATGAGAGACAGATGATACAACTACATGCCTTGTTCCTTTCCCTCCTCCATCCTCAAGGTTCTTCATTTTAATGAAGTATAAACATTTTAGAACTTCCGGAAATGGAATTTTAACATGAGTGTTAAAATAGTACATTACTTCAAAGTCTCTTAAACAAAACTGATAGGCTTTGCTTTGAATATCAAAATTGATTGATATTGATTAGTTTAGCATCTGTAGATAAAGGATTTGCCCTGAAACTGAGCATTTGCTACAGGACATTAACATCAGAAAGACGTTTGTTGATTCAAATGAATTCCCCATCCAACCTTCCTATTTGTGGCAGGAAGATGCCTGAAGATGCCTGAGAGGTGGCGTTTTCTGCCTGAGAGGCACTAATGGTTTGTGTAAGATAATAAAGTGAATTGAGCTCATAATTTTGTGTCTGATGTTCAAGGAACTTGGTCAAAATTGGTTTTCACAGTAATCCAAAGAATAAGACACTATCAGTGCTACTTTTCTTTTCATGTATTTTATTATTTATTTATTAATTGGCTGCGTTGGGTCTTTGTTGCTGTGCGCGGGCTTTCTCTACTTGCTGCGAGCGGGGGCTACTCTTCGTTGCGGTGCGCGGGCTTCTCATTGCGGTGGCTTCTCTCGTTGCGGAGCACGGGCTCTAGGGCATGCGGGCTTCGGTAGTTGTGGCTCACGGGCTCTAGAGTGCAGGCTCAGTAGTTGTGGCACACAGACCTAGCTGCTCCATGGCTTGTGGGATCTTCCCGGACCAGGGCTCCGACCCGTGTGCCCTGCACTGGCAGACGGATTCTCAACCACTGCACCACCAGGGAAGCCCCAGTGTTACTTTAGAAATGACAGATACTGTAGTTTCTATTTAACTTAATGTTGCTGAATTTGAAAAATTTGTTGGGATGTTCCAAAGTAAATGTTTAATCTGCTAACAAAGAACGAAAAAGTCATCACGTACTCCTCCTTACAAAATCCGTCTTCTGTTGAACTTTTATTTTTAAAACTCCTACAAATTTAAGCTTTCTTTTAAATTATTCTATTAAAATTTAATTTACCATGCTTAAATTTTGCATTAATATTGATAACACCTTGTAGCATAATAGTTTAGAGATAAAAAATATTGCTGAGGCATAAATCCAAATTCTGACCGTAAATAAGGGTATAAATATAGCAAGTGCCGCGTGTAAAAAGTAATGCATTTATTTAGACTTTGGTACCTGCAATTAACATCACATACGAAGAAAAATTCTAAAGCATGAACCATTTTTGCCATGATGAGCATTTGGCCCAATCATTATTCTTTCGAGTTAATATGCTTTTCCATAATCAAATGACTGCCGGGACTAGTGGCAAAGCACATCACTTATTTGAATAGGCACCATCTTTTGGTAATAAATATATTCTCTCTTGCTTAATAGCAATACAATTTAGCAATTTTGGAGGATTACTGACCAAATTAATTTATAGAAATGATACAGTTGCTGTCTGCTAAACCTAGTCTGTATTGCACCATGGATAAAAGGAACTTCTTTGCATTAAATTTTCACAAATTTAATTTATTAAAACTGAATTAATACAAATTTAATTAATAAGTTTTTAAGGGGGAGATAGGAAGAATTTAAGCATCTGGATTTCGAGTGGTTGCCACCTTTAGTTCAGAGCAAAGCACACTCGTTTTATCTCCAGATGCGTTAGTTTCCGTGTGAGTGTCACCCACAAGTGACGGCATTGCCCCCTCCAAAGGGGTGTTGTCAGCTTCTCCTGGGTCTGGAAAATTTCTGCAGCTCTGCATCTGCCATTTCCCAGCAGGGCTGACAGTCTCATCCCCCCAGGCAGGGCCGGAGGAGCTTTACTGCCTGACATTTGTACATCAGCCCTGGCTTTTACCCAGAGTTCCAGACTACGTATCTCCGACCGTCTATTTGACACGTGCACTTGCGTCTCTAATAGGCATCACAAACTTCACAGGACCAAATGCGAATGCTTGATTTTGTACCGCCCCAAACCTGTTCCTCCACCTGGCACTATCCTTTCCTTAGATGGCTTAACCAAAAACCCTGAAGTTGGGAATTCCCTGGCAGTCCAGTGGTTAGGACTCCACACTTCCACTGCAGGGGGCCTGGTTTCCATCCTTGGTCTGGAACCCAGCAAGCCGCATGGAGCAGAAAATCTGAAGTCACCCTCCAGTCTTCTCTCTGACCCTTACAGCTAATCCATCATCAAGACCTCTCAGCTCTGCCCTTGTCCACTGCTCCGTCTCCATGGCCACGACCGCAGTCTGAGCCAGCGCTTCCCGAGGGCACCTGCAATGGTCTATTCTTCTGGCTTCTACTTGTGCCACCAGAATCCATTCTCCACCAAGCAACCAAAGTGATCGTTATTAAAAAAAACAACCAGCGCTCCCCTGGTGGCGCAGTGCTTGAGAGTCCGCCTGCCGATGCAGGGGACGCGGGTTCGTGCCCCGGTCCGGGAAGATCCCACATGCCGCGGAGCAGCTGGGCCCGTGAGCCATGGCCGCTGAGCCTGCGCGTCCGGAGCCTGTGCTCCGCAACGGGAGAGGCCACAGCAGTGAGAGGCCCGCGTACCGCAAAAAAAAAAAAACAAACAAAAAAAGAACCAGACAGGCACACCCACGCACAAACCCTCCAAGGGCCCCCAGCGCACAGAGAATACAACCTGAGGGGCCCTGGTCCCACCTACCCGTGTCACCTCCCTCAGCACGCCCCTGCTCCTGCCCTTCCAGTCAAGCCAAGGCTGATTCCCTGCATCACGGCCTTTGCCCCCCTTCTTCCCTCTGCCTGGACAGCTCCTTCCTTGACCTTGACATGTTTCAGCCACTTGTCACCTCCCTAGGGAGGCCTTTGCTGATCACCTTATCGTAAGTGATGCTGTGTCACTCTCAATCACACCACCTACAAACAAAAAATCATAATAACATGTTCTTTATTCCATGACCTTCTTTTCTCTATAGCATGTATTATCATGTAAGATGTTCTCATATATTTGTTTTTAACCCTGCTAATATTCTTTAAATATATATTTATTTATAAAGACTTTCAGGGGTTTGCTCAAACATCACCTCCTCGGTGAGATATTTTCCTTCCACCCTATCCAAAATTTCACCCCCCTCACACAGCCTATGGCTGTGCTCTTCTTTATTTTTGTCTCCTGAGAAAGTATCCAGTAGCAACCAAGAGACTTTCTTCTATGTCTCATGCACTGTCTTCTCCATTACAATGAAAACACCATGTGCTTTGCTGGCGGCTGTGCCTGCGATGCCTACAATAGGCCTACCGCAGAGCGGCCTTTCACTACAAAACACTTGAGTAAGAAACTTCTAAAATATCTTCCATTGGAATATAAGCTCCACAAGGACACAGACCTCGAGAGTGTTCTTCATGATAAATCCCAGGACCTAAAACAGAATGTGGCCCACAGAGGGTTTCCCAGCTACAGAAGGACGTGGAAAAGCTTCATGAATTGAGGAGCTGGAGGATGGAGAAAGTCCAATAAGAAAGGAGAAGGTAGTGGTTGAGAATCCGCCTGCCAATGCAGGGGACACAGGTTCGAGCCCTGGTCCGGGAAGATCCCACATGCCACGGAGCAACTAAGCCCGTGCACCACAACTACTGAGCCTGTGCTCTAGAGCCCTCAAGCCACTACTACTAAAGCCCTCGAGCCTAGAGCCCGTGCTCCACAACAAGAGAAGCCACTGCAATGAGAAGCCTGCACAACCCAACGAACACCCAATGCAGCCAAAAGTAAATAAATTAATTAATTACAAAAAAAAAGAAAGAAAGAAGGTGGGGAAGGTGCTGGGGAGAAGGTAAGGGGTAAGAAATGAGCCAGCTGACAGACACTACACAGAGAACAAAGTCCATCCCACTTTATATTTTAAAAGTCTTTTCTAAGCACACTTTGCACCTCTAGTGATAAAATGAGGTTCTTAAACCTCTAAGGAGGCTGAAGTAAAAACTAGGTGGTGGGTCTAAATGGAACAAAATGAGGGTGATGGGAAATCAGTGACTAAAGTGTTATTCTTCATTTTCTTTTCAAAACCGGAGAGAAGCCAGATGGAGGGGGAGCAAAAAATGTTACTAAATTCATGATACAAAATAGCAATAATTAATTGTCTTATTTAAAACTGTATTTCTTGCTTGAATTTATGTATATGCATGAGAAATTGATTCTCTGTACAGTTAGAAAGGAAAAATAAAATGCAAATACTGGGTTTGAAAATCCAATTATACAGAGCATAAGGACATCAAAACAGTGTCCTAAGTAGCAAGGTTTCAGCATACCTTTGCTTTCCCGTATCGCGCTCCTGGACTCTGAGGGTACTTCTGAACCAGTTCTTCAAACGCATGCACTGCTTCCTCAATTTTTCCCTGTTAGGAAGAGGCAATTATATACATACAATAAATTCAAATGCATAATGTTATTCAATATAGTCATTTAATATTCACCAAGTAATTTTGTCAAAATTTCCTGGACTCCTTTCTGAGTTTAACACAATTTTATCCTAAGATTCTAAATAATTAACTGCATTATGACAAACAAAAAACTAGAAATGAACATAAATACACTTTATTTTTTAAAAGGCAGACACCTGGCAAATGATGTACTAGAAATTGCACACACTACTATATATAAGATAGATAACTAATAAGAACCTGCTGTATAGCGCAGGGAACTCTACTCAATACACTGTAATAGCCTCCACGGGAAAAGAATCTGAAAAGAAAAGAGTGGATACATGTATATGTATAGCTGATTCACTTTGCTGTGCACCTGAAACTAACACACCATTGTAAATCAACTCTACTCCAATAAAAATTTAAAAAAGAAAAACAGGGCTTCCCTGGTGGCGCACTGGTTGAGAGTCTGCCTGCCGATGCAGGGGACATGGGTTCGTGCCCTGGTCCAGGAAGATCCCACATGCTGCAGAGCGGCTGGGCCCATGAGCCATGGCCGCTGAGCCTGCGCGTCCGGAGCATGTGCTCCGCAACGGGAGAGGCCACAACAGCGAGAGGCCCGCGTACAGCAAAAAAAAAAAAAAAGAAAAGAAAAACAAAGAAATTGCATTTTCTCTCTATATGTACAGTTCCCACACGCACTCTTAAAAAAGTTTAGGATTTCAGTTGGGGGAAGCATACTGCTAGCAGCTAGAATGCCTGGGGTCTGCAATGAGAAGGGCACTGTCGGCAGGGAATAAGCACGCAGGATGACAGGGCCATTTGGCCGCCAACGTTGTCACCTGTTGAACATGAGGGTTGATGCGGCTCACCGGGTTGCTGGGGCACCCCACTGCTTCCTTGTCATGTGACGCCCCCTCCCCCCAAAGCCCAGCGGGCCCTTAAGAAGCTGGTCCAAGCACCTGTGGTAGGTCTCTGACCACCACTGTGCAAGCGGAAATGGGGGATGTGTAACAGGTAAGCCTGCTGAGGGTCTTGGCATGGGGGTGAGGCACCCTCTCCCCTTCGCAGTCCATCCACAAGGAGAAACACACGTCCCCTGGTGTCTAATGGAAGGCAGCAGGTCAGAATATTGGAACCGTGCGATGGAGACGGATTTTCTGAGTTGAACTTTACCACCACTTCAGCTGCCTATCAATCTGTAAACCCATTCATTCCGTGCTTAAATGCAAGCTCACTGTGGTTTGTATGTTGTCACCCTCACTGAGTGAGTTTTCACAGCAACAGAGTTTACACCTCAAACGTGGCTGGGCTCAGCAAACCATACATCACTACCTGATCATTATTGATACCTACTTCTCCACAACTTGACTAAATAGAGCCAGGCAATATCCATATTTTAAAGTTCCTTAAAATCATGGAAGAAGGAGGTTTCTTATTCCCTGTTACATGCCCATCAGTGGCGCTGAGGGTCTGGGAGACAGTATATGCACAGAGGAGTGGCCATGAGTGCAGGTTCCAGAGCCAGAGTGACTGGCTAGACCCTGGGCTCCATCACTTAGGAGGCGTGTGACTCCTGGCAACTTACTTACGACTTTGCCTTATATGCCTCATCTGTGACACGGGTACAATGAGGGTACTTGATCACTTTGTTGGGCTGCTGTGAAGGTCAAATCTGATAACATATATAAAATGCTTATAGCCGCTGCAGAGCGCATGGAAAGCAATGAAAAATGGTAGCTATCATGATTATTACTATCGTAGCGTGGGGAGGATGTGTGAGCCCACATGAGACAACAAAGCGTGCCCCAGGTAAGTCTCTTATCTGATGGACAGGTTAATGCAAAGAGAATGAGGACATGAAGGCTGAGATAAATCAAGTCAGGAACATATTCTCTAAGTTATATTTGTTGTCAGAAATCATTGTATCGCTATTTAAAATATGCTGTGTCTCTCACGATATTAACCTTTTTAAAGGCTTTATTTTTTTAGAGCAGTTTTAGGTTTGCAGCAAAACTGAGAGGAAAGTATAGCGATTTCTCACATACCTCCTACCCCTACACGTGCACGGCCTCCCCCCATAATCAACATCGCTCAGCACAGTGGTACATTTGTTACGACTGATGAACCTACAATGCCACACTGAAATCACCCAAAGCCCCTAGTTTACGTTAGGGTTCACGCTTGGTGTTGTACATTCTGTGGGTTTGGACAAATGTATAATGACACGTATCCACTGTCTCCATAGTTTTGCATTTTCCAGAAAGTCATATAGTTGGAATCATACAGTATGTACCCTATTCAGATTGGCTTCTTTCACTTAGTAACATGAATTTAAGCTTCCTCCCTATCTTTTCATGGCCTGAGAGATCATTTCTGTTCAGTGCTGAATCAGATTTCATTGTCTAGATGGACCCCGGTTTATTCATCCATTCATTTACTGAAGGACATCTTGGTTGCTTTCAGGTTTTGGCAATTAGGAAAGCTGCTATGAACATCCGTGTGAAGGTTTTTGTGAGAACCTAAGTTTTCAACTCCGTTGGATAAATACCAAGGAGCAAGGTTTCTAGACTGTATGCTACGAGCATGCTTAGTTTTGTAAGAAACCCACCGAACTGTCTTCCGAAGCGGCTGTACTACTGTGCCTCCCACCAGCGGTGAGTGAGAGATTCCGAAGCGCCACACGCTCACCAGCATGTGGTGGCGTCAGTGTTCCAGATTTGGGGCTTTCTAATAGGTGTGTGGTGATATCCATTTTGTTTTAAATTGCATTTCATAACATAGGAGGTGGGGCATCTTTTCATATGCTTATCTGCCACCTGAATATCTTCTTGGGTGAGTTGTCTTTTAAGGTCTTTGGCCCCTTTTTAAATTGGGTTGTTTTTCTTATCATTGAATTTTATGAGTTTTTTGTATATTTTGGATAACAGTTTCTAAAACCACCATTTTATTTCTTCCATGAGTGATTGTAAGGGATGAAGAATTCATGTTAAATATCCTTCTCTGTGTGACTTTCTTCTAACTAACCTGTATGAGTTTCCTGAGGCTGCTGTAACAAATGACCACAAACTCTGTGGCTTAAGAGAACAGAAATTCATTCGCTCATGGTTCCGGAGAGCAGAAGTCCAAAAGCAGTTTCACTGGGGCTGAAATCGAGATGTGGGCAGGGCCGTTCTTTCTCCAGAGGCTCTAGGGGAGAATCTGCGACAGCATTTCCTGACATCACCCCGATCTCCACTTTGTCTTCACGTGGCCTTCTCCTGTGTGTGCCTTCTCCTGTTTCGTCTGTATCAGATTTCCCTCTGCCTCTCTCTTATATGGAAACATGTGATTGAATTTTGGGCCCAACTGGATAACCCAGGATAATCCCCCATCTCAAGACCCTTAACTTAATCATATCTGCAAAGACCCTTTCTCCAAACACGGTAACATGTACAGGTTCCAGGGATTAGGACACAGAATATCTTTGGATGGATTACTTTTCGCCTATCACATGACTAACACAACTTAAATCGCAAATATTGAGGCTATTTTTGTGAAAATCATGCTAAATGCACCATTCCCAGATTTAAACCATAGGATTAACAATATTCATAACAACTCTGCGAAAGTATTTTTTCCAGCTTAACACTCCCTTAGTTGGCCATCAAGGTTATAAAAATAATGGAATACATTGCCTCTGTCCTAGGCACCCTTTGGATCCCTTAACACACATGCTCTATGCCTTTCCTAAGGGACCATCAGTCCTGCCCTCACCTCAGCTGTCTGGCAAAGTTAATGTGTTTGCTTTTAGTCTGAAAAAACTTTCCCTTCCCCAGGTTCTTGCTGGAGAATATAGCTCCAGATACTATTACACAATTCTTCTTAAAAAACTCAACCCAGGATAGAGTGCTCAGAAGAACTGCCTGAAAATCATCTGTTCTTCAACACAGCTTACATTTTATCCTAGGACCAAGACAGTCCACTGGAGAGACATGTACTTGCCTCACCCCCCACCACCCCCGGCCCCTGTTCTGGCATGAGGTCAGCGGGTGCGCTGAAGGACATTAAGACACACCCCATGGAGGTCACGTAGAACCCGCGGGCGAGACATTAGGGAGGAGACCGTGCCATCCATCACTAGGCCCTTTATGAAGATCTATGGCATAAGGTTCCTCTCTGGACTTGGTGCAGAACAGCTATTCTGAGGACTACTATCCGTCTGACAGTGTGATCTACATGCCTTCCTTGCTCTGCCCGCAGTTTACTTCTTTCCCAGCCCCGTTTAAAGCCTGTGGTGTGAACTTTCGTGTGTCGCACTTACTCCGACTTTATAAAGTTTTCCCTTCTTTCTCTCTTTTTCTCCACTTATAATACAATAATAAAAACTAATTCCAACAAATGAACAAATATTTCAGTGTATCATTTCAAATCCTTCTTCTGGGGCATAAGGAGGAGTTTTAAGCAATAAATATTATTTTAAAAAATTGATGATTGGGCTTCCCTGGTGGCGCAGTGGTAGAGAGTCCGTCTGCTGATGCAGGGGACATGGGTTCGTGCCCCGGTCTGGGAAGATCTCACATGCCGCGGAGCGGCTGGGCCCGTGAGCCATGGCCTCTGGGCCTGCGTGTCCGGAGCCTGTGCTCCGCAACGGGAGAGGCCCACGTATCGCAAAAAATAAAAATAAAAAAAAATTGATGATTAAAATATGATCCATGCATTTTTGCAGGAAAACTAAAGTGACCTCGTACTTTCATGTCACATAGTTTCTGAAACATGGGTGTGGCCTGAGACCAGGCCTCCTCTGAGCCTTGCTGCCTTATGGCCGTAGCAATCCCAGTATAGTCGGCTGCATTATTTGAAACTACCAGCTATAGAAACAACCCTAAAAAATTTAATTACGCTGATGACTCAGTCAATAACATGGCTCCCTGCTGTTTCAGAAGCAAGCATTGCCTCTGTGGGCCCTTCTTCCTCCTTTATCTACCCTGTTAAGACCCACGGTGCTCCTTGAAGGAAGCATCAAAATTTCTCCAGATAAGCGAGAACTGGAGAATACCCCATGGATTGTTCCAGCATGTTTATGCTTCACTGACTTATCTGCCCCTTGATAACTGAGCCCTTCTCTACTCTTCATTATAATTACATACAAATCCTTCTCTAAAGCTGTTCGTTTGTTCTTTATCCCTAAAGTCACCTGTGAAATAGGCATCCATTTTCATCAAGGGCATGTAGCATAGAGAAAGTGGAGAATGCCAAACAAGGTGATAGAAAAAGAAGATTCCTGCTTCGTTTCTATTAAGAAATACAAATTTTCATCAAAGAGTAGTGGCTGCATTTTATAAAGTCAAACAAGACAGACACAGAAATCATTCGATGTTAATTTAGTGAACAAAGACTTCGCTGCAATATTCTTTGGAGTTACTACCTTTGTATCAGCTGCTGACCAGGGTGAGCCAGGCTTTGGTTTGGGAACCGTGCCTAATGCTAGTTACAGACGTCACCATGCTTGTCGGGACTTTTCCAGTAAATATGGGGGGAAGCACATTCTCGTCCCACTTCAGTGCCTAACTCGGGTGTTTTTATTGTTGTCGCTTACCTATGACAGTCCCCTTATTCCTTTTTTTTTTTTTTCAGCTAATGTCTACTGATTAAAAGCCACATTACAGGAAAACTAATGAGTATTAGTTTAAAATGCAAGTATAAATTCAAGTACAGAGTAGAGAAAGAAATTTTCATGAGAAACAACTACAGGCAGACCTCAGAGATCTTGCGAGTTTGGGTCCAGACCACCACGATAAAGCGAGTACCACAACAGAGTGAGTCACATGAATGTTTTGGTTTTCAGTGCATATAAAAGTTATGTTTACATTATATTGTAGTCTATTAAGTGTGCAATCGCGTTATGTTTAGAAAACCAATGCACATACCTTATTGAAAAACACTTTATTGCTAAAAAATGCTAATCATCATCTGAGCCTTCAGCGAGTCCTAATCTTTTTGCCGGTGGAGGGCTTGAAATTATTTCGAGAATTACCAAAATGTGACAGGGAGACCCGAAGCGCGCAAATGCTGTTGGAAAAATGGCACCGGTAGACTTGCTTGATACAGGGCTGCCACAAACCCTCCATTTGTAAAGACCGCAATATCCGTGAAGCACGATAAAGTGAAGCACAATAAAATGAGGTGTGCTTGCAGATGATTCAGCGAAGGTGTCATTAGATACGTTATAACAAATATTTGGCCCAATCATGACATGAGTATGATGGAGTTAAGAGAACAGATAACTTCAATCTAGGGTTAACTGACTTTCCAAAAACTGTAATATCCAGAAACACACGCAAATAATATTTCAAATTAACTGATGACAAGGCAAAACTTCAGTCACCCTGGAAACTGGAGGTGCGTGAGGTTAACCCCAAGTGAGAAGAATCTTAAATCTAACATCATTTCACCTTAACAGTAACTATCCTAAGAGCATTGGACTAACCTATGTTTTCTTTTTGCATCGTGTTGCTTTAAAATGAAAACCCCTACTTGTACGGTACTTGCAGTACTGATGCTTCTTTTTTAATCTCTTATCTCATTGGAAAAGACCAAGTAGGAAGCAGGAAGAGCACGTATTAGTCTCATTTTTTAAAATAAGGAAACGGAGGCTCAGAATGACTCAGTGAGCTGCCCAGAGCCACCAAAGTAGACAGTGATGGGAGGGGCTGACACCCAAGTCGGCTGGCCTGACGGTAAAGTTCTATTTCTCTGTGGCCATTACAGCTGCCGTTTCTTCTTTTCATTTGATTCACTTCACATGGAATGCTGACGTGCCTGGGGAAAATCCACTCTATTCAAAGGTTGTTTCTCTTACAGTTTTTTTTTTTAAAAACAAATCAAGAGTAATGGCTGAGTTTATTTAACAAAGAAACCGTCGCATGTTCCTGCGAAAAGCAAAACAACCACCTACCCGTTTACGGAGTTTCTCTGCAGCATCGAGTTCAGCTTTAATAGTCTTATCAAATTTATTTAATAGTTTAGGCTTCTTTTTCTTCACTGAAAGAGAAAAAGAGGTTTTAAATTTTTATTTTATGTTTTTGTCTAGAAATAGTTCTTGAGAAGAGTGATTTACGAAAGTAGTAAGAAACCTAGCATTGGTCCTGAGCCTGTAACTGGAGAACCAAGCACAGTCCTGGCTCAGCTCCCCACACGGCTCTCCCAACCCCCAGGATGACCCAGTCCGTAACTGCCAAACCACAGGGAGACGGTCAGGGCCCTTTTTCTCAGGTGCTCGAAGGTGTTCTTGGGAGACTGGGTGCATTCTGGTATCCTGAAACTCTCAGGATAGTGACCTAATTTCTGGAATGAAAATGGTAGGTATGATTTCTAAACTCTTAGGATCAACTCCTTGGCTAAGCCCAAAAGGCTGCTTACAACTGTCTCTGAACACACCCACAGTGTTTCCCGATCAGATAAAAGTAGGAAATTACTCTCAAGGGAGCAGGATTTCTTAGTCTAGGACTCAAGACCCTTGCATTGCATCCTGGACCTAAATTCCAGCATATTCCATACTTTAGCCAGACGGGACCACCCCTCGCTCCCCAAATAAGCTTCCTGCCATTTCTGAGGCTACTTTCTCCAAGTAAAATGGCTTATTCCTTGTCAGCTGAAAATACGCCCCTCCTTCAACAACCAGCTGAAAACCACACTCACTCCACGTATCACTCACAGAAGTGCTGTTTTCTCTATCACACGACTGAAATCCTCAGCACCACGTATATGACTTTTTTTTTTTTCTGTGGTTCTTCCCCCTAATATATGGGACTTTTATGTACTTATCTTGGTCCCTTTTCAAATCATAAGTCCCTGCAGAGTGGCACCATGTCTTTGACGCAACCTGAATTTCCTCCTGCTGACTCAGCCTGAAGTCATGACCAGCAGGGGAGGGTTGGGGCCTTCGGGGTGGACCCAGAGCAGATAATCCTGTCTCAGAGCTCAGAGCATGACCAGGTGTGACCCTGAAGGGTAAGCCGGATGTTCCAGGTAGAGAGAAATGAGAACAGTCAGAGGAGAACTTCCTTAATGCTCTGACATTAAACCAACACATTCAGTTCCTTGTGCTCTGTCCCCAGGTGCAGGAGGAGGGGTTCTCCCTCCTAAGGTCACTCCCCGCCCTGCCCCACAGGCCCGCACTCTGCTCCCTCCGTAGGCCTCCTCACTCTGGCTTTCCTCTGAGCCCCTGTCCACGTTTCATAGCGCTGAAGTCTCCACCATCCTAAAGCCAACAAACCAACCAACCAGGACGAACCTCAGCCTCCCCACCCCCACTTGCCATCCTCTCCCCCCTCCCCTCCCTCGTGGCTCCCTTCCCACCCACAGTGCTTTGTCCTCACCCACCACGGAGGCAAAAGTGAGTCGTCCACAAGGAATGAGCCTCAGTGGTTAAGAGTCAGATGGTAGGGGCCTGTCCTGTCCCAGATCTGTGACCTAAGTCAAGCTGGTGGTAGACTTTTCCGACTCTCACTTCCCTAATCTATAACATGGGGTAGCGTTCTTGAGAATTAAATAATATTGCATGTGGGCAACTAGCACAGTGATCAACATACAGTAAGTGCTCTGTATCTGAGAGCTAATAATGCGTATGGCCATCTCTGCCAGTCCCCCTGTTCCTTTTTCTCCCATCCAACCTGGCCCCCCTGCAGCACCGGACACGGCGGACTCCTCCCTCCTTCCTGAAAGGGTCCCTCGCCTTGACTTCTGTGTTGCCCGCTCTCCTGGTTTTCCTCCTGTCCCCCCAGCATGCTGCGCTCATCAGGGTCAGTCTTCAGCCTCTAAAGGGCTTCCACGGTTTAATTTCCAAACTGAGCTCCATGTTAACTAGTTACTTTTCTCCTGAAATACAAAAATCATAAATCCAAGTGCCTACACAGAGGCTTCAAGCTCAGATCCAAAGTGAAATTTGCTACTGCTCACAAATCTGTTCTGTCTCGGATTTGCCCTATTTCAGAGGATGGCGCTGTATTCATCTGTTTCCAAATAACAAACCTGGTCAGTCTGTGACCAGAGTAAAGAAGAAGGAACGTGAGGAATTATCCGAAGACTGAAAGTAATCGCTACTATTTTTTTTAGCACTCACTGTGTGCCGGTCTCCAGGCCATATCTCCTTTTATTCTCCCAACCTCTTGGACATGGGGAACTTAACTTCACAGATGTGGCCACTGAGGTTTCCAAGGGGTCAGTCCCTTGACACCTCCCCTATGGCTGTTAGCATGGCTGATGCCATCTTGGGCCTGACAGTTCCTCCTGTCCTTCCATTGACACTACCCAGGACTGTACTGTGCAGTGAATCACTTCTCTGTTGTCAGGGGCTTTAGGGTTAAGAGATATTGTTTCATCATCGTTAGGACCAGGTGGCCTCTATGCTCTGTTAGTCTCCAAACAATGATGGAGACCTTTGCTGGCGTATTCCGGGCGCCCACAAGACTAGTTACCCACTCATAAATCTTGACTTAGGAATACACGCCGTATTTCCAAGCACCCCATACCCCAGGTTAACTATCAAATCGTCCCAGTGGCCATAGCCTCTGCGAATGCTTCCAGATCATTTTCTGCCCAATCCCACCCTGTGAGTAAGTTACCCTGTAATAAGTTGATCCACTGATTACACGGGGCTTCCTGCCTCGTTGTTCGGTCTCAAGATGCCTTCTCAGTTCAGTGAGCACTTTTTGTTCCGTCCGTCCTCCGACACCTCCCCTCTCCCATCTACATTTCCCACCTGAATGGTTTCCCAAAACAGGGAAGTTTCCTAAGTATCTTAGCCTCCTGCCTCTCCCCACAGGGGAGGTGGTGTGACTTATCTGATCACTGAGTTAGGGGGAAGCAACAAGCTTGTGTAGCTCAGTCCCACCCCTTCCCTTCCCCCAGGACGTGTACCACTAATGCGCCGAGCAGATGCCACATCCTGCAGGGAGGGGTCCCCACCCACATGGCGGAACTAGGGCTGCTCTGCACAGCCTGGAGTGGGCGGGTATGTCCAATTCTCGGGTTCAAGATTATGAAACCTATTATTCCTGCTCATTTAAGTCCCATTCTTCAATTTGACTTTTATCAGTAATAAAGCTGACACTTTGATCACTGTTTTCATTTCATTCCTTGTATATAATATAGTTTCAATGTTTACTGGAGTAGAGTTGATTTACAATGTTGTGTTAGTTTCAGGTGTAGAGCAAAGTGAATTGGTGATACATATATCCATTCTTTTTTTAGACTCTTTTCCCACATAGGCCATTACAGAGTATTGAGTAGAGTTCCCTGTGCCAAACAGTAGGTTCTTATTAGATATCTATTTTATATATAGCAGTGTGTATGTGTCAATCCCAATCTCCCAATTTATCCCTTCACCCCTTCCCCCTTGGTAACCATAGTTTGTTTTCTACATCTGTGACTCTACTTCTATTCTGTAAATAAGTTCATTTGTATCCTACTTTTAGACTCCACATATAAGTGATACCATATGATATTTGTCTTTCTGCGTCTGACTTGCTTCACTCAGTATGACAATCTCTAGTTCCATCCATTTGCTGCAAATGGAATTATTTTGTTCTTTTTTATGGCTGAGTAATATTCCATCGTATATAACTCCTAGGCATATACCTGGAGAAAACCATAATTTGAAAAGATACATGCACCCCAATGTTCATTGCAGCACTATTTACAACAGCCAGGACATGGAAGCAACCTAAATGTCCATTGACAGAGGAATGATAAAGAAGATGTGGTACATATATCATTCCTTATATATTTTAAAAAATTGGTATTCTCTTTTATTTATTCCACTTTTCTCTTCTCCTCCCCCCAAGCCCCAAGACCCCCTATTGTTGAAAAATATGTCTAAAGCAGAGACTGAAAAAATAGTGACTAGTGGGCACATTCGACGGCATGCCATGACGTGTTAGCTCACGTGCTGAGGACATGGGAAATGAACCGACATTTGACTGAGATGGGGGTTTATAAATGGTGGAAGTTAGTGTCGTGTCACCCAGCACTGACTTATGTCTCGCAATTGCTCGCTTTGGTTTTGCAGAAGTGTCTGTCAGCAGGACGACAGCAGGACCAGGAAAGCCTGGCGAGCCCCTGAGCAGAGGGTTACTGCTGGCATCAGGACTTTTCCCAAGCGCATCTCCCATGTTCCACTGTCAAAGTTAACATGAGGTTTATTTACAGGGGGGAAAAAAAAAGCTATTGGCAGCTTAGGACATCCAAAATACATGGTTAACATTAAAATATGTTTGTTAAATAGCAATACTGTACTCAGTGTCAACACATTTCAGTATCATCACGAAAAATAGAATATTAAAAATCTTGAAGCACTCATTACCAAGAGAAATTACTTTGTCCCATAAAATTTCTTTTCACAAACCTTCCTATTTAATAGCTGTTAATATTGCTCCTCTCTTTGAAATTCAAGTTTATTCCTGTCATGACTATTTTTATTTTTAAGTGTATAAAAAGCCTAAGGCAATTTTTCCAACTGTTAAAAAACACAGATCTGTTCCTTCTTGTTCTGGGGAAACATGTGGTCTTACTGCAGAACCAGGAGTGGGGTCTCAGGGCTTGTGACAGGATGGAGCAAACTCTCTCAGGCTCTTTGGGCCTTAGTTTCTTCTTCTACAAATGGTTCTCTGAGCAAATCCTGCACTTTTAATTTTCAGTTGATTTAAATCACGTTAATAATCCTTCAAAGTAGACTGAGGAGTATTGCCATGGGTTGTTAATTTTGTTGAATTTGGATTTTTAAAAGTGGTTTAGGAACCAGATGTTTATGTTTTATAAAACTTTGAACTTTTCTTTTTGGTCACTGCCATTACAAGTATTTTGTCCTTTTCCAAAACCACAAAGAAAGAAAAAAAAGTGACCCGTTGCATTTCAAATCCTGACTTCCCTTGCCGTGGTTGAAACATTAAGAGCAAATGAAATGGAAAAGAAGGGAAATAAAAGAATAATTAAAGGCATGAAAAAAGACTAACAATATACATGTAGATTATATAAAAATTAAATGTTGACTCCCTTTGCTCTCCACTTGGTCAACAGAAGAAGATGTTTTCATACTATGGTACATGAGGAGAAGCTGACCACCAATGAAAACAGACACAGGATCTTTGCATCTCTCTATGTCCCTGACACGCTCTGATGATAAGTGACGCAAGGTGCAAGGTCTGCCATAAGGTAGACAGAAAAGCAACTTTCCGGACCTGTCTCCCTGGTTCCAGTCTGTTCTCTCTCTACATTGTCCTCAGGATCTTCCTGAAACACAATCTGTCCATGTTACCCCATCGCCATGGATCCCCCAAGCACATAAAATAAACACTAAACTCCTCTGCATGCCATCCCAGTAATCCTGCTCTTGGCTCTCGGCCCAAGAGAAATGATGACACGTGTCCACACAGTGACTCATATGCACGCATTCACTGAAGCACTGTAACAGCCACAGGGAGACAAAACCCAAACGTCCATCACCTGGTGGATGGACAGACAGTTTATGGCAGAGCCGTACAACGCAATGCTACTCAGCCACGATAAGAATACGTGCAACAGTGTGGATCCCTCCCAAGTGCATCACGTTAGGTGGAAGAGGCCAAGTTCATAAAGCTACTAACTGGATGATTCCCTTCACACAGCATTTTAGAAAAGGATAAACTGTTGGGAAAGAAAACAGAGTAGTGGTTTCAGAGGCTGGAGGTGGGAAAAGGGGTTGACTCCAAAGCGCATGAGAGAATTTTGAGATACAAAGTTCTAGATTTTAATTGTGGTGGAGAAATTGTAACTAGATGCCAACGCATATGTCAAAACTACACACCACAAAAGGTGGATTTTACCATATGTAAATTACACCTCAATACCTGACTTGACAAGAAAGTTATAAGGAACAGACAAGTCACATGATTCTCAATGAAGACTCTCGGGAATTCCCTGGAGGTCCAGTGGTTAGGACTCCGAGCTCTCACTGCAGAGGGCCAGGTCTCGATCCCTGGTTGGGGAACTAAGATCCCACAAGCCGAGCAGCGTGGCCAAAAAAACAAACAACAAAAAATAAAATCAATGAAGACTCTTATGATAGGTATATCAGTAAGAGAAGCATTTGGGCATAAAAACATCGTTCTTTCAAAAATAAAATTAAATCTGATTTTGAGCTCTCCGCCGCCAATCATGAACCTATCAGGAGGTAATTTGAACTTACTCAAATTCAACTATGCTTAAGAAGCTCCTCCCTGCAAATATAAGAAAAAAGGAAGAAAAATTCTCTCCTTATTTAATATCCCAGCTACCTTTTCTGCTCCTGTCTCTTTCTTATCATTCATTCCACCCTCCAAGCACCCTACTTTTAATTTTTATTTTTTTAAAAAAATTTGACTACTCTTGAAGTATAGGAAACCATTGCTGCTCTTCTGTGTGTGACTCTAAGCAGTGGAGGGGGCCCCAGGCTTTGGACTGAGACCCACATTTTTCACTGGTTCATTCATTCATTCAATTCAACTACTTGCTAAAAAGCCACCATGTTTCAAGGATTGTGCTAAGTGCTGGGGATTCAACAGAACATTCCTCAAGGAGGCTATAGTCTTACTGGGGAGAAAGCTGTAAATGGATAATGAATGCTTAGAGGAATGAGGGTAATTATAAGGGCGGACCAGGAGTGGTGCTCATCTTTTTTGGGAAGGGGGAGGGAAAGCTTTCTGGGGAAATCGAGGACCTAAGTATAGACCCAGATAGAAGTAGCATTCCCAGCAGAGGAAAGAGTATTTATTTTGTAAATCAATCCCAAGTTTGGGACATTGTATTTTTCACCATTAATTATTTTTCTTTATTTTTCTAAAAATCTCCTCCTGCTTGGATACAATGGTTTGGTGCAATATATATGTTCTTATTATGGGAATCCGGGCTTTCCAGAATTTTGGAAAGCTCACAGTGGTGGAGGTATTGCTCAGGGACCCCGGCCACTGACGTGCTTTCTCCCCACATATGGGTACGTGGCCTTAGTGACACTGAACCTGCTTTAAGAGCCAGAAGAGGCCTGAAATGCACGTTCAGGGAGTTTTAGTTTTGTAGAGAGAGGATGTACACCCCACCTGTAAGAGGTGGCACAGCAAGAATGGGGCTTTTGAAAACATGCAAGACCAAGAGTGGACAGCTGTAGCCCTGCACCCCAGCCAGAGGCGGGATTCAAGATGCCCACGCTGAGGGCCAAACCAGCCGCTCTGCCCGGGGCTGCCCTCTGCTCTTGATACAACACTGTAAGCTGATTAAGGACCTTAAATTAACTTTACTGGGAGGAAGAGAGAGAGAAAATGAGAACTTCTCCCATCGACTCAAAACCTATCTGAAACGTTGTATTTAGTCAAGAGAAATACATACATCTTGAAGTAAGCCTTTCATAGTTGTTTCCTGGAAGCAGCTTTACTGCCTTTGACAAACTGTCTCCTAGCCACTCTATCTTCACCTCCTGTTACTTACCTACAAGGCGGTTACATTTCCTTTACACAGACTCTCAAATTTCGCATGAACTTGTGACACTTCCGTGACTTTTCTCATGGTGTTTTTTTTTTTGGTGGTGGTTGGGTGTGGGAGCTTGGAAAACCCTTCCCTCTATTTCTACCAAAGAATACTCTCTTTCAACCTTCAAGGTCTAGTTTAAATGCTATTTCCTCTAGCAAGTCATCTAAAGACATCCTCGTGAAAAAACAACAACAACAACAAAACTTTCTCCTCTGTGCTCATACAACACTTTGTTTCTAGAAATAGCAAAGTTTCAGGCCGTGTTTAAGTTGGCCATGTGGTTATATATGATGTACACTCTCTTCCCCACGCCACCCCCCATACTGCTGGATTGTTAATTTTTGTGAGGAAAGAACTGTGTCTTCCTCATAATTTATTTCCAGCGCAGCACATGGTCTGTGCCATGAAAAGTCTTCAATAAATGTTTCTGAATGTGCATAAATACATGCAAGCACGAACGAATCAGAATATTCCATGAAATCTTGCCATGTGCTACAACATGGACGGACCTAGAGGGTGTTATGCTAAGTGAAATAAGTCAGACACAGAAGGGCAAATACTGTGTGATTTCACTTATATGTGGAATCTGAAAAACAAAACAAACGAACAAACAAAATAAGACAGAAACAGACTCACAGATACAGAGAACAAACTGGTGGTCGCCAGAGGGGAGGGAGTTAGGGGGTGGCTGAAAAAGGGGAAGAGGATTAAGAGGACAAACTTCCACCTGTAAAATAAATAAGTAACAGGGATGGAATGTCACATAGGGAATATAGTCAATAATATTGCAACAACCTTGTATGGTGACAGATGGTAACTGAACTTATTGTGGTGATCATTTCATAATGTATAAAAAATATCAAATCACTATGTTGTACACCTGAAAGTAATATTATATGTTAATTATAACTCAATTAAAAAAAAAGATATTCCAGAAGGGGATATTCATGTCAATTTGTAACTCAGGTGTATCAGTTATTTAAAAAACAGTCGGAAAATTGTAAGCATCCAAGATAGAGAATGAATTGAGAATGAGAATAGCGTGCTTTATAAAGAAGGTCTAGTCCAAAAAGTGTCAACAGACAACAAAAGAGGGGAGGGAGGAGGAAGGTAAGAGAAAGACACAAGGTAAGTGCAAGACAATCCCCACTGAAGATTTTATAGAGAACACTGATATTTCTTATTCCATGCTAGTTTTTCCATATATTTAGAATTTAGAACACAGTGGCAGAATATTAGACACAACTAACCAGTAAGTTCTTGGACTGCAAAGTTCAGCTGATTTTAGTAGAACATAAAAACTACACTAAGCAGCTTGCTTTTTATGTTCTGAGTCTTGCTTAGTGCCTTGTCAAATTATTTGCTGATAATAATAGTTGACATTCATTGATCACTTACCCTGCTAGACATGTGCAACTCACCCAGGCTGCACAAACTGTCAACAGTAGGAGCCAAGACTGGAGCTGGGGGTTGTCTTGACTCCAGTGTCTATGCTTTTGACAACATTTTGTTGTATACCCGGCATCTGGCCCAAAGTTCAGACACCAGGGTGTTCCTGCATGTTTGGAGAGTGACGACAGCGTGGAATTAAGGATCAGTATAAGTATTATGTTGTGTAAGGAAGTAGCTGAACTTTGTACTACTTGTCTCAGAGGATAAAGGCAGTTAAATAATCACAGTGATTTCCCTTCATTCTGTGTCTCAAAGACCCAGCGTGTACACATTACACAGAGACACCTGGCTTAGCAGGAAGGTCACACGGTATAGAGTCTGGAGGCCAGGGTGTGAGCCTCACTTCTGCCTTTCTTAGGTGACTTGCTTAGTCTCACTTCCATGAAACAGGAATAACGTCTGACCCCTACCTACCAACCATAAAGGAACATAAACATAAAATATCATATAAATATTAATCATGACTTCCGTCTATAATACCTTATTTTCATTTCCTTTAAAATTCTGCTCTTTAATTAAATGGGAGATATGTATGACCTACCTTATTAGTAAACGTTTGAGGAACTAATTTTTTTAAGATACCAGATTTGCTCTACGGTCAAACATTTCTCTGGCAGAGATTTTGGACAACTAATAACTTTGCCAAACCATTCCTACAACCCGTTTGTATTTCCTGGGTCAACAAAGGACTAAGGAGCTATGGGGCCCCATTGTACTCCCTTTGCTTCTAAACCCTACTGTGTTTTCAAGCAGGACCACATAAAACATGAAGGGTTGCTTTTTGTTATAGGTATCCAAAGGTGGAATTGGATAAAAAATAATCTAAAGAGCAAAATGATTTAAGGGAAGGAAGAGTAAGACCAAAATAAGTCATTGAAGAAAAACGTGCTCTATATCTGAAATACGGCCTGAAGCTTTGAAATAATCATGTAATGCTAATTTCAATATTATTCACGTTAAATAGCAGTTAAACCACGACAGACCCCACTACATATTTTAGTCTTCCTATGTTACAATTGGAAGTTAATTTTGCTTTTCTTTTTAAAATCAGTGATAGATTTCAGTGGAAGAAAAAAAACCTCCATGCTAAATTTGTCTGGCAGTGAGGAAATCTATAAATTAAGGCAAATAACAAAAAAGAAGGAAACAACAGAGTGAAATATTCAAGACTTCAAGAATCCAGTACTAGGGTTTTTGATGAAATTCCTCCTGCTGGGTACAGGGAAAGCAAGCCCAGATCTACCAATGCTCCTCCAAGGCACAGGCAGGGATGTTGGTGGGAGCTCTCAGTTCTTTTCTCTTTCATTTACAAGTGGGAATTGTGCAAGGTATTCTATTGCTGTGCTTCACACGAGGGTCTGAAATAAATCTGCTTTCATATCGATAGTGGGTCATGTTATTGGCTGTTGGGAAACCCAATCGGCAGACAGCCACAGAAGTGCTTCTGGCGGGAGTCTTTGTTATCACTGTGAAAAAGGAAAATTAATGTGTTTGATCCAAAAAGAGCCCCTTCTGAGCCCACTTCCTCTAATGTGATATATCCACCTTGCAGGTATATAGTAAGGGAAGAAGAGGTAAATCTTGACAACTCAGGGGAGACCGTCTTACTTGCCAGCCTTTACTGATGACTGGAGGGAAGAAGAAAGGCGGACCCTTCCTTTCCTCCTACATCTAAGGAGTAACGGACTTTTGTTCTCCTGAGTCAAATATCAAGTACATGCCACCAGGAGCTCAATATTCAAAGCTTAAACCACAGTTAACATAAATGTTTTTCTGCTGAGAGACACTAACTAATACAACACAGTAAACATTATATAAAGGGCAATTGTTTTCCTCTGCCCCCTCTGTTGAAATAATGTGGGATTCAGCTGGGAGCAGTCAATGGATCCAGCAAGTATTCCGGTTTATTAAATGTAGTCTGCTGTCTCCCCATAGGGTTATTTTAATAAATTATACATCACTCCCCTTCTAGAGTAATAATCCTTTAACAGATGTGACCCCATATGTTAAGTTAGAAATTTCAGAGATGCTAAGTGATGTGTTTTCTATACATAACAGAAACCCCTTCAGTGCCAAGGCAGTCCACAGGCTTACCAACAGCTAATTCAGACATTAAGAATTTCATCTCCATGTTCACTGTTCCATGAGAGAATAGCCACCTTCCCCAAATTTTATTTTAGACACAATTCTAACAATCTTGATCTTCTGGTTCTAGAGGCTAGCACCTTTACCTTATTATAAGTATATCAGAAAGAAGTGAGGGTTGCTTGAATCAGATATACACTCAGTAGCAGGATGTAAAAGCCAACAGACTGAAGTAAGAAAGACATCAGAAATGAACCCAGCTCAAATAGCATTCCAATATGGGTCAAATTGTGTACAGGTAAACAGTGCTACGTATTTCAACAGCCCCAAAAGGTATCTCTGCACAATAACTGATGTTCATTAAAATGGGCATGACAGTCTCTAATCACCAAAGAAAGTTAAACTGTGTGCGGCATACAATTTAAAAAGGCAGAGGGGCATAAAAAGTATTTTAGAAAAGTAGCTACCAACTTGTGTTAATTTTGTTTAAGTGGTGCTTAAGGGTCTTTAAAGTCATGTTTAAATATCTGTTTCCGTGAAATATTGATTTCCCAGTAATGTCAAATAACACAATAATTCTCAAGCCTGTCCGCACATCAGTATCACCAGGGGAACCTGAGACAACACAGACAATCCCAAGCGCCATCAGATAAGAATCATGAAGCGGGTGGGTTAGGGTTAGGGTTAGGGTTAGGGTTAGGGTTAGGGTTAGGGTTAGGAAGCAACAAGACACTCTACTAAAAAAAAGTAAGTATAGGTAACTCTGCTCTGCAACATCTCAGATATATCTGAAGATTAATATATGTTACACACATGAATAATGTAGGTATTTGTAAGCTTAAGTTTCTAACACTACCTTGATTTTTACTTGATTGTTCAGATGTCAACAAGGATGTACACATCTGATTGGTGTTTGTCAGCACTGATACTGGTTTTGATGATTACATCTTTTAAGACAGAAATTACATCTGGCTCACATTCTTTTAGACAACATCAAAGATTTCGCCAAACCCAAGTGGATATCTTTCAATACAATTTGATCATTGCAATGACAGAAATCCCAAGAGTGCCTCTGGAGTTTCTCCCTGTGTGACAGAAGTGAAAACCTGATATTACAGAATGTATTAATTTGGATTTGTAGGAGTACGGTAGACATGATAAGATGACCACAAACTTTCAACAAGCAACCCAACTGTAAAGATCTGGATCTCTGGAGAATGAGAGATAGTTGTGTTTACTCTGGCAATAGCAGGATGATAAAGTGACAAACGATTTCTGATATTTTAACAAGTAGAAAATACATGTTTAAATGGCCAGGTTTTAATTACAGACAAATGTGAATATGGATCAATAACAGAGACATAAACCTATAATTCAACATATTGAAAAATAAAGCCATTGCCTTTCTGAAATATATGTAGTGGAAATAACACAAAGAAAGAGATGTTATTTTCAAATACTAAGGTTGAGAGCATACTTTCGAAACAAAATCAAATTTCTAAATACTTCCATATCATACATGAAACAATGGCCTGCAAGGCACTTACATCAGATAATGAAGGGCAGTGATCCCTGAGAGACAGAGATCAAATTTTTCAAAACCAGTGATAAAAAGAGAACTCTAAATGTAGACAGAATAGACATGTTACATACAGGGGAACAAAAATATGAATAACAGATTTCTTAACAGAAAAAAATGAAAGGGAGAAGAAGAGAGTGAAGCAATATTTTTAAAGTACGGACAGAAAAAAAAGTCAACTGAGAATTCTATACCCACCAAAAATGTCTCTCAAAACAAAAATATACAAAAGCTGAAAGAATTCATCACCAACTGGCTTGCACTGCAAGATATGTTAAATGACATCCTTCAGGCAGAAGGAAAATAAAAATAGCGGGGAATACGGATCTACACACACAACAATGAAAGGACTGGAAATGGTAACTGCATGGGTTAACACAGTTTTCTTCCTTATTATTTAAGTCTTTAAAAGATAATTATTTTAAATAAAATAATTGTTTAAACAAAAACAATAACCATGTTGTGTAAGCTTTAGAGAATATGTAAAATTAAAACGTCTGACAACGATGGCACACATTCTAAGGGGAGAAGAAAGCAGTTTTTTTGCAAGTCATTTAAGCTTTTTTTAAATTAATACTAGACGCTTTCCAGAGTAACACAAAGTTAAACAAAAAGCATAGTTTCTATGATATTAAGAGCTTTTTTTAAAAAGATCACCTTGACCACTTAGTATTCTTTTTTTCACAGGTCAGAATATTGTGAGTGAAGAAAAATATAAACACTAAACAGGCAAATTTCAAACCCCATATGTGAAAGCTGGTTTTTAAATAATGAGAAAATGTTGGCGTTGTACATCTACAGTCTGTTGAAATGATGTTTGGTGAACAAGTCCGTGGGAGGTACTCATGGAGATTAAACAAGGACTCTTGGTCTACAAAACTTCCTCTTTAGCCTCTCTAGGGAAAATTCTTTGGACGTTCAGAGATGCTCCACAATTTTTGTGAATTCTTTCCTCTCTATCCTGTGCTAAGTCAACAGGAGAAGAGCTTTGCTCTGAGAGAGAGGCAGGGCCCACTGGCTAAGAACGTAGACTTAGCTTAGCAGCCCATTTCCTCACTTCACGTTCTGTCGTTACTCTCTGAGCCTCTCCTTCCTTGAGAAGGAAGTATATTATCATAAGGTTCTATATAGTGTATGTGAAGTAGTATAATATTACTTGAAGGTAGATTGTAATGAGTTAAGGATGTATTCCATAAACTCTAAAACAATCACTAAAGTAACAAAACAAAGAGTTATAGTTAATAACTCAACAAAGGAGACAAAATGGAATCATAAAAATTATTCTATTACTCCAGAAGAAGAGAGACAAAGGAAAAAGAAAAAGGAACAACGAAGAGATGTGACAAAGGTCATTTCATAAGGATAAAGGAGTCAATTCATTAGGAGAACATAATAATCTAGGTGTTTATGCATCTAGTAACTGAGCTTCCAAATGCATGAATCAAAAACTGACAGAGCTATAAAGAGAACAGAAAAATCTACAAATCCATCAGAGATTTTGATATTGCTCACTCAACAACTGATTAAAAAAGGAGAGAGAATATCAGCAAGGATAAAGAAGATGTGAATCAAAGTATAAACTAAGTTGACCTAACTGATATTTCTAGAACACTTTCCCCAACAACAGCAAAATACACATCTTTACTAGGGCACACAGAATATTTTCCAAGCTTCCAACTTAAAAAACTAAAAAAAGAAGAAGAGCAAATTAAACCTAAAGCAGTAGAAGAAAGGAAACAATAAAGGTCAGAGAAAATATCAATAGCTTAGAAAGCAAAAAAATAATAAAATCAATAATATTAAAGCTGACTTTGAGAGGAGATAAATAAACTGACAAAACTCCAGCCAGACAGATCAGGAAAAAGAGAGAGAAGACATAAATAACCAATATCAGGAATAAGTCAGGTGATGCCACTACAGATCCTACAATTATTAAAAGGATAATGAGAAAAAAAAAAGAATAAGAGAATATTATGAACAATATTATGTGTCAATGAATTCAACAAATTAGATGAAATAGACACAAGTCTTGAAAGACACAAACTACTAAAGGTTACTCAAGAAGAAATAAATAACTTGAATATCCTACGTCAATTAAAGAAATTGGATTTGTAATTAAAAACTTTAGCACAAAGAAAACTCTAGGCCCACTCATTTCACGGGTGAATTCCACCAAACATTTGAAGAAGAAATAATACATAATACATTAATTCTCAGAGAAGAGGGATTGCTACCCAACTCATTCTATAAAATCAGCATTACTATGAAACCAAAACCAGGCAAAGACATTACATGAGATGAAAACTACAAACTGATTTTCTTCATGAACATAGACGTAAAAAATTCCAAACATAGTTTTAGCAAAGTAAATCCAACAATATATACAAAGGACAATGCATCATGAGATTTATCTCAGGAATGTACACAGTCGGTTTAATATTTGAAAATCAATCAATGTAATTTATAATATTAATACAATAAAAATGAAGAACCATATGATCATATTATTAGGCACAGAAACAGTCTTCGACTGAGTCTAAAACCCAGTAACGTAGAAATAGAAGGAAACTTTCTCAATCTTATAAAGAGCATCTATGAAAAATTTACAGCTGACATCATACTTAATGGTGAAAGGCTGATTTTTTTCCCCCAAAGATCAGGAACAAGACAAAGATCTCTACTCTCATAAGTTCTACCCACTGAATCAGGCAAGGAAAAGAGAGAAAAAGCATCCTGATTGAAAACAAAGAAGTAAAACTGTCCTTATTTAGAGGTATTTAAATATCTTTGTAAACATCTGATAGAACCTGAAGAAAACTAATGGAATATGTAAGTCAGTTTAGGAAGGCATCAGGATAGGAGATCAGCATAGAAAAATCAATTTTCTTCTTACATACCAGTAAAAAACAAGAAGAAATTGAAATTATAAACTAATACCACTTACATTTGCATCCAAAAATATAATATACTTAGGACTAAATCTGACAAAAGATGTGAAAGATCTGTACATGAAAAACTATAAAACAACGCTGAGAGAAATTTTAAAAGCCCTTAAATAGTGAGACACACCAAATTCAGAGACCAGAAGCCTCAACATGGTAAAGACATCAGTTCACCACAAGTAAAGATATAGATTTTATACAATCTCAGTCAAAACCTCAGCACGTTTTTTATTTGGTAGAAATTAACAAACTAATTCTAAAATTCATATGGAAATACAAATAATCTCTACTATAACAAAAACAACTGAAAAAGAAGTTTCAAATTCTATGATTTCAAGATTTCCTATAAAACGAGATGAATCAAGACAATGTGGTATTGATATATAGAGAGATAAACAGATCAATGGGACTGAATAGAGTTCAGAAATAGAGCCATATGTATAAGAACATTTTCAATGGAGGTGCAAAGGCAATTCAGTGGGAAAGGAATAATCTTTGCAGCAAATTCTCATGGAATATTTGAATCTGAAAATCTGCTCTGACCTATATTTCTCCACTGAATTTATTTGGTTATTTATTTGGTTATTATGGATTCTTTTTTTTCCAAAACTTTTTATTCAAGTAGAGTTGATTTACAATGTTTTATTAGTTTCAGGTGTACTGCAAAGTGACTCATATATATATATCCATATATATATGTTCTTTTTTTTTAACATCTTTATTGGAGTATAATTGCTTTACAATGGTGTCTTAGTTTCTGCTTTACAACAAAGTGAATCAGCTATACATATACATATATCCCCATATCTCCTACCTCTTGCGTCTCCCTCCCACCCTCGCTATCTCACCCCTGTAAGTGGTCACAAAGCACCGAGCTGATCTCCCTGTGCTATGCAGCTGCTTCCCACTAGCTAGCTATTTTACATTAGGTATGTAAATCATTTGGTAACAATATTCTATTGTATGTATGTGTCACATCTTCTTTATCCATTCATCTGTCGATGGACACTTAGGTTGCTTCCATGTCCTGGCTATTGTAAATAGAGCTGCAATAAACATCGTGGTACATGACTCATTTTGAATTATGGTTTTCTCAGGGTATATGCCCAGTAGTGGCATTGCTGGGTCGTATGATAGTTCTATTTTTAGTTTTTTAAGGAACCTCCATACTGTTTTCAAGAGTGGCTGTATCAATTTACATTCCCACCAACAGTGCAAGAGGGTTCCCTTTTCTCCACACCCTCTCCAGCATTTATTGTTTGATTTTTTCATGATGGCCATTCTGACTGGTGTAAGGTGATACCTCATTGTAGTTTTCATTTGCATTTCTCTAATGATTAGTGATGTTGAGCATCCTTTCATGTATTTGTTGGCAATCTGTATATCTTCTTTGGAGAAATGTCTATTTAGGTCTTCTGCCCATTTTTGGATTGGGTTGTTTGTTTTTCTGATATTGAGCTGCATGAGCTGCTTGTAAATTTTGGTGATTAATCCTTTCTCAGTTGTTTCATTTGCAAATATTTTCTCCCATTCTGAGGGTTGGCTTTTCATCTTGTTTATGGTTTCCTTTGCTGTGCAAAAGCTTATAAGTTTCATTAGGTCCCACTTGTTTATTTTTGTTTTTATTTCCATTTCTCTAGCAGGTGGGTCACAAAGGATCTTGCTGTGATGTATGTCATAGACTGTTCTGCCCATATTTTCCTCTGAGGGTTTTATAGTGTCTGGCCTTACATTTAGGTCTTTAATCCATTTTGAGTTTATTTTTGTGTATGGTGTTAAGGTATTCTTTTACATGTAGCTGTCCAGTTTTCCCAGCACCACTTATTGAAGAGGATATCTTTTCTCCATTGTCTATTCTTGTCTCCTTTACCAATGATAAGGTGACCATATGTGCATGGGTTTATCTCTGGGCTTTCTATCCTGTTTCATTGATCTATATTTCTGTTTTTGTGCCAGTACCATACTGTCTTGATTACTGTAGCTTTGTAGTATAGTCTGAAGTCTGGGAGCCTGATTCCTCCAGCTCCGTTTTTCTTTCTCAAGATTGCTTTGCCTATTCAGGGTCTTTTCTGTTTCCATACAAATTGTGAAATTTTTCGTTCTAGTTCTGTGAAAAATGCCATTGGTAGCTTGATAAGGATTGCATTGAATCTGTAGATTGGTTACTTGGTTATTTAGTAGTGTATTGGTTATTTAGTAGTGTATTGTTTAGCCTCCATGTGTTTGTATTTTTCACGGATTTTTTCCTGTAATTGATATCTAGTCTCATAGCGCTGTGTTTGGAAAAGATACTTGATACAATTTCAATCTTCTTAAATTTACCAAGGCTTGATTTGTGACCCAAGATATGATCTATCCTGGTAATGTTCCATGAGCACTTGAAAAGATAGTCTATTCTGTTGTTTTTGGATGTAATGTCCTATAAATATCAATTAAATCCATCTTGTTGAATGTGTCATTTTAAGCTTGTGTTTCCTTATTTATTTTCATTTTGGATGATCTGTCCATTGGTGAAAGTGGGGTGTTACAGTCCCATACTATTATTGTGATATTGTCGATTTCCCCTTTTACGGCTGTTAGCATTTGCCTTATGTATTGAGGTGGTCCTATGTTGGGTGCATAAATATTTACAACTGTTATATCTTCTTCTTGGATTGATCTCTTGATCATTATGTAGAGTCCTTCTTTGTCTCTTGTAATAGTCTTTATTTTAAAGTCGATTTTGTCTGATATGAGAAATGCTACTCCAGCTTTCTTTTGATTTCCATTTGCATGGAATATCTTTTTCCATCCCCTCACTTTCAGTTTGGATGTGTCCCTAGGTCTGAAGTGGGTCTCCTGTAGACAGCATATATATTGGTCTTGTTTTTGTATCCAGTCAGCCAGTCTATGTCTTTGAGTTGGAGCATTTAATCCATTTACATTTAAGGTAATTATCGATATGTATGTTCCTATTACCTTTTTAATTGTTTTGGGTTTGTTATTGTAGGTCGTTTCCTTCTCTTGTGTTTCCTGCCTAGAGAAGTTCCTTTAGCATTTGTTGTAAAGCTGTTTTGCTGGTGCTGAACTCTCTTAGCTTTTGCTTGTCTGTAAAGGTTTTAATTTCTCCATCAAATCTGAATGAGATCCTTGCTGGGTAGAGTAATCTTGGTTGTAGGTTTTTCCCTTTCATCACTTTAAATATGTCCTGCCACTCCCTTCTGGCTTGCAGAGTTTTTGCTGAAAGATCAGCTGTTAACCTTATGCGGATTCCCTTGTATGTTTTTTGTTGTTTTTCCCTTGTTGCTTTTAATATTGTTTCTTTGTATTTAATTTTTGGTAGCTTGATTAATATGTGTCTTGGTGTGTTTCTCCTTGGATTTATCCTGTATGGGACTCTCTATGCTTCCTGGACTTGATTGACTATTTCCTTTCCCATATTAGGGAAGTTTTCAACTATAATCTCTTCAAGTATTTTCTCAGTCCTTTCTTTTTCTCTTCTTCTTCTGGGACCCCTATAATTCGAATGTTGGTACGTTTAATGTTGTCCCAGAGGTCTTTGAGACTATCCTCAGTTCTTTTCATTCTTTTTTCTTTATTCTGCTCTGCAGTAGTTATTTCCACCATTTTATCTTCCAGGTCACTTATCCGTTCTTCTGCCTCAGTTATTCTGCTATTGATTCCTTCTAGAGAATTTTTAATTTCATTTATTGTGTTGTTCATCATTGTTTGTTTGGTCTTTAGTTCTTCTAAGTCCTTGTTAAACATTTCTTGTATTTTCTCCATTCTATTTCCAAGATTTTGGATCATCTTTACTATCATTATTCTGAATTCTTTTTCAGATAGACTGCCTATTTCCTCTTCACTTGTTTGGTCTGGTAGGTTTTTAATTTGCTCCTTCATCTGCTGTGTATTTCTCTATCTTCTCATTTTGTTTAACTTACTGCATTTGGGGTCTCCTTTTCTCACGCTGCAGGTTCATAGTTCCCGTTGTTTTTGGTGTCTGCCCCCAGTGGGTAAGGTTGGTTCGGGGGTTGGTAGGCTTCCTGGTGGAGGGGACTGGTGCCTGTGTTCTAGTGGATAAGGCTGGATTTTGTGTTTCTGGTGGGTAGAACTGCATCCAATGGTGTGTTTTGGGGTGTCCGTGACCTTATTATGATTTTAGGCAGCATCTCTGCTAATGGGTGGGGTTGTGTTCCTCTCTTGCTAGTTGTTTGGCATGGGGTGTCCAGCACTGTAGCTTGCTGGTCGTTGAGTGGAGCTGGGTCTTAATGTTGATATAGAGATCTCTGGGACAGCTTTCACCATTTGATAGTACCTGGAGCCGGGAGGTCTCTGGTGGACCAATGTCCTGAACTGGGTTCTCCCACCTCAGAGGCACAGGCCTGACACTCAGTCAGAGCACCAAACCCCCGTCAGTCACACAGCTCAGAAGAAAAGGGAGAAAAAAAGAAAAAAAAAATTATTAAAAAATAAAAAATTAAAAAAATATTAAAAATAAAAATATTAAAAAGTAATTTTCAAAGAAAGAAAAAAGAGAGCAATGAAACCAAGAAACAAATCCACAAATGGTAACAGGTGCTAAAAACCATACTTAAAAAAAAAAAATGGACAGACAGAACCGTAGGACAAATGGTAAAAGCAAAGCTGTACAAACAAAATCACACAAAGTGCACTGCCTCAATTTGGGATGCTTCATTGTCTATTCATGTATTCCACAGATGCAGGTACATCAAGTTGATTGTGGAGATTTAATCCGCTGCTCCTGAGGCTGCTGGAGGAGATTTCTCTTTCTCTTCTTTGTTCACACAGCTCCCGGGGTTCAGCTTTGCATTCGGACCCGCCTCTGCGTGTAGGTCTCCTAAGGGCGTCTGTTCTTCGCTCAGACAGGACGGGGGCTCTGGTTTGGGGGCTCTGGTTCACTCAGGCCAGGGAGGTGGGAGGGGTATGGATGTGGGGCGAGCCTGCGGGGGCAGAGGCCAGCGTGACATTGCACCAGCCTGAGGCGCGCCGTGCGTTCTCCTGGGGAAATTGTCCCTGGATCACGGGACCCTGGCAGTGGCGGGCTGCACAGGCTCCTGGGAGGGGAGGTGTGGATAGTGACTTGTGCTCTCACACAGGCTTCTTGGTGGCGGCAGCAGCGGCCTTAGCGTCCCATCCTCTGTATGGGAATCTCTCTGCTTTGCCCTCCGCACCTCTGTGGCTGTGCTCTCCTCCATGGCTCTGAAGCTTTCCGCCTCCGCCACCCGCAGTCTCTGCCTGCAAAGGGGCTTCCTAGTGTGTGGAAACCTTTCCTCCTTCACGGCTCCCTCCCACTGGTGCAGGTCCCGTCCCTATCCTTTTGTCTCTGTTTTTTCTTTTTTCTCTTGCCCTACCCAGGTACGTGGGGAGTTTCTTGCCTTTTGGGATGTCTGAGGTCTTCCACCAGTGTTCAGTGGGTGTTCTGTAGGAGCTGTTCCACATGTAGGTGTATTTCTGATGTATTTGTGGAGAGGAAGGTGATCTCCGTGTCTTACTCCTCCGCCATCTTGAAGGTCTTACTCCTCCTTCAAACTATCTTGACAAACATTTATGAAGTACCTCACAAGGTATTATGCTGGCTAATGAAGAGGATACAAAAATGAACTGTATATAATCCTGCTATAGACTGAATGTTTTTGTCCCCCTAAAACTCATATGTTGAAATCCTAACCGCCCAGGTAATGGTGTTAGGAGGTGGGGCGCTTTGGAGGTGATTGGGTCATGAAGGCCCCATTCACGAATGGGGTTAGTGCTTTGTAAAAAAAGACTCCACAGAGTTCCCTAGTCCTTTCTATCAAGTCAGGACACAGCAAAAATCTGCCATCCACATACCAGACTTCTTACCAGATACCAAATCTGCAGGTGCTTTGACCCTGGACTCCCCAGCCTCCAGGACTACGAGAAATAAATTTCTGTTAAGCCACACAGTTTATGGTATTTTTGTTACAGCAGCTTGAAAAGACTAAGAGAAAAATCTCTATTCTCAAATAATTGACATTAGAAAGTAAAAAAAAAAAAAAAATAAGGTAAATTAATGACTAGAATAGAATATTGAAAATTATTAGGCAAAATAAGAATTATAAAATACTTTGGGAACAAAAAGAAGCAAGGTATTACTTCTAATAGGAACAATAAGGTAAGAATTAAGGAAGAATTTGGTGTTTAGCTGAGTCTTGAAGCACAGATCTAACTTGGGATGAGACAGAAGCGGAGAAAAATCTTCCACAGAAAGAGGAAAATATGGAGGTGGAAACCTGAAAGAGGACAGTTCAGGGATCTGTGGGAAGTCTGGTGGAATTTCACAGGGCTCTGGGTGAGGAATAGTGATGATCAAGGCTTCACAGAAGGCTCAGAGTCAGATTATGGAGTTTCTTGAACAGCTGTCTGAGGAATTCAGACTCTGTTCCACAGGCAATGGTTACTGATGGTTTTAATGAATGATCATAAATAACCTGCGTTTTAGGAAGTTTCTCTTGTCGTGAATACATATAAGTGGAAAGGTAAAGAGTATAAGAAGAAGTGATTGTGGAGAGAAGGGAACCCTCCTATGCTGTTAATGGGAATGTAAATTGGTGTAGCCACTATGGAGAACAGTATGGAGGTTCCTAAGCTAAAAACAGAGCTACCATATGATCCTGCAACCTCACTCCTAGGTATATATCCAGAAAAAACCACAACTGGAAAAGATACATGCAATACAATGTTCATAGCAGCATTACTCACAATAGCCAAGACATGGAAGCAACCTAAGTGTCCATGGACGGATGAATGGATTAAGAAGATGTGGTATACACACTCACACACACACACACACACACACACTGGAATATTACTCAGCCACAAAAAAGAATGAAATAAGGCCATTTGCAGCAACATGGAGGGACATAGATTACCATACTATGTGAAGTAAGCCAGAGAGAGAAAGACAAATATCATATGATACCACTTATAGGTAGAATCTAAAAAAAAAAAAAGATACAAATGAACTTATTTACAAAATAGAAATAGACCCACAGACATAGAAAACAAACTTATGGTTACCAAAGGAGAAAGGGGGGTCAGGATAAATTAGGAGTGTGGGATTAACAGATACACACTACTATATATAAAACAGATAACCTCAAAGACCTACTGTATAGCACAGGGAACTATATTCAATAGTTTGTAATAACCTATATGGAAAAATAATCTAAAAAAGAATATATATATATATATGAGAAACTGAATCACTGTGTTGTACACCCGAAACTAACACAACATTGTAACTCAACTATACTTCGTTAAAAAAAAAAAGTGGAAGTGATTGTAAGAGTCTGAGGAGAAGCTGTCACAGGGCTGAGGGAACGGCAGTGCAGGGAGAGAGCCAATTTCCTGGCTAAATGAAATGGTTAAATTTTAGGGAAAAGAAGATTTGAAAATAAAACTCTTAGAAATAATTTCATTTGCCAATATCAAAGAAAAAAGCTGTAATTTCTCACCAGTAAAACTTAGATCCAAATCTATCTTCACTTGAATAAAAATGAATCTACTAATTTCACTGTGTTTCTAGATGATCATGTTTTTTTAACAGAATGCACTACTCAGCATGCTGTCACTTAGAAGGTGGTGACATTCTAAAACATGACAGATGACTGTCAGCCTGAAAGATAGGATCTATGTTGTGATTCTTTTTATGAATAACGTGTAGCTTATTTTTATGCAACGGCACACTGCATGTTTGGGTTTTAACAGATGGTAAACTCTTTTTACCAGGGTTTTAAACTTGCAAACTGGGAATGAAAACTATTTATACAGTACACACTTTAGCTGATCCTATCTTTGGACACGTTTAATTAAAGAGTGAGCTACCAATAGCACAATCAAGCAGACACATGGGAGAAGCAGGAACTTGCTTCCTTGCTGAATACATTATTTTACCCCAGCAATTAATGGCACGATTGAGTTTTATAATAAATCCCTTAAGCATTTAGCTTTTTAAGTTAGCTGTTTTCCAAAGCAGTGTTAATAAAGCTTTAACACCCGAGGCAGAAGGAAAGCACATGGGGTTCATGGAAGCAGTTAAAAAGCAAGATGCAGTATGAATCAAAGTGACAAGGCAACAAAATAAAAAGCTCACCCAAGTTCATTAGTTTTATGCAGAAGCTATAATTTGCAATTAATGCTACTTCCACCTTGAGCAGAGTTGATATTATATAATCATGGTAGCTAACTGACCCTGAAGGCTCCAGATAAATAATACATAAATAGTTCTAGAAATAGGCTCTAATTTAATCTATTTGGTGAACCAGGAAAGGAACAAACAAAAGGTACCATCAGTGTTATTGAAGAAACAAAGGAAAGTACTTTAAAAATCACTGGATAGGGCTTCCCTGGTGGCGCAGTGGTTGAGAGTCCGCCTGCCGATGCAGGGGACACGGGTTCGTGCCCCGGTCCGGGAGGATCCCACATGCCGCGGAGCGGCTGAGCCCGTGAGCCGTGGCCGCTGGGCCTGCGCGTCCGGAGCCTGTGCTCCGCAGCGGGAAAGGCCACAGCAGTGAGAGGCCCGCGTACCGCAAAAAAAAAAAAAAAAAAAAAGGATTAAAAATCACTGGATATTAAAAAAAAAAAAGAATTATAATTTTCCCCCAAAGTGGTAGTTGTCAGGAGTTTCAAAATGGGACTCTAATCAATGTCAATTGTTCCATAGACAGCATTCCTGTGATACCCTAATAGCACTGCTCTTGGAGTTAAGATGAGCTGGCTGTATGCAGAAACACGTAGGAGTTGTTTTTCTTAACCCATCATCCCTGTCATTAAAAATACTTAGGGGGCTTCCCTGGTGGCGCAGTGGTTGAGAGTCCGCCTGCCGATGCAGGGGACACGGGTTCGTGCCCGGTCCGGGAAGATCCCACATCCCGCGGAGCGGTTGGGCCCGTGAGCCATGGCCACTGAGCCTGCGCGTCCGGAGCCTGTGCTCCGCAACAGGAGAGGCCACGGCAGTGAGAAGCCCGCGTACCGCAAAACAAAAAAACAAAACAACAACAACAAAAAAATTAGGTATCTGAATTCTCAGGTCTATGCGACGAGACCTGCACGGATACAACCCTCGTTCGCTAACTGAGGGCCAGCCCAAATGTCACCCTCTATGAAGACGTCCGTTCTTTCCACCTACCCTCCCACCCCCAGTAGTGAGTTATTCCCTCCTTGGTGCTCCCACCGTGTTTTGCTCATAACCTCTGCCTCCTTATATCGTTTGCTTTATTTTATTTGCTCTATTTTCAGGGCACTCCACAGAGCATGGCAAACAAAGCTGAAACACTGGTTAATTTAATGAATCGTCCCTCTTAACTAGAAGCTGCTGTCCCTTGACTCAGTTCCCACGCTCGTTCTTTAAGAAGTCAACACACATAGGGGTGAACCGGGACTATACCTTCACCCAACACAAGTGAATCTCCGGTAAAAGAAATGTATTAGGATATATGCAATTCCTACCCTTACTCCCTTCATCCACATGAGCTGACTTCTTAAGAATTAACTCAAAGGCAAAATCAGTCTTCTCTGGTTCTACCATAATCAAATGGACAAATGTACTTATGATTTGAAATAAGTTTAGAATTTACAATATAAGTTGCTGCACATTTGCCTTAAATGATTAGTATCTCTAGTAGTGAACAATTTGGAGGATGTATGAAATAGATTCCTTTAACTACCTCAGTGGTTTTTTTTACGACTTTAACAGAAAAGAGTTTATAAAAAGTTCTCCCTGGCCATCCAAGAAGGCATACATGGCAGTGAACCACAATGCCGAGCAGCTTCTGTGTGTAAAGCACAGCTGGGCCCCATCAGGAGAGGGCAAAGCATGAAACAAAATAGTGCAATATATTTGCTCTCTATTATTAGGTTTATATTTTTACCCGAACATCTTCATCCCATATAGGAACATATCTTCAATCAATGATATGTCCTAGGTCCCCAGATGTTTTATAACCTGCACATGATGAGGGTTAAATTAGTTAAACAGCAAAAATCCCAAAGAGAGCAGTTTCTGCCCCTGGCTGCTGCAGGAGGGTGGAGAAAGGGGACAGTAGGGCCAGAGGGCTTGAGCACAGTCTGCCTGGAAGTGGGTGTCTCCTAGTCAAAGGCCAGAGAGGCAGTCAGTGTCTTCCCAGGTGACATCTGTGTAGCGTTGGAAGGGCTGAAGTTGCTTCCAACATTTGCTGACATCAGTGCGACAGTAACTAGTGGTAACAGAAAAAGCTAGACTTAGGAAAGCGTCATTGTTCTTTAATACCTGAAGTTTGAGTGCGGGTAGATGGCGACTGAGAATTCGTTAACATTTTTCTCTTAGTCCCGATTTAAATTTGCAAGGTTTAGCAAAGGAATGGGCCCATGTGAGGTGAGAAGAGCGTTTGCAGATGAGACAGAACATGAGCCGCGAAAGAGGAAAAGGGTCCAGAACCAAATTCAGACACAGACACCCTGCCCAGCTCAGCATCCTACCAACGCCACAGTGAGGAAGTAGCCGGTTCTCAGACCTGCGCCGCTGGGGCAGGGGTCTGCTTACCATTTGTGGCGCGTATATTTATCTTTAGGAGAGATGTTTAATAAACTTAACGATAGTTCTTTCCATAGTATAGGTTCAGCTCCTCTCAAATAATCCTTTTGTTGTCTTTATATTTTATTAAAGAGTCCCTTCAAATTGGATTCAAATATTATCAAGGAATGGTATCGGAACCAAGTGGACCCAATGAAGAAGTTTTAGTTAAGAGGATCCTGGTGCACGGACCAAGTTGACCAGGTCATCAGCATGCCTTACCTAGTACTTCTCAACATGTCTGCTCATTATAATGACTGAGCTCCAGAGCCAGGAAACCACAGTATCTGGGCGTGGGATCCGGGGCACTTCTGAAAACTCCCACATGTGACTCTAACATGGAGGCGGGGCTGAGAAATGCTGCATTACACACCGGTGCCTACACGGAAGCCAGTTGTGTTTAGGTGCCTCCCTGGTTTCAGTAGCAGTTCATTATCCATATACCAGCTTCCAATGTTCTGGATGGAGGGCGAGGAGGCCAGTGGGGGGTTAAATCAAAGCATTAAGGCAGCTGATAAACCTTGAGTGCCGCTGATGTCCCTGCACCAACCCCGTGCCCTGCTGCCATCACCCTGGACCTAAGAGTTCATGGCAGGGCTGGCGGTGGGCTCTACCCTACGCCAGGGCCTCTGGAGAATATCAGTGCTCCTCTTCCATGTGAAAATACTTTGTCAGCAAACATCCTCCCACTCCCAGCCTTTCTTGTGGTCTTTTCCCGAATCCCTGTGAGAGTTAGTGGCTTCTCCCCATTCCTAAGATATATCTGCCTGTTGCCTACTGGATGGCCTTCCGACACCACCTGCTGCTCGTGCCTGACTTTCCTGAGTGTCTGTCTGACCTTAGGCTCCAGCCACTCCCATGCTGCTCTGTGCCACTGCTGAGCAGCCTCAATAACAGCAAAGGGCTGTAGGATCTAAGCAGATAAAGTAGAAAGAACATTCTAGCAAAGGAGAAAAGCACGACTGACACGGTGTTAGGGATAAATAGACCAGCTTCCCAGGCAGAACGTAATCAAATCCCCCAAACTGAAACAGAAAGGATGTGACTTATTTTCACTATTACTAATACTTTCTGTTGTCAACACATATTTTATTTTTTTTTATTATTATTATTTTTTTTTGCGGTACCGGGCCTGTCACTGTTGTGGCCTCTCCCGTTGTGGAGCACAGGCTCCGGACGCGCAGGCTCAGCGGCCATGGCTCACGGGTCCAGCCGCTCCGCGCCATGTGGGATCTTCCCAGACCGGGGCACGAACCCGCGTCCCCTGCATCGGCAGGCGGACTCTCAACCACTGCGCCACCAGGGAAGCCCCATATTTGATTTTTTAATGAAAAATATAAACATATGGCAAGAATTACTGCTGTAAATGTCAGTACAATTCACCATTATATCAGAAGAATGAAAAATGCTGGGAGGAAGGACTCTGTAATCAGACTGAGATAATTCTCAGTAATACCTTTTTCAAACTAAGGCACGCTCCAACTTGAAGTCTTGTTTAAGTAAATGAATCTATTCAACTACCAACAGCACTGTCTTTTTACGGCACATTTTTTGAAAGCTTAATTTCAAGCTAGCTTGGGCATATGTAGCTAATATGTCACTCCTTAATATGCTTAGTCTTAATATGCTCACTCCTTAATATGCTTATTGTCTATACAAACAGACAATGTGTTAATACACAAAAAATGGATTATTCTGATGCAGAGTCTCATTTCCCATCAGTTAAAAGAAAATTTAGATCCTAATGATAATTGTAAAACACACTAATATCGGAGTTTTTTCCTTAAGAAACCTATTTTTCTTCCCTGCTCACGTTGTCACAATCATTACAGAAATGAGCATTGTAAAATGTTGAGTGTTCAATGGGAAACATTAGAATGGGATTTTAATGATAACAAAGAATTTGCCATTATTGTCCTGTGGTGTATTTGACGGAAGAGCCACTCTAGTGGAAACAGGTGCCTGAATTATCACTCGTACTACAATACAGTTAAAAATCATGAAATGAAAAATAAAAACAAAGCAAATGTGTATTTCAACACAGCTAAAAACCTCTGCTTCACTTGCTGAGACTGGTAATATATGCTGAGCTTATTGAAATCACTAAAATTGCTGTAATTAAACTTCTCTCTAAATCAGACTTGTATAAGAGTCAGAAATCTCCTATAATTAACTTATCTGGAGAAGTAATCAGACAATAACTGCTGGTATATTTTAGGAACCACTAAGACTACTGTAGCTGTTGAATGTAATGACTATAATAAGTCTCTAACAGCAGTTATCTCATAATGTCTTTTCACAGCTGCAAGGGTGGAAGGGAGATTGTTTTTTCAAAGCTTTGCCCTGAGTTGGCTTAAGTGTGTTATTGCTACATTGCTCTTCTACATTAAGGGAAAATTCTGAAGCCATAGTGGTGTGGCCTGAACTGAACCACCAGCCTACGCTACATCTAAATGGGTTGTGGTACTAATAATGAAAAACTTACAGTGTTTTAGGGACTGCTAAAGACAATGAACCAAAGCACCTCCAATCGACAGCTGAAAGACAGAAGACCTACATACACTGACGGTGCAGGAACTGAGTTCAAGGCAGTGATGACTTGGTCATGCCCATGTACGTCAATGAAAAGGACCCTAAGAGACCAAATACTTGAAGCTTGATGACAGGGGTCTCCACAGTCAGAAACTACAGTTCTTATCTCAATAAGATAATGAATAAATTCTTTGCTGGAAGCATTTATTCTTTGCCTCACTCTTCCCAAGCTCCCAGAAACAAAATCATCTGAATCAAGGTTGTCCAATGTTTTTGTACATACTTTATTATTTTATAATGGCAAAGTATATGAAAGCACGGTGACATTGTTAGACCTGTTCAAAGTACCAAAACAGACCAGAGAACACCATTCTCTCACGTATTCATTCATACACTCATTTATCCCAACCATTATGTACCTGTAAGGCATGGTACATGAAGTTAATAGAGTAAAAACCAATTGGGAAAATATTTTGGTAATACAAAAATCCAACAAGGGGTTAATATCAGTAATACACATGAAACCACTGAAAATCAACAAGAAAAATTTTTTTAACTAAAATACGAAGAGGCAGTTCACAGTCAGGGAATCCAGAACGGGTTGGAGATATCCAGCTTCTTCAATATTCAGAGTGTTAGTATTCTATATTTCACTCATTAAATCAATGAAATATCGCTGAAACATTAAAACAATTATTTGAAGGCACTAGAACATGACTAAAGACAGGGAGAAACTTAAAAATAGAAGAGTTTATTCTTGAAAGATTGTTTCTACATTGGGTAAGAATGATGAGTTTGTGGTTTTCTTGCATGGGCAGTGTCCTTCCTCACTGAAGGGCGTGGATGGCGGCATTCAGAGCGACAGAGCAGATAGAAATTTAAAGGAGAAATGTTGGAAGCAGGAGAGCCACAGAAGGACTGAGATCCTGAGAGTAAACTCTGCCCAAATCCCTGGCTGATGGTTAACTTTCCATCTTCATGGGTAACCCCAGGGAGGCTGGTGAAAAAGCAAGCAGAAACTCGAAGAAGATGCATTCGTTATACATGACTGCAAAACAAACTACCCCCAAACTTAGCAGCTTACAACCACCATAAACATTTATTATCTTACACAAGTTCCTCCTCCTCCACAGACCTGCCTAAAGGGCTGCTTGTATGTTCTCATAACATGGCAACCGGTTTCCCCCAGAGCAAGTAACCAAAGGAAAGCAAGGTAGAAGCTGCAATGTCTGTCCTGACCTAGCCTTGGAAGTCACACTCTGTCATTTCTGCAATACCCTCTGGGTCACACAGGTTCGCCCTATTCAGTGAAGAGAGGACTACAGAGAGGCATGACTGCTAGGAGGCAGGAATCATCGGGAGACTTCATGGCAGCAAAAACTATGGCAGAAATCGATCTTCAAAACACATAACTGCTTCTGGTGAAATCTGTAAGTTTGTTGTGTCTTGCCTGAATACATTTCTCAATACACACACAGTTTGAGTAGCAGAAAATAGATGTCCTCCTGGCTTGAGATATAATTTGCGCAGAAGGTAGCGCTGGCAAAGCAACCGGAAACTTAGACGGGGAATCCCACATGCAAAGGGAAATCTCAGAAGCCAGCCCCGAGATCTGAGTATGAATCCTGCCCAAATCTTCAGCAGACCAGTAAATTATGCAGGCACAGGGCACCTCGACCGCCACCCACCAGAGGGCTAGACTTAAAAACAGCACTTAGAAGCCAAAAACCCTGAGCAGAGGCAGTCGCTGCTTCCTACTGCAGGGGAGACAGATTTTTTCCGTTTGAAAGCAAATTTCTGTTTCCAAGCAAATTAACTGTGTACAAGACACCAACAACTCCCAGAAAAAGCAAAACAAATTCCAGAGATGCTGCAACATATAACATACACAATCCAGCTTTTGACCAAAAATTACTAGACATGCAAAGGAAAAGGACTCTCCTAACTCAATCAGGATACAAAAAGGGAGGCAATAGCGACTGCCTTTGAGTGTGCCCAATACCAGGTGTATCAGAAAAACACTTCAAATCAGTGATTATAACTGAACACAAAGGATTACAGAAAAAACAAGGTTTTCATGAGTGAACAGATACAAAATCTTGACAGTGAAATGGAAACTATAAAAAAGAAGCAATTGGAAATCTAGAGCTGAAAAGAACAGTAGCTGGAAGGAAATTTTAACTAGATGGACTCAACAGCAGATTTGAAATGGCAAAAGAAAGAATCACTGAACTTAAAGATAGAGCAATAGAAATTATGCAATACAAAGGAAAGAAATGAACGAAGGTTCAAAACCTGTGGGACAGTATCATGCAGTCCAACGTGTAACTAATTGGAACACCAGAAGTAGTGAAGAGAGAAAGAAGGAAAAAAAATACTGGAAATAATGGCTAAAAAATACTTAATTCACAAGATCTTTTTGATAAGGATTACATGAGAAACTATGTGAAAATAACTTGAGATATAGTACATTGTAGACACGAAGTTCATTCATACTTGGATATTCTGTTTATAATTCTTCCTTCCCACCATTTAGGCTATTTGCATCTCATATTATCACCATCAGATGAAGAGGCAATCAAAGGAAATGGAATTAACCACATTTTTTCATACTACAACTATTTTATTCAGCTCCTACTATGTAATGGTTAATTGCCACTGGAGAGATGTAATGGTTAATTTGATGCATCAGATTAACCAGGCTATGGTATCCAGATATTTGGTCAAACTTATCTGGATGTTGCCGTGAAGGTATTTTTTTAGATGAGAAGATACTTTTTAGATGAGACTAACATTTCAATCAGTCGACTTCGAGTAAAGCAGATTTTTCTCCATAATGTCAGTGGCCTCATCCAATCAGTTGGAGACCCAAAGAAAAAGACTGACACCCCTCCCACCTCCAAGAGGGAATTCTGCCTCCAGAATGTCTTTGTCCTTGAGCTATAACATCAACTCTCTTCTGGGTCTCCAGTTTGCCTGCCTGCCTGCCCTGCAGATTTTAGACTTGCTGCCCGTACAATGTTATGAGCCAGTTCCCTAAAATACATCTGTGTCTGTGTTTCTCTCTAAACACACACACACACACACACACACACACACACACACACACACACACACTCTATTGGTTCCTTCTCTGGAGAACCTTGACTAATACAAGGGTGGAGGAGGTCATGGTTCCCACCCTTAAGAAGTTTTTTGTGTGTGTGTGTAAAAATTAAGGGGAAAACTCAAAATACATGTCAAAAATCTGAAACACGAGGTTTCTTGGGAACAGAGAGGAGAAGTACATCTTCTAGCCTCGGGTAGGAGATGGGGGTGTAGTCAGGGAAGGCTTCCTGGCAGAGGTCATCGCTGAGCTCAGTTCTGAGGAACAGGAGTTTGTGACTGTGAGGTGGGGAGTCAAGGAAGTGCATTTTGAACAGAGGAAAGACATAAGCAGGAGCCAGATCCTGAGACGCTTCAGGTGCTGCTGTAAGGAGTCTAGTTTTTAATCCTCAGGGCAGTGTTCTCCATTTTTGCTCAGATACGTTATACACAGTTGTAAGAATCCCAGGAAAATCTTCATGGAGACAGACATATTGATATTTTAAAAACATGAAAACTTCTTAATTAGGCTTGATTATTGCCCTTGTTGGCTCTCTCTCTATTTTCCTTATGATCACAGAAAACTCAGAAATATCCATATGAGGTACTGGTTGCATTAAGCTGATTTAAGGGCAGTAATATAGCCATCCCAGACTTTTCTTTAAGTTGCATGAAAAATGTCATTTGTTAGTGTAAATGTGACTTGTTTTCTAGTGCCATCTGGTGTTTTGCTGAGGCACTATTACTTTTAAAAGAACACCAATAGTAACCAGGAAATCTTTAAATGCCTTCTTAAAGACGTTCACAAAATTTAGTGAGTAAGCATATCCTTAATTGTAATGCATAATATAGTGGGACATTAAATATTAGTCTAAATCAAAGGACAATTTCTGGAAAAGACCCTGATCCAGAAGCAATTTTATCTAACACAACACACACACACACACACACACACACACACACACACACACACAGACATACAAACACATGCAAAAGCACATTCCCTTTTTGCAGGCATGGGTATATTCCATTGCTCCTCAAATTTCTTTAAAGGCTCACAAATCCTGTTCTAATAACTGACATTTGACATGTATTAAATCAGTAACACACTGCATACTTTTAACGTTCAATGAATTTGTTAACGCACAGCTTTTTAAGAAGTCACGTTTGACTCCTTTCTCTCATACCCCATATCCTAACCATTAGCAAATCCTACAGACCTCACATGGGAATATATGCAGAATCTAACCACTGCTCGCCACATCTACCCCACATCCTAATCCCAGGTGTCACCATCTCATGCCCGGACCACTGCAAGCATCTCCTAAGTGGCCTCCCTGCTTCCAATTTTGCATCCCTACATCCAGAATGAACCTTTTGAAACATAAAGCAGATCATATCAATCTTCCTCTCAGAATCTCCCAATGGCTTCCCATCTCACTTGAGATCATATTCAAAGCCCTTCTTCAAAGCTTTATGTGACTTGGACCCTATAACCCCTCTGATCTCACCCCCTCCTCTCTCTCTCCCTTCATATTCCTCACCTGCCACACTAGCCTCCCCACTAATCCTCACATGTGCTAAGCACACCTCCCCGAGGGACTATGAATATGTTTTTCATATTCATATTCCACCCCTGGAACTCACTTCTCCCAGGTGGCTGCAGAGCTCACGCCCTTGCATCTTGCATCTCCCATCTCCAAATGTCACTGTCCAAGAGGCCCATCAACAGAGCAACACCCCAGCCCACTGTCATTCTCTGTACTCTTTTCCTCTTTTATATTCCTTTTCATAGTTATCACTGCATATTATATTCTATTTTTTTAAAATTATATACTTCCCTACATACACATACACTAAAATATAAGTTATAAGTACCACGAGAACTGAGACTTTGTTTTTATTGAATGTTTTAGCCCCAGTGCCTAAAACAGGGCCTGGCACATAGCAGGTACTCAATATGTTCTGAATAAATGGATGAATAAAAATAACTGTTTGAACTGGACATTTCATAAGCCATTTTTGTGTTGCATGACTTTGTTACTCACAATCCCATTCTGTGGCTGTGGAATATGGAATGTGTGGGAAAAGATGACATCCAGTGGGGAGAAACTGATACAGCAATTTTAGCTAAAACAGATGTAAATAAACTGATTCAATTTAAGAAGCTGGCATCTCCAAAGAGGGCCTGTTTTGGAATTAGCCCTATTCCAAACCTATGACTCTATCAAAATATACTAAACCTGATTCTCTAAAAGAAAAGGATCATATAATTATTAATTCTAAGTAAAAATAATATCTTCCCCCTCTCATCCGTGGTTCTTTGATAAAGAACTTGAGGGAGGTAACGCGGTAGAAAATTAGACAACCTAATGGTTCATCCTGAGACAAATTTACAATTACTATTTTAAAAAATCTCCATTTCTATTATTATGAAATTAATGTCTGGCAATTAAAACATTCAATTTTTTCACCACATATTCCAGAAATGGAATATTTCCCCTTCCCTCTGCCCTTCCAGTTAACAGCACTGTATGAATCTATCTGAGTAAAAAACGGATGGAATTCCCAAAGCTGACAATTTGCTCAAATAGGATTTTCAGTAAATCTGGGGTAACATTGATTCATTATGTCTTTTAATCCTAAGACTCTTCTTGGATGTCACAATCAATAAAAGACTTCAGTTGCCAACATCCCTCGGTTGGTACTGATATAGGTATTAATATAAGTTCTACATGATGGAGTGAGAAGCCGGTCAGGTGCAGCTGCTGCGGATTCTCTCCACAGGTTCCGTGAAGAAATAGCCAAGGGAGCCCACCTCCCAGGCCACTGGAAAGATCGCTTTAGGCTCAGAACCCCGGGAGGGTAAAGCTGTGCAAAGGGTACCAGAGGGAACCGGGCAGTGCAGAGGGACACACAGCCCCAGGGAGGAAACGGAGCCCTGCAGAGTGAGCAGCCTGAGGTCACAGGAACGCTGTGCACAGCGTCTGGAGCAGGGTTTGTCCCTGTTTACGTCGGCAATAAGTGACCTCCACAACCCACCCTCCCGTCTCTATCTCTGCAAGTAGGTGCTGGAGTGAGCCTCCCAGAAGCCAAGCAGTCAGAGTGTGAAGTGGAAAGGCTCTGCTCTGCACAGGCACTTGCATGGGCTGGGCGTGGCGCCCCACTGCACGAAGAAACCAATCCTGACTCTGCCATGGTCTGGCCCCTGACTTTCTCTCCAACTGCCCTGCACACACTCTCAGCTTGTTAGGGGTGCTCCAGCTTCTCAGGCCTTCGCTCCCGCCTCAGGACCTTTGCACAGACTGTTCTCTGCTTGGAGTGCTCTTAGCCAAGTCTTCCCACAGCGGCCTTGAGCACATCATTAACCTCCTCAGAGACCTTCTGAGAGTGAGAACCCGAGGCGTGAGGGCTGTAAACCACTGGAAAGGACTTCGGTTTTACCCTGCGGAAGATGTGAAGAGGCTGGAGGCATGTGAGCAACATGCTACGACTTAGGTTTGAAAACGGTCACCGTGGCTACTGAATTGAGAAAGATTATAGAGACAAAGCAAGGCCAGTTAGGAGGCAAGTGAAATAATCAGGCAAGAGATGGCGGCAGCTGGGACCCAGGTGGCAGACGGGGGGAGGTGGCAGGAAGTAGCTGGATTCAGGATCCATTCGGAAGAGAGGACAGGGTTTGCTGATGGAATGACAGGGAGGCAGGAAAGAGAAGATTTGTAGGAGGAGTGTATTTTCAGGGGAAGGTCAGGAGTTCCGTTTTATACTTTTTAAGTTTGTTGCGATTATTTGATACCCAACTGAGGGCACCAGGTAGCCATCAGGTAGACAGCTGGACATACCTGTCTAGAGTTCAGGGAAGAGGCCCAGCCTGCAGTTAAAGCAGTAGTCTTTGGCAGAAAGACATATTTAAAGCCATGAGATTTGATGGGATCATCAAGGGAGTGTGTGTAGATGGAGAAACACTCTGAGGACTGATCCTGGAGCCTCCAATGCTTGAGGGTCAGGGCGAAAAGGAGCAACCACCCCAAGAGGCTGGGAAAAAGCAAACAGTAGAGATAGGAGGAAAGTCAGAAGACCGTGGCATCTTGCAGGCCAAGGGAAGGAAGTGTTCCGGAGGACAGGAAGTGATCAGTTCTATCAAAAGCTGCTGATACCCTCCTCTCTGCTTTGTCTTTTCTCCTTAGTACTCATCACTACCCAACAGAGTAAGTCATGAATATAGTGGAAGATGGGGGAGGTAAGGCAGCATGGAGAGCTTGTGTGAGTAGATGATCAGGTGAAATCCCAGTCATCTATATATAAAAGCCAGCCAACGGTTTCCAACATGGAGGAGAAAATTGCGGAATTCAGAAGTTATTTAGAAATGCGTAGGTGTAAACAACTTAAATGTCCATTGACAGATATAAGGATAAAGATGTACTACATATGTACAATGGAGTAGTACATATATACAATGGAATACTACTCAGCCATACAAAAGAGTGAAATAATGCCATTTGCAGCAACATGGGTGCACCTAGAGATTATCATGCTAAGTGAAGTCGGAAAGAGAAAGACCAATACCATATGATAGCACTTAAATGTGGAATCTAAAATATGACCCCAATGAACCTATCTATGAAACAGAAACAGACTCACGGACATAAAGAACAGACTTGTGGCTGCCAAGGGAAAGGGGGGTGGGGGAGGGATGGATTGGTAGGTTGGGGTTAGCAGATTTAAGCTATTATATATGGAATGAATAAACAACAAAGTCCTACTGTAGAACACAGAGAACTATATTCAATATCCTATGATAAACCATAATGGAAAAGAATATTTAAAAAAACAATATATATAAATGTATAACTGAATCACTTTGCTGTACAGCAGAAATTAACACAACATTGTAAATCAACTGTATTTCAATTAAAACAAAAGAAATGCATAGGGAAGTACTAGAAGAAACAACTAAAAATGTTGGGATGGGACTCATCGATAGGGAATAGTAGGGTGGAAGAATATTATTTTTCTTTATAAGTCACACTTTAAAAATTAGACCTGTATATCACTTTAATATAAAATTAAAAACAACTAGTCAGAAAAAAAAATGCATGAGCTAAATGCTTGGTTCCCAGCCTAAGGGCTATAAAATAATGGCCACAGGCCAGTAACTCCATATACTCAAGTAGTATTTACATACTGAGTAAGTAAGATCTTGGACCTTACTCGAACTGTACCTTTTAAGCATAAACACTTCTTTTATCACCACAAATTAAAGCCATTCCTGAAACTCCAATAATGTTTAATCATTGACGATTTTATCATTCAATTGACTCTAAAAGTATAAACACTATTCTATGATCATCCATATAATATTTATAAATTTAACTATAAATTTAATAGCTCCTCACTCTAATGACCTTTGTGAGAGTTGAATTAAAATGCTACACCATTCTTAAATTTATTAGAATGCCTCTGTCATAAGTTCTCAGAAGGCAGAGATGACGTTTTCTATATGGATGTAACTGTTTGCATGCCTTTCTTTCCAACAATTCAGAGTTCCTTGAAAAAAGAACACGTTCTAATAATCTTTGGATCTCTCTACCTTGGATCTCTCTACTTAGCACCTTTGTCAACAAAGGTGACAATAATAATTAACGTTTCCTAAGTGCTTTCCCTGTGCTAGGCACTGCTTTAAGAACTTTACATATATTTTCACTTAATTACTATTGTGGAAACAGTTCCTGGAAGTTGGTACTATTATTATTATTCCCATATCACAGAAGAGGAAACTGTGGCACAGAGGCTAAGTAATTCTCAAGATGCATGTACAGTGAATGACAAAACCAGGATTAGAAGCCAATCTCTCTCCAGAGCCTTAGCTTTTAATGTTTATGGAGAATATTAATGTCTGTTGATAAAATCATTGAAATAATAAACTCACTGGCAATTTATTTTAACTAGTGATATAAAATAAAATCATGTTATTCATGGATAGTATTGATTCAGTAACTCTTCCCTATGTATACTTGAAACGTTGATTTGATAATCTCACCTTTTTCTTTTTTTTCTGGATCATCTGTTTTCTTATTTGTTTCTGAAAAGACAAAGCAAAATAAGTACTGTGAGAGTCATGATTCAGTATCTCAAATTACAGGACTATCTTTAAATGAATTCAAATAAATATCATTTAAGAACAGTATTTCTGGGATTAAGAGATACACACTCCTGTATATAAAACAGATAAACAACAAGAACCTACTGTACAGCACAGGGAATTATATTCAATATCTTGTAATAACCTACAATGGAAAAGAATCTGAAAAATTATATATATATATGACTGAAGCACTTTGTTGTACACCTGAAACTAACACGACATTGTAAATTAATTACACTTCAATTTAAAAAAACAGAAAAATATTTCTGGGCAAACCATTCAATTTTCCTAAATCCTGAATTCTTTACACATGCAATTTGTTATAAAATATTAAGAATCTGAATAACTTATAAAAGTCGCCGAGCAGTAAGTAGGTATTGGGCACCAGGCTGAATGTTCCTGGTCTATAAGGGGTGGAGGGTCATCTCCACCAACAGTAAGTGCCCCTGTGGGTGCAAACTGGGTCAGGAGAAGCCCTCCTCAAGGCCTGTCCACTATTTTTATTGCCTCCTAAAGCCATATACTACTTTATAATAGGCACTGTGTGCTTTCAAGGAATGCAGCATGCCACCCTACTGAGAACACTAGCCTCACTCCTCAAGCACTTCATACATCCACAGGTGACCCAGTGGGGATGCCCACACTGAGCCCAGGTGTGCTATAGCTCACCTGCTGAGGAGAGGCTGTATCAGCCTCTCACTAAGTTCATCACAGCTAGTGTCTCTCCACCAACGGAGGGGGCTGCCGAGCACAGCAAAACCCACCAAGAACCTGGACAGGCGGAAGAACACCCACCACAGACAGGGAACAACAGCACATGACCTGACTGCGTAAACAAGCTCATTTCTGCATTTATAACCTCCTATCTGGCCTTTGGTTTAGTACAGATTAGGATCTAGTTAATTTTCAAGGTAGACCAGTTAATTTCTGTCCCAGTAGGTACTTATCTAGTCTTTGAGAATTCCTAGGAATGATGTATATGCGCGAGTTCCAGTGGGGATGGGGCAGAGTTTGGGAGATTGATTAAAAAAATCATAGATTCCAGGGACTTCCCTGGTGGCGCAGCGGTTAAGAATCCACCTGCCAATGCAAGGGACACAGGTTCGAGCCCTTGTCTGGGAAGATCCCACATGCCACGGAGCAACTAAGCCCGTGCGCCACAACTACCGAGCCTGTGCTCTAGAGCCCGCAAGCCACAACCACTGAGCCCGCGTGCCACAACTACTGAAGCCCGCGTGCCTAGAGTCCGTGCTCCACAACAAGAGAAGCCACCGCAATGAGAAGCCTGCGCACCGCAACAAAGAGTAGCCCCCGCTCAGCGCAACTAGAGAAAGCCCATGCGCAGCAACGAAGACCCAACGCAGCCAAAAATAAATTAATTAATTTTTTAAAAGTCATAGATTCCATCCTTTCCCCAGAGTAGATGTGAGAGGGTGCGGGTGCCGTGCAGGGTGCGTTCAGGGTTGCAGTCATGATCATTGGATTTTTTCATCCCCAGTTTCCCACATTCATTCATATAAACCATTTCATTTTCTGGAGGCGAGAAGTAAATCTGAGGCAGGCTCCTGATGCAAGGAGGATTTTTATCCATCGAGTGTCTTTCTCCTTTGAGACCCCAGGCGAGAGGAAGCAAACTGACTAAAAGGGTGCCAGCTTGGTGCCAAGCACAAGGCGCGTCTCTTGTCTCCCGACACCCTCCGCAGAAGGTCTTATCTCCTTCCGCGAGAGGAGGAAGCGGAAGCTGAGAAAGTAGAGGGCCCACGTCATCAAGGTCAGCGGTGCGCACAATCCCCAAGCACGCTCCTTCTCCTGTGCCAGCCTCTACTTTCGTTGCAAGGGAACCGAAGGCAAAGAGAAGTGCAGGTCTTGACTTTTGCAAAGAGTGGGTTTTATAACGATGGCTGTATACACACTAGCCAGTGCTTCAGGAGGTACGAGGATATAAAATAAAAAAGACTTCTAGGGCTTCCCTGGTGGCGCAGTGGTTGGGAGTCCGCCTGCCGATGCAGGGGACGCGGGTTCGTGCCCCGGTCCGGGAAGATCCCACGTGCCGCGGAGCGGCTGGGCCCGTGAGCCATGGCCATTGGGCCTGCGCGTCCGGAGCCTGCGCTCCGCAACGGGAGAGACCACAACAGTGAGAGGCCCGTGTATCGCAAAATGAATAAATAAAAGACTTCTAGATCACTACTGAACTTTCTAGAATTTCTGATCTTATTAATATATACCCTCCTTATCAGTCCAGGCAGTACATCGGTTAGTAAGCTGCACTCTCGTAGGCATCAGGGATACAGGATAGAAGAAAAGCATCGAAAGTCTCCACCTCCAAGGAGCTCTCTCTCTGCAGTACCAGCAATGCCTGCAGGAGGGCTGGGCGTCTCCACACCTTCCAGTAATCTGTTACCTGACACATGGCTAGTGTAATTTTAAAAATCAAGCATAAAATGCCAGTTTCTAAGTTGACTAGAGAAGACGGGTAGGTGCTGGTCATGAAGAAAAGTTTAGGGCTCTCCACAAATCTTCCTGCCCCTGGGGGGAAATCAAGGAAGGAGGAGTGGATTGAACTGGTTACCTTTTAAATAGGTGTGGGAGGGCCCTGGCCAGGTGCGCTCCCAGGAATCAGGGCCACCGTGTTTGTATCTCCTGCAATGCAATACCTAGGGCGGGCGAGAGGCTGCCCTAAGAAGGCCTAGCCCAATCATTCCGGCCCCGGGGCGAAAGCTGTGGGTTGTGCCCTCTTCTGCCCTACCTCACATCAGCATGCTGAGATCCGAGACTCGTGTTTGGGTGTGGAAAATACACAGAGCAGGGAATTTTAGCTTCTCGGGTTTTCAGTGCTTAAATTGAGCTTAGGTAAAGTTTTCTAAGAGATCCAGCTTACCTCACTAGCATTCTGCACAGTAGAATAAAGCGTAACTTTGCTTTCCTTTACTCTTTGTACATAGGCTTCCCTGGGAGACCTCAAATGGCCCTCGATGCGCCAAAAAGGAAAATGATTTATTAAAATTTAACTGTCTGCCAGGCATTGTTCTAAACACTTAATGCAGATGATCCCATTTAACTCGATCAGCTCTGAAAGGTAATATTAATTCTGTAGATCAGGCAACTGGCTTAGAGAGGCTAAGGAATCTTGCCAAGGGTTGCAGAACAATTAAGACGGATTCAGAAGGCCACACTCTACAACAATACTACGTTAGTCATGCTCTGTATATTCCAACAGTGGGCAGTCCATACATAAAAGGGAACTCTACACTCAGTCCAACCCAGAAAATTACAATCTCACCGGTAACTCGAATTTAGTGTTTAAATACATACACGAAAAGAAAACGATGTTACACATTCTCTAACTGTACTAACGTTACTTTTCCTTTTTCTTTTGACAGTCCAGAATCATTTTTAAAATCAACATGAAATTAATGAATAAAATGCTGAAAATCAAACATTGTTCAAATATATGGGACAGCACGGCACAAATCTGCATGGAACAAAAACATTATGACGTTCCTTTGCTGACGATCCACAACTGCAGAGCTCAGTTCTCAGAAATCTACAAAGCGAGTCAACGTGTCAGAATTTGAAGCTGTTATTAAAGACAATCAGTGTGGCAGATATAACGGATCACTAAACTACTGCCTACAGCACGTGTGGATGTGATGAGGTAACTGAAGATAATCGAGAAAAGTTGCATTTAGACTTTCTTTTTAAAACTATACCACATATGAAGATTTCAAACTTACAAAACATTGTGTTGAATACAAGGTCATTTTCATTTTTATGAAAGAAAACGATGTGGACTTTGATATAATTTAATGAGCATTTCTGGTATACATACTATATATCAGATACTGTGTTAAAAAATGGGGATAGGAAAATAAATGACTCATTCTTTGTTCTTGAATAGCCCACAGTAGAGTAAGAGAGACAAAATGACTGCACCATGTGGCAGAGCCCAGCTAGTCGCTCTCCTATGTGCAAATGGACTACTTCCCCAGGCCACTGCATCTAGACGGGGCACATGGCCAGTCTCACCAGTAGAATGCTGACACAAAAGTGATGTCTGCCACTTCCAGGCCAGGCCCTACGTCTCCTGTGGCATCCTCCACACTCTCTTTGTTCATCAGTTAGCACAGTGCAGGGGATCTGCAGAAAACTCCAAAGCCAAAAGGAACGGTGGACAGGTGGTTGTATGGGTCAGAGCCCACACCTCCCACCCAGAAAGAGAACCCTTTGCTGGGATAAACCACTGTCCTTCGGGGGCTGTCTGTTAAGTTAGTAGACCATGATCAATAGACAGTATAATGTAAATGTAGTTTTCAAAATGAAAGCACAGCACAGGGAGCTCTAGGAACACGAGAATGAGGCCCCTAAGTGATGGTGAGGGGGGGAAGGGAGGGAGGGAATTCCTAGAGAAGAGGCAACTGGAGACTCAACCCAAAAGATAAGCGGGATTTACCTGGGGTGGGGGAAAATGTGACAGAATACTGCATTGCATGTACCAATTTAAAGGGTACAGTGGAATAGAGAAGGTACTGGACCGGTAAGCAAAGTGGGTTTTCACCTAAAAGCAATGTAGAGCCATTCAAATACTCCCAGCCATACTCCAGACATGATGAGATTTGCAGCTGTAAAGTCCTCAATGGAGAACAGTCTGGAAGAGTTGGGAGCTAGAAAAGGCAGAAAGGCCAGTTAACTGGTCTGCTGCAGTTCCCCATGGTAGGAATGAGAAACGCAAGGTTTGGCGCAGAAAAGAGGAAGCAGATCAAAGAGCGCGTGGAAGCATCAAAGGAACTTTCTGACCAACTAGACAAGTGGTAGAATATGGAGGATGAGAGGTCATCAAGGAATGAAGGATTTCCAGGTTTCTGGATTAGATAACCAGGTGAATGGTGGCATCAGAAATGGAGAAACAGGCTACAGGAGAATGGGGACGAGCAGATGTACAGAGAACAGGCTGGGCTCGAACTGTATATGGGACATCAAGGAGGTGAAGTCCACAGGCTGGTGGATATTGAGTTCTAGCAAGTTCAAGGCTAGACAGGTGTGTGCTTGAGGGTAGCTGAAGCCATGGAATGGATGAGATCCAATTGAAAGAAAGGCCAGAACCCTGAGACGCCAGCACACAAGGAAGCAGTATTGGGGGCACACTCATCTGCTGGGAAAGGTGGTGATGAAGACTACAGCACGATGATTCCTTCTACAGAGGTGTCCTCAGCTCCAACTGATGGCTGCCATGTGGGAGAGTAAAGCGCAGTGTTCTCAGAGCTTCCGATTCCTTTTTCCCTTCTCCTGGGTCTTCAGGTACCGCTGTAGCACCTGCTGCGTGAGCTCCCGGACACGCATCTGGCCCTCCTTGCAGGGCACCACGGTGCCGGTCCTGCCGAGGCGCACGGTCACTTTCATCCTGGCCCCCGGCGACCGGGCCGGGCTGGGCCGAACAGGTTTCTGGGCCGGCGGGCGCGGGCGGGCACAGAGACCCCGGGACGCCCTCCGGGCCGGGGGCTTGCAGCAGAGCCCCTTGGCCCCGGGCAGGCGGGAATCGGAGAGGAGGCGGCAGCAGGGAGGGCGACCCCCCAGGTGGCGGGGGGCCGGGGACGCCGAGGTTTAGGGCCCCGGCCCCGGCCCTGGCGGTGGCGCGCGGGGCTGCAGTTAGGAGGAAACTTTTGCGCCGGATCCCAACTCCTCCGCTGTGCGCCTCGCTCTGGGCTCCCGCCTACTTCTTCTTTTTCAACACTATTTAACATTATAAGGAAAATCTTACTAAAAAGAACAGGATCTTAATCTTTTAAAAACTGTCATACAACCATTAAAACAAAATCACTTTTGCATATTCAATTATTCTGAATGCAATCATATTCCAGCTACTGCGCTAATCTGCCTACTGGCCAGTTCTTGTTGCCAAAGCTAATCTCCATCCAGACCTGTGTGTCCTCCCGAGTTCCTTGTCACACTGGCATCTGTTCACCCCCCAAGACCCAGACCTGCGGCTCCGCTTCTCCCTGACCCAGTCTTCACTAAGTCACGTGGTCCCCGTCCTCCTTCTCCAATAGCGCTTCCCCAGGTCAGGTCTTATCACAACATCACCTGGACTATTACTCCTTAGTTACCTAACTGCCCTCCACCAGCTTGTGGACGCCCTCCAATGGCTTCCGCCTTCCACCTGGTGCCCACCTGAGCACTCTAGACTCTAGGCCATGAATGACCTCAGCCAGCAGGCATTTCAGCCTCTCTGACCCTCAGTCTCCTTGTCTGCAAGCAGGGTAATAACACCCATGTGCTGGGAAAACTCGACTCCCTAACTCAGCACTTAGCTCGTAAGTGCTTAGTAAGTGCAGTCAGGAAAAGTGGTCTGCTTAGCCTGAGAGTCTTTTTCTAAGAGTTTCTTCTGGGCATATTGGAAGAGAAAACAACACTTTCTAGAACCCCAGAAGCTTCGTCCCTATGTGTCTAGTTCTCCTTTTCTGCCCACAGAATGAAGATCAGAAGAGAACCTTCTGTATCCTATGCTGCCCTTCCAGCTGCTCCTTGGTCCTCTCAACCAGGCTGAAGTTAATATCCCCACCGTGTGATGGTCAACAGAGGATCAGAGGGTACAGGGGAGGGGAGTGGCTGCACCAGGGAATTATCAGAACTTCTAGGTGCCGGACAAAAACCTACACAGGATGGATGCAGGGGCTATTTCATTTTCATTCTGCTCCCAAAAATGTAGCATAATAGTAAATGTTAAACAAAATAAATAAACATTACCTACTAGAAATAGGTTAAGAAAGAGGTTGAAGGTATGCCTTTGTGATTTTAGTCATCAAAAATGCTATAATATTCTAAAATACTAGTAAGTATAAAATGAACCAATTTTGTTATGTAACAAAACAAAAAATAATATACTTCAAAATAAGGACAATGTAGAGAAGAATTCTGCATTTTATTGCACTCAAATAACATTCAACAGAAGATGATTACATTATTTTTAGAAAATCCATTGATGCTGCCCAGCTTGGCATATATCTGTAAAGACAAGGCTCATTCATTGAGATATTTGGAATTAGAAAGTATTTGAAGTTGACCACAGCATAAGGAATCTTCAATGTCCAGAGTTCTAGAGATGATTATATACAAAAATCCAGCAAAATTTATTCTATGCATTTATCAGTTCTATGTTACTCCTAAGTTTCCCTAAAAAAATATGGCTTTATAAAAAGTAGTCTTCTATAATTCACAATACGGAGTAAGAGCTTCAGGAGATTCTGAGTAGCAACTCTGTATTACCCAGATCACAGCTTTAGAAAATTATTGCTTCTTTACTAACATATTACTTTGGGTTTCACTACACTACGGTTCAGCATAACTTACTACATTGTACCGATGACCTCTAATGAGAAAAATATAAAATCTCTTTGATTTTGACCCTAAAAGCAGAAAAAAATGCCACTTTATCTTAAAACAATGTGAACATGATCAAGAGCTCCCCGGACACACAAATGAAACCACTTCTTAGGGTTTTTTTTTTTTATATAGCTCAGGGTCCTTTCAAAATGAGGGTGTAGCTACCTTTTTTTTCCTAACAAATGAGTACTTTCATCACGGCGGCTATTTCTGAGCCACAAATGACTCACACTAAAAATAGAAGAAATGCTTCAGCGTGGAAAGGAAAGGGCTCAAACATTGTCAAACAGCAGCGGGTCTCTGGCTTGTGAGCACTTTTCACACAGCCTACATCACCCAGCCAGAGGCCCTGTGGACTTTTATACACGGAGCAGGCTTCGGCGTTGTACGGGCGTTACTTAACCAGCCAAAGGCAGAACAACCTTTACGTTATGCACCAGTAATTGATAAGAGACTTTCTAAAATTTACACAGATACTCACGGGACTACAGCTATTTTACAATCACTCCGAGGTGTGGAAAAGCATTTTTGCATGATATAACAGGTCATTCCTTTCCCCTGCGTCCTAACAATAACGTTCCCCCCTTATTTTGAAAAATAAATTAACCATGATAATTTAAACTTTTATTGAAATTTAAAATTTTTCTAATTAACAAGCTAAAAGCTACAGGAATCTCAAATGTTGAGTTTTACCCTGAATACTCGAAGCTAATGTAGCAATTTTTTATAAAGGTATTGCTGCAGATATATACAACGCAAATCTTCACAGCTAATAATGACCCCATCAGTGTCTTTAAGACACTCTTAGTGGTTTTAAATCATGTTTCACAGTGTGTATAAGTCAGCCCAACACAGTTAGTGTTAATTACGGATAAGAGATATTAAAATCCTGCTGCTACATCATCCATACGATTAACTATTGTCTGAAAAACACATAAATGCAGGTAAGACTAAAAGCTGTGTCACAAAAGGAAAAAGAAAAGAAATCCAATGGATCCACTAAGGCTATCAGAAAAGGACATGCAGGAATGTAACATCACATGTGATTTTTGTTTCTAAAAAAAAATACACTAAAATGCCAGTGGACTACGGTTCATTCAAAACATCTTTAGTGTTCATTCCCAAAGATCTTGGTCTGCTCAGAAATTACTTCACAAGATCTATCCCAGCCATCTTTTGCAGCGTATGGGTAAACTGGTCCTCCTGTGGTGGTAGGGGCAGCCTTTCTGAAGCTTTAAGTATCTGCAAAGATAAGGGGAAATCTAAATTAAAGGACCAACTAGACATAGACTGCGAAACTGCTTCATTTTTACTCTACTTTTAAAAAACCCAGCAACAGAAGTAAATGCTTTTTTTTTTTTTTGTATTGTTGTTGTTTTTAACAGCAACAGGGTAACAGAATGATTCACTACCTGGAGTAGTGCCTGGGGGCCCTACTACTATGAAAGTAGTTCCTACTGCTTTCATTGCAAAGCTAATGAAAATTAGAGGTTCTCTAGAGCATCTGAGAATTACAACTGAATTTAAAAATGTCAGTCTTTTGCGAAATACAAATTAAATTAAATTTCTCCCATCAATGTTTTCACTGTATTAAAAAGAAATGCAATAGAGGGGGGGAAATCTAGTATGGCATTTGAAACACAAATATAGGAAGGATTTTCAAGGGGCAAGAGGATACTGAAGTTGCAGTTAAAATATATTACTTTAATAATCTTATATCAATTTTAATGTTATTGAAGATATAAGTGGTTGGTAAAAAAAGTATACACTATTTTAAAAGAAGTAAAATTCATTCCTGTCCAACTTTCAACAAATATTTTCTTATTCCGAACTCTAGTGTCTGATTTATTTTACTACCACAGCACTGGATCTATGTTACAATTAGAGTAAAAAAGGCGTTTGTGCACATAAAGGCCCAGCGAAATTCCCATATAATTTCTAAAGCTGGATTGCGATCCTTCCTTCCTCCCTCCCTCCCTTCCTTCCTTCCCTATGTATCTGTCTACGTGTGTGCATACGTGTGTGTGTAACCAGAAATTCTTATGTAAGCAGAATTATTTGGCGCTAACGAGAAGGAACTGGAAATTATATGTATACTTTTGTACATCCAACAGAAATGAATGTTTGTCTACCAAAAGACATGTATAAGAATATTCACAGCCGCTTTCTTCATAACAGCCCCAAACTAGAAATAGCCCCTGCAGCCATAAACACAGAAGGGAATTTTTAAATGGAATATTACAGTAAATAGCAGTGATAAAACCAATAACTATAAATATCAAACTGGATGAAACTCACAGTCATAATGATGAGCAACAGAAACCAGTCACAAAAGAAGTGTACATATATATGTGTGTGTGTTTACTTGCGGTTCTATTCAATCAAATTCAAAGACGGGCAGATCAATCTATGATGACACAGGTCAGAACAGTAGCTATCATTTGTGGGTGCGTTACTGGGGGAGGGGAGAGGGAGAGACCTCCAGGGGCTGGAAGAACTCTGCATAGTGGGTACAAGAATGTATCACACGTACAAGTCCATCAAACTGTACCCTCAACATGTGAGCACCTCCCTGTGTGTAAATTACACCTCAACAGAAAGAGTTTTAAAAGATGGGTTTGACCTTAGGTTCTCTTAGAATTTAACCGTTAGCTGGATTGTGAGGAATAAGCATTTCTGTAACCTGTGCAATCAAAAATCCTGGAGACCATGGGAACTTATTCAAAGAATAACAAGGCAAACAACGTAAAAGCTCAGCTACAATTCTGAATGACTCAAATTATGCCCCTACATATTTGAAGAAGTCTCCACTCAGAGGTAGTCCACCAAGTTGCAAACCCAGCGTCTCCAAATTCAGGCCAGTGGTCTCTGCCACCCTCTGTTCCTCCCGCCTTCTGTATCTCCATTAAGGTTCCATCATTCATCCATTCAAGCCAGAAGCACAGGAATCAAGCTCGACTCTTCCCCCTCAACCAGCCCCTCTCCCACCAAATTACCTCCACCGCCAGGGTCCGTGAAATCCGTCCCTGCTCTGCGTCCCTGCCACCAGTTCCAGGTCCCACCACTTCTGCTTAGATGAACACATCTGCCCCCTGACTGGTCTCCACCTCCTCACAGGACCTCCTCTGTTCAAATCTGGATCTGATCACACGACTCCCCGGCTTGGAATTTTTCTGCTGCTTCCCTGCGCTTTCAGGCCCACGTTCAAATTCGCAAACATCGTTTACGGGATCCTCCGAGAAGCGCCGCCTGCCCGTCCACGCTGTCTACTTACACCTGTACCTGGCACACCACCTTGGACTTTGTGCTGCACGCACTTGCCGCGCCCACCCCCGACATGCCAGCTCCTTCACCTCCAGCAGCTCCTCAAGGCTCCGCTCCAGCACGACCACACGTGGGAGGCCTTGCCTCACGCGTACACTCCGGGCCCCAAAGTCGGGTTAGTTCCCCCTCCTCTGGGTGCTGCCCTGTGTACCACTCTGAGAAGTTAATGACGCCGTATTGGTGGCTATCCCCAGCTGTACACCCACAGGATGGGATTATCACAGCGATAAGTATGTTACTATGAACTTTAATACGCAATATTAAGATTGTATAACCTAGTCGTAGAAAGATCGGGGAAGGCAAAGTCATCATCAGTTAGATTCCGAGGGCCAGGAAAAACCGATACCCAGCATTTTGCAGAGGGCCTCAGTTTGCGTTTTCCACTGAATAAGGAATTTTAAAGATTGAAAGGTAGTAAGGAAATGGGTCCCACGATTGTTTCCTCAGTTCCTGCATCCCATAATTCAACACTGTTGCAAAAGCAGTCACCTTATTGTACAAAATAGAGACCGATGTATGAATATTATTCTTTTGTAAGATTGAATAATTTAAAAAATGTAATATAAAGTAAGACTAAGAATAGGAGATAAGCAAACCCAGTGCAATCATTACAAATAATTATTGCTGACTCTCCGCCTCACATCCTCTTTGGTGAAGGTCAAACTACAGCCGTGCAGTGCATCACTCAAATTTTTATGACACCAGAATGTAAGACAAATGCATTACAACTGACAGGTTACAACTCCTTGATCAGGGCTCTCAGAATTTAGCTTCTCTTGATCCAGCTCAGAGATCAGGCTAATTAATTACTAAACAATAAGAGCCATGGCCACCATTTACTGGGAGCTCATTGTGTGTCAGGAAATATGCGTATGAATCCAATCTTCATTTTCATTTACTTCAGCTGTTAAACATCTCATCAAAAAAGGCACCTTATTCCAGCCCCCCAACCACTTAGTATTTTGTATTTATGTTCCAAGGAAATTCTTGGACTGCATTTATAAAACACCAAAGTAGAAGCACAGGACTTTTTGGTCAGAAAATATTATTACGTTTCATACCTTCATTCAAGTCAGGTAAATATTAAAAAATATCAACTATAACTAGAAAAAAGTCAGTGTTGCAGAAACTCGTTATTTTTAGGAATACTTATGAAACAATTTTCTTGAGAGGAATGGACAGTAATCAAAATGCAAATTCAGTAACCTGCCCTGCATCCTCAGGTTAGAAACAAGGCACTCTGTGAAGCATTGCTCAACAACAAAGAGGAAATTACAGAAGCAGGGCAGAAACATCGACCTTCCCTGCTCTGTGCATCTTTCCTAAACACAAAATATACTCATATGCCCAGCAGTCATCTTGTAAAAGATCAATTTCTCCATGGATTTCTTTTCTCACTCATATCACAATACCAACAATGCAGCTCCTTTAGTATTCGTATATATTTTAAATGTACAACACACCAGAACTATCAAAATCTACAACATCCCAACTGTTAAATAAGCAAATATGAGCTGTGGTGTAACTAAAAACACTCTGATGAGAAAAGGTTGTTTTCCTCTTGAAATTTAGTATTTCACTAAATTTTGGAAGGCACAATTATTTCTACCAAAATCAGTAATACGAATGTACATCATTGCTACAAAATTCACATTAAGCATCATGTGAAAAACGTGAGTAAAAATTGAACCAATAAAGGACACAGAAAGAAAACAAATAGAAATAAAACAGAGAGACAAGAAGAAATACAAAAATCCTCTCCTAATGAAACTTTTTTTTCCCAGTTTGAAAGCAAGAGGTTTCTATGTTAATTTCCGATTGCAGGTATGGTTAATGTCATCTCTGAAACGCATATGAAAGCACAGGCCTTGGTTGAACTCATTGATGATGAGTTTAAACTCACTGATGATGAAAGGGACATACGGGGGAAGGGAGGAAAAAGCAGAGGGACGGGTGTAACACAGTGGGCTGGCAGGAAGGACTGCCTGGGTCACGCAGGGCACAAGGGTGCTCTCGGGGAAGATGGGGGAGAAGGAGGGCCAATGTCACTAATTTAAACACTATTAATCTTTTATCTGAAGGCAAGTCTGATTCCACATCCTCCATCAGATAAGCCTGTCAATCAGAACAAAAGGAAAAAAAAAAAGCCTAACTTCCACTACTAGCACCATCTATAATGGAAGCCTACCTAACTTCCACTACTAGCACCATCTATAATGGAAGCCTACCTAACTTCCACTACTAGCACCATCTATAACGGAAGCCTACCTAACTTCCATTACTAGCACCATCTATAATGGAAGCCTACCTAACTTCCACTACTAGCACCATCTATAATGGCAACAATCATACAGTACTTTGATCATGAGTACTCCTCAAAGTCTAGCTCAACAAATATGTACTAGACTCAGTCTGATGTCTATTTCCCATTACTTTGGCTCAACTGACAAAAACACAGAACAGTTTCTTTTTAAATTTAGGTATAATTAATCCTCCTCTCTCAGGAATTCTACTCTTCATAGAATTATTCCAACTAGTGTATCAGCAGCATCTTTTAAACAAAAAAGGAAAAAGCGATACATCTGACAAAATGCCATACCTGGTGGTACTTCTCGCTGTTCTTCCGCATGGGGCACGTGCACCTCTAAAATAAATAAATCATAAATCATAAAACACTGCATTACAGATTGCTGACCAGTATTTAAAATACAGACCACTGATCTTCAAGTTACAGTGATCATTTTTACAGACTTTTTTGGGTGTTCAATTGCAATTATCATAAAACATTAGGTTTTTCCACCATCCCAACACAGAAAAATTAGCTATAACTTCGTAAAATGTTGTATATTTCTCAACTGTCCTGAACTACAGGCTTTAAAACATTATCTGCCTAACTGACTAACCTCAAAACTCAGTCTGGCAAAGGAGATATGAACTAAAACCTAAGTTTTCACCACAATTTTGCATCAGACTTGATAAGAAAGCTGAAGAAAGACATTTAAAGCATCTCGTTTCTTGTTAATGGCACAAAAAGTCAAATTGAAACCGAATCTTAAAAATATATCACTATCTTCAATAAACTTGTTTTTGAAAAATAATACTCAAGGTTAACATATTCTAAAACTAGCCAGAAATGTGGATATGAATGTTAACATCTAGTCTTTTTCCTTGGCTACTTCAACCTACTTACAACTAAAGGAACTGTAAGCCTCACCACTCAACAGTATAATGATATACTGACTTGATTCACTCTATAAAATTACATCACATATTTACATCTTCATCCCTACCAACCCCTGTAACATTACCGTAATCGAGAGGTAAGATTGTATCTGCTTTCCCTTTGCTCAAGATTTTTAACAGGCTTTGGTCAAAAGGAGGAATTTTTATTAGCATTTTCTAAAACTCAAAATATTTATGCAGCTATTTTAATCATTTTTCTTCTTGCATTACTTTGCTTCTAATTTTAAGAATGATACATGCTCAAAACAGTTGGAAATATTTTAGATAAAAGTAAAAAGGAAACAGAAAACTATCACACATATTCTCCCTGACCCCTGTTAAGCTTCTGGAAGAGTTCCTTCTCCTAGTGGCAGCACCATGAATGTTCACTAGCTTTCGGTGTTGTGACCGGCTTGTTCATGGTTTGCCTATTTATTTGGTTCTTAATAATCTAGAGACATGTTAGCACTTTACCAACTTGATCAATATTTTTCTCAGAATTTCTTTTACTTTTGTCATTTTAGGTATATTTGAAAAACTTGTATGCATCATAAAGTATTAACCACATCCGTTGTTATTTTCATCCCTGATGTTATACTAAGAGAGACATTATTATTGTGATAAATTTTCATCCAAATTTATTCTGAAAAAAATGTACATTTAACAAACTTATCTGAAATGTATTTTGGTAATGATATAACAAGATTTTTTAAAAGAAATAATTCGTTATATTAGCACAACCTGAAAGTATTGCCTATTGATAGAGCCTACTTTGTCTTACTCCACTTTGTAAACCCACTTCAGTATGGCTTTGACCCCCATCAATCTACTCAAATAGCTTTTGCTGAGATCACCGACATTCTCCACATTGCCAAATGCGATCGATGCTTTGCAAGTCCTGAAATTCCAATGGCAGTAGCACAGAACATACTCTCCCTTCCTTCTGCTCTTTCCCATCCTTCCCTGCTGGTTTTCTCACTGGCTATGCATGCTCCCTCAAACGTCACAATGTTGGGATTCCTTAGAGCTCAGTTCTGGAACTGCTGGTCTACGCCCTCTGCACTCACCTCCAAAATGATGTATTTCCATGGAACTGGCACCATCTCCACGAGGATGGCTCCCAAGCATTCACACCCATCTCAGATCTCACCCATCGGGCTCAGATTGGCATATCCGACGCCCTACTTGATGCCTCCACCTGGGCATCTCACCCATCGAGCTCAGATTGGCATATCCGACTCCCTACTTGACGCCTCCACCTGGGCATCTCACCCATCTGGCTCAGATTGGCATATCCAACTCCCTGCTTGACGCCTCCACCTGGGCATCTCACCCATCGGGCTCAGGTTGGCATATCCGACTCCCTACTTGATGCCTCCACCTGGGCATCTCACCCACCGAGCTCAGATTGGCATATCCGACTCCCTGCTTGACGCCTCCACCTGGGCATCTCACCCATCTGGCTCAGATTGGCATATCCAATCCCTACTTGACGCCTCCACCTGGGCATCTCACCCACCGAGCTCAGATTGGCATATCCGACTCCCTACTTGATGCCTCCACCTGGGCATCTCACATAATTCCTGAACATAAAATACCTAATATGGAATCTTTGATTTTCTTCCCTAAACCAGGAAAGAAAATCATTTCTTCTCAGTAAACAGCCCTAACACCCAACAGTTATTCAAAGCAAACCAAAGGCCCCTTTATTCCTCTTTACTTCACCACCATCAGGAAGTTCCATCAGTTGTAATTCTAAAATACATTTCAAGTTTAAAACTTGCCCCTCCATTTCCACTTCATGGTCTTCCTCCAGGCCACCATGATCCCTTCTCTGGATTAGGACTCAATAATTTCCTAACAGGGTGGTCCCTGCTTCCCTTCTTGCTCCATCCAATCCATTCTCTAAGAGTACAAGTAATCTTTCAAAACATAAATCAGATTATGTCATATCTCACAAGTATTTCCATAGATTCTCACTGTACTCAGAAAAAAATCCAAATTCCTTACTAGGTCCTCCAAGGCCCCAAATGATCTGTCTCATCTATTTACTGCTTAAGCCAATTCAGATTCAGTTTTCTGTTACCTGCAGCAGAAAGTAACCTTACTGACACAGAAGCGTTTAAGCACAGGACTGACATAGCCAGATGTGTACTTCTGAAGAGCTCATCCTAGCGACACTGTGAAAGATGGATTTGAAGGTGACAAGCGTGGAGTTAAGAAGACTAGCTAGCAGGCTACAGCCATTGTCCAGGAAGTTGATGAGGGGCTGAACTAGATTACCAGAGCTTCAGAGGAAAGAATAAATTTGAGAAATGTTTAAGTAGACTATTCAACAGGACTTGTGATTAGCTATAGAGAGAGGGGGAGAGGAGACAACACCCACATTTCTGGTTTGGGAACCCGAGGACTTATTGATGCAACCAGCCAAGATGGGGGAAGACAAGGGAAGAGAAGTTTGGTGGGCGAGTGACGATGGCAAGTCTCCTCTCGCTGTGCACTCAAGTGCCGCAGGAACACAGAAACTGCGGGTTGGGCCAGAGGCGCACAATCCAGAGCCCCACTGCCCAGCAGAAGGAATCCCTGAGCAGCCTCTCTTACGCCCTCTACTGGCTGATCAAAAGGTTAGGAAAAAGCTATTTTTTTTTCAGTTCATCCCTAATGATTTTTTTTAACATTTTTATTGGAGTATAATTTCTTTACAATGGTGCGTTAGTTCCTGCTTTAAAATAAAGTGAATCATCTATACATATACATATATCCCCATATCCCCTCCCTCTTCTGTCTCCCTCCCACCCTCCCTATCCCACGCCTCTAGGCGGTCACAAAGCACTGAGCTGATCTCCCTGTGCTATGCGGCTGCTTCCCACTAGCTATCTATTTTACATTTGGTAGTGTATATATGTCCATGCCACTCTTTGTCTCAGCTTACCCTTCCCCCTCCCCGTGTCCTCAAGTCCATTCTCTATGTCTGTGTCTGTATTCCTGTCTTGCCCCTAGGTTCTTCATGACTTTTTTTTTTCAGATTCCATAGATATGTGTTAGCATACTGTATTTGTTTTGCTCTTTCTGACTTACTTCACTCTGTATGACAGACTCTAGGTCCATCCACCTCTCTACAAATAACTCGATTTCGTTTCTTTTTATGGCTGAGTAATACTCCGTAGTATGTATGTGCCACATCTTCTTTATCCATTCATCTGTTGATGGACACTTAGGTTGCTTCCATGTCCTGGCTATTGTAAATAGAGCTGCAGTGAACACTGTGGTACATGACTCTTTTTGAATTATGGTTTTCTCAGGGTATATGCCCAGTAGTAGGACTGCTGAGTCATATGGTAGTTCTACTTTGTTTTTTTTTTTTTTTCTACTTAGTTTTTTAAGGAACCTCCATAGTGTTCTCCATAGTGATGTGTCAATTTACATTCCCACCAACAGTGCAAGAGGGATCCCTTTTCTCCACACCCTCTCCAGCATTTATTGTTTGTAGATTTTTTTTTTTTTTTTTTTTTTTTGCGGTACGCGGGCCTCTCACTGTTGTGGCCTCTCCCGTTGCAGAGCACAGGCTCCAGACACACAGGCTCAGCGGCCATGGCTCACGGGCCCAGTTACTCCACAGCATGTGGGATCTTCCCGGACCGGGGCAGGAACCCGTGTCCCCTGCATCAGCAGGCGGACTCTCAACCACTGCGCCACCAGGGAAGCCCTACTGTTTGTAGATTTTTTGATGATGGCCATTCTGACTGGTGTGAGGTGATATCTCATTGTAGTTTTGATTTGCATTTCTCTAATGAATAGTGATGCTGAGCATTCTTTCATGTGTTTGTTGGCAATTTGTATATTTTCTTTGGAGAAATATCTGTTTAGGTCTTCTACCCATTTTTGGATTGGGTGGTTTGTTTTTTTGATATTGAGCTGCATAAGCTGCTTATATATTTGGGGGATTAATCCTTTGTCAGTTGCTTCATTTGCAAATATTTTCTCCCATTCAGAGGGTTGTCTTTTCGTCTCGTTTATGGCTTCCTTTGCTGTGCAAAAGCCTTTAAGTTTCATTTGGTCCCATTTGTTTATTTTTGTTTTTAGTTCCATTTCTCTAGGAGGTGGGTCGCAAAGGATCTTGCTGTGATTTATGTCATAGAGTGTTCTGTCTATGTTTTTCCTCTAAGAGTTTTATAGTGTCTGGCCTTACATTTAGGTCTTTAATCCATTTTGAGTTTATTTTTGTGTATGGTGTTAGGGAGTGTTTTAATTACATTCTTTTTTTTTTTTTTTTTGTGGTACGCGGGCCTCTCACTGTTGTGGCCTCTCCTGTTGCAGAGCACAGGCTCTGGACATGCAGGCTCAGCAGCCATGGCTCACGGGCCCAGCCACTCCACGGCATATGGGATCTTCCTGGACCAGAGCACGAACCCGTGTCCCCTGCATCGGCAGGTGGACTCTCAACCACTGCGCCACCAGGGAAGCCCTAATTTCATTCTTTTACATGTAGCTGTCCAGTTTTCCCAGCACCACTTACTGAACAGGCTATCTTTTCTCCATTGTATATTCTTGCCTCCTTTATCAATCATAAGGTGACCATATGTGCGTGGGTTTATCTCTGGGCTTCTATCCTGTTCCACTGACCTATATTTCTGTTTTTGTGCCAGTACCATACTGTCTTGATTACTGTAGCTTTGTAGTATAGTCTGAAGTCAGGGACCCTGATTCCTCCAGCTCTGTTTCTCTTTCTCAAGATTGCTTTGGCTATTCGGGGTCTTTTGTGTTTCCATACAAATTGTGAACTTTTTTGTTCTAGTTCTGTGAAAAATGCCAGTGGTCGTTTGATAGGGATTGCACTGAATCTGTAGATTGCTTTGGGTAGTATAGTCATTTTCACAATGTTGATTATTCCAATCCATGAACGTGGTATATCTCTCCATCTGTTTGTATCATCTTTAATTTCTTTCATCAGTGTCTTATAGTTTTCTGCATATAGGCCTTTTGTCTCCTTAGGTAGGTTTATTCCTAGGTATTTTATTCTTTTTGTTGCAATGGAAAATGGGAGTGTTTCCTTAATTTCTCTTTCAGATTTTTCACCATTAGTGTATAGGAATGCAAGAGATTTCTGTGCATTAATTCTGTATCCTGCTACCTTACCAAACTAATTGATTAGCTCTAGTCATTTTCTGGTAGCATCTTTAGGATTCTCTACGTATGGTATCATGTCATCTGCAAACAGTGACAGCTTTACTTGTTATTTTCCCATTTGGATTCCTTTTATTTCTTTTTCTTCTCTGATTGCTGTGGCTAAAACTTCCAAAACTATGTTGAATAATAGCAGTGAGAGTGGACAACCTTGTCTTATTCCTGATCTTAGAGGAAATGGTTTCACAAAAACTGTATTTCTAACACAAAAAAAGGCAAAGCAAAGTTGCATATTGTGAGGTTAGTTCTTTTACATAAAACAATATACGTGGGTTGGGTTGGATGAAGTTCTTTCTAGGGATTCTGAGTTTCCATTTTCTAATTCTAATTGAATAAAAAAACAGACTCAGTTATATTTTCCATAGAGAACTGAGTAATAGGAGGTGGGAGAAAACCTGAGTGCCATCCAGCCTGCTCCAAGGATGATCAGCTTAGACAGAGCGGCCCACAGCTCCTGTGCTGGGGTCTCTCCCAGCAGCAAAGTGGACAATGAGGGAAGTTCTAGCATCCCCTCTCCTCCTCTCCCCTTCCCCCTCCCCACCTTCTCCAATTCAGTTGACTGTACTTTGTCTAACCAAGCTCAGAAGCAGTAACATTTAATCTGAAAACTGACAATCAGTGGATCATAAATGAATTCTAAGATTAATCTCATGAGCAAAATTCCCCATGACATGTTCCTTGTGAGCACACAGACTCCAGGGTCAACTGCCGGCCCCAATGCTGGATTGAAGACCAGCCCAGCCACTCTAGCTGGAACCCGGGCAGCCACCTGACCTCACCTCAGGCTCTCAGCCCTTCATTTGTAAAGTAAGTACAATGTTATTTGCCCAGGCTCCTCTTCAGTGCCTATGGTGAGAAACAATGGAAACAGTATATGGGAACGAGCTTTGCAAACTGTTACGAACTTCAGAAATCTAAGTCGTGTCGAAGCACGACTATGTAACATATGCAACAGGTTTTATTTTTCTGAAACAAATCCTTCAGGTTCAAAAAAAGGTTTTTCCAGCTGAGTAACAATGTAAAGGACGCAACTATGAACACTGTGGTTCATGTCTCTTTTTGAATTATGGTTTTCTCAGGGTATATGCCCTGTAGTGGGATTGCTGGGTCATACGGTAGTTCTATTTTTAGTTTTTTAAGGAACCTCCATACTGTTTTCCATAGTGGCTGTATCAATTTACACTCCTACCATTTCAACCCACCTCTGCCTATGGATAACTCCTTCTCACAAGACCACCTCCTCCTATTAAGGGTGGCCCTCCTCACCCTAACAAGTTACTTTCTACTATACGATCCTGGTTTTATCTCCATCACTGCACTTCTCATAATCTTTAATGACTTCATCATCTCTTTGGCCACTAGAGTTCCAGCTGCAGTGAAAACAGAATTCCAACTCTCTTATTCACTCTTGCCCTCCTAGCCCCTGAGCACTGTAAAGACAGCAAATAGTAAGGTGTAATAAGTGCTTGTTGAAGAAATGAACATCATTTTAATATAAAAAGTAAAATCATGTCTATAAAATTAACTTACCTTCTAAAATTGTGTTTGAGTCATCTACAGCATTATCTAAAAAAAAAGCAAACATGTCTTAAATTAACTCATCTTCACTAGGTCCTTAAATGAACATTTCCACTCAGACCTAAATTTGGCTCTTTTTAGATTGGGGCTTCTTATAGAGACACTCACTAGAATATCAACTTTAATTTCTAAATTATATTCAAAGAATACATCAATAGGCTGGCATTATCCCTGCTGACATAAAACTTACACCATAAACAGGGAATAAACATATCAACATGATCCAATTACTTCCTTGGTGACTTGAGAATGTCTTGTATTTCTGACTAAATCTTTTTATTTCACATCTTTTTTGGAGTATAAATGCTTTACAATGTTGTGTTAGTTTCTGCTGTATAACAAAGTGAATCAGCTATATGTAAACATACATCCCCATATCCCCTCCCTCGTGAGCCTCCCTCCCACATTCCCTATCCCACCCCTCTAGGTGGTCCCAAAGCATTGAGTTGATCTCCTTGTGCTATGGAGGCTTTGTTCCACAAGCTATATTCATTTTCACAAATACAAGGGGAGCTGACTTGCAGGAAACATCTGCTTAGACAAATACCTTACCTGAATTTTCTGTCCCTTCATTTTCCGATGGCTCAAACGCTGCAAAGTACACAGAAAAAATAATCCTTGAGCACCGTGTAACTCCCATTAAAACACAACATTTGCAGTATGGTTCAACGTCTAATGTATCTTTGAATCTCTGGGTCTCAGTCACCGGGAAGCTGCAGGTTACAGAGTAGAGCCAGGAAGAGTTTGGTCTGGAGTAAAACAGGCCTGGTATTCAAATTGCAGGGCAGCCACTTTTAGCCAGAGGAGCAATTATATATGCTTCTTGTAAAATGGGGAAAATTAAAGTTCCTCCCCAGTCACTGTTTACCTGGATCCAGTAATTTGTTTACCCCAGGGTGATGCTGAATTTCATTTTTTTATTTGCTTCGTGACTGTAGTGGAGGCTCTGAGTTACCCGTGGCTCAACCCGCTTTTCACTCTGGGTCCAAGTTTTTACCAGGCAGATTCTCTACTTTGCTTACGGAGCAATGCTCGGATCTTTCACCTGGGGCAAATGGCCTGCCTCCAGTCCCTGAGAGAGAGAGGGTTCTGCCGGCAGGTCTTAATCCACTACTTTAACCACAGTCCAGGCTCATCTCTCTCTGCTCCACTGCAAAGGAGGCCCTTGTCTCGTCTGCGGTCTCCCCTCATGCCTGGCTGGCTCACTGCTTTCCTAGTCAGCCTGATCCCTATTTTTCCATCTTCCAAAATGCCTGAAAATTTCTGCTACCCTAAGAGCAAACTGTGTTGTTTTTCTAGCATGGTTACAAATATATTCTCCTTGTTCATTTAATAAAGAAAAAACTTTGAACATCTACTGTGTTTCAGATATTATTACTAGTGCTCGGGTAGAGCAAGGTATAATTTTTAACAGATCATTTTCTATCCTTTTGGTGGCATTTGGAAGACAAAGGAGCAGTGAATGTTTGCTCACTCTGTCACCCTGAACGGTGCCTGCATTTAATATGCTCAAGTCTATCAACTGAAAAACAAACAAGTCTTTTCTTTTTGTTGTTACTTTAACTTTATTCATTTATTTATTATGTCCTTTATTTTTTATTGAAGTATAGTTGATTTACAATGTTTCAGATGGATAGCAAAGTGATTCAGTTATACGTGTGTGTGTGTGTGTGTGTGTGTATGTGTGTGTGTATTCTTTTTCAGATTCTTCTCCATCATAGGTTCTCCCTGTCCTCTCCTTCCTCCATTTCACAATCTAATTTCTTCAGAGTCATTTGCACATGCTGTCTCCTCACTTCCTCTCCTCAACCCACTCCAGTCTGTCTTCCGGCCCTGATCACATCCCTGAAAATATTCCCCTAAAACCTCCCACGAGCACTCATTTAACCCAATGGACACTTCCTGCCTTTACTGTATCAGGTCTCCTAGCAGCTCCTTGTCCTTGGACTCCAATGTGACCATACTCTCCTTTGAGTCTTTCCTTTCTCCTTCTCAACCTTCATCACATCACCTTTTTCTTACCAGGCATTAAATGTTGCTTTTTGTCAAAGTCCAGCCATAGATCCTCCTCTATTCCTGCTCTCTCCTCTCTCCTTCAATGATCTCAGCCTCTGGCTTCAATCACAATGCACATTCTGATGATTCTCAAACTCAACTACGAATAGACCTCTGAGATCCAAACACCATCCATCGGCTAACTTGGTATCTCCCCTTGGATGGCTCAACAGGCACTATCAGGGTGTATCGATTGTACTCGTGACCTTCTGGCCCCAAGCCTGTTTTCCAGTCTCACCGTTTGAGGAAAAAGCACCCCATCCACCGGGTGCATAAGCACAACAGTAGATGTGGTTCCCGACACCTTGCTCTCTCTCCCCAGCTACGCTTGCACATCCATCCCCGCCAACTTTATCTTCTACTTCTCCCCTTTGTCCACTTCCATTCACCTTCACTGCCACCACCCTGGTTTAAACCACTATCATCTCTGTCCAACTTCTGTCCACTGCAAACAGTTCTTGCCAAGGTTACCGGTGAGGCCTCCATAGCCCGAGATCCAAGGCAGGTCTTCAGTGCTCACTTGGGTGGGCTGAACACCCCTTTCTTAAAACTCATCTCCTCTGATGCCTCGTTTGGCAGAGATGTGACTCAGTGAACATCAAGTTTGGATAACTGCAGTAACCTAACTGGTCTCCCCACATCTACAATTTTTTTTTTTTTTTTTAAGCCACGTGGCACAGCTTGCGTAATTCTTAGCTTCCCTGCAGTGGAAGTGTGGAATCCTAACCATTGTACCACCAAGCAATTCCCTCCCCACATCTACTCTTGTCTCTCCAATCTATTTGCTACGTTTTAGACAGATCAATCCTTACAAAATGCACTGCCCTAGAACAGTGTTCCAAGGTGGAGATGAACGCCCTTGACCTCTGGACCCAGACCATCTCACAATCTCAGCCCCAGTCTCTCTTATGCTCAGCACTCCAGACACATCTTCCCATCAGCAGCTTCATTCTACGTTCCAGCATCCTTTCCCCTGGCCTTGTCAATTGTTCTACTCTTCAGCTCATACTTCAGCCTTCCCTGGTCCACAAACTAGGTAGGGCCACTTTATACTCTTGTTGTACACTATGCTCATTCTTACCAGTACTTAATGTAATTGTAACTGAATACTAAACTAAAATGATTTGTATAATTTCTACCCCGCTGCTAAAATACACAGTCCATGAGAATATGAGCCATGTGTGTTCTTCACTGGAACTGCCCCAGTGCCCTACATTTTGGACACAGGCTACATGATACATATGTAGTATATGTAGTGTATGAATAAACAAATCAATTAGATGGTTAAGACGGCACTGTCATTTGCCAGGTGTTTCCAATGTAGGCTTAATGCTTTCCAGGACATTTTTTATGTGGAAAGCTGGTTCCCTCTACAGCCTTAACAAGCTTTATGTTTTCCAGGTCCTAGAATTTGGAACGTTTAATACAGAATATATTCTGTTCTCCGACTGAAAAACGGTTTTCTTTTCACCCGACTTACAGCTTTATATGTGTGTGTGTGTGTGTCTGTGTGTGTGTGTATAATACATATATATTTGGTCACTTGGTTTCCCTATCTGGGTTCCTGAACTGCACAATGGTATCTTTTCAGCACATAATGAAGAATCCTTTGTTCTCTTAGATCTATTTGATTTGAAAAAGTTTATGTTCTATAACAAGGTAATTCAAAGTATCTCATCAAAACCTGATGACCCCTCAGGTCATATTTTTACCCTGTTAACATTTTAAATTATATTTATTATGACATTCTTCCTATGAAAATATCTTTACTTTCACAACATCTTTTTTAGCATTTTATCTAATTTACACTTCTTGCAAATTTGATTTTAAAATTCTCTAGATCTAGTCTGCAACTTGCATTCCAAACATGTTCTTTCCAGCATATTCAGAAAAGCACCACAGTGACTGGCAGAAATTAGAAAACTATCTCAAATCCCACATCTACGTGCAACTTCTAAATTCCAAATTCCTATTTTCTCCTTCAAATTCAAAATTGAAAAAAAAAATCTAAATTCAATTGTAGTGGCCAAGTTATTAAAAAAATATATTAGTCCCTAGAGACAGACTGCAGGATTCTTCCAATGGGATCCTTCATATCCCATTAGGAACAGCCACTGTGGATGGTGATCTTGGTAGGGTCTAAAATTTTAAAATCACATGATTAATAAATCAGCATCTTAGATCTACATGCAGCCCTTCCTAATTTTCTTCACTTGAGATTCACCAACTGACATGAGACCACAAATGTTTTGGAAGTAGAGACTCTATATTATTCATAACTGAATGTCAAGCCCTAAAACCATCCAGCACATAGGAAGTCCTCCATATCTGACTCAAGCACTACACATTTCTTCATCCTTCTTGTTTCACAGACAGTTATACCCAATGGGCTTCTTTCCTTCTACAGAGTCATCTTTGAAGATATAAGAATAAAAACGATCCACCATTGGTATTTTATCATTTCTTAGTCATGTGGACTTATGCAAAATTACTTACATTCTCTGAACCCTACTTTTCATCTGGGAAGTAGTGAAAACATAATCTACTTCACGGAGTTTAATAAAACAGCATGAGAAGTGCTGGGGCAACAAGAGGAGCTATAACTGTCTAAATCAGAATCTGATGCCAGAACTATTTTCTTTATGCTGAAGAAAGCCCGGAATGAAGTTCTGCTCCACCTTTCTCCATGCTGGCAGATCAGTCATCTTCATTTAACTAAAATTAATCTGCAGAAGCAGCTAGAGCAGTTAAACTCTGACTAAAGTAGTCCTTCAAGCATGGGACTTATTTTTCATTAAAAGAGAGCTATGATTATAAAGTAATGAGATGTGTTTTCTTGAATAATTTGTAACCACTTCCTAAGGCACCTTGCAAAGAATTTAAGAAACAATTTAGGCAATAGCAGAACCACTGGAATAGGTAGACAATCTCCCCAAGTAAACTCTTTGAGAATTACCCATTCATTTGGATCTTTTAAGTTATGGTATAATATTTATAGCTAAAATACTACTCTCCATACTTCACAAACTCTGAGTAGATTTTAAAACAAGCAGGTAACTTAAGGTCAAGAAGCATTTTCAGACCTTGCTCATCATACTCTTGGTAGGTGATGTCATCTGCAAAAAAGAGGGTAAAACCAAAATAAGTATCAGTTGTTTAATAAGTATTGCTTATTACAATATTACTTGAGTCATTCTGTGTAATTGCTTAGCTAAAAAACACAACTTAATCTCAAATACAGAATTCTGTTCCTTTAAATATTAATGTTTGCACAATCAGTGAGAAATGCCTCTGGCCAAAAAACAAGAGGAAAGGGCAGGTAAATTATTTTCATAAAATTTCCTCAGATTGGCAGGGGGACCTTCAAGATGGCGGAGTAGGGCTTCCCTGGTGGCGCAGTGGTTGAGAGTCCGCCTGCTGATGCAGGGGACGCGGGTTCGTGCCCCGGTCTGGGAAGATCCCACATGCCGCAGAGCGGCTGGGCCCGTGAGCCATGGCCACTGAGCCTGCGCGTCCGGAGCCTGTACTCCGCAACGGGAGAGGCCACAACAGTGAGAGGGCTGCATACCGCAAAAAAAAAAGTCTACAAACAATAAATGCTGGAGAGGGTGTGGAGAAAAGGGAACCGTCTTGCACTGTTGGTGGGAATGTAAATTGATACAGCCACTATGGAGAACAGTATGGAGGTTCCTTAAAAAACTAAAAATAGAACTACCATACGACCCAGCAATCCCACTACTGGGCATATACCCTGAGAGAACCATAATTCAAAAAGAGTAATGTACCACAATGTTCATTGCAGCTCTATTTACAATAGCCAGGACATGGAAGCAACCTAAGTGTCCATTGACAGATGAATGGATAAAGAAGATGTGTCATATATATACAATGCAATATTACTCAGCCATAAAAAGAAACGAAATTGAGTTATTTGTAGTGAGGTGGATGGACCTAGAGACTGTCAAACAGAGTGAAGTAAGTCAGAAAGAGAAAAACAAATACCATATGCTAACACATATATATGGAACCTAAAAAAAAAAAAGGTTCTGAAGAACCTATGGGCAGGACAGGAATACAGACATAGAGAATGGACTTGAGGACATGGGGAGGGGGAAGGGTAAGCTGGGACAAAGTGAGAGAGTGGCATGGACATATATACACTACCAAACGTAAAATAGATAGCTAGTGGGAAGCAGCCGCATAGCACAGGGAGATCAGCTCGGTGCTTTGTGACCACCTAGAGGGGTGGGATAGGGAGGGTGGGAGAGAGACAGAAGAGGGAGGGGATATGGGGATATATATATATGTATAGCTGATTCACTTTGTTATAAAGCAGAACCTAACACAGCACTGTAAGGGAATTACACTCCCATAAAGTCGTTAAAAAATAAAATAAAATAAAATAAAATAAAATAAAACTGAGGCATTGTTGTCAAAAACAAAAAAAATTCCTCAGATTGGCATAAAGCAAGACATTCAAAAGAAACATTAGGAATTAATATCCTCTTCTGTTGTGAGGTGGTGGTAGATGAGATGAAATATGAAAACTGATATTCTTTGAATAATCTAATTTTGTTGCAAAGCAGAAAGTCTTGTATTAGGTGTTAAAATTATGTCTTTCACCCATCAAAAGAAAAGTCACCAGGTTAACAGAGCATTGCAGCCATAGAGCTGGAAGTATGTTTAATAGCTAATGAAAACGTCCATACCTGCTTGTTGATACCTTCTTCCAGCATCATCTACCACTGGTTCACTGGAATCTAAAAAGAAAAAACATACATTTTTGACAAACCTGAACAAACCAAACACACTGCTAGACACTATTCTAAAATATTTACAAATTAATTCTAAACCTCACAAATGTGTAAGATAGACAGTATTATCATTATTTAATAAAATTTAAGCTGAATAACATTCCATAATTTTCTCTCCAGTCACAAAGATAGGAAGGAGCAGGGTTTGTACCCAGTTTGGCTCCACTAAATCATACTGCCTCATTCATTTCCAAATATTCTTTCCAGTATCCTCTCTACAAAGATCAAAATCCCAACAGTGGTCTGAAAAACACATCCCCTTTTCCCCCATTTCTTCATGTAATATTAAACTATATTCAGAAATGTATATAATATATGGGCAGCCAAAAATGGCTGAGTATTATAAAGAGATTTCTATGTTGTATCAGAGTGATCATTAACCTTGGTTGAAAATGACCTTGGCCACTGCCTCAAACAGAAACATATATCACGAACCTGGATTTTCCTGTTCATATATTATGTCTTCCATATCCTGACTGTAGGCTGGTGAAGCTATAAATTAGGAAACAATTAGGAAATTACAAATATGTCTCAGAAAAGGATTACACCTGATAGTTAAAACAAGACAAGCACAATTTCTAGTAAAGAGAGAAATCAAATCAAAATGATGCTCAAACTTACGTTCATTCATGAAACAAACAGGTACTAACTGTGCTAAATGCCAAATACAAAGGTAAATAAGAAAGTCTCCATCATCAGTGTAATTGAACCACAAAATCGTGGAGCTATATTCTCATTTAGCTTATGCAAATTCAACTATATTCACAAAACAAAAAGTGAGGCAGAGACACAGAGAGAGCAGTGCAGGGGAACCCTCCTCCCAGGCACCCAGCAGGCACTAGCCTGAGTGAGCCTGAGCGAGGACACACATCCCCAGTCCGTAACTTGGACTCAACACCTGAGTACCCCCAGACTGCAATGTAATTCTAGTGTTTACAGGTGCCTATTGTTGAAATAATATAGGTCCTAAATGCCAGCCAACAATATCCTGTGGTCCTTAAGCACAGAAAGAGGGATCTATTCCAACACTGGAAGAAAAACCGGCCAACAACACAGGCTTATGGGAAGATGGTGTGTCCATCTCCAGTGTGGTCATACCTTCTGGGGACACGTGACATGTGACAATACACAATTTTGACCATTCACTCACTAGCTAATTTAAGACTACAAAACATGCAATTATACAGTATATTTTTTTTCTTTTTTTTAATTAATTTTTATTGGAGTAGAGTTGATTTATAGTTCAGGTTCTTCCGTAACATCTTATGAAAAAACCCAAACGAACTTTTTGGCCAACCCAATACAATGTTGTGTTAGTTTCTGCTGTACAGCAAAGTGAATCAGTTATATATATACATATGTCCACTCTTTTTTTTAGATTCTTTCCCCATATAGGTCATTACAGAGTATTGAGTAGAGTTCCCTGTGCTATACAGTAGGATCTTATTAGTTACTACTTTGTATAGAGTAGTGTATCTTTTGTTCTCTTACCTTTCTATTTTTTTCCTATTTTATTTATTTATTTATTTTTATTGACGTATAGCTGGTTTACAATGTTGTGTTAATTTCTGCTGTACAGCAAAGTGATTCAGTTATACATATATACATTCTTTTTTGTACTCTTTTCCACTATGGTTTATCACAGGATATTGAATATAGTTCCCTGTGCTCTATAGTAGGACCTTGTTCTTTATCCATCCTATATATACTAGTTTGCATCCGCTAATCCCAAACTCCCACATTATCTTTTGACCTAATAATCCCACTACTGGGAATTTATCCTCAGGAAGTAGACTTTCAAAAGCACAAAAACTATATTCATATATGTGTGTGTGTGTGTGTGTGTGTGTGTATGCACATACATACATACACACACACATATAAACCTGTGATATAATATGTATTATATAATAATTAACTATGTATGGTGATATTTGATATAAAATATATTAAAATTAATAATGTTATCTCTTTCTCATGATGCTCTTTTATAGGAAAAGACTCATTCTAAGCAAAAAATAATAGTATTAAATTAAAATCTCACCTGTCTCTTCTACATGGTAGCTATCTTCAGTTACTGAAAAAAATAACATTAAATAAATATTGTTACTTTCATAAAATGGTATGTTTATATATTGTATATGTATATTCTGAATGTTTATCATTGATTTTATTTTGAAAGCAAATAACTATTAAAATAAAACATGAAAATATCAATTAAATGTCTGCTAAACACTTTATCTTTCACTAGAACTACGCTTAGAAACGTCTCACACATTCTCTTATATGATCCACTTAACAACCCCACAAGGTTGACAAATACTACAACGTGGGATAAAAAGGGAGAAAAATTTAGACAGAGTAACACCGTGGTGACAAAGCTATGTCCCCATCACATTCCACTGTGCTGTTCTATTTTCTAGACACTCCTGCCATTTTCTAGTGCAAAAGCACACTGTCTCCACACGAGAACACAAAGGAAGAACCCAGAGCCTTTATACGTTTGGGGAGCTAAAAGATAAATGCGTTGATACCTTCACCCGCATACCGCTGATGGCAAAGTGCTGCCACTCATGTGACCCTTGTTATTTAACAGCCACATGGAGAGTAAATATTTTTAACTTCTGAAGACTTTTTTTTTTTAATTTATTTTTTGGCTGCATTGGATCTTTGTTGCTGCACGCGGGCTTCCCCTAGTTGCGGCGAGCAGGGGCTATTTTCGCTGGCGGTGAGCAGGCTACTCATTGCGGTGGCTTCTCTTGTTGCGGAGCACGGGCTCTAGGCATGCAGGTTTCAGTAGTTGTGGCTCGTGGGCTCAGTAGTTGTGCCTGCGGGCTCTAGAGCGCAGCCTCAGTAGCTGTGGCGCACGGGCTTAGTTGCTTCACGGCACGCCGGATCCTCCCAGACCAGGGCTCGAACCCATGTCCCCTGCACTGGCAGGTGGATTCTTAACCACTGCACCACCAGGGAAGTCCTAATTTCTGAAGACTTTTAACAAGCAACTTTTATGTTCAAACTGAATCTATGTCCCAATTAAAAATTAGGTCAGAAAATAAGGTTTCTTCAATTTATGAACTTTTTAGAAGTGTTTCTTCCTACTCCCAGTCTATAACTCCTAGCCTCAAAAATATCAAATGCCTTATGTTTCAGATTCTTTGAGGGTCTTAACTGAAATTTTTTGTGTAAGCAGCATCTAGGACACCAAAATTCTGAGCAACTGTCAATCTTCCTGAGCTATCCTGGCTGAAGATGGGAAACAGCAAGAGATTCCAGGGAATTGTGGAAATCATTTCATCAGCATTCGTACTCAGAACTTAGAAAAGTTTTTCCCACAGAAATCATGATATGCATGATAACTAAAGGCCTAAAGTTCAAAAGCTAGTCTGTAAATGCCTATTTTCTTTTCTTTTTTTTTTTTTTATGGCTCCAGACCTTCCTACCTTGACTAGCGCTGCGGATCCGATCTACCGCCTGTTTCTTACCATTCTGTCTGGCTCTCTGAACTCAACTTAGGCTGAGCTAACCCTTGAACCCTACCAGGCACCTCCAGTCTAGACCCTTGGCGGCCGGTGGTGCTGTGTTGTTACACGGGTCCTACAGACTCTGACGATTACTACACAGCGGGGTGCATCACGTAACTGTTCACTTTGTGTTGGTGCCACGAACCACTCCCCCTGGTTTCAGCATAGGCTTGTTTTCCTGTATCACTCTTTAGAAATACAACATCCCTCTTAAATAAACAAGGTTCCCTTAGTACTCATTTTAAGTATAAAATGATATCATTTATATATTTTAAATAAAATGACAAAAATCAGTCAGAGTACAAAACTTGTGGCTTAAAACCACTAAGGTTTTAAAGGACTACTTTAAGAAAAGAGTACAGAGAATAGATACCACAAGAACAAAGCATGTGGACTTAATTCAGCAGGGCTCCAAATAATCATGGTAGCCTCACATTAAAGCAGAGCAGAGCAATAAGTATACGAATAAAAATTTTTCTATACGTCAGTAGTGAATAGCAATAATTCTGACTTGCCTATTGCAAATAATACAAAGTAAACTACTCAACTGATATTTAAATAACCAGCATTTAATTTAAAATATTGATATACACAGATGTCAGCAAACTGTGGTCCATATGTAGTCTACATTGGGCCTGCCTCCTGACTTTCTAATTAAAATTTTACTGGAACACAGCTACACTTATCCAATTAGGCATTGTCCAGGGCTGCTTTTGCACCGTGGTAGCAGAGATGAGTAGTTGGGACAGAGGTTGCATGGTCCGCAAAGCCTAAGATATTGACCGGCCGGCCGTTTACAGAAAAAGTTTGTCAATGCCTAGGCTATGAACTGTATTCTACCCCCTGTAGTAATAGAGTTTATTTTAGAACAAGAGCCTGTGATAGATTATCAAGGTCAATATTTCATCAGTTGTTCGAATTTCTTACAACAAATGGTACTCTAGGAAGGAGAGTACAGTAAAAGTAAATGTGCTGAAGGATTTCACTTACATCCTATAAGAAATGTATATATCCTTAGAATTTCCCCTAACGTACTTTGAATTAAAAAATTGGGATATCTATTTATTTTAGGGAAAAGACTGATTTTAACTGAAGTTTTCAACTTAAAAAAAAAAAACTTTAGATAAAAGCTAAATATTGGTTTTAAAGATGTTTAAGAAAACTTCAATAATCGTAATTACAAATTACCTATTGTGTTTTATTCTGAAACCAAAAAATTGTGTTCTACCTTCATGCACTGCTCCAGTCCCCACAGGTTCATATCTGTCATCTGTATCACTTTCTGCAAAGATACCATCTTCGGGCTGCAGTTCTCCTGCTGGTCCATCCGGTTCTTGGTGCAGGTCCTCTCCTTGAACAATGATAATGAACAAAGTGACACAGGTCTATAGCAAGGGCCTCAGGCAGCAGCCCACACAGACACAGACGCCCCAACTGAAAGGCTGCCACATACCCACTTCAGCTGCTCGGCACGCCCCGCCCCTTTTCTGGGCCACTGCACATGCTGAAACTCTGTCCTCTCTCTGGCCAAGGGCTAGTGCACCCAAGGGGGTAACAGGTCTTCTCTCACTAGAACATAAACTCACCAAGGACAGGGACCTCACATATTTTGGTGACTAAGTATGCCCAGCCCCTGGGGCCATGACTAGCCATAGGAAGTTCTCAATACGTATTTAATAAGTGAATAAATGAATTCAGAATTCTTACTATATTTGCCTCTTCAGTTATCACTAGGTCAGAGGAAAGGTCACCTTGCGACCTTCCACTGAGAACTGACGTAAAATTCCATGTAACAATCTTAAGTAACTCTCTGCAAATATTCTATTACAAAGAACATTAGGCCACCAGCTAAACCGTATGCCCCGTCATCCGCATTGGTTCAGCTGCATTACACTTTGCTTCTAAAGGTTCCTATGTTTAGCCTTTAAGTTATGCTAAGATGCTCATTTTCTCTTCTGAGACTTTCACGATACACTGAACCATTCTGCTTCTCTTGTGTAGACGTTGGACATGCTGCATAACTCCACTGCCACATGGGTTAGCTTGTCATCACGGTGTAAGACATTCTCCCAGTAGTAACTTGCCATGGCCTCAAGCAGAGGATGCTCTGGATGTAGCCCTTAAACGAGAGAACTCAAGGGAACTAGACTCAGGTGTGCAGTGCAGTATTGCTCTAGGAGTGTGCGATCTGGAACATCTGACTCCAGATCCAGGTCTGTCCCTAGACCAGCTGTGTGACCCTGGGAGAGTTACTTAATGACTCTGTGCCTAAGATTTCTCTTCCATAAAAAAGAAATAATAAGAGTACCTACTCACAGCATTGTTGTGAGGACTGAAGCACTTAGAAAAAAGCCTGGCCCATAATAAGTATTTAGGTTTTATTGTTGCTGTGCTGCTTCTGCTGTCGTTAATATTTTTACCATCATCATCCCAGTAATAACAATACTACTACTTTTACTGCTATGGAGCTACCCAACACACACACTGCAGGACAGAGTCCTTGGTCACTTTACTTCTGGTGTGGCCCAGTAATGTTCTCAGGTGTTGCTGGACTATTAGGCCCTTTTCTGTCGATACTTTTTGTCTTCTGTCTTCTCATCACAGCCTGCTATCTTGTTTCTCCTCATTTGAGATTTTCTGCTTCTCAGCAAACCAATCACCAATTCTTCCTGTCACTAACCGTACAACTCTTTTTCTTCTTTTCTTCTTGCCATGTTCCTTTTCCCTTACTCTCATTTACTCAGTCTAATTTTACAGTTTTTATGTGAGTGGGACTGAGCTCTTTCAGCCATCTACTCAATGGAAGCCCCTGCTCTCATGGGGAGACCAACTGAGCACCGTACACTGTCTGTGAGTCTCCACGGCCCAGGGACAGCCTGCCGTGAGGAAAACAGTCTCCTGAGAGTTTGCTGGACCTCACCAGAGGCACTGCCATGCCTTCCTGCAGCTGCTGCACCAACCCTATGAGATAGCAATTATCCCACTCTGAAGTATGAGAGGCTTGAAGAACTTGACTAAAGCCACACAGCTTATAAATGCAACTGCAGGACCCAAACCTGACAGTGAGATACAGAATAACAGGGACAGAGAGTCTACTCTAGAGATGGTGTCAGGGAGGCCAAGTTTGGTCTGATAAGATGTGAAGACTGGAACACACACACGCACACACTAACAGAAGGGAGGGCAAGTTAAGGGCCCCACGGTAGGAACAGGTCTGGCAATGACCAAGAAAAAAGGGAAGGCCAGGTGAGCTAGAGAAAAGTGACCAAGGGGAGAGAGACCAGGCCCAGACAAGGCACAGTGGGCTTGGCCACATCAAACGGGGGGTGCAGAGGAGCAAAGATGGAAACAGGGGCCCAAGTGGATGCGAAGAGGGGATGGTGGTAGCTGACACACGGCAGAAGTCAAAATACGTTTTGGAGGCAAAGCTGAAGGGATTGGCTGATGGATTACATACGAGGGGAGAAGGGGAGAGAGAAATCAAGGAAAACTCCCAGGATGCTAGCTTAAGCAACTAAGTGGATAGGGAGACCATTAAGTAAAGACTAGAATAAGAGTAAAACGTTGTTGCAGGTGAGCAGGCGAGCTGTGAGATGGAAAGGAATCACGAATTCAGTTTTAGGAACATTTTAAGTCTGAGATAAAACATACAAATGGAGATAAGAATATGCAGTTAGACAGTCCAGGAGCTTAGATGAGCGTGAGGGCCGTAGATACATATTCAGAAGCAATATTTAATATTTAAATAATATTTAAAGTCATGGCCTGTGATTTTCTAAGGAGAAAGTCTTGATAAAGAAGAGGTCCAAGGAACACAATCCAATGCTAGCCTGGCTTCCTCTCTCCTGTCTGGCATCCTGCACCCACCCACCTAAATGTCTACCACATCCTTCACTTCCTTCTTCCCCTACCTTGGGAACCTTTGGTGAAATTTAGTTTGACCAACCATCTCGACTCACTTGGGTCACGGGTACCACCTCCCATCTGATCTCCCTGCTGACATCTCCTTCGCCTTATTTTTCACACTGACAGAATACACAACACTCCTTCCCACCCTCCAATGGTTCCAACTCCTCTTAGAATCAAGTAAAAACACCCTTCCCTTCATCCCTCCACCTCACTTCAGACCCTTTTGACCTCTGGACTTTCACACATGCCATGCCCTTTGCTTAAACATTACTCTTTACTCATAGCATTTGCCTGGCAAAGCACTACACCATTCTCCAGCTCCTAAATCAGTATGTCATTTTCCCCAGGAAGCCTCTGCTAACCCCACATAGCATCACGTGTTTCACCATCACAGCACTTACCTCAACATATTGAAATCAATCATGTATTGAGATTGCATCATCCTTGTGTTAGGTTAAAATAAAAAATAAAAAAAGATATAGGAAGGGAAAGCCTGCGTTTGCTTATACAGGCAGATATGCTCAGGTGAAGTAGCTTTTCTAGCTGAGAAGAAACTGGTAATAAAAGGACACAGAAAAAAAAAGAAAAAAAAAAAGGACACAGGCTCCTAGACTCCTAGCAGCCCAGGGCAAAAACCTACAACGCAGCCAAAGCTGGTCTCCCCAAAGGAGCACAGATGGAGCTGGATGGGATGCTTTACATTTAACCCCCAAATACCTAAGACTGAGTAAGATACTTTAGCTGGCCTGCAAAAGCCCAAGTTAAATGATAGGGAATTCTGTTTGTTTTTAAGAAACATTATTTTTTTCCTCTAGGACTACCTTCAGCTCACACCAAACCACCGGAAGTATCAGGACACCACGTGTTCTGCCCTCTTCAAAATCCTTGTTACATTTTGGGGTTAGATTCTGTGCTTTTATCAACAGATGCTTCAAGAAACAGTCTTATAAAATCTTAAAAACACTGGTTTCTATAGTATCATTTAATATTCTCTGTACAGAACTTAACATAAGAAACTTTTTAGATTCTTTAAGTAAACAGCATGTTTACTTCTTGTCTAGTAATGTGACCCACATAACTTAAAGTTTCCCCTTTTTTGCTGTGGCGGCCACCCAAGCATTCAGTATAATTTGAGGGCTGAAGACAGCTCCAGGAGAGCCCATTACAGCTCGCTTGGTTCTGTTCTATCCCCTCCTCCCGGCTGCTGAGGTATGTGTTCTTGATGTATCACTGGTCTCTGTCTGCTTATTCTCTTAACAATAAAATGGGGTAAAATAAAATGAGTGTAGTGTTATTCTAGAAATCCTTGTCCTCCAGTAGCTTTTTAAAAAGCCCACTTAACTATTATTTAAAGTTCAAAATAATGTCCAAGTCATTTAAGGTAATTAACCATTATTTTAGTAATGCATGAAACATAGATTTTAATTCATACCATGTTCTGCGTATACCGTTTCATCAAGAAGTGACTGAACTTGTTCTTGTAGTTCATCCTCAATATTCTGAAGCCCTAAAATAATTAAAACATAACTAAGTAGAAAAAATCTAGACATTAATGTAGAACATGAGATATGGCCTCCACATATACACATTAAAATGAATACATTGGACTAATCAACTGTGTACCCTTTTCCTATCAGCTTAGCCCGTTTTTTATGTTGGAAAATAGGGTAGATATTTAAAGTTGGGTTTATTTTGACAGCAGATATAAATGCTAAACAACTTCATAAGATTTTAAAACATAGGAAACTAACTCGGGTTCAGATTTCTCTTTAAAAAAAAAACCTCACTCAGAGCAAAATTATTTCAGTTTCTAGTTAACAAAATTCACACTAACGATAGAAAAAGCAAATGGGAAGGGCAAAGCTTTCAGAAAAGGAAGTACTGGGAAATAAAGATAAAATGTGGAGGAAGAGGTCAATAAAATTAAAGTACATGGTCAACCACTGTCTTTCCCAATAGTCAGGAGAAAGGGCTCCCTGGCTGGTATGAGGGCTGGGATGGTTGGCTGCCTGCTCCCAGAAGGTGTCAGGAAGCGTGAGTAGAAGACCTTACAAGACAATCCTCTCAGCATTGGAGAACCTCATCTGACAGTCACATCTGTCATAATGTAAATTACAGACGTGAACAACATTAGTAATTACATTGCGACTACACTGTGGTGCTTATCGGATTATCAGGCTTATTGCAATATCATACAACAAACAAGAAGCTATAATTACATTGACACTATTATAAATTTTCTGTCTAACAGACGTCATCTATGTTCACTAAACAGAAGTAGCACCAGACTTAGTATCATGAATGCCATCAAATGAGATAATGCCAACGACATCAGTTATACTGACAAACTAATCTTCAGTGACAAAAACAGAATAAGTTAATCTGAACTTCAGACTGAAAAAAGTGTAAGACTCTACTATGCTAATTATACTACAAAACCATTTCTAAAGCACCGAGTGCCTTCTATTTTTATAGATGTTGATATTTCACAAACTACTTTTATACATATTCTCACAGCATTATAGGAGACCTTCCCAATCTCTGTTCTTCCCTCACACAATGCCCACGATAGCTTCCTAGCAGAGTTCCCAGTTTTACAACTGCTGACAGCACCAGCTACAGAAAATATAATGTGAGTAAAGAGCAGTAGAGATTGGCACTCTGTTCCTCTGCTTAAACCCTTTAACGGCTTCCTCTGCCTGACAGATGAAAATCTAAGTTCCTTGAAGCCCCAGAAGGAAATGCAAGACCTCCACAATCTAGCCTTCACACGCCTCTCCAAAATCATCTGCTACCAGCACTGGCTTAGAACTTGGTGACTGCGCCATGCTGTGTAATCTTTCCACGAGTCTCTGATGCCCTCCTTTCCCCTGGGGAGAAGTTGAGTAAAGGCAAAAAAAAAACAAAAAACAAAAAAACCCACCCAGCCTGCAGTGAGTTAAAGACTAAGTGTAAATAAGGCAAAAAAGCAACTGCAAATTCTTCTTTCAAAAGTGTAGCCAGTACAAGGAGAGAGACTGGAAGGCAGATGGAGAGAACTGTGGGGATCAAAGGGGTGGTTACTTCATTGTGTTTTAATGAAAGATATGTACCTCTGTTTATAGAATAGGTGGGTAGTCAGAGAAGACAGAAGGTAAAGACCTAGGTAAGAGGAAGGTTGAGAAGGCAGCATTTAAACTAAATCAAATATCACCAAGAAGTTGAAAAGGATATGAGGTGATAACTGAAGGACTTAGGAAGACAAGTTATCAGTAATATGCAAAGAGTAATATGAACAAAGAATAAAAAAAGGAGGAGAGAAATCAAATAGTACATTTCGGAGTACCAGCTTTGAAAACCAAGATTTTTTAAAATTATAGATTAATCTAGTACAAAGTAAAACTGAGGTGCTAAATCCAAATATACAATCAAATTATAAACCTTAAAAAAAAAAAGAAAAAATCACACTTGCTCTGAAGCCATGGTATGATTACAGCAATTCTACAGGAATGGGAGAGAGAGAGAGAGAGAGAGAGAGAGAGAGAGAGAGAGACAGGAAATTCTCCTGGGATTATTTGAGCAATAACAAAAAATAAGAGCAACATATTGATTTTTATTAAAAGGAAGGAAGGTAAAGCAAACAGTATTCACCAGTACCTAGTGATAAAGTCAGCCCAAGTATTGATACCACCTGGACTCAGTAATAAAGTTGCCAGTAAATATGCAATGTCATACCTAACACTTCCAATAGGTGGCAAGATGAAACCAAATTTTTGAGAACTACTGGGTAAATGAAAAATGTACAGAAATTAAACAGTACTTTGCAACAAAAATCAAAGCACGAATAGGAAATGATAGTAATGGAACCAAATTTCATTTACCAATTTATTAAGAGACTTCAGGAGTCTTCATCCTATGGGTCACAGGCCCTTGAGTGACTGAGGAAATACTTGAAATGAGCTATGAATTCATGCAGATGTAAAACAGGCTGCACAGAGGACCACACGGAGGCCTGAGAAGCCTTTTGTTGCAGACAGGAGACTCATATTAAAAGGACTGGAAACACAGTAGACCTCCTCTATTAAATAATGTGACAAAACTAATGTAACGGTACGTGTGTAATTTTACTTTCAATGTAATATGGCACAGTTGTCCTGGACTTGGAATCAAGAAACACAGCATTTAGTTCACAAGGTTTCTAACTATGTTCAGACAAGGAGAAACCTCCTCTGTGCCTTGGATTCTTCATCTCAAAAATTAAAACGATCCTGTATAAACTTTTTCTAGAAAAGAATAGAGTTCACTATAAAATTTCAGAAGACAAGAAGAGAAAGCATTTCATCATTCTGCAAACACTGTGAAACAAAATGATGGGTATAACATGACTGTGGACACTGCTACCTGGGATACCTGGCAGCTGAGGTGCAACCAGTCAGAATTAGAGGAGAGCTTACCTGGCCCCTCCAGAACCTGATCCTCCAGCCAAGGGTACGGCTCGGCCTCTTCTGGTGGGACTGTTTGCTTTGGAGCAGATCTTTCTTTAAAGCCTGCATTTTTATTCACAAAGTTAACTTAAGGTTTTCTTTCTTTTTTAAAAAAATTTTGACATGTTAAACCAAGTAAAATAATGTTTCCAAACACTTCATCAATACTGCCAGTAATTCAAAGTTTCCAAGACTTTATATTACAGGAAAATGTTGATATGCTCAAAAACTGAAGTAGGAAAATAGTTTGTTCTCTAACTTCACCTGGGCCTTTAACATCTCTTTGCCTAAATGAACTTTTCATTTAAAAAATAATAATAAATCATTGTGTGAATATTCACAGATCTCTAAAATATAGGCACTAAAACAATAGGCACAATAAAATAAAAAGCCGTATCTGAACTTGCCAAAAGAAATTCACTGAGTTCAGTCTCCTCTCGTGTTCGTAAGTGACTAATTAGCTTCTAACTCTTGGACTCCGAATTCAGCAATAAGACAATTAAGAGACTCTGGAACCTTCTACTGTTATTTGCATGTACTCCATATTTTGATTTATATATAATTAATTATTCTTCTTGAAAACTATAGTTAAATATGAGAGGAAATAATACATAAGTCACTATGTACAATCTTCTAACGGTAACATTTATGAGCAATATTATTCCATAAAAAAATACGGAAAAATAGTTATGTTTTGCCTTTTTTGTCTTAAGGAAAATAAAACATCAGGGTAAATTAACATGAAAGATGATTTTTAAAGTCAATGCTGGTCTAAAATCTATTATACTGCTAGTTCTTTGATATTTTATATGTAGCACATCAAAGTACATACTCAATTAAATACAGCTATTTAGAAAACTAAATTAGACTGTCATGAGCCTGACAATTCCATTTACCAAACCCTGGGCTCTTTGCTACCCCACCAAGAATCTTGTACCAAGAGTAGCTACTAAAGAGCATGTGTTCTGCATGTCAATAGCTGGAATGAAAAGGTCAGGACAGAACTGAGAGGTCTTTTCTAATCTTAAGCAGCTTTATACAACTCATTGGAGATATGCTATTGCAGTCTGGAAAATCCTCATTTCAGTGTCACTTACTCTTCTGTTTTGGTTCTTTATATTTTCCCTTATTGTTCCCTTTTCTATATCTCTTCATTTTTCTCCCACTGACAAAAACACCCTCCCACCATCCTCCCCCAAATCCTAAAATGACACTGAAACAGATTCACAGGATCCCACCTCATCATTTATATTTCCTCTAGTTACTTAATTCTGATACTACCTATCCAAAAAACCTAACGTTAGAAAACAAACACCAATACATACAGTCGTGTTCTACTCCTAACTATAGATTCCTGAGAAAGCATACACAAATAGGCACAGACCCTAACTGTAGTTCACTTTCAGGGCACGGGGGTAAGGGATGAAGGCTTATTAAAACATCTCATTTCAAATTCCAAATTCAGGGCTGAAAATTCCCATGTCCTTTTCCACTTAAATAAGCCATGCTTACGTCTCTTAACTATTACTGGAACAGGTATGGACTTACGGCCAAGTTCTGCTGAATGAACAGGCTAAACTTTGAGTCTTCAGAATCAAGTCATTTATCTTTGCACTCTCAGCATCTCAGAAAACACCTGGTACATAGCAGGTGCTCAATAAACTGCTGCAAAAGGGCTGAGCACACCCCGTGTGTGACTGCTCTGCTCTTTAAAGGGCTGCAGACTCTCTGCAGGGCCAAGGCTATAGCTGCACCAGCGAGGCTTAGGGCTGTAGAGGAGGCAAGGCGGACTCACATCAATTTCCCTGCTACTATTTACCAACGAGATGCCCATTTGTGCTCTAGCAGCATCCACCATTTCAGTACCACAAGCCTAATTTACCCGGACGGTCTGGTTTGTCTTTTGTGCTGGTATAATGACTTCACTCTCAAAAGCATCTCAGTTTGGATGAAAAATTACAGGGTCATTCTTCACTAATCCCATCTGTAGCAGGCTTTCAAAACTGTGCTCCATGGGTTCAACAAGCACTTAAATATTCCCCCATCAAACAATAAAGATTTAAGCTGCCTGAAAATCCCGTTCTTACTGGATTCTGAGAAAAGTTTCATTTGAAAAACATTTTGATCCTAAAAGTGCTTGAAAACAACTAGTACATCAATATTCAGACCCACGATGCCCCTAATAAACAGTTTTCTCTAAATCAGCTGGGAGCTATTTGTCTCTAAAATTGACATTGTAAAACGTGAAAAACAACAGGAGAAAGCAGAAGCGCATAACAAGAGAAAATATTGAGTAGCTTTCTTTTCTGTCCAAAGCAGCAGCTGAATTGTAAATGTACTAATACCTGGTCACAGCTATTTTCCAGAGGTGAAATCAGTGCAAAAATATTTTGTAAGCTTCAAAGAAGCTGAAGATCGCATTAACACATCTCTTTGCCCAGACCCTTATAAACTTCCTAATATTTAACAAAAACACATTTTAAAATAATTCTTATTGTTTTGATAACCCATGTGGAAGCTTTTACTGTGATGTTTCCAAAATTTTTTCTGTTACCCAAGTCCATTTTAATCCATGAAGTATTCCCCAGAAAACAGTGGTAAATCCATGTCTCATACAAGATTTTAGGCAAAAAGTAAACAAAAATTAAACAAAAATAAATAAAATAAGGCAAATGAAAGGTTTTCAAATTGGATTTATTATGAGGTACACATGGCAAGGATACAGCTCTGAAATGAATCTTCAAAATCAGGTTATGAAATGAATGTATCGGTTCTGATGCTGATGTGGCTGCAAACAACAAAACACCGACTCACACTGGCTTGAGCAAGAAGGAAGTTTATTACTTAACAGCAGGTGGGCTGGCTCTCAGCCCTGGCTTCATCTTCAGGGTGGCAATCTGGGCTCTCCCAGCTGCAAGCTCCTCTTTCAGACAAGATGATGTCCAGAAGCAAAGGACCACCTCTTGTTCTGCTTCTCTTAGGCTTGAGGAAATCCTTCCTGGAACTTCTCACCATTCTTCCCTTTCAGTTTTAACAGTCAGAACCAGAACCCACTTCCATTCCTAAACTGGCAAGAGCAGCAGGATGACCACAACTGTTTGACAGTAATTATCTAGGGTTGAACGAACGTTGCACGTCAACCACGACAGCTCCTGCATGATTTGGAAAACCAACTAGTTCCCTTAAAACACACCTTGTTTCCAGCTCTTTGAGCACATGAGACAAATTAGGAAAAAATTTTTTAAATGTTTACATTTAATAAATATATAAATTTTCTTCCAATTGTAATTTAAAAATGGAGTAAGTTATAAAAAGTAAATGAAGTGAGCACTTTAAATCAACCATTCATAGCAAATTTAATTACCTGATACAATTACTGTAGCCTAGTATCAGCTTACTTCATTCACTACTACCCAACTACACCTGACCATAATGGGAAAGAATAAGTGGATTTTCTTCCCATTCTGGGAAATCAATAAACCACAAAGGCACCCGTACTAACTGGCCATGCTAATCCTTGCTGTTGTTCTTGGCTTGTATAATCAGCAGGTACAATCCTGGCAGGTATCCCAAGAGCAGCCCTACTGCCAGGAACTATAAGAGCTTCCCTGACACACAGTAAGAGCCACTCCAGATTCAAATCATTTTCACGTGACCCAAGGTGGACAGACAGGCTTCAGGAAGAGGATGACATAAATCTCAAAAGAAGTAAACACTGCCAGAAAGATTCCTAAGAGCCTGGTTTCAGGACCAATGGAGGGACTCCACAAAGATGGGGTTGGAGTGGACTCAGTTTAACATCTCACAACAGGAGACCATGTGTAGGAGCTTAGGAACACCAGCCAAGAGCGCTGCCTTTGAATCCATTTGAATCCCATCTTGAACACATTACCACTGCTACAACTTTGGTCTCCACAAGTATGGAAAGCGGATAAAATAGTAACTCATTAGAAGGCTTTTAAGAATTAAATGAGATAATTTAAACCCAGAAAATACACATCTTCCCCATCAGTTAATGTTTTCCTTTATTTCTTCTAAAGAAACAAATCTACCTCTCCCCCCCGCCTGCCTTGCACACATACAACAACATGAACAAAGCTTAAGGCAACTTACAAGGTGGTTAAAATAATTAATGAAAAAGCTTCTGGGTTTTTCCTTAACAAAATTTTTTTAAACATTTTTCACCTTTCTAATATTACTAACAGTGTATACAGACCTGAAATATATTTTAATTATCTACTTTATATGTTAACCATTCAATAAACATCCATTGAATGCCTGTTAATGTCAGTTACTATGATAGGTACTGGACATAAATCATAGTCTAATAACAAAGTCCCAGAAAGAAGCAAAGTGAAGAGCATGATAATTGCAAGGCACACAATCCAACCACCTGGGAGGATCAGAGAACGTGAGGACAGATGTGATGACTTAGCTGGATACTGCAAGAGAGGCAGAAGGCAGCCCACCACAGTGGGAGCGTGTTGTACGCAGAGGGGAAGTGGGCAGGACAGACAATAGTCCAGTTTATTTTTTCTCCATCCCCTGTTTATCTCAGAGCATTTCATTGTAGAGACTGTATCCACAGGGCCTAGAACAGCCCCCAATACACTGCAGATACTCTGAATATTTCTTCAACGAACCAATAAATGGGAAATAGAGATGACACAGCATGTGGGTCTTTATTTCATTATCAAAAACAACACAGAAACTTTAAGTATATGCCTTCCTCTAATCTTAGAGAAGAAATATTTGAGGCAAGGAAGAAGTAAGTGACAGACCTCTACGATGTAGAGATGCTAATAAAGAGTGATAAATACATACATGAAGTGAAATCAAATGAGGTATGAAATGAGAAGAAAAATAGATGATTTTCTGCTCTGTAGGGCTTAGAAAATGGAAGCTTTTGCAGAAATTGATTTCTACGTAAAAATGACATCCCAAACCAGTAATAAACATCTAGTTCACTTATCCTCAGGCAAATGGAGAAGGTAGGGCCTGACACTAAAGATTGTTACTGAGGATTTTTTCCAAGTACCCCGAACAAGATTTGCATGAGAATAAGCCTTCTGGGTCTGCTATATAATACTCACCCTTCAGTTTCCTAAGAACAAACACTTTCTCTTTAGACAGAACCAGGGGAAAATGTAAAGAGCTTAACAAAATAAACCTAACTCACCTGATAACTAAATGGCAGTATTTATCAAATGGCATATTCTCTTACATTCCTCTAACTGCCTAAAGTTATTGTTGACCAAGGGTTGGGATGAGTTCTCTCTATTCCCAGGGCTCTAACTCTGAGATACCCATTCAGGCTCATCCCATTCAACCCTTCCTATCTGGGCGGCAGCAGGAGGCATCGGGTGAGGAGGAGAGAAGGGGAAAACAGTTCCAGAAAGTGCCTGCCTTTGGTGCGGATGAAATACAGGGTATAACTATTCACCGTGTGGCCTGCCCCGCACCCAGCCCCCCTTCTCCTGGTAAAAGCGCACTGATTGCGTTGAGGGACTGGTTCTCCATCATCCCAGTTTTCAGGGTGGCACTCGCATGCCCTTGGTCTTGCAGTCACAGCTTGGTTACCCCATCCCCCATTCTGTAAGAATTAGGAATAAATATGAGCACGGGGGACTCCAGGCTGCCTGAGAAGGAAGGCCACCTCCTGAGAGAGCCCAAAGATGGAGAGAGAGGTCCAGACCACTGTCTGAGCACCCAGAGCTAGCATAACCAAAAGACAAAAAGCACAACTACCCCTGGGCTTTACGGTCATGTGAGCCAATCAATGTTTTTGGTCCACGTAAGCTAACTGGAATGGATTCACACATGTAACCAAAAGAATTCTGGAAAATACTCAGAAGTAAATCTAAACGTGTTCCTAATATCCTGAGGAAGAATGATGAATGCTGTTTCCATAGAAACATAGTTACACCGAGACTTGCAGAACTGGAAATTAGGAATTGAATAGGTTTTTGTGGACTGGATGGAAAAACCTCTAAAGACCATAAAATCGCTTCTATGGAAAAATGTGTTGTGGGTACAAAGCAAACTTATAAATAAGTTTTTCACACTTAGACTGGGTATGAAATTTCTCAATTATACCATATACTTAAGACTACACTTTATTTCTTCATAACTTTTTTCTAGGCTTTACATTTCACATCTTGTGTTTCCATGTTGTAGCAGTATCCTTTAAATAACTAAGCATTCTTGCAGTTTTATACATATGTAACATTTAGAATTACTTTTATTTGCCCGTTCAATGATCTCAGTAAAACAAAGTAGGACCCAGTACACCCATTTTACAATGATACGTTAGTTACAAAGAATAAAGAACTTAACTATTTGTCTCACAATCTGTTGATAAAAGGAATGGGAATCATAGCCACAGTGCTTCCAGACTTTTAACAACTGACTGAAACAACTTGGTAGAATTATTGCCACCATTCTGACAAAAGAAAGGGAAGCACGAGCGCTAACAACGTACCAGCCACTCACGCACAATCACCTCGAGGGAAAGGAGAGAAAAACCAGCATTTCCAAGATGCATTTTATGGTGGACTGAGTAACCGATTTGGAGAATTGTTACCAAGGGGCATTAACAGAAGGAACAGTGGAAGACACAGGAGAAAGGAATAAAAGTCTGCAGACACAGACCAAATCAGCAGACCCATTTCATGGAAAATGACATTTAAGTTAACTTAAATCACTAAAAAAATTTTGTTTCCTTTGGCCGTGCGGCATGTGGGACCTCACTTCCCCATCCAGGGATGGAACCTGTGCCCCCTGCACTGAAGCACAGAGTCCTAACCACCGGACCGCCAGGGAATTCCCAAACCGTTAACATTTAAAATCATACCTGTTTGCTCTCGTTCTTTGTTTTCTAATGGAAGTATATACAGAGAGTCCCTACTACCCAAGTAATCATTATGAGAACCTCTGAAGTTACAAAGTTGGATGGCTACACAGGCCATAACACTACAAAATACTCTCTATGAGCCAATCTCTGGCAGAATTAATTCCCCGGGATTAATTCAAACTTTCATGCTAACAGATTTATGTCAATTTCTTTACCAGTCTCTCCCTCATTTTGAAATGCTGTGGGACCGCCTATACACAATGCAAATCATCCATAAAGTAAAACTGAAAATCTTGAAAAAAATAAGATTGCGAATAGTTGATTACAAGCGATGTTAGAAATAACTGAAATTCACACACAAAGCCATTAACCAATGAAAACACAGAAATTACAAATCACAACTGAAGGAAAAATATCAATGATTATAAAGTTCTTCCAAAGAAAGTATTCTGAACACTATAGGATAATAGATTCCTGGAAAAACTGATGAGCTCTCAAATATTTTTGTACAACTGACCGTCTTTACGATGACTGCTACTCACATGGGAAATGTTATACAAAGGAAAATTATGCCAAGAATGTCATTTTTTAGAATTCTATGCATCATCTCTTAGTGTAGCTTAAGTAATGTTAGTGATATAACAAAATACATTTATACTCAGTATTTAATTTTCACTTTTCAGGACTTTTTCTGACTCCCAACTACTTCAAGTTATATAATTTTTGTCCCTGTTTTTAGTTGACATTTCAAAAAGGTGACCTTTCTGGTTTTAATTATCCTTACATAAAAATATGAAGCAGCAGAATATAGAAATAACTACATACTGAATAAAAAAGTAAGTAAAACTGAGAAAGCAAGCATAATTTTAACCCATTAATCATGACCAAAAGCATATTTCCACTAAGTTTTTTAGGTGAACAGTAAAAAACTGCATCTGAGTAAAGTGTCACCTCAATTTCAATAAAATTCAGTTGAAACCTTTATTTACTGAAGAAAATGGAAGGAAAGAAAAAAAAGAAAGTAAGCCAATTCCCAGTTCTCAAGAGCTCTTGAAATATTTTTAATATTTTAGGA